>NW_028252532.1:0-600000 GCF_964263255.1 Lissotriton vulgaris
TCCGCACTTCCTCTATTGCTCAACAGCGCCTCCAATTCCAAGTCGCAGAGGGGGGGATACAAGGTCTTACAGTGGCCATTGAAACAAAAAGCATAAATGTTAAACATTTATGACATACCCATGATAAATGGTACCACACGACTTGTAGACCTATAGGCTGGGGATCAGCAGCTGCTTTATCCTAACATTCTAATGAAATGGGAAGACATTGGGTAATCCACAGTTGCAGATTTTATTCATATTGATGCCTGGGAATGAGATTGGATGTGGATTAAGATGCTTTAAAAACATACTGAAATGGCCCTTTCTTCAAATTAAACCCTTTCTAATAAAATATAGATCCTATTTTACTTTCTGCAAAACTAGATCTAACCGATGTCCTCTCGGAAATAACCACACGTCGATCAATCAGCGGCTGGTTACAAATTTTTAGAGAACAAAAGGATAATAGGAAATATGAAAAGGCTCAAGATACATATCAAACAAAAGAGGGCCTTCAGATTTCAAGAATAGCTTGAAATACAATAAGTGTAATACATCTCCATTAAGAGGTGCCAATTTCAGAAAAATGCAGTTCTATATCAATTGGTTAATATATAGGACCCCAGCCTTCTTATATAGTATATACCCCCAGATACAAGATCAATGCTTCCGATGTTTAGTGGAAGGTGGATGTAGCTGGACTAACATCATATGGGAATGCCCAAGGATTAACAATTTTTGGGAGGAGATTGTGAAATACTGTAGACATAATCTAGGGGCAAGGGTACGTATTAACAACTATGTTGCAACCTTTGTAGGGGTGGAGTGCAACTCTGTTCCGCCCACAGAATGTGTAGGTATTTGCCCCTTCCGCGATGTAGGTGGAGAAACAAGGCAAATCTCTGCACACTCAGGAGGAATGGAGTTTGCCTCCCGGCTGCCATATTAAAACTTTACAAAACATTATAATAACAATTTAAATCACCTTACCTTATTGGCAGCATCTCTGGGCTTCCCTCCGTCTTCATCGTGTCTTCTTCTGGGAAACTGAGCATGCGTGGGCGCTCGCTTATGCACAGTTTCCCAGAAGAAGACAAAATGGAGACGGAGGGAAGCCCAGGGACGCCGCTGTTAAGGTAAGGTGATTTAAATTGATATTTATAATGGCGCCATGTGGCGAGTGCGGAGATTGGTTCCATCTCTGTGCCTCACCAGGTAGACCCCTTACGCAACTTACGCCCACCCTTAATCCTTTGGATATTCCCCGAATATAATAACTGGCACTACACAGGCAGAAGGTTTATTTATATCACCCTTGGTTGCTAGATCTCTAACACTCCAGGATTGTTGCTGTAGTGTGAATCCACCCACATTTCTGCACTGTCAGACCAAACTGCATAGAATCTGAGAGTTGGAAAAAAGACATGCCCTAAGGTCAGGCCCATATGCCAAGTTTAAAGGTCTGTGGAAATTCATATGAAATATGACGGGAGATAAGTGAGGCTTTGTGCCAGATAGTTATCTTTGGAAATATATATCTGTAGAAATGTGCAATATTTGTTGTTGTCTGGTAATATTCGTTTGATATGTAGGATAGTTATCCTTCTGTTACTCTGTCTCCTTTTTGTCACCTAGTGGTGGCTTCTGAAATCTATAGACTCTTCAGGGAAATGTGCAATATATGATTTTATTATGATCTTTGGTATTTATCTCCTGAAATATATATAATATTTATGTCTGTAATTAGTATCCATTATGTTCCTTTGTGTAAAACCTAAATCCTTCGATGAATATCTATTACATTAGATAAAATGTAAAATGTATCATTTCTGAATACACTCTCATAAATAAAAATAAAAACTTATATAAAAAAAGATCTTATTGGTTTATAAAAGTGACTATGATTTATGGATCTTTGATGTAATTTGTGGACCGCACCAAATAATCTGAGTAGTCAACTGTTTGTTAAATAACTTCCATGTTGGCACTTTTACTTAGTCTACTATAGATACCCAAGCCCAAAAAGGAATAGTGGGTTTCTATAAGTGCCATTTTCGAAGTTGTAGTATAAAATCTGACTTCACCTTAAAAGAGGATTTTTCATTACAATTCCAAAGACACCACACTTGATCTGGTCACTTGTTCCCACTTGGAAGTTACAGATTATTAAATGTAATAGGGTAACTCTAATGTTATCCTGTTATAGAGGTATGCCTTGCAATAGTGAAAAAATATTTTTGAGCTATCAGGACAAGTAAAACTTGAAAGCAACTTTTTAAATACACTATAATATTCCTTGTAGGCTGTTCAGGGCCTGCCTTACATGTGAATTATATGTATTGAAAATGCAGATTTGGGCCTGGCAAAAGGTGTATTTTGCCAGATAAATGGAAGTTTGAATCAGTGGCTGCAGTGTCAGGCCTGAGACCTGTTTGAAATGGCTACTTGAGAGGGTGGCACATTAAGTGCTGTAGGACCATTAGTGGCAATTAAGTTACAGGCCCTGGCTACATGTACCACTTTACTGGAGTCCTTAGGTTTAAAGCATTTTTATTTAAGACAAAAACATGAGGGAGGGGAATAGGAGGTCAAGGTTACATACAGCACAATAAGGAAAAAGTGCAACTCAGGAGCATTGGCGAAAAGTAGTCCGTTGGTCCAGAAGAAGAACTCAGCAAATGTAAGGCAAATAAGTAATCTGTGTAACCCTCGTGTGCACATCAACCCCCCACCCAAAGCTGAGCACAGATAGCCATCAGCGACTCATCAAAGCACAACCCAGTCCCTCCGATCCCCCAACCCCCCAATAGAAGAAAAAGAAGGAAAACAACACCCCAACTCCCCCGTCCAATGGCCCTGTACTAGGATTACCCATCCCAATCAGCCCACACCCCATCCCCCAAAATCCTGCCCCCTATTCAGTCTAATCCACCGGGGTCGTCGGTGGCGTCAGCCTAAGAAGTCTAAGGTACCTCGGGCAGGTGAGCTCCCGGAATTCCGTGGACAGTAGCGCTAGGAAGGGTTGCCACAGTTCCTCAAATTGACCCACTTCCCCAGCCACCGTAAGCGACATCTTCTCCATTCCCAACACCTGCCAGAGCCTATGCAACCAACCCGTAATGGAGGGGACAGTGGGGGTACGCCAGTGGACAAGAATGTTCTGGACCGCTGAGCCCAGTGCAATTGCAATCTGCCTACCCCTGCGGGACTTCAACGGGTACATTAGATCATTGGGAAGGCCCAACAAAACATACGCCGGGAAGCGCGGCAGCTCAATCTCAAAGTGCTTATCCACCTCGTCCAAAACCTCCTTCCAATAAGTGGTCAGCACGGGGCAAGCCCAAAGAATGTGTGAGAGGGTACCCTCCTGTCCGCAGCCCCGCCAGCACCTCTTGTCAGGGTGTCTATGCATTTCATACAGCCTCTCCGGGGTGTAATACCAGTAAGTGGAGACCTTAGTAAAGGTCTCCGTAAGTCCTGTGTGATACGCAGAGTGCCGCGCTCGATATGCTATTTTGTCTCATTCCTTGTGGCTGAGCGTCCTACCCAATTCCCTGTGCCAGCGCTCCCTTACCGGGTTATAATAGTGGAACACCGGGGGCTGTAGG
The DNA here is from genome assembly GCF_964263255.1 of Lissotriton vulgaris. Taxonomy (NCBI): domain Eukaryota; kingdom Metazoa; phylum Chordata; class Amphibia; order Caudata; family Salamandridae; genus Lissotriton; species Lissotriton vulgaris. Next base: position 3,591 of record NW_028252532.1, read on the forward strand.
AATTTATACAAATCGGTAATCAGTTTGGCATCCGAGGTCCGAGTCACCAACCACCTCTCATACGGTGTGATTTGGCGAGCAGCGGTGTCACGCACCTGGGGTTGGAGAGCCCAGTGCCGGACCTGCATATAGCGCATTCTGTCCAGCTCCATCAGGCCGAATTCCTGCCGAAGTTGCTGAAAAGGAATCACGCCTTCCGGCCTGTAGATCTGGAAAAGCGCCCTGCAGCCCGCGCTCACCCAATGGGAGAAAGCTCCCGGTTCCATCCCTGGGGAGAAGTCCGGGTTACCACTATGGGCGTAAACGGCGAAGGGAAGGTGGTCAGGTCTCGAACCTCGCAGACTACATCCCACACCCTCAGGGGGACCCGCGTGATAAAAGAGGCGTAAAGGTTAGCAGGGCGATGCGCGCTGCGCAGGAACGGAACCTCCTGCAGGGTGCGGCCCGCCACCGCCTGGTCTTGAAAAAGCCAGTGTTTGTCGGACTCCCACCTGCTCCACTCCACCAAATACCGCAGTTGCACCGCCTGAAAGTATTTACGGAGGTCCGGAATACCAAGACCCCCCGCCTCCGGGGCAAGCGTGGAGAGGACCCTCTTCATCCGTGGTTTGCGGCCTTGCCAAACAAAGCGGGAGATGTCAGCCTGCGTTTGTTGTATCCAGCCCACCGGGGGCTGGAGAGGCAGAGCGCGAAAAAGATACAGGATCTGGGGCAGCACCGTCATCTTGACCGCCGCGATTCGACCCAGCCAGGACAGAAGGCCCTTGCTCCAGCGGCCAAGTTCCTCCTTGATCTTCCTGCCGAGGGAAGTATAATTGGCCGTAACCATCTCAGGCAATGTGGGCGCCCGCAGGATCCCCAGGTATGGCACCGTAGACGAGGACCACTGCATGGGGAAAAGGCGCTGAAGGTCCCTCCTGGTATCCACCGCCAGGGACACGTCCAACGCCGCCGACTTGCTCATATTCATTTTGAAGCCGGCCACCCGCGCAAAGGCGTCCAATTCCTGGACGCAAGCAGGTAGCGACCTCCTGGGGTCGTCTAGGGTCAGCAGGACATCGTCCGCGTAGAGGCTGACCGTGTGGGTATATTGGCCCATCTTGACCCCAATAGCGTCTGGGTTGTTGCGAAGCCTCTGAGCAAACGGCTCCATGTAAAGGGCAAACAGAAGCGGCGAGAGGGGGCAGCCTTGTCTCGTACCGCGTTCGATGGAAAAACCACCGGAGCTACACCCATTGACCCGCACCGATGCCGAAGGACGTTTATAACAGTTGAAGACCATGGTGCGGAACTTCTCACCGATACCCAGTTTCCTGAGAACCAGCTCGAGATACAGCCAATGAACTCTGTCGAAGGCCTTCTCTGCATCAACCGACAGCAGCATCCGCTTCCCTGGGATCCGCGAGGCCTTCTCTAGTACATGCGTCACTCGCTTGGTGTTGTCAACTGTCTGTCTGCTGGGTACGAAGCCAGCCTGGTCCGCCTCCACCAGTCCTGGTAGGTGTAGACCAAGCCTGGACGCCAGAATCCCCGTATATAACTTGAGATCGACATTTAAAAGCGAGATGGGTCTGTACGAACCACATAAGGCCCGGTCTTTCCCAGGTTTCGGGATGACCGAGACCGTAGCGTTCAGGAGGTCCGGTGGGATGGCTCCAGGCTCGGAGAATGAATTAAACAGTCGAGCCAGGATAGGGGCCACAGCGGTGCAGAAGGTCTTATAAAACAGAGACGTGTAGCCATCTGGGCCTGGGGCTTTACCATGTTTCAGTCGCGCTATAGCGGAGATTACCTCCTCAACATGGATGTCCCTCTCCAGATGGTCCGCCTGAGCGGGGTCCAGCACCGGGAGGGCCACTGACTCCAAATAGTCTTCGGCGTCTCGCGGCGAGGAGGGCTCCTCAGCATACAGCGCCTCGTAGAAGCTGCGGAAGGATTCCGCCACCTCTGCGTCACCAGAAACGACCACCCCGTCCATGCCCACCAGCTCCTTCACAACACTACGCTGCTGCGCGACCCGGAGCCGGTGGGCCAGGAGCTTACCACACTTGTCCCCCCCTGAGTAGAAGGCATGCTTTAGGCGCAGAGCGGCATACTCCGCCCTATCAAGATCCAGTGCCGACAGGAGTTTCCTCGCGGCCTTCAATTGCCTCCAAACTCTCGGAGCCCCTGTGCGGCGATGGACCTGCTCAAGCTCCCGGACCTGAGCGGTTAGTTCGTCCCTCTTCCGTTGCCGTTCCTTATTTTCGGCTGAGGAGATGGAAATAAATTCCCCCCGAAGGACCGCCTTTAAAGCCGCCCACTGCGTCGCTTGGGACGTGTCGGAGTTGCCATTGTGAGTCAGATAATCTTGAATTACCTCCCCTATGCGCTTCACAACAGACTTTTTGTGTAAAAGAGTATCGCGAAGACGCCATGTCCCCCGAGAGGAAGAGGCCACTGGCCACCTGAAAACGCCGGCAACTGGTGCATGGTCAGACAGAGACAGGACCCCAATGTCCGCCGCTGTAGCGGTAGTGTGCATCGGCCCACTCACCAGGAGGTAATCCAACCGCGAGTAGGTGCGGTGCGCATGGGAAAAGTAGGAGTAGTCCCTATTAGTGGGGTGCATAGAGCGCCAGAGGTCGTGCAAGTCCATCTCCGCAATCTGATCCTTCACCGCGCGGGAAAGTTCCCCCGTCTGCGGTGAGCGTTGCGCCGACCTGTCCATAGCAGAGTCGAAGACAATATTAAGGTCTCCCCCCAGGATGACATGGCGGTCGGGAGAGGCAGTGACGTCCACCAACATGGAGTCCAAGAAACGTTCTTGGTGATCATTCGGGCTATAAACTGAACAAACTGTAAACGCTATACCCCCTAGGCGAATGCGATATGCAAGGAACCTCCCCTTCTGTTCAGCATACTTATACAAAACCTCCCCCCTAAAGGAGCTCGCTAGAAGAATGGCTACCCCCGCTGAAGAACTGGGTGGGGAACTTAGCAGAGCGCAGCCTATGGCAATCTCGGGACAATAAATGGGTCTCCTGCAGGAGGCATATGTCCGCCTGCGTCCCCTCCAGCAATGATAGGATAGCCCTTCGCTTCACGGGGTTATTCAGACCCTTAACATTAAGGGTCACTACCTTTAAGGACGACATTCCTCCCGGGGATCAGAAACGCTATGTAGCAAGCAAAGGATCAGCGGGTGGGGCGCATGGGGCAGGCGCGCGGGAAAGGCCAGAACAGGCCAAGCGTGGGCATGGACAACATCGGACGGGACTTCCCCAACAACAAAACAACCCTTACACCCTCCCAAAACACACCCATGGCAACTAGCCAAATGCAAACTTAAACACCCCATTGTCTCAGTCAAGCCCCAAAAACGGGCAAGTCCGTAGGATAAAGCAAAGTGGACGTTCAGCCACTCACCTCCATCCGCTCCCCCCCCCAACCCCCCCGGCCCCAAACCCAGCATCGTAGAAGCTAAGAACATCTCCCCACGGAGTGAGTTTAGGCCGTCATGGCCACGCCGTTGGAGTCGGCCAAGTCCCTGGCTGCCGCCCTCAAAGCGTCAGCCATGTCCGCCCTGATAGTAGGGGAATCAGGACGCCCAGCACTGGCCGGCGACTGTCTCCTCGTTGACCTCCGTCGGCTCCGTCTCTCTGAGCGCCTCCACGACGGTGTAGCTCCTTCTTCTTCCGCCGCCGTGAGCCCCAGGACCCCACAGATGTCCTGCAAGGAGCGCAGCTGATGCAACACCCCGTTCCACCTAAAAATCAGACGGAAGGGGTGTCCCCAGGAGTAAGGCGTCTCGTGCTCGCGCAGAAAGTCAGTGGCAATCCTGAAGGACCTGCGCTTCTGCAGCGTAATGGAGGACAGGTCTTGATAGAGAGCTATAGGCCGCTCCCGGAAAGTCAGGGGCTGCTTCTTGCGGGCCTCCGCCATGATGCGTTCTTTCAGCGGGAAGTCGGGCAGGAATGCCAAAATGTCCGGTGGGGGCGCCGATGACTGGCGCTGTCGACCAACCCTGTGGCCCTGTCTATGCGAACAGGGAAGTCTGCATCTTCCCCCAGGATCTCTCGGAACAGGTCCTGCAGATAGGCCACCAAGGGCCAGATGTAGGTAGAACTTATTTACCGATCCTTAATTACCGAATTTTACCGATTCGGTAATTAAGAATCGGTAAATAAGAAGGGGGGGTATGTAGGAACATCCAGATGTTCCATTTACCGAATCGGTAATTATCTGTATTTACCGATTCGGTAAATACCGACCGGTAATGCTCCATTCATTTCTTTGGGTTTGAAGCCCATAGGAATGAATGGGGCATTACCGGTCGGTATTTACCGAATCTGTAAATACCGATTTTGACAAGGGTGCAGAGGGTGTCACTTTGACACCCTCTAGCACCCCCAAAAAAGGTTCGGGGGCCATGTGGCAGGCATACCTGCCCTAAGGGCAGGTCTGCCTGTCATATGGCACAGGTGTGCATGCACACATGTGCATGCACACCGGAATCGGTATTTTACCATCAAATATATTTGATGGTAAAATACCGATTCGGTAAGGGTTGTGGGACTCAGAAGAGTCCCACCTACATCTCAATTTTACCGAATCGGTAAAAAATACCGATTCGGTATTTTACAGAATCGGTAAATTTACCGATTGGTAAATTTACCGATTCTGTAAAATACAGGGCCCTACATCTCAAATTGCATTTACCGGTCGGTAACGGCCGAATTCGGCCGTTACCGACCGGTAAATGCCTACCTACATCTGGCCCCAAGTCGGCCCCTTCGTCCGCGGATGGCACACCACGCACCCGGATGTTGTTCCGCCGGGACCTGTTCTCAAGGTCTTCAGAGTGGGCCTGGAGCTCAACACACTGCTCCCGGAGGCGGAGAACGTCCTGTTGGAGATGGACTATCTCTTCATCCCTGCGCTGGGCCGCCGTCTCCACTGTCTCAACTCGCTCGCCGAGGCCCTCCACCTCCCTGCGTACTTCACGGACCTCACTGGCCACTTCCCGCTTCAGCGTCTGAAAGTCTTCCTTGAGGGAGCTAAACAGTTCCTCCATAAAGGACCTCGTGACTGGTGGTTCGCCTCCAGTCGCATCTGCCGAGGCCCGGGAGGACCCCGGCGACGGCTGTGTCCTGTCCCGCAGCTGCTGGGCCCTGCCAAGCATATCCGGCAGGGTACGGTCCCCCTTCCTCGAGCCGCCCCTCCCAGTCATCGCAATCTCTGCAGTGGACGAGTGGGCTCAGGTCCGGCCGCCTCAGGGATGCCCAGTCATCGACGAGTGCCAAATGTGGGGACCGCTCTGCAAGCAGAGGTGCTGCGTCACAAGTGACAAAATGGTGGGCCAGTCCGGGCACTGCCAGTCGCGGCGCCCAGCTGAGGCGGCGATCGGGAGCCAAAGCAGGGGGTCTCCCCGCAGCACGTCCCACAGAAAGTTAGGTCGGCAGCGGAGGCAGTTGCAGGCACCCGCTAGCCAAGGGCACCGATGGAGGCCACCAACACCGATCTTTCAGGGACAAGATGGCAGCAGGGCGGGGCAGGGTAGAGCGGCCCGGCCCGGCGACACCGCCGGGGCCCCTCAGGAATACAGCAATCGGAGAAGTTCCACAGCCAATGTCACACAGTTTCGCAGAAGGGCCCGAGTGGTCCGATCCCAGCACTGAGGCCACCGGACTTCGTTCACGGGGCCGGGGCCCGCACAGCGCAGTGTGTCGCCGTCACTAGTCGGGGGGCCAAAGCACAAATCAAAGTCTTCCGTGCCACCAAGACCCTGCCTGTAGGGCTCCGTTATCCTCTGTCACGCGACGGGTCCGATCCCCTCCGGATCGTCAGCTTTCAGCACCAGGCCCAGCACTACAGTTCGCTCCGCCTCCCAGGCTCTCCGCCGTCCCTCGATCTTCGATCGAACTTTTGAAGTGCTTCCTCCGAGGCGATTAGGGCCAAAGCGACATCAATGTACGCGCCAGGTACTAAGCATCAGCGGGGGGAGAGAAGTGCAAGAAAGGGGCTCGAGCTGAGTCGGGCCGGAGGAGCTACGGGAGGAAGCGTCCGCTCACTCCGCCATCTTGGCCACGCCCTTACTGGAGTCTTTAGAGTGAACTGAACTCAGGGACATAACAGGCTCCCCATGGCTCCTGGATGAGTCTTCAATGAGCTCCTGACCCCCAGGAGAAACCTCTCTGGATCTGGGCCCAAGGAATTTCTTTTTAAGCTCTTAAAGTCAAACTTCTGATCTCTTTTTGAGGGTGAACAGGCCTGTTCACTCTGAAACCATGCCGCACGCACAAAGAATCAACAAGAGCTGCCTCAAGTTCATCTCTTTGCACAGCAAGCATCGTCCACTGGCATGGATCATCACCACAAAGACCCAGCACATCCGTCTTTAATGCCCAGCCCTTTCTTCCTGCCCCTCTAATTATTTCCAGTGATGCTCTCTTTCCCACCGGAAAACGTCACCCCTGTGAACTGGTCTCTTGGTGCAAAACTTGAGAAGGTAAAACTTCAACAGGACTAACCTGATACTGTGTCTAATGTTGTAAAGATGATGCGTACAGGAAAAGTGAGTTAACATCATTTATTAAGCTTAAACCCACAAAGAGCTAGGGAAGTAAGTACGCAGCCGTCAATCTCTCAACACAGCTCTCCACGACTCAACCGAAACACCTGGAATCTCTCACACCAGGTAAACTCATGAGCTGGACTAACAAAGATCAGCTCGAGGTGATTACAAGAAAGTGCGCGAGCTGCGCTAGCCAAGCCCAGCTCGAGGTGAATGCACACGAGTGCTCGGTTTGCGAAAGCCAAGCCCAGCTCGAGACACAACATCTAACATGCCGTCCATCGTGGTTGACCTGAACTTTTGGATCTGACCCAGTCCAGCATGACCAGATGTCACAGGTTGGCACTTTATGCTTCTAAGCGATGTATTGAAGTTTTTTTCTTAAAAGATTCATAGCTTCGTCTACTTATTAGATTTTTGTCATTTTGGCCTTGTTCATAATTAGAAAGTTAAGATCTATTTTTCTAACCTGATGGTTACGTTTTTTGTTTGGAGTTTTCACAGTTTTACTGTTTAAGTGTTGCGCAAATACTTTACAAATTGCTCTAAAGTTAAGCCTGACTGCTCAGTGCCTACCAGAGGGTGAGCACAGGTTAATTTAGGGTGTGCCTGACTAGGATTGTGGTTTCTGCTTGGCCGTGATCCCCATTTATAACAGGATCCATCTCTTTCCGTCCAGAGGAGCATAAGCAATGTTTACAGTACTATGTTCATACAACAATAATCACCTCGTGGTATTTATGTCTCATTTACATATATGTCGTGTAGGTTGGAGACAATCAGATGATTGTTTATTTCTATGTGCCAACACTGTTGTATTTGTTAGATTAGCAGAGCTGTTCAGACCTTCAGAGTCGAAGAATTATAAATAAATAATTAGTAATATTAACAGTTTTATCCAATTCCAATTAATCGTTCTCTGCCACAGCTCGCTGCTCCTGTCATTAGCACAGTGAAAGCTGTCACCATCTACTGACACCTCTCCAGAGATTCGCAAAGCAAGATTTGTCAGTTCAAGTCTACAAACCCGAGTGCAGGATGCATCAAATGTGAACTAATATTAAAGCCATGCACAATGTTATTCTGATTCATTACTCCAATTTATTTCAGACAATCATGAAAGGGCCGTTGCCTTTTATCAGCAGTAGCGCAGTGCCACAGACAAGTGATACTAATGGTGTTCTATTATTCAGCTGCCCAAGTTCAAACGCCATCCCGCCTTTGTTCACATAACAACATATTTTCAATCCACCATAAAGGCTTCACTGCATCTGGGCCACAGCAGCTCAGTATATTGTTGGCTTTCAGCGCGAAGTTGTTGGTTTAGAAGGCTTGTGGGGCATACCAAGTTTCTCTAAAACACCATGGGTCTTTGTTCTGTCAGTCAATTAGCTAATGTTAATGTTCACAAATATACACATTCAGAGGGTATTTTCAGTAAACAATGGTAATGCATTACGCGAACTTTCAGTGGACGTATTGTTTGTAAACGACTCTGTTTTTAAAAAGGACTTAGAATTCAATGTTGTCCAAAACATATTTAGGTATACAGAAACCCTTCAACTCTCTTACTACTGGCAGATGGTTTGCCTTGCAAAAACACACTTACACTCATTGCTACTCTCGATGCTACACTTACATTCAGAACACACCAAGGGAGGCATAAATAAGGTGACACAGTTGGGTGTCCAGCAAAGGTCCAAGAATGCACACACCACGAGTCACTTTGATGCCTACGCAGTAGTAAACGCGGGATTTGGAACATACCATGGGAGGCAAAGGTATATTGATAAAGCGGGGCACCCAACACAGGTTCAGGTCTTTCCACAGTGCTACTCACTCAGATGACCACTCAAAGTTACAATCAGGGACTGAAACACATCAAAGGAGGCAATGGTTCAAGTCCGCAGTGGGACGCCCAACCCAGGTCCAAATCTGCGCACACGACCCCCTCTGATGCCCACTCCCTTCTACACTCAAGAATTGGAACGCATCAATGGAAGTAAATGTACAGTAATGAAGTGAGGCTTCCTGCACAGATCCATGACTTTACACACTGTCACTCACGAAAATGCCCCCTCAGGGCTACATTCAGGGATAGGAAGACGCCAAAGGAGGCAAAGCTATAGTGCCACAGATGGCATCCAACGAAGGTCCACGTCTGAGCACATCATCACGCCCTCAGTTGCTCCTTCAGGTCTACATAAAAAATTGGAAGACTATAGATGCAAAGGTACGATGGTACTATCCGTCATCCGAAATTCCGACCTCACTTTTCGCTTTTGCTTTCCTCTTTCCCTTCTGCTCCATGTCTTCATCCCCTATTCACTTTTCTTTCTCAGAGCTTTCACCCTCCTTCTAACTCTCTGCCTTAAATTTATCGAAAATCCTGTGCTGAGATGGGAATGCATGCTCCATAGTGTGTCTTTCGCTACGTCTCCAAATTATAGTCTCTCAGAATCATCATACCTTTAATGAGCCTGTATACTTAGAAAACTCTGTGACTGTCTCCTTGAAGTTTTTCCAAAAGCTGTACCAGAATGCCTTCTAGGAACGAAGAAATATTTGCATTTTATTTTTAATGGCATATGTCTGTCACAAACACCCTGGAATTTATTGAAACAATCACAGTTGAAAACTGATTTTATCGTTCTGGCTGAAATACATAGAACCGTTGACATTCATCAGTTATGATTCGTGGCACAAACCAAAATTCCCCTTGGAGTGGGAATGAAAACACAAATCAAATCATTGACGACATCGTAAGTGATAATATTGATTACTTCACTTTTATCATTTCAGGTTGAAACATAATTTGCGCCTCCCCTTCTGCCGTGTATTATATGACACAGCATCTGCATAGTAATCCCAAGCGGCACAAAGGCTTGTTCTTTACTGGAGTATTTTAAATTTCCAAATCACAACAGGTGTACTTCTGTACAACTGAATAACTTTCTAAGTCAAATGGGGGTTTTGCATTGACATCGAGGCAGGCACTGCGCAGTTGTGCATGCAAATGCACACAGTGCAGCCACAGCATTCTGGCGGGCGGTGCTGTGGGCAACGCCCGCAACAATGTTGTGAATGGGGGATGCCACCACCACCATGGCAGTGGCATCCTTATTGCCGGTGGTGGACCGCCACACCACTGGCGGCTGGTCCCAGCACTGCTAGGGTGGCGGGCGGAAGAAAGTCCGCCCGCTATCCTAATAGATCCCTTAGGATCTATCGACAATATTGTAATATTGCTTTACATTATACTTCCAAAATATCGAATGCCATCACAGGTTTCTTCAGGGCAAAGCAACACATAAGTATACATGTCGATCCCATGATTCACTTTGCGCAGATTTTCATGGGTGTTTATTTATTTTATTTATTTAATGCGATTTTATATAGCTCAAACTTTACCCGAAGGTGTCAGAACTCTTCACAAAAGGACCAGTTACATTACATAAGGACTTCAGAGTACATGAGTTACATAAAAGATACAAACAGAAACACTCTAGATTCAACTAAAAATTGTAGGATAGATATCAGTGGTTACAGTTGCATATATACAATTTGCTAATTCACTCAAGCCAAAAACACAAACAAAACATTCTAAATTCACATAGGAATAGTATTAGGTGTAGAAGTCTACTACAGAAAGTAGTGGTTAGAGTTTCATATACACAAGATGCAAATTCACTCAAGTTTACATTTTACAAATTGATCAGGGTTGGACAAATATATATTACATATTTACAGAGGTAGAAGGCTGGGTGGTTGTGGGCAGAAGCAACATGCTGGATCCCCAGGCTGATCTTGACCTCGTGCTATGCTCCAGCTGTGGAAGAGGGGAGGACGCCAGGTGGATCCGAGCCATGAAGTCAGGCCTCCCTCAAGACTCAAGCACCACAGTGAGGCCTTGCAGGTCCAGTCCAACAACAACGCATTAGAGCCTGAAGGCTTCCAGCCAGGCCACCAGGCTTGCTACGCCAAATGTCTTGACAGAGGGTCATCTGGGCTTGCACACGTAATACCAACTGTTCTGGATGTCGGTCTTTGTGCGATACATTGGTGCTTGTGCGTTCACCTTGTACACGATCCTCTCCCACATCTTGGTTTTCTGTGACATGGGGGTCCTTTGTACCAATGTGCCAAACAAATGTTGGTCCTCTCTGAGGATCTCATCTACTATTATTTCTAACTCAATGTGTGTGAACTGTGGATTCTTCTTAGGGGGCATGGTGATGGGTGGTGGTGAGGAGTGATGTGGGTGGGTGGCTACAAGTTTGTCTGTTTTGGTAGGTGTATGTGTGAGAGCTTTTGGAGGAGTGCTGATAGTGTGTAGGCTGTGTGATGAGTGAATTGTGTGAGTGTCTGTGGTTGGTGTCTCAAGTTGTTCTGTGCTGGCTGCTCTGTTGTATTTGCAAAGGATCATGGTAGTGAATGTGGGCCTTTTTCATAGGTGGAGTTGTGGGTGTGTCTTTTTGACTTTTTTTGTTATTTATTGAATTTGCCATTGCTTGTTTGGGCCTTTTTTGTGTTTTTGCCATTGTTTTTTGTGGGCATGTAGGAGACTTCTTCTGACCAAGATGGACACTCATGTTGGCTTATGCGGGCTGCTCCGTGTCTTTCATGCTTACTTTGTTCTGTGTTGCATGCGAGTCAGTCGCGGTGGTCTCTCTCACTTCAGGTACATTTTCTGTGTGTGTCGGTTGTGCGGCTTGGGCTCAGTGCAAATCGGTCAGGTTTCATAGGTATTGCATCGTACTGTGCGTGTCGGACATCGCGGGGACATCTCAGTGGGGTTCATTCCTGGTTCGTGTCGGTCAGTGCAGCTCGTGTCCAGTTTCTGGCTGAATTGATGATTTCTGTAAGGCTCGGTCGTATGGCTTGTTTTCCGTACGGCTCGGTTGTAGGTCACGGGCTTTACATCATACTGCACGAGTTGTACAGTGCCTTTAGGTGTCGGTCAAACTCCGTTCCCGGTATACGAGACAGTCGGGCCGATTTCCAAATGGAATCGGAATCGACCCCTCTGTAGGGAAGCAGGATTACTGAGTGATAGTTCCTTTAAGAAATGTGACGATTGCTACATTTCCACGGTAGATGAATCATCGTAAACTCACATATGGAGTGCACAATTTTATTTTTATTTTTTATAGAACTCACTGACACCAAGGGATGGGTGCCCTGACACTAGCAGCACAACACCATTGTGGAACAGAGGAGTCATAAAAGCTATTCAGAGCTAAAGAGCCATATATTCAGATGAAATCTAAACCTGAGAAGAGAAACAGTATTTGTCAAGGAACAAGGCAAAGAGTTTCTTCCATTATTTGTTAAAAAAAAAAAGGAGCTCCCACCCAGACAGCAACATCTTATGAGCAGCACCTAAAAACAAAAGTTGCAAGAATGAACATTGAGACTAAATTGCAGCAAAAATATTGGTGTTGGTGTGTGATGATGCAAAACTTGCAGACGATCACTAAAGCACCACGGATGGTGTATGTGATCAGCACTGCATATGTGGAAGAATGATCACAGTCCTGCGCAACGCAAATCCATGCAGTGGAATGTTTGGAAACAGACCGAAGCAATGCCAGTCAACCAACGCTCAGTGTAAGAAGAAGGTGTCCAATTATTGATCAAGAACCACCCATCTTGAAGAGGATGAGGCAGGATCTGATGCACGATGAAATGTATTACGGATAGCTTCAGTGAAGGATCACACATTCTGGGCTGAATGTTAGGATGTTAGGATCATAGGTTCTAAAACCACAGCATATGCCCACTAAGCTTGAGAGAACCCACTGAACAAATCATATTTAACCCCAACTGCATCTTTATGTATGTATGTTGCATTTCCATATCATATTCCATAACGTATTATGTTTATATGTGGTATTTCTATAATGTAAACCCCAGCCAAAATGCATCAGACCACTGTGCAGGACCGAAGATGAGCATGAAACAGACCATACATAATGCCAGTGGCTGCATTATCAAAATGTTCATAATAGTTCTGAATGTATCCTGAACCTTTGTTTGAATTTTTTTTGAGTTACACCCAAATACAAACTGGTCTTGCAAGCTGGTGCAGAGACAGAATATTGAGTCAAGAATATTGATGGTGGAAAATATTGAGGTAAGTTGTTTTGTTACAAATATTCTTTTTTGTGTAATGTAGAAATATAGATTTTGTAAATGTCAATGGCAAATATATTGTTGTAAATAATATTCACTTTATTTTTTTGTTCAATTATTTTTTTGATTACTTTGGTAATAGGTATTTTATATGTCTTAATTTATTTTTTCATGATAAAATGTTATTTTTTTGTATTTGTATTTATTTTTAGGAGCAGGATGTTGGGTTCATAGGAGATTAGGTTGGGGAGTAATTTAAAAATATTAATTTCAAGTTTTAAATACATTTTAAATTTATGTAAAATGTTAGGAGTGGGATGTTGGGTTTATAGAGGGTAAGGGCGGGGACTAATTAAAAAATACTTATTTACATTTTTATATTTTTTTATTGTATGTACATATTTAGGAGCAGGATTTTGGATTTAGGGTGGGGAGTATTTTAAGTATGTAGGTCAAAAAAAAATTTCAATAAAAAAAATATTGAAAGATATAAATATTTTTCCCCCAACAATGTGAAATTTGAAATTGTGAACAGTTTTTTGGGGTCCTACTATTTTGATGTAAATTGTATAAAATATTTTATAAATATTTATTTTGACATCGAATTTTTTAAATAAAATATATAAGCAAACTTTTTATAAATAATTGGTTACCTAATTTTTTATGGTTTTTATTTGTTAAATATTTTTGTATTAATGTATATATTTTTAAACTTGTATAAATTAGAATTTTGAAATTTAAAATATTTAAATTGTGATTTAGAATGTAATATTCATATTTTGTAATTGTTTAGAGAAGGGGTATCTCACATTTTAAATAATACTTTTTTTAAATATCATCTTTTATTATATTTTTTTTGTAACATTTTTTGGACACATCTTAAAAATCTTTTTTTAGCATTTTATGATTTTGAAAAAAAAATGCACGTTTTAAAAAAATGTTTTGTCATAGTTTTGAAATATTTTATATTTTTATATATTCATCGTGTTTTTATTATTTAGCATTTTCCTTTAAGTTTTTTGTTTTGGAATTATTTTTATTCTGTTTGTTATCCATCTTTTTCCCTGAGTTTACTTGGTTTTGGAGTTGGACTAGTACATTTGTATGCTTTACTATCCGGCACTTTCCCTGAGTTTAGTTGGTTTTGGAGTTGTAATAGTAATTTTTGGGGGATTATTATCTTGCACTTTCGCTGAGTTTAGTTGGCTTTTGTTTTGGAATAATAATTTTCCTATGGTTTATTGTCCAGCACTTTCCCTGAGTTTAGTTGGTTTAGGAGTTGTAATGGTAATTTGTTTGGGTTTATTATCCAGCACTTTCCATGAGTTTAGTTGGTTTTGGAGTTGTAATTTGACATTTTGGGGGTTTATTATTAAGCACTTTCCCTGAGTTTAGTTGGTTTTGGAGTTGGAATAGTAATTTTTTTTGTCTGTATTAGCCAGCACTTTCCTGAGTTTACTTAATTTTGGAGTTAGGAATAGTACATTTTTATGCTATATTATGTAGTTTTTTTTAGAGTTTATGGCCCCATTAGGATGACGGGCGGACTTTGAAAGGCATTGCAAATTGCCCATCCTAATATGGCTGGCGATGTCTGATAGACACCACCAACATATAAACACTTTTCCGCCCCGGGGTGGAAAAGTGGCGGACGGTATTTCCGTCCGCCGAGGACCCCCCAGCCATACTAATATGGCGAGGGTCATTCCGGCACGGATGGTGGGTGGATCGTCCCCGCTAGGCCGGCGGTGGCTACCACCGGCCTGGCAGGGGCGATCCGGCCGCCATCCCAATGGGCCCCAATACGTAGAGTCAAATAAAAAAAGGAGAAGTATGTTAGATTTGATTTTTTACATTTTTATTTGCAAATACACGTTTTTTTTGTTGTTCACAATTCATATTTTTGGTTTTGTTCTAGAAGTTTTTGAAAATATTGAAGAACATGATTCAGAAATGTTGATGTTATTCAGAGTTTATTATAAAGTATAATATATTTATAACTTATATTTTTCATGTATATTTGGAAAGTTTAAATTATATTTTTACATACGTATTTTTTATCAGTTTTGAAAAATTGTACATTTTCTGAAGTATATTCTTGTATTAGTAAAGTTAATATATTTTCAGTTCTTTCATTATAAACATTTTCAATTTCATTATTTATAATTTTTTATGAACAAAGTAAACATTTTCGTTAATTTCTTTTACATTTTATTTAATACATTTTATATAGTTCTATTTTTGTTGTATTTTACAAAAGTATATTTTGTACATTTTGTTTTTATTATTTTGTAAATAAAAGTATTAAATATTTACAATTTATTTTACAAAGATATTTTTGTATCATTTATTTTGTTAATAAACATTGTTATATTGGTTGCACATTTTCAATAGTCTTATTGCAAATTTATATTTTGAAGGTGAGTACATCAAACAAACACATTTTAATATAAATTAAATATTATATTTCTTGTTTTTTGATAATATAATATTTTTTGTATTTTATTTTTAAATGCAAACATTTTTGTAACTTTTTTTACGATAAAAAAATATAAATTATATTTTTGGGATTTTTTAATTCTATTTCTTCATTATTGTATATGGGGAGTCAGTCTTTTTCATTTTTATTTTGCGGCCAAGTACAAAACGTATGCACAACAATGCAACACCTCATGTCATGATGATATATAATCCTTGGGGCAGAATGGTATAAATAAACTATGTAGGAAAGCAGGATTGGGCACATATATACCCATTGATAGTTCCTTTAAGAAGTGTGACGATTGCTCCATTTCCAGGTACGGTGGCTTAATTATCATAAACTCACTTATGGAGTGGCCAAAAAATGAATAAATATTGATAGAACTCACTGACACCCAGGATTGGGAGCCCTGACACGAGTTATTCAGAGTAAGGGAGCTGTCACCCAGACAACAACGATTTTTCTGTCTATCTGTTTTGTTTTTAGGTCATTTTGGAAGACAGAACCTCGTGGTTGGGTGCTGTGTTTCATTGGTTAAGGGAAGTTTGATTTAATTTACTTTTAAGGTAGTTTTAGGGTTGGAGCGAGGTAGTAGTAGTGTTGTTAGATTTGTTAGGACATTAATTTTTCCTTTTTGATGTAGCTAGGTATTGTTTTTGTAGTTGATTGTTTTAGAGGACTGTCTACTGCGATATTACTTTTTTATTTATTATTATGGGTGGGACATGTTTTTGGTTATATTTGGTTTGTTTGTTTCTTTTTTATTTGAATATTTATAATATTTCATATATTTTTTATGTACGTTTTTAATTTTTAAATAACATTAAACATAACATAATTATAATTATTAATTTGAAAAAGAGAAAATTATGTTGTTTAAATGTTTTGTGATTTTAAAATGCTTATGATGTTTAGCATAGTTTTTTGTTTGAAGTATAGATTTAGCAATGTCTAGGTATTACAGGGTTTTGGTGCTTGGAAATATTCGAGTTTTGTGTTGTAGGTATTCATACGTTGTTTTTGTTGCTTACTGAGTTTAGGGCCAATTTTAAGGGCTGATTTTGACCTAGTCCGCCCGCCATCGTAGCAGTGTTTGGGACCGCCCACCAGACATGCGGTGGACCCACTACTGTGATTAGGATCCCAGGCCTTTCACATTGCGGGCGATGCTGCTGGCTGCAGAACCCCCACAATGTGAAAAGTGCATAAACAGCATGTCCCTGCACTACATGGCAGGCACCATGCGGTGCCTGCCACGTGGTGCATTGAAATGAGGGGGGTACAGTGCAATGACACTTCCCCCCACAAGGGGGGCCCGCAATAGGCCCTGCATCCTAATCCCCGCCAACCTTTCCATGGCGGCAACACCACCATGAAAAGGCCTTCCCAAAGCCACATCCTGATCTGGCGGATGGTGCCTGCTAGGCACCGCCACAGTTTCACGGGCCCTGCACCGTCTGCCAGGCAATCAGTGTGATTGCCAATGGCGAAAATTGTCGGACGGACTTTGCGTCTGCAGCGACACCCACTGCCATCCTGTTTTGGTGGTGGGTAATGAGCTTGGTGAGGTGCGGAAGGACTGCCACCGCTGCCCTGGCTGTGGTGGTCCTTCCCACAACGGGCCCCAAAAAGCAAAGACTGCATGCTTTTCCATGGTGTCAATGCCTCCATGGAAAGGCTGATCTCTGCGCTCAACATAATATGGATGGCGGTGTCTTGCAGACACCTCCACCATGGTATGCCCCTTTTCTGCCTGGTCGACAATTCGACCAGCAGAAAAGTGGCAGACGGTCAGGCATAAATGGCGGGCGGATTGCCCCCTCTGTGTCAGCGGTGGCTACCGCCAGCCCTGCGGGGCGATCCACCCACCATCATAATAGACCTCTTTGTTTTATATTTTCTTTAATGTTGATTTTGTCTTTGTTTTTGAAGTTAATCATTGTTTTTTTTTTTTAGGTGGATTTTTAGTGAAGTGTAATGTTGATTTCTGTAGAAGCTGTTAAAAGAAAAGTATTTGTTAGGTATGTTTCGCTTTTTTATTACATTTATTAATTTTAATTTGTTTACTTAATTAGTCCTATACTTACTTTGTTATATATTTTTTTTAAAGTTGATTTTATTGTTGTTTTGGACCAAAATCTTTTTATTCAATTTTCTAGGTGGTGTTTTAGTGAAGTTGAATCTGTGACATAAAAAGGAAAACACATTACAGTTTTTGTGAAAATTAAATATTAAACTAATTTTATTAATGTAGTTACTTAGGGGCCGATTATGATGGCTGGCGGACTTGAGCCAGCCCATCGTCTTAGCTGGTACGAGACTGCCAGCCTATAAGGCGGTGGTCCCGCACTTCAAATCACGATGCGACCGCCAGCGTGGCAGTCCATTCTAGTGACTTAACATTGCGGAGGGTGCTCCTGGCTGCAGCACCGCTGCGGTGTTGGGAGTTGCTTATTGTGTATTTCCATGCAAAAAATGGCAGGCATCACGCAGTGCCTGCCACCTTGTGCATGCAAATTTAGTGCACATTCACCATCCCCCACACAGAGGGGGCTCGTTATGGGCACCCGAATCCTGCTTTCACCAGCCTTTTGACACTAGCATTGTAATCTGGTGGGTGGTACCTGCTAGGCACCACCTCCACTTTACCCATGCTGACCGCTCCACCAGGGATTGCCTGTGGTGGAAGTATAGAGGGCGGTCTTTGCAACCGCCGCAGTCTCAAAGAGATTCCCCATGCCATCCTAATGTGGCTGGGGGAAAGGTGAGTCAGATGGCTAAGGGACTGCCACCGCCAGCTCAGCGGTGGCAGTCCTTGCACCATCATAATGAACCCCAAAGTTTGGTTCTTACGTTTAATGAGAGTTTTTTCTGAGTGGTTGATTGTGTAGTTCTTTTGCATTCTGTTTTCGTCTTGCAAAATTTTGTGCTTCCTCTGTGTTTCTCCGCTATATAGTAAATTTAGTGTTCACTATTTGATTGCTTTTATAATGTTTATTTAATTTGTTAGAGTTTTCTATTGATTTGTGTTGGTGTAGTTCAAATGTATTGGCCGAGATGGCTTTTTTGAAGTTTTTGGCAGCTACAATTTAATTTGTTTAATATTTATTATGTTTATTTAATTTTTGTTGTGTTTATTATTGGTATTAAAATGTATATGTAGGTAAACATTATATTTCTTTTATATATGATATATATTTCTGTTTGCTGATTTTTGGTATTTGGGATTTTTCTTATGTTGTATTTTTTGTTTATTTTTTTGTTTTGGGATTTTCATTATAATTGTTTTATTTTATTTTATTAATTTAGTATTTTTTTTAAATTATTTCATTATGTTATTGCAAATAGTTAACTTTTATATTTAAATATTATTTTCGGTATATTTTATATGTATTTTATCAGTGTTTGTGTTGTCGATATTATTTATAATGGTGTTTGCGTTGCGTTATATATTATTTTAATGTTAGCAATATTTTTGTGTTCTTTATTTTTGTTGTTGATATTTTTGTAATCGGAATCTTTTTTTCAACTATATCTTTTTTAATCGATGTTTGTATTATTTCTGATTTGTCCATTGGGTGTTGATGCAGTTCGATGTTACAGGAGTCGATGTTGTATCAGTGATCCTCTCAAGGTTTTCTCTAAGGTGCATCCAAAATTACAATTTACTACAGAGTTGTGAAGTGCTGATATATAATCCTCCACAGATTTATCTTGAGACTGATTTATTTTAAAGAAATTGAAACTTATAAAGACTTGTTGGCCTTCTGTGCCCAGATTATTGAATACAACGGCTGCTTTCCTTTTTGGAGAATATATTTCTGCCTCTAGAATAACTAAATAGCTCTCAAACACCTTGAACCATTGCTTCCATGGCAAAGATTGCAAATGTACAAACTGTGCAAGGTTTCTCACCATTACTTAAAATGAGATGACAGTGTTGATAAATGGGGATACAGCAATACAAAGCCAAAGATATAGAACAAAGTACAAGGCAGTCTCACAAGTAGGTACAGTAATTTACAAATTTTAAGTCACAAGCAAGAGTACCAGAGATGAAATAATCTTATAAGTAGAAGTATATCTGACAAGTGTTACCTGACCTCAGATTCCAGATAATTAAATTCCAGTTTTAAACGGTTTCTCTATTTAATGTGTAGTAAATATGTCCCAGAATGCATAAATATGAGCTCCTTCAGCCCCAGTTAAAATGTTCTTACCCCGCATGGAAGTCTGTTGGTCAAATCATGAAAATATGACATAAGCCTTCTGCAATATGTTGCTGATGGTGCTAGGAACTTTGTACACATGCATGTCAAATTAGTAACAAATTTGAGGTGCGGGTCTTAGAAGCATGCATGTGGGAAGCTAGCAGATGGAGATTACTTCTTTAAAGAAAACAGGAAGTTACTGGTTGCCCCAGTTGCATAACCAACTTGAGGCATGGGGTGTAGAAATGCCATGAGGCTAATCAGCAGATGGAGCTCGTCCAAACAGGGAACAGCCCAGCAGCGCACTGGAGCACGCTCAGGTGGAGCAAGTATGGCAATTATTCAAGACAAGAACTTACTGCTGGAGAAAAGCCAGCAGTTGTCTCAAATGAACAGGATGACCTTGGTAGGCGTTGATGGCGGAGAGCTCCTTTTGTTTGCCATTCGTCACCAAAATGTAAGAAAGGTGTCTTTAAGTCTTTCTTAAAGACGGTTAATAAAACCAGTAAGCACACAAAGGTTTACTCCTTGTAAATTTCTTCTTTATTTTCATGAATACAAAGGAGCCCATATCTGAGAAACCCTTCTCCGCTGGTTTGTAAAATGAACTGCCAGAGTGCAACATTAATCACTGTGGAGAAGGAACTGGAATGGCTTGGCTATATTAAATAACAACATGCATACCTGTGCATATCACGAAGGATGACACTGAAACAAATGAGGGTCTATTGTATCAACCTTACAGGGGGGTGCCTCTGACCAGCTCTCAGAGATCCTGAATTGTAGGACTTGAAGGGGGTACCAAGAGGGCTTCTTGGCCAAGGTCCCCCAGCAATAAAGAGGCTGTCATGCCCCCAACCAGTATTGCACCACAAGCCATGTTTGCAGAGTGGTGGAGAAAGGGAAATAGCCTCTGAAGATCTCTTAGCAATCTCACTGTGTGGGTTTTATTGGAGGTATAGGAGGGGTAGTTGCCCCCAAGGATAAGCAGCCAATGGTACTTCATACTCCTGCCAGCAGCATGCCAGGAGGCATGTTTGCAGAGTGTTGGAGAAAGTGGGTGGGCATCCTGCAGTTTTTTTGTTCTTTTTTCAACTTTTGAGGAAAGGTGACTGCGTGTCCCCCCTTCCCTGGGACATTTTGGCCCCTGGGGACATCATCCTCCAGAACCTGACCCTTTAAAAGAAAATGTAGGGAAAAAAAAGGGAACGGGCCCTCCCGGGCCATTTTGGTGCCGGGGACCCCATCTTTTGGACATGACCCTTTTCTTATTTTTATTTGTAATATTTTTTTTTAAAAGGAGGGGGCCCACACATTTCTCTTCCTGGACCGTGCAGTCCCACTCCTCTGCCATTTTTGGCCCCGGTGACTCACTCCCCTGGGGCCCGCCCATTTAAAGTGAATGCCTCTAGGGCACCCACTCATCAATCGGAGCTCTAGGGAGGGCCCTAGGGGGTGCCAGTCCCCAAGGCCATCAAGGGCTCATGGAGGAGGGGCCAGGGGCATGCCCCTGGTTGGCGGGCCAACCAGCACCCCTCTATTTCTTGAATATAGAGTTTGGCCCAGTGGAGGTTGTGCTTTCCAGAGCACGGGGTCCATGAGGCCCCCCTCACATTAAAATGTCAAAGGCCCTGGTAGATGTGGTTCCTGGGGCAGGGGGGATCTGTAAGGCCCCCACAGCAAATTTTGAATCCCCAGGGAGGTGGGGGTTGCCGGGCTGGTGGGTCTGTGATGCCCTGTATAAAAATGTTAAAGGCAAGAAGAGGTGGTGGCCCCCGGGGCAGAGGGGGTCCTCAAGACTCCCATTACATTAGCAGCAAGGAGGTGGCGGTCCCCAGAGCATGTGGTTCCCCCAAACCTCTTTAATTATGTTTACCCAAGGGAGGTGGCAGCCCCGGGCTGTGGGGATGTCACATAGGCACCTCTAATTAACTCAGAGACTGCCCATGAGACCATGGTAGATCACGCTTGTTTTTAAAAAATGGGGACATTATGTTTCTACCCTGTCCCCTACAATTTTAATTTTTCCTATTGACTCGTTTGAAGTGTTGACAGCCACTCAGATCTCAGGCACAAGATCACGAGGGGATACAAATCCTCCGCCCCCACAGTTGTATATCTGATTTTTTTTTAAATTGCCCGGCAACTACTGAACGGATACACCATTTAACAAATGGACCAAGAGGTACCTTCCTGCAAAGTTTGGTGTAATTCCATTCAGCAGTTTGGGCTATAGCCGTCTAAAGTTTCCTATGGAAATTAACATAGAGAAACAGCGTTTTGGGACCCTCCTTTTTCTTAGCACCCACTTGACTTTTCACCGTGAAATTTTTGAGCCAGTAACTGAAGAGACTGCCCCGATAGTTTTGAAAATGTTATGAAGATTTGTCAGGGCGGTCGCCAGTAGATAGTTATAGGTAGGACCCAGTTTCCATAGAAAAAGCGGTTTTTGTTCTCCCTATATCAGATGACCAATCTCTGTGAAATTTTCAAAACATGTATGGTGCTCTGGTCAGCTCCTATCTTGAACATTTCCATGTGATTCGGCGTGTGGGGTCTGAGAAAAAGGGGGGTCTCAAAACGTGCTATCTCCATGTTATTTTCCATAGGAAACTTTAGACACGGCTACAGCTCGAACTGCTGAACGGAATTACACCAAATTTGGCAAAAAGGTAGCTCTTGGTTCGGAAAGAGACGAGGAGCTAGATTTCTCCTCTCTCAGTGTGTCTGCTGGAGGGTCGGCTTCCTTCGGCACTTGCTGTAGCAGGATGCGTCGGGCAAGTAGATAGTCGAACAGCTCCAAACCACTGTGTGCTTGCTATGGCAAGTGTGGGCATATTTATACCTTGAAGGTGCCGAGATTGACATAAAGGTGGACATAATAACGTCATCAGAGAGTCTCATTTTTTTGAAAGCTCCGTGAGCTTTTGGACAAGACAGTATTCGTGCAAGGGGAAGTCCCTAGCTGCTGAAGCCGAGTTTTCCAAGAAATCGTTGTGGATTTTAGGAACTAGTGGAAGTAGCCCTGCCGTATTTTGGACTGCATGAGCTATGTCTAAATATGGTTATGATTTCAATGCCTATATACGGATATGGTGATTTATACCTTTATAAGGGCATGAATCAGGAAAATTACAGTAGGGGCTTAAAATGCAATAACACATTGCATTCACAACACTGTGGTGTGATAATGGAACACAGTTACTATCTATTTGGGTACAAGGTATCTTCTCTATAAATAGACATTAAAAAATAGATTTGCGGCTTATAGCTAATCATGGCACTTGTCACTAAATTTTAATCTCAATTCTCTTATCTTTCTATCTCCTGAATTAATGCATGTTTTCATGCTCTCCAACATAATTGACTTTAAGCTTAACTCTATATATGAAGACAATATAAACGTCAATAATAAATGTAGCAGTTTTTCTAAGTGACTATGTTGTATATACATACGTCATATTGCTAAAACTCATCATGTATTTCATACAGTCATAGCTAAGCTGGTCCCCTGATGAAGGCACACATGCCGATACGAGCGTAGTTCTCATCTACCGCTGGCCTTCCCATAATCTCCAATGACATCGAACATTTCGACTGACACCGAATTGAATAATGAATTGTGATGTAATTGTCTTGTATCTTTTAGATAAATGATTGTATTTATATGTCTTCTTATTAACTTTTGAAGAAAACTCTCGAAAAAAACATTGGCACTAAATACTAAACTAAAAAATAACAAATATATTAATTTTGGTATATATCTATTTTTTCTCTGTGTTGGTGCTTTTTGAAATTATATACATGACTGTTTGTTAATAATTTGTATTGTTTTGTTGCTTAGAATACCCATTGAAAACTGTCTACTTGCTTATGTACTGCTTTTTCCACAATAACAGCTGCGTATTTGCCCATCTCATCCGTCCAAGTGCGATCTTTGGACATAAGAAGGGATTTACACACCCTAATACCTACCCCCTGTGAACTTGAGGTAAAACCAGAGTGAATAAACAAGTCGGTAACCATATCTGTCCAACACTTTACACTTGTTCCCTACCAAATGTGTCTCCTGGAGCAAGACCACATCTGGGGCGTGCCTTTTAATATATTGTAAGACTTTTCCCCTCTTTAGTATATCACCCACCCAGGATAGAATTTGAACTTTCTTGCCACCCATGGAATCCTGTGTCTCCTCCCTTCCATCCTCCCCTGCACCTCCTGGATCCCACCTTTAGGCGCTCGCAAGCTTGCATCTTGCTACTCACTGATATGTCACAGCTGCATGCATGTGCCCCCTTGTACATCTCTAACCAACCCTGCCCTGAAATATACCTGCGGATGACTCAAATGAACTAACTTAACCCTAAATCCCCAACTGCCCCCCTCCCTGCCTCCCACACCATGGGCTTAGAACTACCCATACCCCCATAGTGTAGAGTGCCTGTAGTCCTGGTTTCTAACCTAACTGTTAACTCGGGGTGGCATTACCCTCCCCACGAGCGTACATCTGCCACAATCTGTCCCCTTTCTGTTAATTAGAGCATAATTACATTCGGTATAAGTCACTTAGTGTGTGTATTGTTCTGGTGAGCCACCAGTTTTGTTCCAGAGTAGCAACTGGAGAGATGGGACACACATTCCTATAGCATTCTTTTCCAGCTTAGTCTGGTGTGTGGCTTTCTGGTCCTTGGTCCCAGACATTTCTGGGTGATGTTTCCTCCATTGCGGTGGTTGTTAGGAGGGTCACTTTACTTTTGGTTGCTCCCTCTCCAACTGACCGGTTAGTTGATCCCAAACGTCACTCTGCAGTGCCTTAACCCTCTGCACTGAGCTGGTTACCGGCAAGGTATCTGGCTCAGGGGCCTAGCATTCTAACTGGGCAGGGCTCCTCATGAATACACTATTGCCTGGTTGGTCATTCATGCCTTCTCAATAACTCTCCAGTGTGGCCTTATGTCACAAAGTTATGCATTTCCACTGTGCACCAGGTCGAACCAGTGCATCAGCTTATTTAAGTCAGGGCTGCCTCAGGCACATTCTCACCACTCAGTCCCTTGCGGCCAAGCCTGCAACTGCTGCACTCACTTGTAGGTTGTTAGTTGGGTCACTCATCAAGACCGGGCAGTCCTGTTGGCGCACCACCTGTGTGTATCCAGAGATGTTCCAGCTCACTCCATCTATTGGCACCCAGCTCACCACAGCTGCTGGCACTGTCCCTGGGGCTTAAATCATGCACCGCTCTGTTTCAGAGGGTAGCACCGTTTCTCCACTCCTTCTCTACGGTAATGTACGGATATTTATGCAGATATTTCAGCGGGCTTTGGCTATAGAATGTGAGAGCCTCACCGACTAGTGGCCATTTAGCTCAGTGCCCAAGCCATGCCCTTTCTGCACCTCCTGTGCCTCTGTCTGCACATCTGTTCCCTACAACCCTTTTGTCTGTTACTGCATCTCTCTTGCCTCTTTCTGCAGTTCTTTTTCCTCCTTCTGCACCACTGTTGCTTCTTTCTGCACTTGTATTGCCTCATTTTGCACCCCTCTAGCCTCTTTCTGCACCCCTATTGCTTCTTTCTGTACCCATCTTGCCTCTTTTTGCCCCTCCTCACTTTTTCTGTACCTCTCTTGCCTCTTTTTGCACCTTTGTTGGTTCTTTCTACACTGCTATTGCTTCTTTTTGCACCTCTTTGAAAATTTATACATCCCTCATGCCTTTTTGCCCCTTTCTTCCCTATTTCTCCACCTCTCTTGCTTCTTTCTGCACTTCTCTTCCTTCTTTCTGCACTGATCTTCCTTATTTTGCACTTCTCTTGCAAATTTCTGTATCCTTCTTACCTATTTATGCACCCCTGTTCCCTCTTTCTGTAACGTTCTTGCTTGTTTCTGCACCTCTCTTGCCTCTTTTGGCACCTCTGTTGCTTCTGTCTGGACTTCTGTTGCTTCTTTCTACATCCATCGTTCTTCTTTCTGTACCCCTTTTGCCTTTTTTGTGCACCTCTCCTGACTCTTTATGCACCTCTCTTGCCTTTTTCTGCAGTTCTCTTGTCTCTGTCTGCACCTCTTTTGGAAAGGGGCGACCAATCGGTCCCCCCGAACGTATGGTGGAGTACCACGATCCCCCCGGGAAGCCATCTTGGGCGGGAGGCGAGTCTGGTATGGCCGAAGCGGCGTAGCCGGGGCGCGCCTTTTTCCCGCCCTAGAGTGGGCTGGCCTAGACACCAACGCGGCCGGCCACGCCCTCGGAGGCAGGCGGGGGCGGGTTCACGCCCACCCTGAAGACGGATAAAAGGAGCGGAAGCCAAGAAAGCATCCTCTTGTTCCTGTGCTCTGAAGCTGCACCTCCCCGCTGCACGTGAGCTCGAGACGGAACGAAGAGCAATTTTGAGCGTTGTAATCTCTCTTTTTGTCTTACAGATACCCCGTCTAAGAATGCCCAAGAAGGTCGGAAAGCGGGTCGGTACCGAGGAGATGCTCCGCATACTCATGAAGGAGATAGCCGATCTGAAGAGAAAGGTTGAGGCTAAGGACGGGGAGGGAGGATCGAAACGGCCTTTACAGGGAACAATTCCCGGTGGAAAAAGCAAGAGGCCCAGAAGGGGAGCACTTGGGGGGGAGACCCCGGTTCCCGAGGCCCCGCGAGAGGAGTCAACCCCGGCGCCGAAGGAGGGGATTCCAATCCCTGTGGTGGTCACCCCTGCGAAAAGGGAGGATATGCCCCCCGAGTTAGCGGCACAATTTGCAGCGTGGTTGGGAAACGATAGCGAGGGCGCCACGGCTGACGACGCACGGACAGTGATGAGGCAACTGCGGGAATCTAGGGAGGCTGTGAAGACGCCATCTTCTGTTCCCTCACAGGTCCCGGCGGTTGGAAGTACAGCAGGCCCAAGTTCGGCGACAAGCGTGGGGTCTACTTCAGGTAAGCGGCCATTGCCGATTGCGGGGGGGGAGTCTGCACCTTCTCGAAAGGAGAAGATTGCCCAGCACGTCCCACTAGAAGTCAAGGAATTGATTTGGGCGGATAAATATGTAAACATGTTTTCATTGCTTACCGACCATTACGAGATCGAGCATGTAAAGAGTCAAAAGGAGCTCATGCATCCGAGTGTTTGGCGCGGAAAAATGCCGCCTTTAAGGTCGACGAGACCATTGGTACTTGGGGCAGAGCGTGGGGAATTTTTACTTCCATCATGGGGGAGCGCAGGCCTGAGTTGTTGACCGAGTTACCCATTTATCAGTCACGTATTATGGAGTATTCTGTGGCTTATGGGGGCAATCAGTGGTTCTGCTATGATAATCTGTTTAGAAAAGCTTAAGAACACAACCCGTTGTTGTCTTGGGACTGTTACGACTCTGTGTCTTGGCAAAAAATGGAGAGTACAGGGATGTTGAAGGTGCCATTAGTAGGGAGTAACGGGGGGGAATCCTCCCGCCAAAACTCTGGGACGCCCTTTCGGACGGGTGCTGGTAACGAGTTCCACACGAAGCCGAGTGGCAACACAGGTAAAAGGGGGATCTGTTGGAATTTTAACAGAGGCAAATGTACCAGGTCCCAGGGGTCATGCAAATTCAGACATGAGTGTGGGGGGTGCGGGCAGCCATCCCATCCTGAGTCCATGTGCAGAGCCAAAACGGATGATAACGGTGGTAAGGGAGGCGCCAAACAGGTCTAATATAGTCCGAGGGGCGCCTTTACCGACCCCGATTGATACCATGGCAATGATTCCTTGGCTCAGCGAATACCCGGATCATGCTTCCGCTGGGGTGTTACGGAACGGGTTTTCATATGGTTTCCGCATCCCAGTGGGGGATTTTCAGGGGGTACCGGACTGTAAGAATCAAATGTCGGTCTTACAGCACACAGCAGTGGTGCAGGTAAAGATTGGGAAAGAGGTGACTCGAGGTCGTGTCGCCGGTCCATTCGATTTGCCACCAGTTGCTAATTTTGTGTGTTCTCCTCTAGGGGTGGTTCCCAAGAAGGACCCGGGTGAGTTTCGGCTGATACATAACTTGTCAGCCCCACGTGGTCTTTCCGTGAATGACGCGATAGACCCGGAAGTATGTTCGGTGCGGTACGCATCTTTCGATGAGGCCGTTGCCATGTTAAATCGCCTGGGGCCCGGGACGCTGATGGCCAAATCGGACATCGAGTCAGCGTTCCGGTTGCTCCCGGTACACCCAGACGATCAGCGTCTCCTTGGTTTTCAGTTTCAGGGTCGCTATTACATGGATAAATGTATGCCAATGGGATGCTCGATTTCATGTGCTTATTTCGAGAAATTCAGTTGTTTTCTGCAGTGGGTATTCACGAGGAAGACAGGTTTTCAACATGTTATGCATTATCTCGATGACTTTCTCTTTCTGGGGGCAGCCGGGGATTCTGAGTGTGGACAGGCCTTACATGAATTTTGTGTCCTAATGAATCAATTCGGTGTGCCATTGGCGCCAGGTAAGACTGTGGGTCCCTCGACCTTGATCGAGTTTCTGGGGATCGAGCTCGACTCGGTGGAAGGTTGCTTTTGATTACCGAAAGAAAAAGTGTTAAAATTCAGGTTATCCCTTGAGACATGTATTCGTGCAGCGAAAGTGAACCTGCATCAATTACAACAGGTGGTGGGTCAGTTGAATTTTGCCCTAAGAGTAATGCCGATGGCGCGCCCCTTTTCCCGCTCGATTGCACAGTCCATGGTTGGCTTGAAGGAAGGACATCATCGTACGAGACTCTCGGCAGAGGTTGGCCAGGACATGCGCATTTGGATTGCATTCCTGGCGGATTTCAATGGTCGAATTGTCTGGAATAAACCAGCAGTGTCTTCCGAGGAGTTGGGGCTATGGACAGACTCGGCGGGGAGTATGGGTTTTGGCGCCATATTGGGTACACAATGGTCGGCTCAAAAATGGCCGTCATGGTGGCATGAGTGCGGGTTGACGAGTAACATTGCTTTTCTCGAACTGTTCCCTATTCTGGTGGCCTTGAAAACATGGCCAGAAGGGTTTAGGGATCACTCTGTGGTGTTCTGGTCTGATAACATGACCGTGGTTGAGTGTATCAATAGTCAGGCAGCTCGTTGCAAATTGATTCTGGGACTGCTCAAGGAAATTGTGTTGTTGTGCATGCAACTAAATGTACTGTTTAGGGCGCGACACGTGCCAGGGGTGATGAACCAAGCGGCTGATGCGCTCTCTCGTTTCCGTATGCAGGCCTTCTGGGGTTTTCTGCCCACAGCGGACCCGGTGGCGGCACCCTTTCCCGAAGCTCTCTGGTCTCTCGGTGCCCCGAACTACAAGACCTCGTGGGAGAGAGATTAGCACCCAGGACGAGGAAGGCATATGAAGGGGCGTTCCGTTCCTATTGGGCCTTTTTGGGTACTGCCGGGAGGGAGCTTTGGGGTCTAGAAGAGTGTGTAGTGAGATTCCTGCTCTCTTTACGTCACGCAGGCAAGTCAGTAGCTACGGCCCAGAGGCATCGGGCCGCCATTTCCTTCATGGCAAGGGCTCATGGGATCCAGGACCCGACAGCGTCTTTCGTTGTGCAGAAAGCGCTACGTGGGTGGCAACGCCTTGAGGGTCGCAAAGTAGACGATAGGCACCCGATAGGTCTGGATAGGTTGGCCCTGTTATTATCCGTGCTACCGGTAACATGTTCATCCCAGTACGAAGCAGTGTTGTTCCGAGCCGCATTTGCATTAGCATTCCATGGGGCTATGCGGGTAAGCAAATTAGTGGCAAAGAACAAGCAGGATACGATGGGGGGACTGTGCCGGGAACACATTCAGGTCAGGGAGGAGACGATGACGGTCTCGTTTGTCAGGTCCAAATCCGATCAGGTTGCAATCGGGGACTGCGTAATCATCCAGAGGATCCCCGGGTCTGCCATGTGCCCTGTTGGGTGCGTAGAGGAATATTTAGCGCAAAGGGTGGCAGCATGGGGGGGGACCTTGTTAAGACACGCTGACGCCACCCCACTGACGAGGTTTCAGTTTCAGCGGGTGCTTGCGATGTCGATCTCTGCCGCGGGCTTGAACCCCGGCGACTTTGGGACCCATTCCTTTCGGATAGGGGCTGCTACGGAAGCTACAGCCAGGGGTCTGAATGTTGAACAAATAAAACGTGTGGGGCGTTGGTCCTCGAACTGTTATAAGAGGTATGTGCGGTTGCACATGTTGTGAAGCTGTAATGATGTACTCACGCTTCTTGTTTTTGTTTGGTTTTCAGTTGCGCAAGCCTACGAGGCGGGGCGGACTGTCCAGTCGACCCGACACCGGGGGGCCAGCGGTCAGAAATTGCCGGCTGTGAAAAAGGAGGTGTGGGTCGTGGGCCACTCATACGTGAGGCGTGCCGCGGACGTATTCAAAGCAGGTGACGCGATTCACGTGGCTGGGGAATACGGGTACAGTGTGTCCTTCTACGGAAAGGGCGGGCTCTGTATTGACCAGTTTCAATCATTTTTCAAGGGTTTGTTAGGGCGGACAAGGTCACCGCCGTCTGTAGTCATAGTACATCTTGGGGGCAATGATTTGGTGACCACTGGTAGACGACTTCTTCTTGAGGCGATGCTTTCCACGGTAAGTTGGTTGGCGAGAAGAGTTCCAGGGTGCACAATTGCATGGTCCCATATGATCCCACGGAAAGTGTGGCGGGGGGCTATTTCTGTTTCTGCGCTGAATCATTCAGTAAGGAAAATTAATAATAAAATGAGTAGATTGTTTCATTCAAGTACACTGCATTCTGTTTCGCATGGTTGTATTAAAGGGGACGGTATGTATCTGGGGGACGGTGTTCATTTGTCCTGGGTGGGGAACGAATTACTCATAGGAGACTTCATAGCATGGTTAAGGAGTTTACAGCATGACCTTTAGGTAGGAGTCTTTTGTGGGGGGTCCGGATAGCCGGTCAACTATCCGGCCTGTGGCGGTAAGGTCATGATCGGTGAGCAGTAATTGGAAGATCCCTATGAGGGGGCGTCACCCATTACGGATGGGAGCGCGTGGGGGAGGTGGCCAATTGGCCCCTCAACGGGGAGGCGGTCCTGTCTAAGGAGAGGCCGCCGGAAGGAAAGGAAAGGTGGTCAAGGCCCCTTCCTGGATAGGAGGGGCTACGGCCCCTCCTGGGGAATTTCCCGGGGCCAGGACATCTGCGACGGCAGATGGGTAAGTTGTGTGGGGTGCGGGAGGGGGTTTACGCTACCTTTTAGACACCTCACACGAGTCCTCGAACGACCGTTAAATGGCGTCGAGTTTATTGGGGCCCCGTCAAGTACAAAGGGAAATTGGTAGATGCACTTGAGGTACGCCTCTGTGCGGTCGCTCCTCTCACAAGTGAGGGGGGTATTTCTGGTTTAGGGATCTGACACCGGTTACGACCTTGCCGTTGGCCCTTAACGTTAGGATGTACAATTTCAAGTCAAATGTTTTGTAGGATGTTAGTTCGGCTAGGAGAACCTTTGTATTAGAGATCTGTTAAGGTTAGCCAACATCGTAATGTGGAAATGAAATTGTACATTATATGAAACTGTTATTTTAATGTTTTCTTTTGTTTCATATTTTAATAAATACGGCCGGGAAGGGTGACTCCCTTCCCGCCTTCCAAAAGTTCAAGAACTGTTTCCGGTTTCCCAATTCTTGGGGATTGTGTTGAGAGGGGGTGGCGGGTATCTCGGCCATATGGAAAGGGGCGACCAATCGGTCCCCCCGAACGTATGGTGGAGTACCACGATCCCCCCGGGAAGCCATCTTGGGCGGGAGGCGAGTCTCGGCTGGTATGCCCGAAGCGGCGTAGCCGGGGCGCGCCTTTTTCCCGCCCTAGAGTGGGCTGGCCTAGACACCAACGCGGCCGGCCACGCCCTCGGAGGCAGGCGGGGGCGGGTTCACGCCCACCCTGAAGACGGATAAAAGGAGCGGAAGCCAAGAAAGCATCCTCTTGTTCCTGTGCTCTGAAGCTGCACCTCCCCGCTGCACGTGAGCTCGAGACGGAACGAAGAGCAATTTTGACCCACCCACCAGCCCCTGAGGACAGCGATTCGTTGTAAATACAGTTGATATAGTATCTTTTGTTTTCTCTGTTTTCTTACAGGTTGTGATGATTGTCGTGAAATTTCTTAACGATGCAATAAAGATTGGTTATTTTCAGTATGTTTTGCAAATAAAGTAATTTTGAACAAGGATTGATCAGTATTTACGCTTGATAATAAATGTTGTTTTGCTTTGTAAATCTTAGTAACTTAGGTAGAACTGTCGTATTTATTTTGGTCGGGCGGTAAGGTCATGATCGGTGAGCAGTAATTGGAAGATCCCTATGAGGGGGCGTCACCCATTACGGATGGGAGCACGCGGGGGAGGTGGCCAATTGGCCCCTCAACGGGGAGGCGGTCCTGTCTAAGGAGAGGCCGCCGGAAGGAAAGGAACGGTGGTCAAGGCCCCTTCCTGGATAGGAGGGGCTACGGCCCCTCCTGGGGAATTTCCCGGGGCCAGGACATCTGCGACGGCAGATGGGTAAGTTGTGTGGGGTGCGGGAGGGGGTTTACGCTACCTTTTAGACACCTCACACGAGTCCTCGAACGACCGTTAAATGGCGTCGAGTTTATTGGGGCCCCCGTCAAGTACAAAGGGAAATTGGTAGATGCACTTGAGGTACGCCTCTGTGCGGTCGCTCCTCTCACAAGTGAGGGGGGTATTTCTGGTTTAGGGATCTGACACCGGTTACGACCTTGCCGTTGGCCCTTAACGTTAGGATGTACAATTTCAAGTCAAATGTTTTGTAGGATGTTAGTTCGGCTAGGAGAACCTTTGTATTAGAGATCTGTTAAGGTTAGCCAACATCGTAATGTGGAAATGAAATTGTACATTATATGAAACTGTTATTTTAATGTTTTCTTTTGTTTCATATTTTAATAAATACGGCCGGGAAGGGTGACTCCCTTCCCGCCTTCCAAAAGTTCAAGAACTGTTTCCGGTTTCCCAATTCTTGGGGATTGTGTTGAGAGGGGGTGGCGGGTACCTCGGCCATATGCTTCTTTCTGCACTTCTCTCTCCTCTTTCTGCACCTCTCTTGTCTCTTTCTGCAACTCTGTTGCTTCTTTATGAACTTCTATTGCCTCTTTCTGTACCTCTCCTGCTTCTTTCTGCACCCCGTTGTCTCTTTCTACACCCCTGTTTTTTCTTTCTGCCCTCATCTTCCCTCTTTCTGAACCTCTCTTGCTTCTTTCCAAACGTTTCTAACTTCTTTCTGTACCTCTCTTGCTTTCTTTGCACACCTCTCTTGATTCTTTCAGAAATTCTCTTGCCTCTTCCTTCAATTCTCCTGCTTGTTTCAGTACCTCTCTTGCATCTTTCTGCACCTTTGTTGCTTCTTTATTTACCTCACTTGCTTCTTTTTGTACCCCTCTTGCCTCTTTCTGCACTCCTCTTTTCTCTTTCCCCACCTCTCTTGATTCTTTCTGCTTCCCGTTCCCTCTTTCTGCACCTTTTCTGCCTGTTTCTGCACATCTCCTGCCTCTTTCTGTACCTCTCTTGCCTCTTTGTGCACCTCTCCTACCTTTTTCTGTGCCCTTTTGTGACTTCTTACACCTCTGTTGGTTCTTTCTGCACTGCTCTTGCTACTTTCTGCACCTCACTTCCCTTCTTCTGTAAATATATTGCTTCTTTCTACACCTCTGTTACTTCTTTTAGCAATTATCTTGTCTCTTTCTGCACTACTCTTCCTTCTTTCTGCACCCCACCTCTTTGTGCACCTCTCCTACCTTTTTCTGTGCCCTTTTGAGACTTCTTACACCTCTGTTGGTTCTTTCTGCACTGCTCTTGCTACTTTCTGCACCTCACTTCCCTCCTTCTGTAATATATTGCTTCTTTCTACACCTCTGTTACTTCTTTTAGCAATTATCTTGTCTCTTTATGCACTTCTCTTCCTTCTTTCTGCACCCCACCTGCTTCTTTCTGTACCTCTCTTGCCTCTTTCTGCACTTCTCCTATCACTTTCTGCACCCCTCTTGCCTCTTTTTGCACCTCTGTTGGTTCTTTCTGCACTTCCCATGCTTCTTTCTGCACTTCTCTTGCTTGTTTCAACACCTCTCCTCTGTCATTCTGCAACTATGTTGCCTCTTTCTGCACCTAACTTGCTTCTTTCTGCATCCCTCTCCCCTCTTTCTGTACCTCTCTTGCCTGTTTTTACAACCCTGTTCCCTCTTTCTGTATCTTTCCTGCCTGTTTCTGCACCTATCTTGCGTATTTCTGTAACTCTGTTGCTTTTTTCTGCACTTCTCTTGTTCTTTCTGCACCGTTTGCACCTCTTTTAACACCTCTGTTGCTTCTTTCTGGACTTCTCTTTCTTCTTTCTGTACCCCTCCTGCCTCTTTCTGCCTAATCTGACTTACAGTTTAGCGCCCTTTGAATCAATATTTTCTCTCCAATTTCTGTTTTTAATTCTGTTATGTTAACTCTGTGGGAACAGGCTTTGCATTTTCTGCACTTTTTAAAGCCTTTTTTTTATCCCAGCCAATTACGCTGGGCCCTTACTTGGTTTTTCACAAGAATATCTTTCATGGATTTAGACTTGCGATGTGCAATGGATGGTTTGGGTCTAGTCTCCAGGTCAATCAGTGAATACTGTCGGAGAATGTGCCAATGTCTCAACAAAGATTGTTGAACCTTGTTGTGATGCACACTGTACAATGTGACAAACCTATGTTTGATGTCTGTTTTAGAAAGCATGGGTGGTTTCTTAAATAATTACTCAGATCTTGAATATGTGTCAATTCTGGCTCTTACAGATTTCAATGAATTCTCACTGTATCCTCTTTCCTTCAATCTAGTATACATGCTAGCCTCAGTTTTATCAAACAGTCCTTGGGAACTACATATTCTTTTAGCACTGAAAAATTCTCCACAAGGTGTACTGTTTTTTAGTGCCATAGGGTGGCAACTTGTGGCATGGACTATGGTATTGCCTGCCATGTCCTTTCAGAATACTGTGACAGGCAGACTTGTACCTAATACTTTCACAGCTAGAAATTGTACACATCTATAGCTGATTCGACTTGTGAAAGAGAGGTTATGGTCATTAATTCTGCTCTATTTGCTGAAATCTACTGCAGGTCTTAGACACCCTTTCCATAATATGAACAGGCCATCAATGTATCTCGTCCATAATACAATATTTGACAACCAATCAAATGTTTTCATGTTGTGTAACACCTGCTCCTCCCACCGGCCCATATGCAAGGTAGCATAACTGGGGATGAAACGGGTACCCATTGTAGTCTTGTACATTTGTTGGTAGAGCGCATTGTAGAATAGAAAAATATTGCTTTTAAGGAACCCTCTGATCATGGCAAGTACCATTTCATTTGGTCCAAGGCAGCATATCGGTCTTAACCATAAGAAATGCCTTACTGACCTCATCCCATCATCATACGTTATGCTGGTGTAGAGAGAATTTACATCAAAACACACAGTTAAATAATCATCCTCCCAATGAAAAAAACTTCTCTGTTGTGTATGAGTGAAATTATGAAACCAATAGTTGTAGAAAATAGTACAAGTTTAGAAACATTCTCAAATAAACTGCAAATGTCAGAAATTATGGGTCGACCTGGTGGACACTTTTTTAATGCATTTTGGACAAAAGTTATAACACTGGTAATTTAGTATGAATGATTCTGAGAACCTCATATTCTTCTGCACTATGTAGATTTTCATTTCACCATTTTTTCAAAACTGTGTAGAACTCTATTTTCAGTTTTTCCTACCTAATTCTTGTGGTCTTACGATAACAAGTCTCATCACTGAGCTGCAAATAGGCTTGTCTAGAAACATTTCTATGGGCCAAATTACCATGTTGCCCCCTTTATCTGAGCTACGGATAACATGCTGGTCTGCGTGTGTCCACTTCTTCATGACTCTTTGGACTTTCAGATTCCTAGGTGTATTATACTTCTTGAACAATTGCTTTCTCAATTTCTTGATATCCTGCATCATACTGTCACAAAAAGAGTCAATATTGTCATTTGGAGTTTGCTCCCTCTGTCCCCACAATTCCTACTTTAGACTACAGTTCTGTGCCAGTAATATTTTTTTGTTGAGTTTCCTTTTCATATTCAAGTTCTCTATGATCTTTTATTTGATCTATAGCTGGGACAGTTAGATTTATAGTGGTTGAACTGATTGTTCATTTACTAATCTTTTTTTGCAGTTGAAAAATCCCATCAGTTTCAACTTCCGAGCAAACATGTACAAATCAGTTCTAGTTTTCTCATAGTAAAACGTAGCATGGGGGCAGTAGGTGAGGCCTAGACCCAAAATGTCTTTATCT
The DNA here is from genome assembly GCF_964263255.1 of Lissotriton vulgaris. Taxonomy (NCBI): domain Eukaryota; kingdom Metazoa; phylum Chordata; class Amphibia; order Caudata; family Salamandridae; genus Lissotriton; species Lissotriton vulgaris. The sequence goes on from NW_028252532.1 coordinate 39,274, forward strand.
TCCGTTGTTAAAGGACCTTTTCAATAGATTGATTACCGTGGTTTCAGTTATTTTTTGCTGCTGTAGTTCTATGTTGTCTCCCAAGAGAAGTTGCCTCCTTTTTGTTCTTTGGCCACCCCGTCTCTTCTTTGTTGCTGCAGTTTGTGACTTGTAAACCGGTCCAATCTTTAAAAATGAAACTCATCTTGGACCGTTGTAATGGGAAAACTTCTGTCTCCCAACCCCTTCCAGTCCGACTCAGATCCTGTATCAGAACTTATGTCACTTGCAGATACCTCTGGTGAATGTACAAATTCTTTGATTCTCATAGTCCCTTCGATCCCTTTGGAACTTGTGGGCTTTCCTGATTGTAATTACCTCTTCATATTTCTTCATACAAACTTCATGTCTGTGTTGAATTTCACTACCGCTACTCCATTAGTCTGCAGGTTCAGTTGGTCATTGAGTTCTTTAATTCGTGCCATAGCTATGTCTCTATCCATAGACGCTGTTAGACATGGCATCATTGTTGTGGGTTTACCCTGTATTTTTGCCTTTGCCTCCTGTGTTTTTGCTGTGTGTTGGACTGCGTTTTGCTGGTCTATATGCTTTGGGCACTTTGCCAATGCTGTTCAGTACCAAAGTGCAAGTGCTGTCTTTGTAAATTATTGTTATGGATTGGTGATTCCACGATTGGCATGTTTGATTTACTAGTCAGTCCCTTGTCGCAGGGATTCTGATCCTGCACTGGACCTCAGTGAATTGTGGTGTACCAAAAAACTCAATATAGTACCTAGAAACCCTAACCAGCTAGCATAAGTGTCACATTAGCTCTTCGTCCTATAGCAAAGGAACCAATGATTAGACAACCCAGAACTTGCAACCTAGGTTATACTCAGGAATGGTGGGAAGCAAGAACTCTCTTTCGTTATAGTCTCATACCAGTCCACAACAGGAGTAAAAAAGAGACACGGGAGAGGTTAAAATATTTATTTTAATGACGTGCTCTAAGATGCAGTATATTTTTTAACATAAGCAGACATATGATTAGAAATAATATGATCAGCAGTGTTACAATTCGATAAAACACAAAGGGAGAAATCATATTACAATGATGGTGGAAATAGGTCCAGTAGCTCCTAGTGAATCACCTAGCTAGGAACTATGTTTTATAAAATATAGAAGGTCTCTTAGGCTTGTACGGGGACCCCATACCTCTAGAATCAGCAGGAATGGATCACAACAGAATCTGTGAAAGCTCTCTCTCTTTCTGGAAAAACAGGCTTCTTCCAAGTGTCTGAAATCATGTTTACAGTGTGATATTAAAGGCGCCAGAATCACGTTGGCTGCAGCTGCATTTATGTTATGTCTAAAAACGTGAGCCAATCAGCTTGAACAATAGCTACCTTGTTATGATAACCTTGGAGGCTTTAGAACTCAGTGTGCAGACAAGAGTCACAATGTAAGTCTAGGGATGCTGAAAACAAGCCATTCTCATGTGAAGCATTTCACACAGCCTAACTTACAACAACAATTATATGCAATGTCGTGTGCAAACGTGGAAACAATGTTTAAACTTCTAGTAAGCCTATGCTTACTCAACAATGTGCACAACAAGGCCCAGCGCTTACTACACCCTTGTACAACGCATTGTGTGTGCTCAGGGTGTGTAAATGCAATGCTGCTAGTGGGCTGCAGCACTGATTGTGCCACCCACAGAAGCAGCCTTTAAATGTAACTAAGGCCTGCCATTGTAGTCCCTGTGTACAGTCTGGTACTGCCATGTCGACCCGGCAAGTGCACACACTTGTCAGGCCATAACCTTCACTTTTCTTAGTGTTAGTTACTCTAAGGTGGGCGCAAGGTACCCCTGTGGGCAAGGAGCAGTGTATGTGAAAGGTAGGGCATGCCATGGTGTGTGCTGCATGTCCTGCTAGTGAGATACTGCCAATTTTGTTTTTCACTACTGCAAGCCTGCCTTTCCCAATAGGATAGGATGTGGGGGTTCCTTATGACATCTTATAAACATAACTACCCCTGGGAATATGGTAGGAAAATAAAGTCTAATCTTCCTGAGCTCAGAATGTTAAAATGTTTGTTTTTCACTATTGCAAGCCTACCTTTCCCAATAGGATAGGATGGGGGGGTTGCTTATGACATCTTATAAACATAACTACCCCTGGGAATATGGTAGGAATATAAAGTGTAATCTTCCTGAACTCAGAATGTTAAGAATGCATCTTTTAGTGAGGGTGATTTTTACATTCAGTGTCTGAAAATACCACTTTTTGAAAGTACTTAGCCATCCAGTGTGCCACTGCCAGGATGTGTATTGACTGTCTGACTTTGCAGTGACAGGGGCTGGGGATGTGCAGTGTCTCCAGAGGGACTGGATGAGTCAGGGCTGGGCTGACTAGACCTGGGATGCATTTAGAGTAGGGGAGAGATTTCCGTTCACCTGAATGGGCCTGGTCTGCCTTTCACAATGCTGTCTTCACTTTCCTGCCTGGAAGCTGCACCACAGAGGACAGAACTGGTTGGGACTGAGCACAGGGCTTCTCTACCCCCAGAGAACAATGGATTTTGCTGTATAAATATTGGGGCCCAGACCCCAGGACATTAGATCACTTTTGGACTTCAAGAGAAACATCTACCAAAAGAGAAAAGCTGGAGAAACTGGAGGAGGAGTAATGGCACTTTGCTCTGTGCTGTCTGGGGTCGGCCTGCAGTGGCTGTTTCTGCCAAGGAGAGGAACTGTGTGTGTAACCTGCTTGAGAGAGTATCCCCAAGGGCTTTAAGTGAAGCTTCCCCCCCGTTGAAGAGGTCTCAGGAGCAGCAAAGATCTGAGCACTGTATTTGGTTCCGCTGGTTCCAGTCGCCACAGAAGAAAAACGGCAGCGGACTCACCGAGTTCGTTGCAGACTCCATGTCCTGAATGCACCACCGAGAGGACCGTCTCACTTCACAATGCAATCCTGGTCTCACTGACTCCATCAACGAGCCGCTGCTTGAACTGCCTCTTGTGGCCACTGCACTCTGCACCGCTTTGCTATACGCTGCACTGACGTCACCAACTCCGTCGCTGCCCGGTTCAACCATCAACCATCTGCATTGCTGCACCATGACATACTAGCACCAAATTGAGTGCAGCCTCACCCTGCAACACAAGATTTGGTCTAACTGACTCCATCAATGAGCCACTGCCTGCTCCAAGCTGTGAGGACATACGCTGCAAATGCTTCCTCAACAGTTTCCTCTGACCGGCTCGTACCATCATGTCGGCATTAACAGAAAAGGAACTGTCTCAGAGATTGTTGATAGTTTAGCTAATCCGCACTGACGCGGTTGGCTGGATTTGTTAGACACTGTTGTGTTCAGTATCAGATAGGCCCACCCAACGAGCTACCAAGTAGGAGGAACTGTGTTTTCACATTATTTCTGCTATTGACGGTTCTTTTGCACAGTAACTATTTTTACAGTATTGTATGTTGGATTTTTGTGGTTTTGGTCTTGTTGGTTTAGATAAAGTTTTGATTATTTTTCTAAACTAGTGTGGTGACAATTTATAGTGGTTTCACTGTGTTACTGTATGCATGCACAAATGCTTTACACACTGCTTTTGAGATAAGCCTATCTGCTCAATGGGGTGAGGAGAGGTTATTTTAGAACTATATCCCCCTTACCCTGATGAGGAAGAAAAGCCCCTACTTGAACAAACATACCTTTCTCTGCTAACCAGAGACCCCCATTTCTAACAGAAGCATATTTGAATAATAATATGATCATTTTCTTTGAACTCGCAGCATTTAGCTTAGCCCATTCTTTAATCAAATCCGGGTGCGTATTCGTATATGTAGGAGTGATCATAATTCTGAGTCCCATGGGGACTCTTCCTCCTTCCACATATCTCTTTAGGGACTGTACTTCCCACCATTTCAAAACTCCCATTCTCATGAATCTTTCCAATTTATTACACAAATCGTTAAATGATGTTTAGCCTGTAGTATTCTGGATGATGTTGCTAATTCATCGCTATTTGTTCTGGATTCCTCTTTAAATACCCCTTTGACTGTAGCCAATCTTGCCTCGATTTCCTCATCTGCCATCATCGTTTGCTGAAATATGAGCTTTGCTCTGAGTGAACACCACAATTAAAAAAATGCTCTGTGTTTCGGCACCCTCTGTGTTTGCTCAAATGACATCACTCATGACATCATTGATGACATCCTCCATGGACTGTGACTGTTAAATATATATATCAAGTTCTATTGTTGAATCAGTGGGTGTATGAGTGACTGTTTAAGTGTGTGATAAGGTGTCTCAGTGACTGTTTGGATGAGTGATTGGTTTCCTGAATGTGTGTATCTGTCTGTCAGTTGAAGGCTAAGTGGGTGTATAAGTGTGTTAGTGGTTCCCTGAATAGCTATATGGGTGATTGATTTGTTGTCTGATTAGCTCTATGGTTGTCTGGGTGTCTCTATGTATGTGGGTGAGGAGGTGTGTTACCACCTTATGGATGAGTGAGTGGGTGCGTTAGTGGCTGTATTGGGTAATAAGTATATATGTGAGAAGTTATATGGGTGAGTGTCTGTATGGATGTGTCAGGGATTGAGTACATATGTCAGTATGGGTAAGTTACTGGGTATGTGAAAGGCAGTATAGGTGAGTGAAGGGTTATATGAGTAACTGTATTCATGAGTTAGTGAATATGAGTGTGGCTATAGGGATGATTGCATGCTTCTGTCAGTGACTGTGTAAGTGAGTCAGTATGTGTTACTATTTCCATAGGTAAGTGGGTGGGTATTTATGTAACTGAGTGGGTGAGTACATACATGTGTGATTGACTGTCTAGATGAGTGTGTATGTATGTGAATAGCTCTCTCGTGACTTACTCAGTGGGTGAGTCCCTGTTTATGTGTATATGTCAATATTTATATTAGTGAGTTAGCGGGTATATGACTGGCAGTATGGGTGAGCAAGCGGATGTGTGTGTAGATCTATGAATCAGACAGTGGACATATAAGTTCTGGCATGAGTCTGTGAATTGGTTTGTAAATGGTTGTGTGGGAGTGGCAGTGGGTGTTTAAAAGATTATACAGTGGTGCGAGTGGGTACATCAGAGATGCTGTGGCTGATGTAATCACTTATGTCATGAGTGATGTCATTTGAGATGTCATCAGGGATGTCATCCATGATGTAACTCACCATGTGATGAGTGACCTAATATGTAAGGTCATAAGCAGTGCATTTTAGGGACACAAGTTATAGTTAACTCAGCTAACTATAGCAGCTGAATTTATCTGGTTTTTTTACCAGTGAAATGTCAGCCTAACTATAATGTCCCTGTAACCTTTGTTTCCTTTAGTACATTTTTAAGGTTTCTTTCTACTTAGTAACTATAACGTACATGTAACCTTTTTTTTTTTCAGTTAATTTGTAAGTTGTTTGTAAATGCTTATTCCTATTTATAATATCCCTGTAATCTTTCTCTTTTTTAGTGAATTTATAAGGTTTTTTATCTAGCAGTCACGTTTGCAGAGTGGTGGAGATGGGGGCTAGGCCTCCAACCAACTCTCAGGAAATCCGCTGTGTGGGAATTACAGGAGGGCTTCTTGGCATCCAAGATCCCTCAGGAGTAAAGTAGACTTCATACCTCAACCAGTGGTGCACCAGGAGGAGTGTTTGCAGAGTGGTGGAGAAAGGGTGTGTGGCCTCAATAGACCTCTAAACAATCCCACTGCTTGGGAGTTACGGGAGGTAACATTAGTGGCTGTGGGGGGCAGGAGCCCCCCACACATTAATGTAAACATAGCCCTGGGGAGGTTGTGGTCATCAGTGCTATGGGGGTATGTGGCCCCCCACATTTCACATAATTAGTCCAAGGGTGGTGATGGTCCCCAGGGCTGTGTGTGGCAGGGCTGGAGCCCCCACACATTCCTTTTTGTACATACAGTTCTGGGGAGGTGGCATTCCACAGGGCTGCAAGGCTCCAACGCATTTAAAACAATATGCACCAGGGAGGTGGCTGTCGCTGGGGCTGCGGGGGCAAGCACATGCTCCCACATTCCTATTTTTGATTGCCCTGGGACCTGGCCCACCCGGGCGCCTAAAGGAACTGAAGCACGAATCCCATCTAAATATTTTTTAATGCTTTTTTTGGGCCATATGATACCCTCTAAACAGGGCTAGGGGTTTAGAGTATTTCTACCCTGACCCCTTTTTTATTTTTGAACATTTTTGATTATGACTTGGTTTAACTGAGTCACAAGACGGCTGCCAACCCTTCCTGGTTTGAAGTGTTGGCAGCCAATTAGATCTCAGGCACAAGATCGAGAAGGGTTTGTGGATCCACCACGGCTACAGCTGTATATCTGAGAATTTACTAAGTTCTCAAAAACTACTGAAAAGATTTATACCATTTAACACAAAGAGTGCTGTCTGGACCAAGATCTCTCTTTTTGCTAAATTTGGTGTGATTCCGTTCAGCAGTTTGGGCTGTAGCCATCTCTAAGGTTTCCTATAGAAATTAACATGGAGGAAAAGAGTTTTGGGACCCCCATTTTTTCTTGGCTCCCGCTTGACGAATCACACATATATATATATATATTCTAAGAAATTTTGTAAAAAAACACGCCGCACTCTTCTTGGATAGTTTCACTCACTTTTTAATGACCTCCATCAAATCTCCACCTACGCGTTTTGAACTGCCCTAGTTCTTGATCACAGTAGTTACATTTGTCCTTCCTTTCTTTCACCAATTTATACCACAAACACCGCGTTTGCAATTATGATGCATTGTGGGTTTTGGTAGTGCAATGTTTACATTTGTACTCTTGTGTATTCACAAATTGCCCTGTGTCATGCTACCCACACTGTGAATCATGTTTTTTTTTCAAAATTGCTTGGAATTAATTTACGAAGTTGTCCATACTTCGTCCCCGGCACCAGCATATTAGTGCTCCTCTCGCAAGGACCATTGTTTGAATCATATATATATATATATATATATGTGGAATTTAACATCGTATTGGCAAAGTTATGTCATTCAAACACACTATAAGATGGCGCCCATAGTGTTTTTAGAGAGGTTTCTGTCCTTTGTCTATGTCCATCAATGTCAAGAAACTTTTTAAACATGTCAATTAGTAAGTGTCTTTAACACTGATGAAGGCAGTACGCTGAAACGCGTTTGTGTGGTTCCTAAAATAAAACTTGTGGACTGATGATCTACCCTCCTGAGTGCTGTGATTTCTGGCGAAAGTTACCCGGAATTGTGAGCAGGATATATATACATCTGTGATCAAGGGCATCCGCCCGAAACGCATCAGTCCGCTGCGCTTTTGAACTTGGTGCAATAAAGTCATCTTGCCTTACTTTTGGGATTTGTCTGGTCTCTGTTCGCCACAAGTTGGAGGTTCGAGATTGTTTATTTGAACTCATATATATATATATTCGCTGAAAAACCATAGGTTTCACACCAGTTATACTTAACTGGAAATTTTACTGACATAAAACCATTGAAATTCCACGTTATAGTTAGTTGGACTCACTATAACTTGCGCGCCTGCAATGCACTGCTGATGACGTCACATATTACCTCACTCATGACATGGTCAGTGACATCACTCATGACATCACTGATGACACCATCCAGTGAATGTGTGTTTTTCTGAAAAATAAATATGTTTTATATATGTATATGAAAAAGGACGATGGAAAAATAAATGTTTAAGTAAGTGTCTAAATGGATGTTTTAAAAAAAAAAATGATTGGTTAACTGGCTTATTAAGTGTATCTTAGTGAATACATATATTAGCGAGTAAAGTTTAAATATTTAAATATATGTATCAGTGTTTCACTTTGTGTATTAGTGGCTGCATGGGTTGGTGACTGACTCACTGTTTGTATGTGTTTTGAATACAGCATATGTGCAGGACTATATACACATTAAATGGGTTTGCCTAGATTGAGCCACACATCCCAAAGCGTTATGCCAATTGTAATATAAACATGGATTAGTTACGCAAATGCAACTGTGGCTAGGGTGCTTATAAGGTATATGACACCTACCCACCAAAGTGTCATTCAGTCCCAGAATCAAAAAGACCCTGGGTCACACATATATGAACAGAATACCTAAGCACACCATTATCATTATTTCCAATATTAGTGATGCAGATATTGCTTCAAACAGTCTGTAAAGTCTCAGTGCCCTACGCAGTTCAGTCCAAAAAGGGTCTCAAGAGGAAATGAGTGAGTAATCCAAACAAATCTTCATGGGTCGAAGTCTGTTTAATTTCACAAATCACAAGAAGAAGACAGCAGCCGTCGCGCGTTTCGCCCGCATGGCTTTTTCAAGGCTGCAAATAAGATATTGATACATATCCATCAAGGAAACGCTCATTCCAAGTGGATTGTAATATTGGTGTACTTCTAGTGAGCATGCACCATTTCTAGTGATTCATACTGGTTGACCTAGTAGTCGTGTGATATGTATAGTGATAAACAGCATTGTAAATATGCAAGACACCCTTGTGAACCAGATCTCCCAGAGACCATCTATCTATATTGGTGGAAAGGGCCAAAAGGCAAAATATCCAAGAAGGTGATGTAGAAAAAAGCGGAATGAATAAATTCAGGAAGTGAGCTCGGGAGGTTGTGGCACATTTCATTATAATTCAAGCGGTTTGTTATTAATTTGTGAGCGAATCGGAAGCACAGTTGATATTACCCATCACCCGGTGTAAGTATGTGCAACCGTGATGTTTCTCACCTTGTTGTTTTAAATCTTCTAATATCTATGAATCCACGTAATTCCTTGGCATTATTGCTCATGCGCGATATTCCAAATATTTATATTATAGTTTCCTGTCGATCATATGATATGAAATGCATGAGCTCTTATCTTTCACTCTGCAAATATAACATTATCATTGATTATTATATATATTAGTTAGTTGGAGTCAAATCAAACTCTAACTATTGTGTCACCACCTAAGCATTTGTTGTTTGAGAAAAGCAATACAATTTACAGCCATATTGGCTAGTTCAGAACAAGATTATTTTACATAGGAACAGTTCTTTAAATATCAAAGATAAAATCAATGCTAATGGTTAACAAAATTCCGCCTTACCTAAACTGGGAAGACTGAATTTAAATACAACACAGCCAGAACATATACCATCAACAGCTTTATAAACTGTAACACAAAAATTGTGGTGTATTGTATGGTATGTGTATGCGGCAAAATATACATAGGGAGCACCATTAGACCCCTAAAGGAGAGAATTCAGGAACTCATACGTGCAATTAAAAATAACAGTACTCAATATCCTTTGGCAGTACACTTCAACAAAACACATGGTACAAATGATCTACACAAGTTGGGTTTCCATGGCATTGTGAATGTCAACTTGGGTTCGAGAGGCGGTGACAAATTGTCATGCCTACAAAAGAAAGAGAGCCTATGGATCATTAAGCTACGTGCAGTGGAATGTGGGATAAATATTGTCAAGGATCTTCATGAATTCTTATAAATGACAAACACCTTTAAGTTTTCCGCAGGTCCGAATCTATGGCCAGACATTTATCTGTACCCTAATCCACCTAACATATAAGATATACCCAAAGAATGCATAGTAAAAACAACATATAAGTATACAGCAAATTTGATTCCAGCATATACTGGCCAAAATGTATTGGGTATCTTCCATAAACATTCTTGATGCACAATAATCAATAACATGATATATGTGAGGAGGATTTATATTCATTTACATGAAAAAATCATATTCTTCAGACTTTGGTTTTTCAAATTGGGTTGTTGATGACAGGAACAGGAAGATCTCTGAACATAATATGTTGTGTCTATTTGTTATTCCCTCTCAATGTCATATTTTGACAAAATTATTGCTTGTTTTTCATACATAGAATGCAATGGTGAACACAGAATCCTGGTTGCTCGTCTTCTATGTTGGTGGAATTTTCATGACAACACAATTTTCCATGTCCAATATATAAATATCAAATAATCTCAAGACTATTTATCTATACAGGACATATTCTATTTGAGAATAATCGTCTGTATAAATTTCTTCTCATTTTGAAATAAAGTTTTCTTTATTTCCTTTTCAGATTAACCACTGTTAGTTGACATCGAATTGCCATAAATCAATACTTTCTATAACTGGAAATAATCTAACTGTTTAATAACTAAAAGATGAGGGCTTTAGATGCTTATACAGCAGAGCCGATACGGTCAATAATGGCGACCGCCTTCAAAGGTCCAACAATATAGAATGCACTGGTTAGTCCTTTTTCTATTTTCATGATATGCCCGGCGGTCGATCATGACACATTAATATTGGGACCAGGAGCCGGCACCGCATTTGCACATTGCACGTGGGCGCGATACGCTGCTCTTCGGAAAACGAAATAGGTAAGAATATGCTGGTGGCGATTATTAAGCATATATTTGTGTTATGTGAGAGGCGTAAACCTCACTCGTTACTCATGCAACAACTCTTGGTGTCTTGGTAGGCACTTCAGAGTTTTTAATTAAAAGAATTAAAAGAATAACCTCCCGACTTTTAAAGAAACTTTCCTTAAATTGTACTAATAATATATCCCTCGAAGACCCATGAACTGCATTTACAAGCGGTATGGGTGTTGGTCTTATCTTTGACCCCGGCCCGTTTTATTCATGGCTAAGTTAAAAAATTGTGCAAAAAATGTTTCTATGAAAACTTTATTGGGGTCACGAACCGAATAAGCAACATATGTTTGGCTCCAAAATACTTTGAAAAAACATGTGGAGCTTATATATTGTGCTTAAATCCACAACATGGATTACTGTGGTGCCACACTCCTTTTGCTCATTATTCGTCTTTTCCTTTTTCCTTCTGTTCCTTTGGCTTACAATTTCAAACTATGGATTCAGGTACACCATTGGATTTATCATGACTCGTGGATACCATTAAGTCCATTTTTATGGATGGAATTGAACTCGAAATTGCAATACTAGAATCTGAAAGGAAACAAATGTATCCCATTCATTGGATTTATACTCATCCCAGTTTAGGTAAGGCAGAATTTTGTTAACCATTAGCATTATTTTATCTTTGATATTTAAATAACTGTTCCTATGTAAAATAATCTTGTTCTGAACTAGCCAATATGGCTGTAAATTGTATTGCTTTTCTCAAACAACAAATGCTTAGGTGGTGACACAATAGTTAGAGTTTGATTTGACTCCAACTAACTAATATATATAATAATCAATGATAATGTTATATTTGCAGAGTGAAAGATAAGAGCTCATGCATTTCATATCATATGATCGACAGGAAACTATAATATTAATATTTGGAATATCTTCCACTCCCGCATGAGCAATAACGCAAAGGAATTACGTGGATTCATAGATATTAGAAGATTCAAAACAACAAGGTGAGAAACATCACGGTTGAACATACTTGCTCCGGGTGATGGGTAATATCAACTGTGCTTCCGATTCGCTCACAAATTAATAACAAACCGCATGAATTGTAGTGAAATGTGCCACAACCTCCCGAGCTCACTTCCTGAATTTATTCATTCCGCTTTTTTCTACATCACCTTCTTGGATATTTTGCCTTTTGGCCCTTTCCACCAATATAGATAGATGGTCTCTGGGAGATCTGGTTCACAAGGGTGTCTTGCATATTTACAATGCTGTTTATCCCTATACATATCACACGACTACTAGGTCAACCAGTATGAATCACTAGAAATGGTGCATGCTCACTAGAAGTACATCGATATTACAATCCAATTGGAATGAGCGTTTTCTTGATGGATATGTATCAATATCTTATTTGCAGCCTTGAAAAAGCCCTGCGGGCGAAACGCGCGTCAGCTGCTGTCTTCTTCTTGTGATTTGTGAAATTAAACAGACTTCGACCCATGAAGATTTGTTTGGATTACTCACTCATTTCCTCTTGAGACCCTTTTTGGACTGAACTGCGTAGGCCACTGAGACTTTACAGACTGTTTGAAGCAATATCTGCATCACTAATATTGGAAATAATGATAATGGTGTGCTTAGGTATTCTGTTCAAATATATGTGCAGGACTGTATGGGTGGATGAGTGTATATATGTGTGTGTTAGTGAGTGAATGGCTGTCTCACTAGTGTCTTTATCAGTAACAAGATATGTTTTAATCTAGCATATGTGAGTATTGATGTATATAAGTCAGTATATGTGAGAGTGAGAGATTGTAAGAGTTCCTGTTTAAATAAGTATGTGTTTCTATAAGTGATTGTTTAAGAGAGGAAGTATGTGTACGTTTCCTTAGAAGTAAGGTGGTAGTATGTGTAAAGTTGTATATGCAAATAAATGGATGTTCAATACTTTATTTGCATGTGTGAGTAACTTTTGGATGACTGTCAGTGTGTAACAGGATGTATAGGTGTATCACTACATATGATGAGTGAGTATATGTATGAGTGACTATATAGAAGTGTTGGTGAGTAGATGTGTATATAGATGGTGGAATTACTGAATTGGTTGTTGTAACTGGTATGGGTATCTCCATTTTTTTGAAAATGTTAGTTTCTATTTTTGAATATGTGTTTCAAGGGCTACATTACACTAATAGGAGGTCTGTCACTCTGTCACAAGGATGGTGTCATCAGTGATGTCATGAGTGATGTCACTGACCATGTCATGAGTGATGTAATATGTGATGTCATCAGCAGTGCATTGCAGGCGCGCAAGTTATAGTGAGTCCAACTAACTATAACGTGGAATTTCAATGGTTTTATGTTAGTAAAATTTCCAGTTAACTATAACTGGTGTGAAACCTATGGTTTTTTCAGTGAATTTAATAGGTTTTTTAAATGCTAATTCCTAACTATAACTGGTGTGAAACCTATGGTTTTTTCAGTGAATTTCATAAGTTTTTTAATTTCTAATTCCTTTCTATATCGAGTTTGTAACCTACGATTCTTTTTTTAATATGCTGTTTTGTGTGAGTATTAATTAGTATTATTTTTTTTAATAAAAATAATTTTTTGTTTACTAGTTTTTCTTGGGGCGCTCTGGGTCCGCGCACCGGTAAGCTCTCCGGAGAGCGCACCCAGAGCGCTACCTGCGTTAGTGTAAAAAAATATGAATGAAAAGTAAATAATAACGCAAGACATTTAGTACCATACATATAAAAGCAGTTTTTTTGAATAAGGAAATGAAAATAATTTAGCATTTCCGTGAAACTATCAAAACGTCACTTCGGCGCGCCACGTAAGCGCCCCCGGAAGCGCCTACGTTCGCGCTGTGTATGCGCCCTCGGAAGCGCCTACGTTCACGCCGCGTATGCGCCCCCGGAAGCGCTCCGGTGCGCGCAGCGTCAGCGCGTCCAGTCATGTGACCTTAAAATAACACTTTTCATTGGTTGCTAACAGTCTTTTTTACAACGAATGAAATCCCCACCCATTTCCTTCACTTCTTCTTTCACTTTTGTGACTGAAAGACCTGCCTTTTTTCTCTTCGATCTTGCTTGGTTAATCATGGCTGCCAGACCATCCAGCAGTGAAGATGAGCCTGAATTCATCGATTAAGAGCCTCCTCAGCCAGAGGTGAAAGAGCAATTCATCTGGAATTTTATTTCCATACCAGATGACCAGAAAAAGGTGAATGCTCCAAAAGTGGAGTGCAGGATCTGCCGTACAGTCCTGTCACGGGGTGACCCCCCCAAAAAATATTCTTTTGGGAACTCCACAATGCTTCGCCATGTGGAGAGGAAGCACCCCCAGAATTTTGATCGGGAAAGTGTCAGGGCTCTGGCACAAGAGGTTCCCAGTGATGGGGCCTCTACATCCACCGGAGGAGCAATTACTTCTGTGATGGGGCGATCGCAGGAGCTGGTTCCAAACATTCAGCCTGCATTCAACAAAGGTGTCCTGAAATGCAGATACTGCGATCAACTACTTACCTTTGGGGAGCAAAGTGTCCTGCTCATGGTTCGAGCATTGGAGAACCATCGCTGCCGTTCCCAGCCCTAATTTTTTTTTTTTTTTTTTTGCTCCGGTTGAGCAGTTTCCATTCCCTGTTTTTGTTTTTGTTCTAAAAAAAGAAAAAAGAAGAAAAAAAAAGTTCTTTTCAGAACTACCTCCAATTCTCATCAAAGAGCTATCGGCCAGATTCATGAAAGACCCGTTTTGCGAGTCTGAAATAGCGATTCATAAGGAATCGCTATTACAGACTAGCAAAACGGGATTCATGTAGGAATCGCAAAATTAAATGCGATTCCTACAGGATCCTTATTTGCGATTAGCAAATTGCTAATCGCAAATAAGGAATAACTCCCCATTCATTCCTATGGGCCAAAAGGCCCATAGGAATGAATGGGGAGTATTTCTTATTTGCGATTAGCAATTTGCTAATCGCAAATAAGATAGCGATTTGAAGGGTGCCAGGGGTCTCCAAAGGACACCCTGTAGCACCCCTTAAATGCACATTTCAACAGGTGTTGCGCACACACATGTCCTAAGGACATGTGTGTGTGTAACATGCAACTTAGAAAAATGCTTTTAAAAGCATTTTTCTAAGTTTTCGCTATTTACCACGAGGTTTGACCTCGCGGTAAATAGCGGCCGAAATTTGAGAATTCGCAATTTTAAAATGTTTCAAGAATAGCATTTAAGGAATCTCTAATAGAGATTCCTTAAATGCTATTCCTCGCAAATTTGCGAGTTTCTAAATAGCGATTTTTGCATTTGGGATGATGAATCCCAAATGCAAAAATTGCACTCGCAAAGGGCCAGATTCTCAGAATCTGGCCCTTTGCAAGCGCAAATATGATTGATGAATCAGGCTTTACATTCTTAAAAAAATGAAAAAGAGTAAGTGAAGTGGAGTGCATTGATAATGGAAAGGAAAATGAGTAAGAAAGAACAGAAAGGTATGAGAGGAGAAAGGAAGTGAAGTAGGGGGACTGAAAGAAGGTGAGTGTTGGGAAGGAAAGTAAGGAGAAGGAGAGTGAACATGGGGAATGTGGATATTTCAAGAAATGTTGAAAAGGAACGGGGGTGTGGAAGGGTAAGAAAAGATGCATTGCTGGAGTTGCATCATTTTTGTGACACACTCCAGCAATGCATTACTTTTGCGCTTACAGATACCTCTGAAATACTACCGTATCTGTATGTATACAGAAGGGACGTATTGACGCAAGAAAGGGTCGTAGATGTGACGCAGTGAAATCTATGAGATATCACTGTGTCACTTTTATGACGCTGTTGCGTCCAAATCTTGCGCCTCTTTCACAGCAGGCGTAAGACTGATGCAGGCCCTTTCACATGGGTCTTGGCCCGATGTGAAAGGATGCATTGCTGGAGTTGCATCATTTTTGTGACACACTCCAGCAATGCATCACTTTTGCGCTTACAGATACGTCTGAAATACTGACGTATTTGTAAGTACTTGCGACATAATACGTCATATATTTAATATGACGCATGACTAGAAGACTGAAGGCCTCATTTATGAGGCCATGCGTCACTTTAACGCCACCGGTGCGTCACTTTTTGTGACGCACCAGTGCTGTAAAAAATGCACCTTATTCAGTCATTTTTACAAAGTGACGCATCTAGGTAGATGCGTCACTTTGTAAGCCCCTGCGCCACATTATACCTACGTCAGGTGTAATGTATGCAATAGGGGCGTATTGACGCAAGAAAGGGTCGCAGAGGTGATGCAGTGAATAAACTGGGTTTTCCCCATGCTACGCTCCCCGGTCCGCTCCCCGGGCGCTCCCCCCGCGCAAATCAAATTTTTTTTTTTTTTGCCCCGCGGGGCTCTTTTATAGACCCCACATCAAACATAGGGGGTCAGGGAGGGTCTACCCTGCCTCCTTATGGTAATTTCCCCCTTTGTTTTTGCCACCTCTTGTGCCTACGGAGACACAAGATGGTGGCCGCTCCGGACTGTTTCGAATGTTTACAGACACCCGAGAGCCAATCAGCTTTCTGTGCGCAAGTCGCGTAGCGCGGCTTGTGCGCTCCCCGGTGCGCGTACCGGGGCCCGCCTATAGATATATATATTTTTTTTAACCTAAATTACTCAAAAACCACTGGAGCACATATCTTGAGACATAGCAAAGGCACATTGGGCTACCAGTCCCTACAATTTTTCCAAGTTTGGTGCAAATCCATTCAGCCGTTCGGGCTAAAAGTGAGTTTGACCGCCCTATGGAAATTGACACGGAGAAAACACGTTTTGGGACCCCCTTTTATCTCTGCCCCCGCTTGACGAATCCCCCCCACATTTTCAGGGAAGGACTGGAGCTGAGCGGGCTACGAACTTTGAGAAATTCGCGAAGATTCGTCCACCGGCGCCAAAGTTATTCCCAATAGAATGTTGTGGATTTCCTATGGAAAGTAGATCCTAACTATAACTACCTACTGACGACCGCCAGTAGGTAATATACACACACACAAATATACATATATATAAGATTTCACCAAACGCTGCACTTTGTTGTTCCCTGCCTCTAGCATCAGTGCCAGCAACCGGCAGCAGCAGCTGCTCAAATTATGTAGAGGTTCCTGTGAATTGCCCCAATCAACAATAAAGCAAGATGCTGCACACCAGAAGACAGCACAATAATTTATTGTGCACCAAATTAAGGATGACCCGTTTCGGCATTAGCCTTTGTCGAGTGATTTCCTGTTCATTAATCACCTTCAGAAATAGACTCAAAGGTGCATAGACATTGAAGAGTTTTTCACGGTTTCTGGCTATACACGTAATCATACCAAAAAATATTATTTCATACAATTGCGGCTACGATTTCGATGTCATAGGTTGCATATTGGTATTTATACAATAATAATGAAAATTAAACTTATATCAGTTACATTTACGGAAGATCACATTTTTTTCAATAAAGTTTTGTATTCAACCTATTATCACGGTAGCAGACAAAAGAACTTAATACCAATTCCTGCTTTGGCCAGTTTGGTATTTATCCTGTCATCACCACAGCAAACAAAACAACGTAATAACTATTTCTGCAATGGCCATTGATTTTGAATGCTGGAGAATTAAATTTACATTTAAAAAAAATGCACTATTAGCAAATCACTTGAGTCATTACTAAAGTTTCAACACTTAAAAGGTATTTCATGTTGTTGTTGGCAGTTAAATCACTTTTCAATAAAGATTGCAAAGGCATTCCTACAATTGGCAAAATAATACATGGATATCATGCGACCAATAGTGCTTGTTAAAACGATTTGCCATTACCATGAGGCACCCTATTTTTATATATTTTAGTGTGGGCTGGGCCTTGTTGTGTACATTGTTAAGTTAGCATAGGCTTATTAGAAGTTTAAATGCCATTTTACCTTTTTGCCGCTTTTGCACACGATAATGCATATAATTGTAAGTTAGGCTGCGTGAAATGCTTCACATGAGAAGGGCTTGTTTTCAGGATTCCTAGACTTACTTCGTGACTCAAGTCTGCCCACTGAGTTCTAAAGCCTGCAAGGTCATCATAACAAAGTAGCTGTTGTTCGAACTGATTGGTTCACGTTCTAGCCATAACATATATATGCAGCTTCAAGTCAACGTGATTCTGGTGCCTTTAACCCCTCCCCTGCTGGTGACGGAACCTCTCCGTCACCAGCCGCGGTCGCGCTGTGCTGATGACAGAGCTGTTCCGTCACGGCCCGCTCAGCACGCCTGCATGGCGCGGATTCCGCGCCTGCGCTGAGCTTTCCATTAAGTGGGCGGGCCGTGATGGAACTGCTTCGTCATGAGCATAGCGCAACCGCGGCTGGTGACGGAGCAGTTCTGTCACCAGCATGGGCGTGCCGCGTGGCCCCCCCACCCCCTTATCGCTGCGGCGGAATAGCCGCCACAGCGAAGGGGTTAATATGACACTGTAAGCATGATTTCAGGCACTTGGAAGAAGCCCGTTTTTCCAGACAGACAGAGAGCTTTTGCAGATCCTGATGAGATTCACACCTGCTGATCTTGGAGGTATGGGGTCCCCTAAAAAACATAGTTCCTAGCTAGGAAGGGTGATTCACTAGGCGTTATAGGACCTATTTTCACCATCATTGTAATATGATCTCTCCCTTTGTATTTTACAGGACGCACGCCCCCAAGGGATGGATACGAGGAGCACGAGCCGGTCAGGACAACAGTAAGCTTGGTGGTCAACCTATCGGATCGCCACCTTACTCAAAGAGAGGAAGAAGTCCTACAAAAAGGTTTGGGCTTTGTCCCAACACCCAGGATCGATCCGTTCCTACAAACCAGGGAACTCAAAGCCTTTTTTAGAAAAATAAGGCTGAAAACCTTCTTTGAAGGGAAACCCAGTGAACCTACTGAAGATTCAGGACTCCACAATCCCTCAACCTTTACACCTCACAATGGAATGGTCCCCAACGAAGTGCTGACTTTCGAGCAAGCAGTACTGAGAGACATTAACAAACTTAACCGACAGATACCACACTCAAACATTTCTAAGAATGAGTTGGCTGTACTCAAATCACTGGCTAATGACCCCTTAATCACAATCAAACAGGCAGACAAAGGGGGAGCCACAGTTCTAATGAATACTGTGGATTATGAGTTGGAATGTACCAGACAACTCAGTGACCAGAGATATTATACTCCAATCACTATTGACCCGACCACAAGACTACAAACCAAGATTACAAGCCTGATTAGTAGCGCTGAATGTGACCAATGGATCAGCAGAAAGGAGGCAGAATTTCTCATGAAAAAGGACCCTAGGGTACCATATTTCTACATCCTGCCTAAAATCCATAAAGCCACTAGACCAGTACCAGGGAGACCAATTGTCTCGGGAATAGACTCTGTGTTAGAGCCTCTCTCACAATTTTGTGACCATTTCCTTCAACCCCTGGTGAAAAGCATTCCCTCATACATTCAGGACACCACAGATGTTCTAAGAATACTGGATACAGTCCAGGACACAGGAGAGATTGACCTTCTGATTACCCTAGATGTTGAAGCCCTCTACACGAACATCCCCCAGAGGGCCACTCTAGAGGTAATCGAGGAAAGACTGGGTCAAGAGTCTTGGAGCTCTCACACTCCCCAAACCTTCATCATGGAGTGCGCCACTCTAGCCTTGACGGAAAACTATTTCGAATACAGAGGCAAGTTTTACCACCAGACCCAGGGGACTTCTATGGGCAGTACCTTCGCCCCCTCGGTGGCCTGTCTATATATGGCCAAATTTGAGTCCAATCCCTTTCTGAATAACATCAAAATGTGGAAACGCTTCATAGATGACATCCTGATCCTATGGAGCGGTCCACCGAGCTCACACGAAGGGTTTCTGGTATGGGTCAACACACTCAACCCTCACCTACACTTCACCATGGCGTCCTCACCCCATGAAATTGCTTTCCTTGACCTAACTATCAGATTGGAAGCAGGGTCCATAAGTACCACCATGTACCGTAAACCTACAGACCGTAACAGCCTACTGAACTACAAGAGTCACCATCCAAGGGCCTTACGTACCAACCTGCCCTTTGGCCAATTCTTACGAATCAGGCGTAATTGTAGTGCTGTGTCTGATTACAAGAAGGAATCCACAATTCTCTCAAGGAACCTTCTTGACAGGGGCTATCCCAAGAGTGATGTCCGCAAAGCAAGGAAACGGGCCAGAAATAATAACCGAGAAGCCCTTCTTGAACGGCAGGAGAGAGTCCCTGTTGAGAACCAACCGATCACCTGCGTAACCACATTTACCCCTTTGTCCAATAAAATCAGCAACATGATTAAACACCACTGGGGCATACTCAACACAGGAGACATGACTCTAGAGGAACCCAGATTTGCCTTCAAGAGGTCACAAAATTTAAAAGACATCTTGATCAGCACCAGGCCAAAACTTGTGAGAAAAGAAACCCAACTAACCTTATGGCATTTACCCCCCGTGATGGGCCACTACCCCTGTGGCATGTGTGGGGTCTGCAGATACACCCTGACTGTTAAAACCATACAACTCTCTGAGAGCTTCAAATGGAAGCTTAGGCAACACACAAATTGCAACACATCACACTGTATATATTTGCTCATGTGCCCGTGTGGCTTACAGTACATAGGGATGACCACCCGCCCCATCAAGACTCGCATCATAGAACACCGCAGCAATTTTTGTTGCAAAAAGACCCACACTAAAATGTGTAAACATTATGTGGAATCCAACCACGATGAGAACTCTTTGAAATGGGTAGTCTTGGAATCCAGTCCCAACTGCCCTACAAAAGCCCTTTTCAACAAGGAACAGAGATGGGTGCATCGATTGTCTTCTGATAAACAGGGGCTCAACGAAGACATTCCCTGGCATTCATTGTAAGACTTTGTAGTTCCCCCATGAGACACTGTTACCAGTCACATTCCCGTGACAAGACATCTGACATAGACACTCACTACGAACCAATCCAACTCGAGGTCACTACCCACCCTAGTCGTTGCTACTGTTGACCCTAACCCACCCACTGCCATTGGTCCCCCAACACATGTGCACCTTGCTCCAACTACACATAGGGATCTAACGCAGACACCTGTAGATTTGGGTATGGTTTGGATAATCTCTGGTCCCCCCACACCTTGGTCGCCTGGGGGCCACCTGAACTTATTCAGTCATCTGCAGCGTAGCACTCCATTCTATCCATAGGCGTCCCACACCATGCCAACCATTTGTCTTAATGCACTAGCCCGGTCTGTACCTATGAGATGTACACCTTTAAAGCATAGTAATGAATAACCCCTTTCACCTTATTCATGTATGCCCCAGCCGCGTTTTAAACTGCACTATGGCCCCTCTATTTAAGGACCTTCATAGCGGAAACGGCGGCACCAAAGCCAGTGAACTATGCAAACCCCGCTATCTCCACACCGTCTTAAGATGGCCACCATACAAACGGCCTCGCACATGTGACCTAAGACAGGGGGCGGAGCCTAGAGTTGGCGCGCAGGATGTCCGTTGTTGCTGAAATAACCCCCGCCGCCGAGCTCACTCATCTACTCGAGCTCGGCGGTAAGGGGTAGGTCACCACACATGGACTCGGAGCACTGAAGGTGAGTGCGTTTGGCGCTAAATGAAGGGCGGACATGGAGCCCCTCGCTCCATACCAATCACTGGGTACTATGCAGCCCACTCGTTTTAATACAGGGACGCTCTTTCTCTACCTCAATTTTAGCCACATCCTAAGGGCTCAGCTCTGTTGTACCACACCACCGATCCCTCATGTGGCCTCTAACATATGACCAATAGGTGAGTAGGGAATTTAACAAGTGTTTCTATTCAAGTTTTTACAGGTCACAGTGAGTGTTGCTTACTATGTCTAGAAAAATTGTCCACTGGTGTCTGCACAAAAGACCTGCCCAGTACTTGACACACTACAGGCAGGCATTCATTTATAGACTGCTGCATTTTTAACAAGAAATCTCCATATCACTGTTTTTAATCACCACCCTCACTAATCACAGCCCTAGTCAGAGTCTCAGTTATTGTGTGTGCTATTCACTTTTAACATTGCACGCTCAATACACTTGGCATGCGGTGGATGTGTATAATCACTCCCATTACCACCAGCATGTCAGTATATGTATACATTTTCTCCCTGGCATTATTGTGACTCGCATATCTGTACTGAATATAATTACTGTTTCCTTATCCTTTCTCTATGTATAGGCATAGGAGGATCCACTAAGGTAACTAATACAACATATATGAGACTAGCATGTTGTTGTTTTCACTTTGGTCCTGAAGAATCGCGGTTAATATAGCCTTAGCGAGAAACATGTTGACCACATTCACTTCTAGCCTCTTCTAGGGTCACACAACCCTAATTAGTTGACACCTAGGAAGCTAGCCCCACCTTTTAACTGTAGCCAGAGGACCCCCAGAATAAAGGTCATTCCGGTACCCCTTGCTACATTTTAACCAATTCAATAGGAATACACTATCCTGCCCACATACCCCCACTTCACCACAAGGCTGTTGGAAAAAGATCTCCGCCAAAGAGCCCCTCTTTGAGGTGAGCCCGTCGGGGTTGCACCGCCTCCCCGACGAGGAGCAACCGCCGATGATGAAGCATGACACTCCTCGGGGTGTGTGAGGCAATTACATCCAACATAATGGATGCCCCAGGGTATCATTGTAACACCCTTAGTCACGCCAGGTAAAACCTTCCCTAAAACCTTCTCTACTTCCTCACC
Organism: Lissotriton vulgaris; assembly: GCF_964263255.1. Classification (NCBI taxonomy): domain Eukaryota; kingdom Metazoa; phylum Chordata; class Amphibia; order Caudata; family Salamandridae; genus Lissotriton; species Lissotriton vulgaris. The sequence goes on from NW_028252532.1 coordinate 61,504, forward strand.
TCTCGTTAGGAACAGTGCAGCACCCCCTCTTTTTGCTTGCATCTCTAGTACTCAGTACGGACACTAAGCTGCTACTGGACCTTCCACCATCTTGAGTGGTAAATAGTGTCCTTTCGCCTCCCCTCTTTTGGAAACCTGATAAATATGTGAACATGTTTTCCTTGCTGACCGATCACTATGAGATTGAGCATGTAAAGAACCAAAAAGAGTTTCTGCATCCTAGTGTATGGCGCGCCAAGATGGCCGGTTTCAGAGTTGATGAAACAATAGGCAATTGGGGCAGAGCGTTTGGAATGTTCACTGCAATTATGGGGGAACGAAGGCCCGAATTATTGGTGGAATTATCCGTGTATCAGACACGTATCATGGAATTTTATGAGACATATAGTGGTAATCAATGGTTTTGTTACGATAACATATTTCGTAAGTCCAAGGAGTACGACACATCCCTGACGTGGGATTGTTTCGACTCCATTTCCTGGCAGAAAATAGAGAAATCAGGCACGGCGAAGTCGCCATCTTTGGGGGGAAACGTGGTCGAGTTTTCCCGCCATTCGTCCGGAGCCCCTTTCGGGCGGGGTCAAGCAATGATCAGCACACTAGGAATAATGGCAACTCAGGTAAAAAAGGGGCATGCTGGAGCTTTAACAGAGGCAAATGTACTAGGCCGCAAGGGTCTTGCAAGTTTAGGCATGAACGTGCAGGGTGTGGGCAGTCCTCGCACCCCGAGACCATGTGCAGAGCCAAGACTGGTGATACGGGAAATAGAGGGGGCGCCAAACAGGTCTGAAATAGTCCGAGGGGCGCCTCTCCCTACCCCGGTTGACATCATGGCAATGATTCCTTGGCTCAATGAATATCCAGATCATATCTCCGCTGGGGTGTTGCGAGATGGTTTTTCGTATGGTTTCCGCATCCCGGCGGGGGGTTTTCAGGGTAAAGCACAATGTAGGAACCAACTGTCGGTTCTGCAGAATACGGCGGTGGTACAAGCAAAGATTGGGAAAGAGGTGACCCGAGGTCGGGTTGCCGGACCATATGACATGCCTCCGGTTGCTAACTTTGTTTGTTCGCCTCTGGGAGTGGTCCCCAAAAAGGACCCAGGGGAATTCAGGTTGATTCATAATTTGTCAGCTCCAAGGGGTCTTTCGGTGAACGATGCGATAGACCCGGAAGTTTGTTCGGTGCGGTACTCATCCTTTGACGAGGCCGTCGCCATGTTGAATCGCCTGGGGCCCAGAGCGCTGATGGCCAAATCGGACATTGAATCAGCGTTCCGGTTGCTCCCGGTTCACCCAGATGATCAGCGTCTCCTTGGTTTCATGTTTCAGGGTCGCTATTACATGGATAAATGTATGCCAATGGGTTGCTCCATCTCTTGTGCGTATTTTGAGAAATTTAGTACTTTTTTGCAATGGGCGTTCACAAGAACAACGGGGTTTACACATGTGATGCATTATCTTGACGATTTTCTATTCCTGGGGGCAGCCGGAGACAGAGAATGTGCACAGGATTTGAATGAATTTTGTGATCTCATGAATCGTTTTGGCGTGCCATTGGCCCCAGAAAAAACGGTGGGCCCGGCTACTTCGCTCGAGTTTCTTGGAATAGAGCTCGATTCCAAAGAGGGGTGCTTCCGTTTGCCTAAGGAAAAGGTAACGGAATTTAAGGCATCGCTTGAAACATGCATTAGCGAGTTGAAGGTAAATCTGCATCAGTTGCAGCAGGCTGTGGGTCAGCTGAATTTTGCCCTTAGAGTAATACCGATGGCTCGCCCCTTTTCCCGCTCTATAGCTCAAGCTATGGTCGGCCTTAAGGAAGGGCACCACCGCACAAGGCTCTCGGCAGAGGTTCGCCAGGACATGCGCATATGGTTGGCATTCCTGGCGGATTTCAATGGTCGGGTCGTGTGGAACAAACCAGCGGTTTCTTCCGAGGAGCTGGGGTTGTGGACTGACTCGGCAGGGAGTGTGGGTTTTGGCGCCATCTTTGGTAATCATTGGTCAGCACAAACCTGGCCGGCATGGTGGCACGAGAATGGACTCACGGGTAACATTGGGTTTCTCTAACTGTTCCCTATTCTGGTGGCCTTAAAGACATGGCCTGAGGGATTTCGTGATCGCTCTGTGGTATTCTGGTCTGATAATATGACCGTGGTTGAGTGTATCAATAGTCAGGCAGCCCGCTGCAAATGGATCTTGAGATTACTGAAAGAAATTGTCCTGCTGTGTATGAGACTGAACGTCCACTTTAGGGCGAGACATGTGCCAGGGGTGTTAAACCAGGCAGCTGATGCGCTTTCTCGTTCCCGTATGCAGGCCTTCTGGGGTTTTCTGCCCTCAGCGGACCCGGTGGCGGCACCATTTCCCGAAGCTCTCTGGTCTCTCGGTGCCCCGGACTACAAGACCTCGTGGGAGAGAGTCTAGCACCCAGGACAAGGAAGGCATATGAAGGGGCGTTCCGTTCCTATTGGTCCTTTTTGGGTTCAGCTAGGGGGGAGCTTTGGGGCCAAGAAGAGTATGTCCTGAAATTTTTGTTATCATTACACCAGGCAGGCAAATCAGTGGCTACGGCCAATAGACACCGGGCCGCCATTTCTTTTAAGGCACGGGCTCATGGCATCCAGGACCCCACTGCGTCTTTTCTGGTACAGAAGGCGCTGCGTGGGTGGCAACGCCTTGAGGGTAGCAGAGTTGATGAGAGGCACCCGATAGGTCTGGAGATATTAGCCCGGTTACTGTCCGTACTCCCTGCGACATGTTCATCTCAATCAGAGACTGTGCTATTCCGGGCCGCTTTTGCATTAGCATTCCATGGGGCCATGCGGGTAAGCAAACTGGTAGCAAGGAACAAGCAGGATACGGGGGGAGGTCTGTGCCGAGAGCACGTTCAAATTAAGGGGGAGACAATGGTAGTCTCATTTGCCAGGTCCAAGACCGATCAGAGAGCGATCGGGGACAGCGTAGTAGTGCAGCGGATTCCGGGATCTCCCATGTGCCCGGTAGCATGCGTTGAGGAGTATTTGGCGCAGAGGGTGGCATCATGGGGGGAAGCTTGCTGAGGCACGCCGACGCCACCCCACTGACGAGGTTTCAGTTCCAGCGGGTGCTAACAATGGCAATCGCAGCTGCTGGCTTGAACCCGTGCGAGTTCGGGACTCATTCCTTCCGGATAGGGGCTGCTACAGAGGCTACAGCCAGGGGTCTGAGTGTTGAAAAAGTGAAACAGTTGGGGCGTTGGTCCTCGAATTGTTATAAAAGGTATGTGCGGTTGCACATGTTGTGAAGCTAATGTCATGCACTCACGCTTCTTGTTTTTGTTTGGTTTACAGTTTCGCGAGCTTACGAGGCGGGGCGGACTGTGCAGTCGACCCGACACCTGGGAACCAGCGGTCACAGATCACCGGCTGAGGAAAGAGTGGTGTGGGTCGTGGGCCACTCATACGTGAGGCGTGCCACAGACGTATTCAAAGCAGGTGATATGAGTCACATGGCTGGGGAATACGGGTACAGGGTGACCTTCTACGGAAGGGGCGGGCTCTGTATTGACCAGTTTCAAACTTTTATGGAGGGTTTGTTAGGGCGGACAAGGTCACCGCCATCTGTAATCATAGTGCATCTTGGGGGCAATGATTTGGTGACCGTTGGTCGACGAGTACTTCTCAAGTTGATACTATCCACAGTAAGTTGGTTGGCGAGAAGGGTTCCGGGGTGCACGATTGCATGGTCACATATGATTCCACGGAAGGTGTGGCAGGGGGCTCATTCAGTGTCTGCTATAAATCATTCGGTGAAGAAAGTGAATAACAAAACCGGTAGGTTGTTCCGTACAGGTACATTGCATTCTATTCCTCATGGATGTATCAGGGGGGACCATATGTATCTGGAAGATGGGGTCCACTTGTCCCGGGAGGGGAATGTTTTACTCATAGGAGACTTCATAGCTTGGTTAAAGAGTTTGTGCAGCCATGACCTTTAGGTAGGAGTTTTGTGGGGGGTCCGGATAGCCGGTCAACTATCCGGCCTGTGGCGGTAAGGTCATGATCGGTGAGCAGTAATTGGAAGATCCCTAGAGGTGGGGGCGTCACCCATTACGGATGGGAGCGCCCGGGGGGAGGCGGCCATTGGCCCCTCAAATGGGGAGGCGGTCCCCTCTAAGGACCTCACACGAGTCCTCGGACGACCACTAAGATGGCGTTGAGTTAACAGAGGGCCCCCGCTAAGACAAGGTAAATTGGAAGCAGGCACAGAGGTACAGCCCTCTGTGCGTCCGCCTCTCACAAGTGAGGGGGGAGTTCTGGTATGGGGGATCTGACACCGGTTACGACCTTGCCGTTGGCCCGTAATGTTAGGATGTACAATTTAAATTTTGAGAAATGCATTTGCAGGATGTTTAGTATCGGCTAGGAGAACCTTTGTATTAGAGATGTGTTAAGGTCAGCCAAAGAACATCGTAATGTGTAAATGAAATTGTACATGATATGAAACTGTTAATTTAATGTTTTAATTTTGTTTCATATTTTAATAAATACGGCCGGGAGGGTAACTCCCTCCCGCCTTCCAAAAAGTTCAGAACCGTTTCCGTCTTCCCATCCTTGGGGATTGTGTTGAGAGGGGGTGGCGGGTATCTCAGCCATATGGAAAGGGGCGACCACTCGGTCCCCCCGAACGTATGGTGGAGTACCCCGATCCCCCCGGGAAGCCATTTTTGGGTGGGAGGCGAGTCCCGGCTGGTATGCCCGAAGCGGCGTAGCTGGGGCGAGCCTTTTCCCGCCCAAGAGAGGGTTGTCCTAGACAGCGACAACGCTAGCCACGCCCCGGAGGCGGATTGGAGGTGGGTCCACGCCCGCCCGAAGAAGGATAAAAGGAGCGACAAGCCAACAAAGCATCCTCTTGTTCCTGTACTCTGAAGCTGCACCTCCCCGTTGCACGTGAGCTCGAGACGGAACGAAGAGCCAATTTTGACCCGCCCACCAGCCCCTGATGACAGCGAATAGTTTGAATAAAGTCGAGTGACGTGATATTGTTTCTCTTACAGGTTGTCTGAATAAAAGTTGGTAATTGGGTATGCAATAAAGTTGATAATTTTCTGTTTCAGCATGTGTTATTAAACAGTAGAGATTATATTTCGATTTGCATGAGTATAATCGTCTTTTCTCCTCTTTAGCTTAGATTGTCGTATTTATTTTTGGTCGGGCGGTAAGGTCATGATCGGTGAGCAGTAATTGGAAGATCCCTAGAGGTGGGGGCGTCACCCATTACGGATGGGAGCGCCCGGGGGGAGGCGGCCATTGGCCCCTCAAATGGGGAGGCGGTCCCCTCTAAGGATGGGGACGCCGAAAGGGAAGGCGGCCATGGGCCCCTCCCTGGGGAGGAGGGGCTACGGGCCCCTCCTGGGAATTTCCCAGGGCCAGGACATCTGCGACAGCAGATGTGGTAAGTTGTGTGGGGTGGGAGGGGGGTCTACGCTACCTTCTAGACACCTCACACGAGTCCTCGGACGACCACTAAGATGGCGTCGAGTTAACAGAGGGCCCCCGCTAAGACAAGGGAAATTGGAAGCAGGCACAGAGGTACAGCCCTCTGTGCGTCCGCCCCTCACAAGTGAGGGGGGAGTTCTGGTATGGGGGATCTGACACCGGTTACGACCTTGCCGTTGGCCCGTAATGTTAGGATGTACAATTTCAATTTTGAGAAATGCATTTGCAGGATGTTTAGTATCGGCTAGGAGAACCTTTGTATTAGAGATGTGTTAAGGTCAGCCAAAGAACATCGTAATGTGTAAATGAAATTGTACATGATATGAAACTGTTAATTTAATGTTTTAATTTTGTTTCATATTTTAATAAATACGGCCGGGAGGGTAACTCCCTCCCGCCTTCCAAAAAGTTCAGAACCGTTTCCGTCTTCCCATTCTTGGGGATTGTGTTGAGAGGGGGTGGCGGGTATCTCAGCCATATGATTGGAAGATAAGAAGCATTGGGTACTAAAAACTAGGGTACATATTAGTTGTGTGAAAAAGCATGTTTGTCATTGGTTAATAAAGAGCATTCTAAACATGGAGTACATACAATAGGATGAAATTCGCTCATCTCAACCAGACATGCTACTTGCATTTGGAAGGTACATTTGGAACTTAAAACAATGGTGAACTTTTAACCCGCAGGTGCTGTTAAATGCTCAAGAATGTTCAACATCCTGCGCATGCTCCGAAAGATCTTCCGATGGATCCCCACCGAAACCAGGAAGACGGTCACCCAGGCCCTCGTCACCAGCCGTCTGGACTACGGGAGCCCCCTCTACGCGGGAACCACAGTCAAACTACAGAAAAGACTCCAGCGCATACAGAACGCCTCCGCACGACTCATCCTGGACATTCCCCGCCACTACCACTTCTCCGCCCACCTGAAAGACCTGCACTGGCTCCCTGTCAACAAGAGGATCACGTTCAGACTCCTCACCCACGCACACAAGGCTCTCCACGACACGGGCCCGAAATACCTCAACAGCCACCTCACATTCTACACGCCCACCCGCCAGCTCCGATCCATCAGCCTTGCCCTCGCCTCCACCCCATGAATCCGCAAATCCACCGTCGGAGGAAGAACCTTCTTCTACCTGGCAGCCAAGACATGGAACTCCCTCCCCACTCACCTACGGCTGGCCCTGGACCATCTCTCCTTCAGGAAACAACTTAAGACCTGGCTGTTCGAGCAGTAGCGAAACTCACCCCCCCCCCCCCTCAGCGCCTTGAGACCCTTATGGGTGAGTAGCGCGCTATACACATGCTGCTGATTGATTGATTGATTGATTGAAAAAACAACCTTACGTTTAAAAAAATTAGGAACTTTTAACCTGCAGGTGTCGTAGAATGTTCCAGAAAGTGTGGTGATAAAATAGGTTGAACTTCTGACCTGTATGTAGCGCGGAATATTAAGAACATTTTCATATGGAAAATTAAAAAATAACCAATGGAGATAAGTTTTGGAATGTCAATGAAGGAATGAAGAATTCTGATTTGTTCTTTACAAGTATTTATATGTGGAGCAACAGAGAAATCGTGCCATTCATTGTTTCATTCATGATGAAAGCGGTGCATTACATGTACTGTGTAACAAAGAAAGAATTGCATGCATGTGTGACATTTGAAATCTGCATACCAACTACAAAGGTGAGGTAAAAATGAACAAGGTGTGTTATGTGTTCTGTAATATTGAATAAGTATTTGAGGTGATACTTTTAAGTTTGAAAGTATTTTTATTTCAAAATAATATACTTTTAGTAAAGTGTGGTGTTTCATATTGGTTATAAACTATGCATAAAGTTTGACCTGTTGTTAAATAAGTACTTTATATATGTTTGGGAATTTTTCACAAAGAAGAAGTATAGATTGTCATCTTTAGAGGACTGCATGGTTTAAAAATTAGGTACAGTGTTAATTTGGGTTTGCTAGTGTATTCAGGCAAGATAAATAAAATGTCCCACATTAGCAAATTATACTTTTTGTGGAAATAGTGGGGAAGGGGAGTACAAGATATATGTGTTATTAAGTTAAAAGCGATAAAACCAAACCCGGAAATGTTAATTGGACAGGTTGTGGTCTCATTTTTGACACTGAGAGGTAGATTTGTATATAAGTCAAGGTAGGTTGTTACACTGTGAGGCTGTCTATAGTGTTTGTAGATTACATGGAGAGAAGATGGAGATAGTAAAAGTGATACATTCCTTTTATGTGTACGCATAGTTTGAATCATTAGATTATAGGATGAGATATAAAATAAACATGGTTCTGGTTTGCATTTGGGTATAGTTAATAATAGTTTTAGTAGTTTCTGACTAGTGAATAATAAAAAGGTAGATATACTGCAATATATGGTAGTAAACGTATGAATGATTGTCAGTTCTTATGATATATAAGTGGTTGGGGAGTGTTTCTTTAGAAGAGATGTTTTATAAATGTGTGAGGGATAAAAAAGAAAAGAAAATGTTCTGTATATTTTCTGTACGACTTTCTTGACATTAGTAAACTACATGTGATTATAAGTGATAATAATTGTCAGGCTGTGTCCCTATGCTGAATATATACGTAGGTGGTTTAGTGGTCCCGGTTTTACCGGTGCTCAGCTTCATTATCCCTTTTGAGACACTCGTACATTTTTTCATTCCATTGAATGTGCTTAATATACATACAGTAAAGGGACAATATATATAAAGTTTGGGAATTACAACTTTGTTTACTCTCCCCGTCCCCTGCTATACACTCTACAGAGTGTTTAAACAACTTTAGTGATATACAGATGTCTAGCTAGTAAAGGTGGTGTAGTGCCACTGTGCTATGGGATGGTTTATGTTTTACCCGCCAATTTGCATGTTTGAATACCTTTTGCTGACAAGCGTTCCAGCAGACACCTGTTGAAATTAGGCCTGTGTATGGGTATAGTGGCACTACTAGGAATGATGGGGGTTTTGGTTTGATTTCATACGGTTAAGCAAGGGTGGGGGTGGGGGAGGTGGGTAATTTGGTGATTAAAACACAGACTTTAGTAACATGCAGATGTCTAGCTACTAAAGGTGATTTAGTATCACTGGGACCATTTATAAAGCGCCCTATGGCATGGTATATGTTTTACCCGCAAATTTGCATGTTTTAAAACGTTGTGCTGATGAGCGTTTTGGGAGACATCTCTTCAAATTAAGCCTCTGTATGGCTATAGTGGCGTTTCCAGGTATGCTGGGGCTCTTTATTTTATTGCGTAAAGGTAAGCAAGAGCAGGTGTGGAGGTGGTGTAGTGGTACTGGGACTATTTATAAACTGCCCTATGGTATGGTGTAGGTTTTACTTGCAAAATTGCAGATTGTATTACCTTTTTACTGATGAGCATTCCGGCAGACACCTGTTGTAATTAAGTCTATGTATGGCTATAGTAGCGTTAAAACAGCAGTGCTGGGGCTCATTGTTTGATTTTTTAAGGTTAAGCAAGGGTAGGGGTGGGGGTTGGGAAGGTGGGTATGTTGCTCATTATAACACAGACATTTGTAACGTTTTTTTTGTTGTTGTATGTTCTTATATAGCGCTCGACTACCCGGAGGCATCTCGGCGCTTGCCTTGGGAACCCGTCCTGGCTTTTCCCTGTGAGATAGCCCCTAACGGGCATCCCCAAGGTGAAAGCCAGGCATCCCGCCGCGGGGGGCCGTTGTGGAGATTAAGCAAGCTTAATGCCCAGAGTTGCAGAGTGTGAACCCATGATTAGGTCAGGCACCGAAGCGAGAATTATCGAGTCCACGGACATTTGAGCTCAAGACCCTGCCGCGTCGGGAATCGAACCCTGGTCCCGGGTCTGACCTCTGCTTCAGGGTCTGCCTGCTCTAACCAGTGAGCCACACTTCTCTACCTACTCATGTGCACATGAGTAGGTAGAAAAAGGTGATGTAGTGCCACTGGGTCCATTTATAAAGAGCTTTATGGCATGGTATATGTTTTATCCGGAAATGTGCATGTTTTAATACCTTTTGTTGCTGAGTGTTCCAGCGGACACTTGTTGAAATTAAGTCCCTGTATTGGTATAGTGCCTATACCAGGCTTGCTGGGGTTCTTTCTTTGATTTCGTAAGGTTAAGCAAGGATGGGGATAAGGGTGGTGTAGTGGCACTGGGCCCATTTATGAACCGCTTTATTGTATGGTATGTGTTTTACTCGTAAATTTGCATGTTTTAATACCTTTTGGTGATGAGTGTTCCAGCAGACAGCTATGCAAATCACACAACATTTCTGTGGATAACAAATCTTCATGCTGATAGACACTTTTTCACTGTGGTAGAAGGCTGCCAACGTTGATGGCAACTTATGAAACTTGTTGCTATTGTAGATTGAAATTGAAGCTTGAACCATTTCTTTGTTACTATGGTGCAGTCAGGGCTTTAAGTGGGGGTGATCTAAAAGGGACGGGGCAAGCATCTTGAAGGCGTGTGGGCTATCCAAGTAGGGGCATGGTCTAAATCAAGATAATTAGCATTGTGGGCTTAAGAATATCGCCACCAATTATCCAACCTTTGGAAAACACACTCTTTTAAAGGATTTCCTTTCCTCCTACAACGTGGCTCACCTAGCATGATGTCTCCACTTCTCAGTAGTGAGCAAAATGAGCATGCTCTCACTGCAGTCCAATAAAAAAAAAGAAAGCGACTACCTTTGCGAGGGCCGAAAATAGAGGCCGATAGAGACCCGTTTTGAGGACCCCTCAAAATAACTGCTGGTGGGCAGAATCGGCCCACTCAAAGCCATGCATCCAACCATCCTAAGCACTGTGCCAACCAACCATCTTTCAATTCATACATACATTCCTACCTACATACAGACATACATCTGTCCCTGCACTTAACCTAAGCATCTATCAGCACACTTGCTTATGGTAAGCACTGTGCCATCCATCCAGCCATACGCCCATATATCCATACATACATCTGTCACAGAACCAATCCTAAGCATCTATCAGCCCACCCGTGTATCCTAAATACTGGTCCATGCATCCATTCATCCTTCCATCCATCCATACATCCATACATCCATCCATCTAGCTATCCATTCATACATCTGGCCATCCATCCACTCGCCCTTTATTCAACTATCTGTCTTTATTTCCATGTACCCTCTGCCCGATCCTAAATACTGCATATTATACTCATCCACCGAGCCTTCTAAGGGGCCGAAAAGGCTGGTGATAAGCATTGACAGGCAGATGTTTCTGATAAAGAACAAGAAAGCTTCGAGTTGCTCTTTGTGGACCATAGTTCACCACCCTTCTCTGGTGGTGTTTTAAACAAAAGTTGATCCAGCAAAAGAAATGTAAAGCAGCATTTCAGTCATTAATTTAGAAACATAATGTTTTGTTCATTTCAATATAGGAACACTGCTATAAACTGGCTGTAACTGACAGATACTGCATACCTGTAGTTCTTACATTTGAGAGAGTATACCAGACAGCTAATTTGGGGTGGTGAGAACCTGCACTTCTATATTTCCAGGTGAAGCACAGTATAGGAAGATAAAGGTAATTCCAAAGCTACTATCTTCGTATTAAAGAGGGGGTGTGAGAACTAAGTGAGCCAGGCAAATCATGTGTTTTCATAGCACTAAAACAAGACACTGTGAAAGGTCAGAGCAGGGTCGTGCTGGAATTGCCTGCCTGTGGTCGTCTCTAGAGGCGCAACCAGAGGGAATTTTCAGGGGAGGCTAATTCTTTCAGAAATAGGTATAGTGGGGATGTAGGGGCTCTAAAAAGGGGTGATCAGAGCCTCATTTACAAGCAAATAATATTTTAAACCTGTGAACTACTCGGTGCAGCTCTGTGTGTGTGCCCGGGAAGCAGTCTCAGGGAGTCCAGGGCAATGGGCGTTGCACGCCTCGTGTTCTCTCTGCTAATCACCCCACATTGATGTTGCTCCTGTGCTACAAAAAGAGAAAGGAAATCCTGAGAGAAAATGTCTCTCTTTAAAGGATTTCCCATTTCCCATCTCCTGCAACGCGACTCACCTGGCATGATGTCTCCACTTGTCAGTAGTAAGCAATGTGCATGCTCTCACAGTCTCACTGCAGTCCAATAAAAAAAAACAATGGACTACCGTTGCGAGGCCCAAAAATAGAGCCCCATAGAGACCCATTTCAAGGCCACCAAAAATAAACTGCCGGTGCTCAGACCCCCACAGACCTCCCCCACTTAAAGCCCTGGGTGCAGTGTTATGTTTGGGCAGTTGGAGATAAAATTGTTAGGCTAATAATGGTAATTTTTGTGTGTGCCATTTGGTTGATAATATCATCCTAAGTACATAGCTCACAATTTAAAAAAAACTATCTGTAAAGTTGTCTGCAGTGGGATGCAGAGGGAGTGCTGTGGGGTGGCGGGGTGCTGTGGAGAGGTGAAAAGTACAAGGTAGTGCAGTTTTATATAAATTGTACAGGTGTATGTAAATAATTAAATACATACTTACTGTATGTTCTATGGCACTACACATTATCCTACTGCTCCCCTGCCCTGCTCCATCATGGTGCAAAATTGCCTCTGGAAGCTGTCAGTAGAACTTATGTAATTGTATGTTATTATTTTAACATATTGAACAGATGTAAAAAATAATTGAATCTATTTTTTCTTTTTCAGAAAATTATTTCGTTTGGATTAAAATTTGAAAATGCCTAGAAGAACTGAAAAAAAGGAAAGAGAAAAAAAAGATATATTTGAACAAAAGGAAAGATTTTCAATTAGAAAAAAATGAGAGTACAACACAAACAGTTTCTTCTGGTGAAAACACTAGACAGTTCCTGAAAAAAATATTACAAATATTTAATGAAAATAATATCACACAAGACAAAAAGAAGAATTTTTCAAGTAAGGAGAAGCAGACTTCAATTTCATATACCAGGAAAAGAAAACATTATAAAGAAACAGTATCTGTTATCCTCAGACAAAAACAATTATGAGAAATTCGTCAGAGACTTTTTCGAAATAGAGTGATTCAGAATTTAATGAAAACATGCAGCAAATATAAAATGAAAGTGCTGCAATTCAAACAGAAGCAGCATATTGAAAGTATAGTGGATACTGATTTTAATTTAAAACAGAAGTTATTCATTATGATTTTGAAGAGGATGTTGGATAAAATAATTAAACTACTGAAAGAGAAAAGTAAAAGAAAAAGACTAGTGAACAGAACCAACTTTTGCAAAATCTTTAGTGGGCATTGGAAACAAGCCTTTTTTAATGAGGAAAGTTACTTTCAGGAAAATAGTTTACCATTTGCAGTTGATACTAGAGGTCATTGCTACAAAGTTCAGGATGGTTGTCCCATTCCAAAAGAGGAAAGGGTTGGTAAAAGTACAGAAGAGTTAATAGCTGAAGAAGTCCAAGGTCCTTTGTATAAGTCGGGTTATAGCAGTATTTTTAGTATTCAACAGGAATCTATTGATATAATGTGAAATTTGTTACGAGAATATACACAAAAAAGTATTAAACAGAAGATTAAGTAGTTACAAGGACTAGATCCATGTAATGTACGAAAATATACTGAGAAGCATGGGCATTCTCTTGCTTGTATTTCAAGAAAGGTGTGTAAAAGTCTTTCTCATCACTCGAGGATGTTAGCAGTGCACCATTCAGAAATGCAGAAGTTTGTAAGGACACAGTACTATGTAAAAAGTCCTGCATTATGTTTAAGTGAACTGAAAATAGATCTTTTACATGGTTCTTTGTCAGATGTTCAAAAAAAGTGTGATGATATTGAAGTGCAATATTTTGGTTCAGAAGCGGAGGAACTGGCAGAATTGAATACATATGAGTCGGTTCTAATTCAATCTGTTCATCCTTGTCAAACTATAATTCAGATGGAGCCTAAAATAGGTAAACTGCCACTAACAGACTTGCAAAGAGTGCTGAAAGGAAGATGGTGTACTTACCTTTGTATTTTAAGAAAACATGTGAAACTATTGCTGGAGAGAAAGAGTAAAATGAGGCAGTAGTCCTTCTAGTAAATGGTGTACAAACAAAGAGTCAGAATATATGGCAAGAATTTGTGGATTTAATAAAGTTGAAAAGGCTACCTTATATCTTCCAGAGAACAATATTTATTACAACACTGTAAATGTGGATGACAGTTAATAAGTTCAGAAGATGAATCTGAAATTTCAAGTGGGCAAATAGAGAAAGTGGACAAGTCAAGGACTGAAGAGATTCATGAACATTACACAATATGTCCTTTGCATTCAAAAGAAGTAATAGGAAGCAGCAATAAGTTATTTCAAATGAAAAAAAACAGGGAACTCCAAAGAGTGTATGGGAGAAAAGCTTGGAAGCTCGCTGTTTTCCACAGCTGTTTCCTACTGGAGAAGGTGGACGATATGATGACCGACCTGTATGGATTCCAGCTTCATAATATCGGTCAACAAGATTATATTCTGAAGATCCTAGATTTTGAAATAAATATTTCACCTTTTGTTTGAAAGTGATCTGTCTTCTCTGTCATATGCAGTGAACCACATAGTTAAAACTGGAGTTCAACAATCACTTCTTTCTGCAAAAGAGTTTGTGGAGAAAGTTCAAGAAACAGATGAAAATTTATAAGCACAGTTAATCAATTTAATGGCATGTCAACGTGGAACAAATAAGTATTGGTATCGTCGTCATGGAGAACTCAAGTGTATGGTAGGAACTTAGATACACCAACATGATTTGTCACACTTAGCTGTGCAGAGTATGCATGGGAAGATTTGCTTGAGTTTTTAAGAGAAGCAAATTCAATATAACATTTTTGGAAATAAAGACTCCTGGTGAACTGTGTTCATTGGATACTGTAAATGTGTGCAGATATTTTAATCATAGGTTTCAAGCTAGGATGTCTTTTATCCACAATAAAAAGAATCCACCTTTTGGAGATGTTACCTATTTGTTTGGAGAAAGGAGTACCAAGCAAGAGGTGCACCTCATATACAAATGCTACTATGGATCAATGATGCACCTAAATATGGAACTGATTCTGATGAAACAGTATTGTCTTTCATCGAACAGTATGTGACATGTGAGATTCCAAGAGAAGAACGAGATAGAAGCTTGAGACAGAAAGTTTTACGTTTCCAAACTCACCGTTGTGGAAAGTACTGCAGAAGAAAATACAAGTCTAAAGGAAAGTTTTACACCAAATGTCGGTTTGGTTTTCCATGTCCAGTAATTTGTAAAGGAAGACTAACTTCCTTTTTTTCTTCTGAAATCTCCAAAGAATACCTACAACTTTAAAAAAAAAAACAGAAGTGTCAAAGTATATAAATGACTACAATCCAGTCATTATAAAAATGTGGAATGCAAACATGGACATCCAGTATGTTGCATATAACTCAATTGCTGTTGTACGTTATGTTACATCATACATAACAAAATCAGAAAAAACAAATGAAACAAATTTCGGAAGAAATTGCACTAAATGGTACACCTTTACTTTGAAAATGCTTTCCCACCAAGAAATTGGACCCTATGAATGTCCAGACCACTTGTGATCTTCAAGTTTATATTTAAAGTCATGAGGAATCATTTAGGTAAGTTTAGGTCTTGCCTGCAAATGAAATAGAGTGTTGAAATCATTTGAAGAAATTGAAGAATTTGCAGCGAATGAACCAGAGAGTACAAACATTTTTAAAACTAATATGTTGGATACATACAATCCAAAAAGGTGTTGACTTCTGGAAAAGCTATGTCTGTATGAAGTACTTCAACATTACAGCTTCGAAAGAAATGTTAAACAGAATTTAAAAGAAGGAAAATATGCAGTAGTTGGATGTCACGGTTGTTTAGTAAAACATGCAAAGTGTATTCCTATAAACCACAAGAAACTTAGAGGTCCATTAGGATGGCGGATGGATTGCCACCGCCATGCAAGCGGTGGCGATCCGTCTGCAATCCTTGCCCGTCTGCCACCTTTCTTCCCCCGGCCATATTACAATGGTGGGGCGACCGTGGCGGAGGGGAAGGCCGTCCAACGCTTTTCCACCGCGGTCGCCTTGCGACCGCAGCGGAAAAGACCTGATTGCAAGCCATATTAGGATTGCCTGGGAGGAAAGCCTTTGCGTGGCAGCAATGCCGCCACAAAAAGGCATACGGTTCCTGCTTTGGGGTCCCGTAGCAGGCCCCCAGGGTGCAGGGGTTTGTGGGGGGTGCACATGGGGTGTACCTATGGTACCCCCCTGCGTTTCACAGCACAACATGGCGGTGCCTGTCATGTTTTCGGTGAAATGCACAACCAGCATTTTTCACATTGCGGTGGCCGGTGCTTTAAGCACCGTCCGCCGCAATGTTAAAAATGCGGGATGCACCCGCCACTGTGGCGGGTGCATCCTAATTGGGGGCACGGTTCCTCCAACGTAATGGACCCCTTAGTTGTGAAACTCCAGATAAGCAAGAATTTGACTATTTAGCATTTCTCCAACTCTTTAAACCATGGTGTAGCAAGAGTGAATTACTTGAAAACTTTGACTGCTACGAAGATTCTTTTAATGCATGTAAAGATAGCATTGCATGTACACTTTTCCCTACATATTTAAAAATGTTGAATGATGAAGTTGAACAAGAAAAGACTATTACAGCTGAAATTGCTAATGAAAGTTCTCAAGATAGTCAAAGTAGGGGTCCATGTAGTCAAGATCCTCTTGGACAACAAATACTGGAAAATGAAGCAGCGATTGCTATGCATGAAGTCAAAATTTCAATGCAACAAGCAGACAAGGAGAATATTACATTAGAAAACCTAGAAGAACAAGTAAATGTTGAACAGAAAGAAATATATGTACAAGTTAGAGAACAGATAGAACATGGTTTGTTGCATGAAAAAAAATAATGTGTGTGTTCATCTTTTAAACCTCTTCTGATGTACATCAGTGTTCAAGCTGGGACAGGTAAAAGTTTGTTATTTAAAGTTTTGACCAGTTATCTTCAAAAAGCTATTTGTTTACATTTACGTTGTGTGGTAACAGCTCCAATTGAATTAGCTGCATACATTGTTAAAGGAGTTACTTTGCATAGATTACTGATGTTACTAGTTGAGCATGATAATACATGAGAATATCAGAACTTGTCTTGAGAAGCTTCTTATGAAGTGTCAAGAGTGCTGAAGAAAATGAAACTTTTATTTTTGATGAGGTGAGCATGGTCTCAAACTTAATGCTTGCTTTCGTACACTTAAGAATGCAACAGGTATTAAAAAACAGATCATGGCATTATCTTTGGAGGAAAACATTTGGAAAGGGGCGACCACTCGGTCCCCCCGAACGTATGGCGGAGTGCCTCGATCCCCCCGGGAAGCCATTTTTTGGCGGGAGGCGCGTCTCGGCTGGTATGCCCGAAGCGGCGTAGCCGGGGCGCGCTTTTTCCCGCTCTAGAGTGGGCTGGCCTAGACACCGACGTAACCAGCCCCGCCCACGGGACGGGCAGGGGCGGGTTTACGCCCGCCCTGAAGACGGATAAAAAGAGACGCAAGACCAGAAGACGTCCTCTTGTTCTTGTGCTCCGAAGCTGCACCTCCTCGCTACACGTGAGCTCGGGACAGAACGAAGAGCCAATTTTGAGCGTTTTGATCTTTTTCTTTGTCTTCCAGATACTTCCTCGGAGAGATGCCAAAGAAAGTCCTGAAGAAAATGTCGACCGACCAGATGGTGCGGAACCTTTGCAAGGAAGTGTCCGAGATAAAGAAACGGTTGGCGGAGCGAGACGGGGAGGAGGGTTCGGGCCCGGCGCCGGCTGGGGGTAGACCTAAGAGACCGAAAAGGGTTCCAGCCGGTGGAGACGCCCCGGTTCCCTCCGTACCGCTCGAGGCGCCGACCCCAGTTCCAATGGAGGGAATTCCAATCCCCAAGGATGACATGCCGCCCGAGCTGGCGGCACAGCTAGCAGCTTGGTTGGGCGATAGTAGTGATGGCGCCACGACTGCCGAGGCACAGGCGCTGATAAAAGGGCTTCGTGAGAAGAGAGAGGCAGCTAGAGTGGCTGCGCCATTGGCGGGGATAGACAAGCCGCAAGCGGCAGAAGCTGCGTCCAGTTCAGGTAAGCGGCCATTGCCGATTGCAAGGGACGAGTCAGCACCCTCTCGTAGAGAGAGATTGGGACAACATGTGCCTTTAGCCATAAAGGAAAAGATCTGGGCAGGGGAATACGTGAATATTTTTTCCTTGCTTGTTGATCATTATGATGTGGAGCATGTGAAAAGTCAGAAGGACTTAATGCATCCGAGTGTTTGGCGCGCAAAGATGGCCGCCTTTAAGGTAAATGAGAACATTGGCAATTGGGGCAATGCATGGGGTATTTTTACATCGATTTTGGGGGAACGTAAGCCCGAGTTGCTCCCTGAGTTTCCCGTTTATCAATCACGGATTATGGGTTACTCGACAACGTATCAGGGTAACCATTGGTTTTGTTACGACAATCTGTTCAGGAAAGAAAAGGAACATAACAAGAGTTTGACTTGGGATTGTTACGATTCTCTAACATGGGATAAGATGAAGGAATCGGGGATGTTAAGGATGCCATTGGTCGGGAGCAATGTTGTTGACTACTCCCGCCAAAATGTGGGGACACCCTTTCGACCGAGTACGAGCACCGACGACCAGTCGAGGCCCGCGGGCAATACAGGGAGAAAGGGTTTCTGTTTTAATTTCAATAAGGGGAAGTGTACCAGGCCTCCGGGGTCGTGTAAATTCAAACACGAGTGTAGTACGTGTGGATCATCCCATCCTGAGTCATCGTGCAGAGCCAGAACAAGTGAGAATGGGGGTAAGGGAGGCGCCAAACAGGTCTAAGCTAGGCCGAGGGGCGCCTTTACCAACCCCGATTGATACCCTGGCAATGATTCCCTGGCTCAGCAACTACCCGGATCGGACTTCTGCCGGGGTGCTGCGGAACGGTTTTACACATGGTTTCCGCATCCCGGTAGGGGACTTTCAGGGTGTAGGGATGTGCAAAAACCAACTTTCCGTTTTTCAACATACATCTGTAGTGCAAGAAAAAATCCAGAAAAAGGTTAGCCGGGGTCGGGTCGCCGGCCCGTTTAGTGTACCCCCGGTACCAGATTTCGTTTGTTCTCCGTTAGGGGTGGTCCCCAAGAGGGACCCAGGTGAGTTCCGTTTGATCCATAATCTGTCTGCTCCCCATGGGCTTTCGGTGAACGACGCAATTGATCCGGAAGTTTGTTCGGTGCGATACGCATCGTTTGATGAGGCAGTAGCCATCTTGAATCGCCTGGGGCCCGGGACGCTGATGGCGAAATCAGACATCGAGTCAGCGTTCCGGTTGCTCCCGGTACACCCAGACGATCAGCGTCTGCTAGGATTCGGGTTCCAGGGGTCATTCTACATGGATAGGTGTATGCCAATGGGATGCTCTATATCATGTGCTTACTTTGAGCAATTCAGTACTTTCCTGCAATGGGTGTTCACTACGAAAACGGGTTACCGAAATGTAATGCATTACCTTGACGACTTTTTGTTCCTTGGCCCCGCCGGAAATCCCGCATGTGCCCAGGCCTTAGCTGAATTCTGTGTGTTGATGGGTCATTTTGGCGTACCATTGGCACCGGGTAAAACCATGGGTCCCACGACTTGCCTCGAGTTTTTGGGGATCGAGTTGGACTCAAGGGAGGGGTGTTTCCGTTTACCAGCTAGCAAAATCTTGAAATTCAGGGCAGCCCTCCAAGTATGTTTACATGTGTCCAAGGTTACGCTACATCAGTTGCAACAATTAGTGGGTAAGTTGAACTTTGCCTTGAGGGTGATCCCAATGGCTCGCCCCTTTTCCCGCTCAATTGCTCAAGCGATGGTTGGCCTAAAAGAGGGTCATCATCGCACGAGGTTATCGGCCGAGGTTCGCCAGGACATGCGGATTTGGTTAGCATTTCTGGCGGACTTCAATGGCCGAGTCGTCTGGAACAAGCCAGCCGTGTCCTCTGAAGAGCTTGGGCTATGGACAGATTCAGCAGGAAGCATAGGCTTTGGCGCCATTTTCGGCACAAAATGGTCGGCACAAAGGTGGCCCCTATGGTGGCACGAAAAAGGGCTGACGAGTAATATTGCCTTCCTGGAACTTTTTCCCATTCTGGTGGCCCTGAGAACCTGGCCAGAAGGGTTCAGAGATCATTCTGTTGTGTTCTGGTCCGACAATATGACCGTGGTAGAATGCATCAATAGTCAGGCAGCCCGTTGTAAATTGATTTTGAGGTTGCTTAAGGAAATTGTCCTACTCTGTATGCAACTGAACGTGATATTCAGAGCTCAACATGTCCCAGGGGTGTTGAATCAGGCTGCTGATGCACTGTCTCGTTTTCACATGCAGGCTTTCTCGGGTTTCCTTCCTTCAGCGGACCCAGAGCCGGCACCTTTCCCCGAAGCTCTCTGGTCTCTCGGTGCCCCGAACTTCGTCACCTCGTGGGAGAGAGTCTAGCACCCAGGACAAGGAAGGCATATGAAGGGGCGTTTCAGGCCTATTTAGCCTATTTAGGGGCAGAGAGAGGGGGACTGTGGAGTCAGGAAGAGTGGGTAGTACTTTTTCTGATGTCCTTACGTAAGGCTGGGAAATCGGTGGCTACGGCCCAAAGGCATCGTGCCGCCATTTCCTTTGTTGCCAGGGCCCATGGCATCTTGGACCCCACAGCGTCTTTTACAGTACAGAAAGCGCTGCGTGGGTGGCAACGTCTTGAGGGTCGCAGAGTGGACATAAGACGACCGATAGGTTTTGATAGATTGTCCCAGTTACTGGCCACACTCCCTAGCACATGCTCGTCCCCTTTCGAGGCCTGTTTGTTCCGAACTGCATTTACGCTGGCATTTCACGGGGCTATGAGAGTTAGTGAGCTAGTTGCAAGGAACAAACAGGATGTGTCGGGGGGCTTGTGCAGGGAACATGTTCAGATCAGGGGTGATGCGATGGTTGTCTCCTTTCTCAGGTCCAAGACTGACCAAGATGGGAGGGGGGACTGCACGATCATTCGCAGGATTCCCGAGTCATCCATGTGTCCGGTACAGTGCTTAGAAGATTACTTAGCACGAAGGGTGGCATCATGGGGGGGGACATTGTTGAGGCATATAGACGCCACCCCGCTGACGAGGTTTCAGTTTCAGCGGGTGCTTGCAATTGCCGCAGCGGGCTTGGACCCGGGTGAATTTGGGACCCATTCCTTTCGTATAGGGGCTGCCACTGAAGCTACAGCCAGGGGTCTTAATGTAGAACAAGTGAAACGTGTGGGGCGTTGGTCCTCCAATTGTTATAAGAGGTATGTGCGATTGCACATGTTGTGAAGCTGTAATCATGTACTCACGCTTCTTGTCTTTTGTTTGTTTTCAGTTGCGCAAGCCTACGCGGCAGGGCGGACTGTGCAGTTGACCCAACACCAGGCCAGCGGTCACACATCACCGGCTGAGAGAAAGGAGGTGTGGGTCGTAGGCCACTCATACGTGAGACGGGCCGCAGACGTGTTCAAAGCAGGTGATATGATTCACGTACCTGGGGAATACGGGTACAGAGTGTCCTTCCACGGAAGGGGCGGTCTCTGTATTGACCAGTTTCAAGCATTCTTTGAGGGTTTGTTAGAGCGGATGAAGTCACCGCCGTCCATAGTCATAGTACATTTGGGGGGCAATGATTTAGTCACCACCGGTAGACGACTTCTCCTGGAGGCTATGCTTTCCACGGTAAGTTGGTTAGCAAGGAGAGTTCCGGGGTGTGTAATTGCGTGGTCGCATATGATCCCACGAAAAGTGTGGCGGGGGGCTATCTCGATCCCTGCTTTGAATCATTCCGTTAAAAAATTGAATAACAAAGTGAGTAGGTTGTTCCGTTCCAAGACATTGCATTCGATCTCACATAGTTGTATTAACGATGACAGTATGTATTTGGGGGATGGTGTGCATTTGTCGAGGGTGGGCAATGAGTTACTCATAGGAGACTTCCTAGCTTGGTTAAAATCGTTAAAACATGACCTTTAGGTAGGAGTTTTGTGGGGGGTCCGGATAGCCGGTCAACTATCCGGACCTGTGGCGGTAAGGTCATGATCGGTGAGCACTAATTGGTAGATCCCTATGAGTGGGCGTCACCCAACACGGATGGGAGCGCTCGGGGGAGGTGGCCATTGGCCCCTCAATGGGGAGGCGGTCCCGTCTAAGGGCGGGTCGCCGGAAGTCAAGGAAAGGCGGTCAAGGCCCCTTCCTGTGTAGGAGGGGTTACAGCCCCCTCCTGAGGAATTTCCCGGGGCCAGTGTCATCTGCGACGGCAGATGCGGTAAGTTGTGTGGGGTGGGGGGAGGTCCACGATACCTTCTAGATACCACACACAAGTATTCGAACGACCTTTAAATGGCGTCGAGTCTTAAGTGCCCCCGACAAGTCAAGGGAAATTGTTAGTAGTTGCACTTGAGGTAAGCCTCTGTGCTGTCGCCCTTCCCAAGTGGGAGGGGTAAGTCTGGTTAGGGATCTTGACACCGGTTATGACCTTGCCGTTGGCCCTTAAACGTTAGGATGTACAATTTCAATGTTTATAGAGAATGTCTTTTGTAGGATGCTAGTTCGGCTAGGAGAACCTCTGTATTAGAGAATATGTTAAGATTAGCCAAACATCGCAATGTGGTAATGAAATTGTACATAACATGAAACGTTTAATGTTTAATTTTTTGTTTTAATAAATACGGCCGCGGGAGGGTCACTCCCTCCCACATCCAAAAAACTTTAAGAACTGTTTCCGGTTTCCCTCCTTTTGGGATCGTGTTGAGAGGGGGTGGCGGGTATCTCAGCCATATGGAAAGGGGCGACCACTCGGTCCCCCCGAACGTATGGCGGAGTGCCTCGATCCCCCCGGGAAGCCATTTTTTGGCGGGAGGCGCGTCTCGGCTGGTATGCCCGAAGCGGCGTAGCCGGGGCGCGCTTTTTCCCGCTCTAGAGTGGGCTGGCCTAGACACCGACGTAACCAGCCCCGCCCACGGGACGGGCAGGGGCGGGTTTACGCCCGCCCTGAAGACGGATAAAAAGAGACGCAAGACCAGAAGACGTCCTCTTGTTCTTGTGCTCCGAAGCTGCACCTCCTCGCTACACGTGAGCTCGGGACAGAACGAAGAGCCAATTTTGACCCACCCACCAGCCCCTGAGGACAGCAAGTTGTTGTGCAATAAAGTGAATTTTCTAAGTATGTTTTTGCTGTTTTTTACAGGTTGTGAAAGTTTCAGTTTTGTTGTTTATCATAATAAAGTATGGTGAATATCGTTTAGGTTGTTACGATTAAAATGACTTGATGTAGTGTTGCATTTTAAGCATGCTCTTTCGGTCGTAGCGACCAATGTTGTCATAGGTTCGAGTAAGAATTGTCGTATTTATTTTTTGGTAGGCGGTAAGGTCATGATCGGTGAGCACTAATTGGTAGATCCCTATGAGTGGGCGTCACCCAACACGGATGGGAGCGCTCGGGGGAGGTGGCCATTGGCCCCTCAATGGGGAGGCGGTCCCGTCTAAGGGCGGGTCGCCGGAAGTCAAGGAAAGGCGGTCAAGGCCCCTTCCTGTGTAGGAGGGGTTACAGCCCCCTCCTGAGGAATTTCCCGGGGCCAGTGTCATCTGCGACGGCAGATGCGGTAAGTTGTGTGGGGTGGGGGGAGGTCCACGATACCTTCTAGATACCACACACAAGTATTCGAACGACCTTTAAATGGCGTCGAGTCTTAAGTGCCCCCGACAAGTCAAGGGAAATTGTTAGTAGTTGCACTTGAGGTAAGCCTCTGTGCTGTCGCCCTTCCCAAGTGGGAGGGGTAAGTCTGGTTAGGGATCTTGACACCGGTTATGACCTTGCCGTTGGCCCTTAAACGTTAGGATGTACAATTTCAATGTTTATAGAGAATGTCTTTTGTAGGATGCTAGTTCGGCTAGGAGAACCTCTGTATTAGAGAATATGTTAAGATTAGCCAAACATCGCAATGTGGTAATGAAATTGTACATAACATGAAACGTTTAATGTTTAATTTTTTGTTTTAATAAATACGGCCGCGGGAGGGTCACTCCCTCCCACATCCAAAAAACTTTAAGAACTGTTTCCGGTTTCCCTCCTTTTGGGATCGTGTTGAGAGGGGGTGGCGGGTATCTCAGCCATATAATTGTGTTTGGAGATCTGCAACAACT
This sequence comes from Lissotriton vulgaris, assembly GCF_964263255.1. Taxonomy (NCBI): domain Eukaryota; kingdom Metazoa; phylum Chordata; class Amphibia; order Caudata; family Salamandridae; genus Lissotriton; species Lissotriton vulgaris. Next base: position 85,170 of record NW_028252532.1, read on the forward strand.
AACTTGTGTAAAAGGAGAACCAGTGTTTAAAACTCTTCTACATGAAGACACTAAGAAATCTTTGGGAAGTATTGGAAATGTGAATCTGTGGTTACATTTTGAATATGCGACAAGCAAGAGATGAAGATTATGTAAATATTCTAAAAGATGTAAGAATTGGTGTTCTAAGCAAACATTGTAAACAAGCTTTTCAAACTCGTCTACTAATGAACTTGTTTACAAATGAAAACACACCAGCAGAAGTAATGTACAAGAAAATTAAAGAAAAAAAGTCTATAATTTGCTTAATGCATACAGTGGAAGAGTGTTATACATTTAATAGAGATATTGTGAAATTGGAAAATCAAGAAATAGTTCACATTGAATCTATTGATAAAATCGAGCATCAAGGAATAACAATTCTTCTTTCAGAAAAACTACAGACTAAATTGAATTCTTTGGAAAAGTCTGTATCAACAACTCCTGGCTTATAAAAAAAATGTAGATGTATGTTAAAACTGTCGGGTAATTTTGAGGCGTAATCTGAATGTAGAAGAAGGTTTACTGAATGGAGGAATGACGAAAGTTGTTGATTTTGTGAAATATCAAAATAGAAATTGAATTGAATTTTTGATCAGATTATAGAGGTAACACAGATTGCATGTTCTGCTGCACGTTCTTTGCTTGTAAAAGACTTGCATGTTCGTAGAAACCAGTTTTCCTTCTGTTTGGCATATGCAATAACTTCATAAACCTTAAGGTTTAAGTGTAGATAATGCTTTGGTAAATGTAGGAAGAACTGTGTTTAAAGAGGGAATGGTATATGTTGCATAATCTTGAGATAGACTGTAATAGTTTGTATTTAATTGATTTTGATTGAGAACAAGGTTAGTGGTGATGTTAATTGTGTAAGAGAATGAAATCGTTTGAGAAGGCTTTATGCTCCAAGTTTTGGTGAATATCCTATTTATGAGAATCAACTATGGTTGAAAAGCAGAAATAAATTCAAGAGAAAAGAAAAGATGTAAAGAAGCAGAAAATACAAACAAGTGATGATGTTGTTGGATACCAATTAGAAAATGCTTCTGGTGTCAACTGCTATGGTAATGTTATTCTAAACGTTGCATGTTATCTTGAAGATGTTTATGGTGAAATTATGGAAAGTCAGGAAAAAAAGATTATGTTCGGCACTTTATACTTTATTTCAAGAATTGAGAACTGATAGAAGTAAGATCCATTCTGCTTCTGGTATTCGCCAACTGTTGGGTACATTTACTGGATCTTTAACGTTCAGTGCTAATATACAAAAAGATGTACAAGAATTTCTGATCGTTATGCTTGGATTACTAGAAGATGAAGGAATTCAGACTGAGAGTTTATTTGGACTCAGTTACAAGTGGAAACATAAATGTTAACAGTGTTCACTAACTTCAAGCACTATAGTTGACAGAGAATGATTTCTATATTTAACAAAACCTGACTGCAAATCCGTACTATTTTCCAAATTAGTAAAAGAAGCTTATCACAAGATGATCTGTTCTCGTTGTAAATCAACAATGTTACCTACATTGTGGCTACAAAGATATGGAAAATATTTATTTATAATGCTGCAACGCTGTAGACCAAATGGAAGAAAGGAGGAAACCAACATGAAAAATGTTGTTGCTAGTCACTATCTATTTCTTGAAGAACTTTTGCAACATTTGCTATTTTTTTTCCATGCTGGAAGTACTACCACAAGTGGACATTATACAGTTTATTTAAAGTGTAATAATGGTTGCAGTCACTGCAACGATACACACTTTAAAATGAAACCGAGATTGCCCTTATGAATTACCCAACTCATACTTGATATTTCTGAAACAAACATTTTAGATACATTATTCGGTCTAGTGGGAAAGTGTCAAGATACTTTAAAGAATTCATACTGGATGATTTCAAAGCAAAATTCTTGATACATCATTTGGCATATTGGGAAAATGTGAACAGAAACTACAAAGTAAAAGTAAGTTTTGAAGATTCGAAATAGTATTGGATGTGTCATTTGTGTTGATTTTGTATTATATTTGCGAGAATTTTTTTAACAACCAAGTTGATTGGTTCTTTTTCCCTGCTGTTTATGATGAATGTACACTGACATCACTGTGCATAGTGAAGTTAAGTAGGAGCTGATGACAGCAAAAAAAGGGAGAAAAATTGTTTTCTGAATGTTAAATTATTTTGTATTATTTAAAAAACTCACTGTAATTTGTGAAATATATTATATTACATAGCAGTATTGCAGTTTATTTTATGTTGTTGGAAAGTTAGAAAAAACAGTACTAATGACAAATAGCACAATAGTAGTTCGATATTTAAAAATCCATTGAAATTCACTGAATAAAACATAATTTTCAGAGACTTTATAGTAACTTGGGCATTTGACTCATATAAAACCAGAGAAATTCACCCGTTATAGTTAGTTGAGCTAACTATAACTCACGCGCCCGCAATGCACTGGTGATGAGGTCACATATTATAACAATCATGTCATGGTCAGTGGCATCACTCATGACATCACTGATGACATTATAAATGACTTCACTGATGACATCAGCCATGTGATAGTCTGACACACCTCCTTACACTTTAATATAACCTTTGATACACGCACTCTAAAATACAGACTACTATTTTCAAAACCCTAGGCACACCAATAGCAGATACTAGATACCGATCCATTAATTCCTATCTATAAATTGTGAGCCAGACATATACTCATACATTCACTTATACATGCTGTCACTCATCATTGCATCAGTATGATATCCAATCATACACCTATACATACATTCACATAGTGATACTGATCCATAGAGTTACTCACACATCTTCTAAGTCATGCCAACAATCAATCACACACCCATATACTTACCTATGCAGATATATACACACCACCTGACTTATTTATACACGCACCACCTCCCTTATTTATATAGATACTAACACATACTTACTCTCTTATACAATCAATGATACAAGTACACATTCATGTTTGTAGACACTCTTGCAATCACTCTATCTCACGTATAGTCAATAATACACCCCAACACTCACATATACTGCCTAAAACATATATAGTTACTCACATATATAAATGTAGACATCAATTCACTAATCAACACACCTGTACACACAGTCAGCTACCCATACAGCCCTTCCGAAATGCACTTTTGAATCAATACAACCAGTAAATCAGCCATTCAGACATGTATGCACAGTCAGATACCCCCATCCACCCACATAGACACAGATACTCATACAGTCAATCAATAACCCATATGGACACTGATGTAGCTACTCACCAACCCATACACCTGCTTACACACCAACTGAGAGACCAATATAGACATTCACACAGTTTAGTCACTAACCCATTCATTCAGTAACATACTTTCAATCAGTGACTTATACAGTCAGTCATGCATCTACTAAATAATACATTCAGACACTTGTACATCCATTCATTTTTCCATACACCTTGGCATAGATTTATATGAAAAATATTTAAACTTTACAGAAACACACATTCAATGGATGATGTAATCAGTGATGTCATCAGTGATGTCATTTGAAATGTCATCAGTGATGTCATGAGTGATGTCACTGACCATGTCATGACTGATGTAATATGTGACGTCATCACCAGTAAAGGTGATGCACATGCACAGAGAATGGGTTGACAACAACTTGGAATCTTCTAGAAGAATTTTTGTAATCCTCATCAATTATGTAGATATAGACCACCAAAAAACACTAGAAGAAATCAAGCAAATTACCATGATGCTTGACAAAGAAGTTAACCAAGAACCTATTAGCAAATTTAAGAGTGAGATGAAAGATTGCCTTACTAAATTGGAACAAACAATTAAAGAAAGAAAAGCTCAAACATTTCTAAGAGAAAAGCTGGTCTATTTACAAAATAAATTTGAAATCCTTTGTAGACAGAAAATGAGCTCAGTTTCTGGAAAGGAGCAGCAATCCAAGCTCAGCAATTTGCAATGATTAGAATTGGCCACTGATGCAGATGAAGGTACCAGCAGATGTTTAGATGCCCCAATACCATCTGTTGTGGATGAATTTGTTTTTTTACGCGAAGAACAGAGATTCAATCTCCACCCAAGACCAGCAATAAGTGCAAAGCCTCAAGGAGGAAGAGGCAGAGGAACAAGAGTTGCAAAGGCACCAAATACTGATAGATATGCAGGGAATTCCAAGAGCAAGCAGAACTAGCATTGAATGGCGTTGATGAAGCAACAGTTGTCAATCTTACTTACATTGCTTTGACCAATAAAGAGAGAAATATCTTAAAGCTCTGACTTTCATACTGTCCTCCAGCCGATATGAACTATGTTCATACGGGAGAGGACACTTTCAAATTCACACAAACTTTAAAACTCGAAAAATATTTAGCTGTATCGCAAAAACAAGCACAGAAACATCAGTGGATGATATGAATTTATTATTGGACTTAGGAGATCTTGAAAGCGAAGTCAGTGGTGCGAGAGTACAAGAAAGACAAACCACCCTAGACAAAGCATTAGAACTAGCACAACAACAAGGAGTGAATATTGACAGTGAAGCCCCCACTAGATTCAGACCTGCTCTAAAATGTGTACCTATGGGTGCCAGAAACACAGTGGACATCTACAATGACCTTGTGATAAATGATTTGAGAAATCTGTACAAAACACAAGTGAGAAAAAGAAAAAAGCTATGACACAGAAAAAAAAAAAAATTTGCACTGGGTAATAAACTAGCACACAATCAAAACCGTTTAGTGGGCAATGCCGATCAAGGTGGGAACCCGGTGGTATGGGGTAAAACGCAGTACTTAAATGAAGTCTATAAACAATTAAGCAATCAAGCAAATTATTTCAAGGGGGAATCAGAAATCATAATTGAGAGTCATCATCTTTTTAATATGCAGTTATAAGAATGGCACAATCAGTGTTTAATAAGAACTGATGTTCTTGAAAATTAACAGCCCAGTAACTCCAGTTCTCTATCTGATGCCAAAGGTTCATAAAGACCCTGAAAATCCCCCAGGTTGCCCCATAATCTCTGCCATCGGCAGTGCCCTTGAGAACACGTCAAAAAATCTAACCTCTTTCCCATATACTTTTGTTAAATTATTGTCTTCGTATACACAAGATACAGGAGACTTCTTAAGAAAAATGTATGACATTCCTTAGGAAGATGATTTCCTTTTGGTCACTATAAATGTTTGCACACTATACACCAGTATTTGGCACGAAGACGGACTCACTGCCATTAAATACTACTTAGGGAAATGTCCAGTAAAGCTATGGTCACACACTCAAAGGTTAATAACTATGATAACTGTGTGTCTCAAAAACAATTTCTTTGTATTCAGTGGAGATTTATTTCACCAGGTATACTGAATGGCGATGGGAACCTGCTTCACCCCCAGCTATGCTAATCTGCATATGGGCTAGTGGGAGGAGCAGGTGGTCCAGACGCTGTACCACATGGAATGGCAAGAAAATATAATGCACTGGAGCTGTTACATCGACAACTTGTTTGTCGTATGGAAAGGTACTGAAAAGGAGGTTAAAGACTTCATAAAGAAATAACAGATTAATAATCTCAATCTGAAATTTACCAGCACTGTGAGTGCAACTGAGGTCAACTTCCTCAATCTAACAGTGTACATACACGCAGGGAAACTTGAAACCAAGCTTTTTTGTATGCCAACTGCTGGCTACACATTCCTACATGCAACAAGTTTTCATCCGCAGAACCTAATTAAAAGCATTCCATATGGGGAGTGTCTTTTTACAATGAAGAATTGCAGCAGTAAGGAGAAGCTCGAGGAAGAACTATGTTGTATAAAATAGTGCTTCTTCACTAGTGGATACTCTCAAACTTGTATTCAATCTGCTATGTATAAAGCGAGGTAACAAACTAGGGAAGACATTCTCTTCATCAAAAAATATAGACAAACTGAATCTATAGAGACTAGTGGTAACCAATGTAGAATGATTACAGCCTACAATAAACAGCATGACAACTTGAGAGGTATTTTTTTACAACTATTGGCACATAATTCATAATGATCCTATTCTGTGGAAAATAGTCTAACGGAAACCACAAATAACTTTAGACGAGGCAAGTCATCGCATCAAAGTCTAATCAGCAACCAGTTGACATGTATAGCAGCAAAGGCAACAGGTACTAGGTGGTTGAACAGAAAAGATGGTTTTATCACATGTGCTAAACGTAAAGCATGTTCTCATGGCATTGATACTTCTAGGTCAAATTTATCTAGTAATCTAAAGAAAATCAAAGGTCATTTTTCTTGAAAGACAGATTTAGCTGTTTATGTGCTCCAGTGCCCTTGTGACCTGAGGTACGTGGGCGGTACTATCTTACCGGTTCATAAAAGGGTGCTTCAGCACTTAAGAGCAGGGAGCCAGTGACGGTCTCTCAGGTGGCTCGAGATGTGGCTGCGACGGGGGACGTCCAGAATGAGTCGGGCGGAGGCGTTCTGGATACGCTGAAGTCTTTTCTGTAGCTTGGCTGTTGTACCGGCGTAGAGGGTGTTTCCGTAGTCTAGTCTGCTGGTGACGAGGGCCTGGGTGACAGTCTTCCTGGTCTCGGTCGGGATCCATCGGAAGATCTTGCAGAGCATGCGGAGGTTGTGGAAGCAGGATGAGGAGAAGGCGTTGACTTGTCTAGTCATCGAAAGGGAGGAGTCCAGGATGACGCCCAAGTTGCATGCGTGGTACGTTGGCTTGGGTGCGGTGCCTAGTGCCGCCAGGAGTCGTCCCATGCGGAGGGCGACGGTCCCAGGATGAGGACTTCTGTCTTGTCCGTGTTCAACTTCAGGCGGCTGATGTTCATCCACTCGGCGACGTCTTTCATCCCTTCGTGTAGGCTGGCTTTGGCGGTGTCGGGGTCTCTGGTGAGGGAGAGAATCAGATGGGTGTCATCGGCGTAGGAAATGACGTTGAGGTTGTGTTGGCGTGCGACGGCAGCGAGGGGTTTCATGTAGATGTTGAAGAGAGTAGGGCTGAGCGACGATCCTTGCGGGACGCCGCAGATGACTTTGGTGGCCTCAGATCGGAACGGGGGGAGGCGTACTCTCTGTGTTCTGCCGGAAAGGTATGAGATGATCCATTCCAGAGCCTTCCCCTGGATGCCGGTGTCGTTGAGGTGTTGGACTAGGGGGCGGTGGCAGACAGTGTCAAATGCTGCGGAGAGGTCAAGGAGGATGAGTGCCGCTGTTTCACCGTTGTCGAGCAGAACTCGGATGTCGTCGGTGGCTGCGATGAGGGCGGTCTCGGTGCTGTGGTTGGCTCTGAATCCGGACTGCGATGGGTCGAGGGATCCGTTCGTCTCGAGGAAGGCGGCCAGTTGCTTGTTGACGATCTTCTCGATGACTTTGGCAGGGAAGGGAAGGAGCGAGATGGGGCGGAAGTTCTTGAGGTCGGTCGGGTCCGCTGGTGGTTTCTTCAGTAGTGCGCTGAGCTCGGCGTGCTTCCAGCTCTCCGGGAAGGTGGCTGTGTCGAAGGAGGTGTTGATGATGTCTCGGAGGTGGGGAGTGATGGTAGAAGCGGCCTTGTTGAAGACATGGTGGGGGCATGGGTCGGTCGGAAATCCGGAGTGGATGGTGTTCATCATGCGTGTCGTGTCTTCGGGGGTCACTTCGGTCCATGTCTGGAGGATGGCGGCGGGGTGTGTAGGTTCGGTCGATGGGTGCGGGGGTGGAACGCCGAAGCTGTTGTGGATGTCGGCGATCTTGCGGTGGAAGTACGAGGCGAGGGAGTCGCAGAGGTCCTGCGAGGGAGTGATGTTGTTGTTGCCGGTGCTGGGGTTGGAGAACTTCTTGACGATGTTGAAGAGCTCCTTGCTGTCATGGGCGTTCTTGTCCAGTCGTTCCTTCAGAGATTTCTTCTTGGTGGTGCGGATGAGCTGGTGATGTCTGCGGGTGGCGAGTTTGAGGGCGGTCATGTTGTCGGTGGTATTGTTGAGGAGCCAGGCCTTCTCGAGGGTGCGGCAGGCCTTGAGTTTGTTGGTGAACCAGGGGGCCTTCTTGCTTCTGGGCCTGGTGAGTGGGTTCTTCAGTGGGGCGAGGTCATCGGCACAGGAGGTCAGCCATTGCGTGAGGTCGAGGGCTGCTGTGTTAGGGTCCGTTGTCTTGATAGGTGGGTTCTGGCTGAGGGAGGAGGTGAGCTGGTCGACGGTGATCTTGCTCCAGTTTCTGTGGGGAACCTGCTTCGGGTGGTGGTGGACCGTGTTCTTTTTGAAGCTGAAGTGGACGCAGCTGTGGTCAGTCTAGTGGAGTCCGGTGCAGTGGCTGAAGGTGACGTGCTTGCTGGATGAGAAGAGAGGGTCGAGCGTGTGGCCGGCATAGTGGGTGGGGGAGTAGACCAGTTGCTTGAGTCCGAGGTTGTCCAGCAGGGCGGTGGTGTTGCGATCGTTGTTGTTCTCCAGGTGGAAGTTGAGGTCCCCGAGGAGGATGTATTCGGCGGAGGGGAGGGCGTGAGGGCTGATGAAGTCTGTGATGTCTTCGCTGAACTGTGCGCGTGGTCCCGGGGGTCTGTAGATGAGGGTGCCTCTGAGGGTAGTCTTGGGGTCGGTGTGGATCTGGAAGTGCAGGTATTCGGCGGCGTTGAATGCATTGATGCAGTCAGTCGAGATGCGAATGGTGCTTTTGTGAACGATGGCGATGCCCCCTCCGGTCTGGTTGATGCGATCCTTCCTGATGATCTTGTAGCCGTCCGGGATGGCTATGGCGATGTCGGCGGCTGAGGAGGCGTTCATCCAGGTTTCCATGAGGAAGGCGACGTCTGGAGATGCGGTGTCGAGGAGGTTCCAGAGTTCCACGGCGTGTCTGTGGATGGAGCGGGTGTTGACCAGGATGCACTTGAGGTGGTTGCTGTTGTCCGTCTCGGTGGGCGTAGTGCCTGTTCGAAGGCAGGAGAAGTTGCAGGATCGGCAGACGAAGGGTCCATGGGTGCGTCGCGGGGACGCTTGGTAGCATCCAGGTGCTCGGGCGGTGTTGAGTGCGATGAGCGTGGCGAAGTCGTAGGTCCTGCGGGGGGGCTGGCGGGTGCGGGGACCAGGGGGTCCGGTGCTGGACGCGGTCCAGGCATGGACGGGCGCAGACGGGCTTACCTTTGGCGCACCTTCGGCGCTCAATCGGCGCTCCCGCTGCGCAGTCGCTGAGGGGGCATCATAAGTAGGAGCCGGGAGGGAGGGTCAGCCGGGAGGCGGGAGGACCAATGGGAGAGGAGGGGAGGCGGAGCTACGGGTCGGCGGCGGGAAAGCGGCGGGAAGCACGGAGGTGACCGGGGCAGCGGGGCCGGTGAGGAGCGGGGGCAGAGGCGGCAGGCTGCGGGCAGAAGGCGAACCTGAGGAAGATGCGGAGGGCAGCGGCGTAGAGGAGGTGAGCGGAGGTCTTCAGCAATCAGGGAGCGGCCAGGCAGCAGCTAAGTCAGCAGGCAGGCAGGCGAGCGGCAGAGCAGTGTGGAGGGAGCGACCGCCTGCGAGGTACACCAGTACACAATTTGCTGACTCTGCCCACTGACACCGCTTTCCTTGCCAATACTGGTACACCTGAAGATTCCACTTCTCTAGGGCAGGTTCTGTAACATATGTGTTGACCTGGGCGGTAAAAAATTAAGCAGTACTTTTCAAAGTCGAGAGAAAATTCCCCTTTCCTGTAGGGATTTAGAACTTGTGCAGAGTACCTCAGTGAGGCTTCATTGACTTCAAATGCATTGGTTGGAGAAGGGACATTTCTAGGATTCATTGCAAGCCATTTCTCATGCACTTTAAAATAACATTTCCTGAATTGCTCCTCAACATTTCTTTGCATACCAAGTGACAAGCATTCTAACATGGGACATGTTGCAATGCTGAAGTCACAAAGTGTCACCCAGTCTACTCTCAAGGAGATGTTTCACATCTACACCTATTACGCTGAACACTTGGTATACAAGGGTGTTTTCTATCTAAGAATGCAGTAGAGTGTACTTTTTTCACATCACTATCAATATAAGAGCCAAGATCCTCACATTTCTTGCCTTTGGCATCATCACTAAGCATAAACGCTGTAAACAGTTGCCACATGGATAATATGGCATTCACAGCCTCTAGGACTGAGAACCACTGGCTATTCTTTAATGCGACATAAAAGACAATATTAGAAATATTTGTTTTTAGTTCCTGCACATAATGAAACAGTGCCCCAGAATGGACTTCAAATTAAATAGTATTCTTCATTAACACATAGCACTTGATCTCAGGTATTGATTTTGACAGGTCATCGCACATCTTTCTTATATACATAGCTGAATTACTGCAAACAAAAACAGTATCACTACAATCTTTGTTGAACTTGGTAAGAACATTTTGCAGCAGCATTCCAAGTGACACTGTTCCATATTTTCCAAATGTCTGGGGTCATGTTTTCACCACCATCCCAGGTGCTTGGTGGCAGCATTTTTTCACATGTACCTGTCACTACGCTTTGCATTAAATATTTAAAGCCTGGGGTGTTTGGCAATTCAGCTACTATCAATACTGTCTCACTGGAAAAGGGGGCTGATGTATCAAAGGGTTTCACCCATTCATTGTGGTTAAATGGGATGGTACATACTGGGAAAGATTCTTCTGAAATCAGCCATTTTACCTATCAGTGAAAGAATCAAACATAGCCAAAATATCAAACATGATTTTGATATTTCCTGCTTCTCTACCGTTTATTAAATGATTAAATACGTCCTAAAACATGCTTCTAACTCTGCATCTTTACCAAAGACCACAAAACTGAAAACAGCTAAAGTAAGAAGAAACAATATTTAATGACATCCTTAAACATCAAAACTCAAGCAGAATAATGTTGGCTCATTCTTTGTTGCTGCTGCCTTGAACAACAAAGGCCCATTGTATTGGACCCGTCAGGACAAAGTAAAAAGGACTTTCACTCACCTTTTCCTTTCTTTGAATGGCATTTAGTTTGTGGTTGCAAAGGTGTTTTTTTAGTGTTTATATATTTGCACTGGTGAGGCTTATTTTCCTTTCAGTAGGATTTTATACATAGTGCATCTCAAAGTAAAAAATATAATTACAATCACTGAAGCACTCCTACACCATATATAACACACCTTACACATTTCTAACTTACCTTTGCAATCCTGTTGCAGAATATGAAAATATCACATACTCTTAAATAATTTTCCTATCCTCGCAATAAATGTGATGCACCACTCTCAATAAGTAAAAACTAGTAATGGCAAACTATCCTTCAAATTTTCCATGCAAATAAATGTAAGTAACTAATCAAACTACTCCATTCATTTTTTCAAACTCCAAAACCACTTTCTTTTGGATACTTATTTTAACCCTTTAATACTCTATTCTAAAATAGCTCAATCTGGTTCAATAACTTACCCAGTAAGTTATTGAATAATGACCCTGGTCACAGGCCAGGTCGCTCCCCAACCTAGTCAGCACCACCCTTGCTGCCCCCTTGCTGGCTCTACTTTCCCACCGTTTTTCCCCCGCCTCACGCTCCCGCAGCTGCCTCCCCTGCGGCACTGCCCCCGCGCCAGATTGGACCCCTGCTTCTCCTCCCACCTGCTCCTCCCTCGCCCCTTCTTAAGGGAGGGCGCTGCGCACTAAGGGAGCAACCCTCAACCCTGGTCACAGGCCAGGTCGCTCCCCCACAGCGTCAGCACCACCCTTGCTGCCCCCTTGCTGCCTCTACCTTCCCGCCGTTTTTTCTCCCGCCTCCCGCTCCCGCCGCTGCCTTCCCTGCGGCCTCACCCCCATGCCTGATTGGACCCCCGCTTCCCTCCCACCTGCTCCTCCCTCCCTCGCCCCTTCTTAATGGAGGCCACAGCGCGGCTGCGCACCAAAGGCAAGCCCGTCTGCGCCCGTCCGCGCCTGGACCGCGCCCAGTGCTGGAACCCCTGGCCCCTGCCGAAGCCAAGCTGCCTGACTGAGATACGACTCCGCCGCCCTCAACGCACTCAACACCGGACGACCACCCGCCTGCTACCAAGCCACCCCGAAGCGCACCCATGGACCCTTCACCTGCCAAGCCTGCAAATTTACCTTCCTCCGTACCTGCACCCCACCCACCAAACACAGCAACAACAACAACCGCCTCAAGTGCATCTTGCTCAATACCCGCTCCGTCCACAAACTCTGGGAACTCCTCAACTAAGTATGGGCGGAAAATCCATTTCGCTCGCGGATTTTGCGGATTTTCGGTAAATTCACAATCCGCGAGATTCGCAAATCTCTCGCAAAATCCGCAAATCCGCGAGCAGCGGATTTTATGGCTTGCTCACACTGTTCGCGTGAGACGAGGGCCTGGGTGACAGTCTTCCTGGTCTCGGTCGGGATCCATCGGAAGATCTTGCGGAGCATGCGGAGGTTGTGGAAGCAGGATGAGGAGAAGGCGTTGACTTGTCTAGTCATCGAAAGGGAGGAGTCCAGGATGAGGCCCAAGTTGCATGCGTGGTACGTTGGCTTGGGTGCGGTGCCTAGTGCCGCCAGGAGTCGTCCCATGCGGAGGGCGACGGTCCCAGGATGAGGACTTCTGTCTTGTCCGTGTTCAACTTCAGGCGGCTGATGTTCATCCACTCGGCGACGTCTTTCATCCCTTCGTGTAGGCTGGCTTTGGCGGTGTCGGGGTCTCTGGTGAGGGAGAGAATCAGATGGGTGTCATCGGCGTAGGAAATGACGTTGAGGTTGTGTTGGCGTGCGACGGCAGCAAGGGGTTTCATGTAGATGTTGAAGAGAGTAGGGCTGAGCGACGATCCTTGCGGGACGCCGCAGATGACTTTGGTGGCCTCAGATCGGAACGGGGGGAGGCGTACTCTCTGTGTTCTGCCGGAAAGGTATGAGATGATCCATTCCAGAGCCTTCCCCTGGATGCCGGTGTCGTTGAGGTGTTGGACTAGGGTGCGGTGGCAGACAGTGTCAAATGCTGCGGAGAGGTCAAGGAGGATGAGTGCCGCTGTTTCTCCGTTGTCGAGCAGGACTCGGATGTCGTCGGTGGCTGCGATGAGGGCGGTCTCGGTGCTGTGGTTGGCTCTGAATCCGGACTGCGATGGGTCGAGGGATCCGTTCGTCTCGAGGAAGGCGGCCAGTTGCTTGTTGACGATCTTCTCGATGACTTTGGCAGGGAAGGGAAGGAGCGAGATGGGGCGGAAGTTCTTGAGGTCGGTCGGGTCCGCTGGTGGTTTCTTCAGTAGTGCGCTGAGCTCGGCGTGCTTCCAGCTCTCCGGGAAGGTGGCTGTGTCGAAGGAGGTGCTGATGATGTCTCGGAGGTGGGGAGTGATGGTAGAGGCGGCCTTGTTGAAGACATGGTGGGGGCATGGGTCGGTCGGAAATCCGGAGTGGATGGTGTTCATCATGCGTGTCGTGTCTTCGGGGGTCACTTCGGTCCATGTCTGGAGGATGGGTGCGGGGTGTGTAGGTTCGGTCGATGGGTGCGGGGGTGGAACGCCGAAGCTGTTGTGGATGTCGGCGATCTTGCGGTGGAAGTACGAGGCGAGGGAGTCGCAGAGGTCCTGCGAGGGAGTGATGTCGTTGTTGCCGGTGCTGGGGTTGGAGAACTTCTTGACGATGTTGAAGAGCTCCTTGCTGTCATGGGCGTTCTTGTCCAGTCGTTCCTTCAGAGATTTCTTCTTGGTGGTGCGGATGAGCTAGTGATGTCTGCGGGTGGCGAGTTTGAGGGCGGTCATGTTGTTGGTGGTATTGTCGAGGAGCCAGGCCTTCTCGAGGGTGCAGCAGGCCTTGAGTTTGTTGGTGAACCAGGGGGCCTTCTTGCTTCTGGGCCTGGTGAGTGGGTTCTTCAGTGGGGCGAGGTCATCGGCACAGGAGGTCAGCCATTGCGTGAGGTCGAGGGCTGCTGTGTTAGGGTCCGTTGTCCTGATAGGTGGGTTCTGGCTGAGGGAGGAGGTGAGCTGGTCGACGGTGATCTTGCTCCAGTTTCTGTGGGGAACCTGAGTCGGGTGGTGGTGGACCGTGTTCTTTTTGAAGCTGAAGTGGACGCAGCTGTGGTCAGTCTAGTGGAGTCCGGTGCAGTGGCTGAAGGTGACGTGCTTGCTGGATGAGAAGAGAGGGTCGAGCGTGTGGCCGGCATAGTGGGTGGGGGAGTAGACCAGTTGCTTGAGTCCGAGGTTGTCCAGCAGGGCGGTGGTGTTGCGATCGTTGTTGTTCTCCAGGTGGAAGTTGAGGTCCCCGAGGAGGATGTATTCGGCGGAGGGGAGGGCGTGAGGGCTGATGAAGTCTGTGATGTCTTCGCTGAACTGTGCGCGTGGTCCCGGGGGTCTGTAGATGAGGGTGCCTCTGAGGGTAGTCTTGGGGTCGGTGTGGATCTGGAAGTGCAGGTATTCGGCGGCGTTGAATGCGTTGATGCAGTCAGTCGAGATGCGAATGGTGCTTTTGTGAACGATGGCGATGCCCCCTCTGGTCTGGTTGATGCGATCCTTCCTGATGATCTTGTAGCAGTCCGGGATGGCTATGGCGATGTCGGCGGCTGAGGAGGCGTTCATCCAGGTTTCCATGAGGAAGGCGACGTCTGGAGATGCGGTGTCGAGGAGGTTCCAGAGTTCCACGGCGTGTCTGTGGACGGAGCGGGTGTTGACCAGGATGCACTTGAGGTGGATGCTGTTGTCCGTCTTGGTGGGCGTAGTGCCTGTTCGAAGGCAGGAGAAGTTTCAGGATCGGCAGACGAAGGGTCCATGGGTGCGTCGCGGGGACGCTTGGTAGCATCCAGGTGCTCGGGCGGTGTTGAGTGCGATGAGCGTGGCGATGTCGTAGGTCCTGCGGGGGGGCTGGCGGGTGCCGGGACCAGGGGGTCCGGCGCTGGACGCGGTCCAGGCACGGACAGGCGCAGACGGGCTTACCTTTGGCGCACCTTCGGCGCTCAATCGGCGCTCCCGCTGCGCAGTCGCTGAGGGGGCATCATAAGTAGGAGCCGGGAGGGAGGGTCAGCCGGGAGGCGGGAGGACCAATGGGAGAGGAGGGGAGGCGGAGCTACGGGTCGGCGGCGGGAAAGCGGCGGGAAGCACGGAGGTGACCGGGGCAGCGGGCTGGTGAGGAGCGGGGGCAGAGGCGGCAGGCTGCGGGCAGAAGGCGAACCTGAGGAAGATGCGGAGGGCAGCGGCGTAGAGGAGGTGAGCGGAGGTCTTCAGCAATCAGGGAGCGGCCAGGCAGCAGCTAAGTCAGCAGGCAGGCAGGCGAGCGGCAGAGCAGCGTGGAGGGAGCGACCGCCTGCGAGGTACACCAGTACACAATTTGCTGACTCTGCCCACTGACACCGCTTTCCTTGCCAATACTGGTACACCTGAAGATTCCACTTCTCTAGGGCAGGTTCTGTAACATATGTGTTGACCTGGGCGGTAAAAAATTAAGCAGTACTTTTCAAAGTCGAGAGAAAATTCCCCTTTCCTGTAGGGATTTAGAACTTGTGCAGAGTATCTCAGTGAGGCTTCATTGACTTCAAATGCATTGGTTGGAGAAGGGACATTTCTAGGATTCATTGCAAGCCATTTCTCATGCACTATAAAATAACATTTCCTGAATTGCTCCTCAACATTTCTTTGCATACCAAGTGACAAGCATTCTAACATGGGACATGTTGCAATGCTGAAGTCACAAAGTGTCACCCAGTCTACTCTCAAGGAGATGTTTCACATCTACACCTATTACGCTGAACACTTGGTATACAAGGGTGTTTTCTATCTAAGAATGCAGTAGAGTGTACTTTTTTCACATCACTATCAATATAAGAGCCAAGATCCTCACATTTCTTGCCTTTGGCATCATCACTAAGCATAAACGCTGTAAACAGTTGCCACATGGATAATATGGCATTCACAGCCTCTAGGACTGAGAACCACTGGCTATTCTTTAATGCGACATAAAAGACAATATTAGAAATAGTTGTTTTTAGTTCCTGCAGATAATGAAACAGTGCCCCAGAATGGACTTCAAATTAAATAGTATTCTTCATTAACACATAGCACTTGATCGCAGGTATTGATTTTGACAGGTCATCGCACAGCTTTCTTATATACATAGCTGAATTACTGCAAACAAAAACAGTATCACTACAATCTTTGTTGAACTTGGTAAGAACATTTTGCAGCAGCATTCCAAGTGACACTGTTCCATATTTTCCAAATGTCTGGGGTCATGTTTTCACCACCATCCCAGGTGCTTGGTGGCAGCATTTTTTCACATGTACCTGTCACTACGCTTTGCATTAAATATTTAAAGCCTGGGGTGTTTGGCAATTCAGCTACTATCAATACTGTCTCACTAGAAAAGGGGGCTGATGTATCAAAGGGTTTCACCCATTCATTGTGTTTAAATGGGATGGTACATACTGGGAAAGATTCTTCTGAAATCAGCCATTTTACCTATCAGTGAAAGAATCAAACATAGCCAAAATATCAAACATGATTTTGATATTTCCTGCTTCTCTACCGTTTATTAAATGATTAAATACGTCCTAAAACATGCTTCTAACTCTGCATCTTTACCAAAGACCACAAAACTGAAAACAGCTAAAGTAAGAAGAAACAATATTTAATGACATCCTTAAACATCAAAACTCAAGCAGAATAATGTTGGCTCATTCTTTGTTGCTGCTGCCTTGAACAACAAAGGCCCATTGTATTGGACCCGTCAGGACAAAGTAAAAAGGACTTTCACTCACCTTTTCCTTTCTTTGAATGGCATTTAGTTTGTGGTTGCAAAGGTGTTTTTTAGTGTTTATATATTTGCACTGGTGAGGCTTATTTTCCTTTCAGTAGGATTTTATACATAGTGCATCTCAAAGTAAAAAATATAATTACAATCACTGAAGCACTCCTACACCATATATAACACACCTTACACATTTCTAACTTACCTTTGCAATCCTGTTGCAGAATATGAAAATATCACATACTCTTAAATAATTTTCCTATCCTCGCAATAAATGTGATGCACCACTCTCAATAAGTAAAAACTAGTAATGGCAAACTATCCTTCAAATTTTCCATGCAAATAAATGTAAGTAACTAATCAAACTACTCCATCCATTTTTTCAAACTCCAAAACCACTTTCTTTTGGATACTTATTTTAACCCTTTAATACTCTATTCTAAAATAGCTCAATCTAGTTCAATAACTTACCCAGTAAGTTATTGAATAATGACCCTGGTCACAGGCCAGGTCGCTCCCCAACCTAGTCAGCACCACCCTTGCTGCCCCCTTGCTGGCTCTACTTTCCCACCGTTTTTCCCCCGCCTCACGCTCCCGCAGCTGCCTCCCCTGCGGCACTGCCCCCGCGCCAGATTGGACCCCTGCTTCTCCTCCCACCTGCTCCTCCCTCGCCCCTTCTTAAGGGAGGGCGCTGGGCACTAAGGGAGCAACCCTCAACCCTGGTCACAGGCCAGGTCGCTCCCCCACCGCGTCAGCACCACCCTTGCTGCCCCCTTGCTGCCTCTACCTTCCCGCCGTTTTTTCTCCCGCCTCCCGCTCCCGCCGCTGCCTTCCCTGCGGCCTCACCCCCATGCCTGATTGGACCCCGCTTCCCTCCCACCTGCTCCTCCCTCCCTCGCCCCTTCTTAATGGAGGCCACAGCGCGGCTGCGCACCAAAGGCAAGCCCGTCTGCGCCCGTCCGTGCCTGGACCGCGCCCAGTGCCGGAACCCCTGGCCCCTGCCGAAGCCAAGCTGCCTGACTGAGATACGACTCCGCTGCCCTCAACGCACTCAACACCGGACGACCACCCGCCTGCTACCAAGCCACCCCGAAGCGCACCCATGGACCCTTCACCTGCCAAGCCTGCAAATTTACCTTCCTCCGTACCTGCACCCCACCCACCAAACACAGCAACAACAACAACAACCGCCTCAAGTGCATCTTGCTCAATACCCGCTCCGTCCACAAACTCTGGGAACTCCTCAACTAAGTATGGGCGGAAAATCCATTTCGCTCGCGGATTTTGCGGATTTTCAGTAAATTCGCAATCCGCGAGATTCGCGAATCTCTCGCAAAATCCACAAATCCGCGAGCAGCGGATTTTATGGCTTGCTCGCACTGTTCGCGTGAGTTCGCGGCTTCCCAGTACAACTTCGCGCCTCGCAGATAAGCGCTAAATTGCAGAAATACGATCTTAGCAAAACTGAAACTACTTACCAGGTTCAAAAGTTCAGGCTCATCATTAGTAGCCATTTCCTGTAGTGCTTCCTGAGGGGCCCCTCCAGAGTTCAGTTGCCTACTTGGAACTATTATGTGACCCTGCTCTGAACCTCAGAATAGTTACACATATGCCACAAAGGTCCTGAATTACAGCTAAGGGAGACAAGCAGGAGCCAGGCTGGAAGTTCAAATCCATTAATCAACCCCTAATTCATTATTGTCAGTTGGGGCAGGGCAGGTGTTGTAACTAATTTTGCAACAATGAAAGCACTAAGCAAGTGCAAAAGATCACTAATCAGGAAGCACTAAGGAAGCAGGTGCCAGCTAAAAAAATATTCTGTGACACATTAATCAGCCCCAAATTAATTCAGGTCACTTGAGGCAGGGAAGGTGTGCTTTGCTTTGCCACAATAATGTACACTGACTGGACAACCAGAGGGTGCTGTGATGAAACAGAGGGTGGCATGGGTGGGCCAGAGGGTGGCATGAGTAGTCAGAGAGTGGCAGTGGTGACAGAGAGTGGCAGTGATGAAGAAGAGTGTCCCAAACAGGCTGGACACGTAGAAAACAACAAGTTCGCAAAACTTGCGACCCGACAGGTAAGTTCGCGTTTGCGAAATTGTACAAACCCCTCGCGAACTGGCAGAAACCCGCGCGAACACAAAAAAAAAAATCCGCAAATTCACGAGAATTCGCGGATTTTGCGGATTGTGAGTTCGCAAATCCGCAAAATTCGCGAACGCGAGGTTCGCAAAATTCGCCCATGCTTATCCTCAACACAACAGCTCCAGATGGCGCCTTCCTCACGGAAACCTGGATGAACGCCTCCTCGGCCCATAACATCGCCATAGCCATCCCGGATGGCTACAAAATCACCCGGAAGGACTGCATCAACAAAACCGGAGGAGGAGTCGCCATCATCTACAGGAACACCATCAGCATCCTAGCCTCTCCAGAGTACATCCTCCTAGGGGACCGGAACTTCCACCTGGAAAAAAGCGACGACAACAACACCACCACCCTGCTCGACAACCTCGCCAACCTCGGACTCAAGCAACTGGTGGACACGCCCACCCACCTCGCCGGCCACACACTCGACCCCATCTTTTCAGCCAGCAACCACGTCTCCTTCAGCCACTCCTCCGGACTACACTGGACTGACCACAGCTGCATCCACTTCACCTTCTAAAAGACCACCTCCCACCACCAGACACCACAGATCCCCCGCAGATGCTGGAGCAAAGTCACCACAGACCAACTGACCGCATTGCTGAGCCAGAACCCACCTGCCGACACCCCCAACACCAACGACGCAGCGCACAACCTCGCACAGTGGATCACAAACTGCGCCGATGACCTCGCCCCTCTGAAGAAACCCCCCCTCAGGCAAGACTAGCAACAGAAAAACCGCATGGTTCACAGACGCCCTCAAAATCGCAAAGAAATCGTGCAGAACCCTCGAAAAAGCATGGCACCACAAGCGGACACAAGAAAACATGACAGCCCTCAAGAGCGCCACCTGCGAATACCACCAGATGATCCGCACCACCAAAAGGACATCATTCAAAGAGCGGCTGGACAACAACGCCCACAACAGCAAGGAACTCTTCAGCATCGCCAAAGAGCTCTCCAATCCCAGCACCAGCAACAACGACATCTCACTGTCACAAGACCTCTGCAACTCCCTTGCCACATTCTTCCACCGCAAGATCACAGACATACACGACAGCTTTGGACCCCAGACCCCGCCCCCAACCACCAAACTAACGACCCCCACCTCTAGCCTCAACACATGGACCCCCATCAGCACCGAAGACACCACCTGCATCATGAACAGCATCCACTCCGGCTCCCCCTCCGACCCATGCCCTCATCATATCTTCAACAAAGCCGACACCATCATCGAACCCCTCCTCTGGAATGTCATAAACAACTCCCTCACGTCAGCCACATTCCCTGAAAGCTGGAAACACGCAGAAATCAACGCCCTACTGAAGAAACCAACAGCGGACCCCAAAGACCCCCTTCCCGGCTAAAGTCAACGAGAAGACTGTCAACAAACAGCTGACAGCATTCCTCGAAGAAAACAACTCGCTCGACCCATCTCAGTCCGGATTCTGAGCCAACCACAGCACCGAGACCACCCTCATCGCAGCCACCGATGACATCAGGACCCTGATGGACAACAAGAGACAGCCGCCCTCATCCTCTTTGACCTCTCGGCAGCCTTTGACACCGTCTGCCACTGCACCCTAATAACCGGCCTCTACAACACTGGGATCCAAGGAAAGGCCCTAGTCTGGATCATATTGTTCCTCTCCAACAGAACCCAGAGAGTCTGCCTCCCACCCTTCCGCTCCGAGGTCTCCAAGATCATCTGCGGCGTACCCCAGGGCTCCTCACTCAGCCCTACCCTCTTCAACATCTACATGAGCCCCCTCGCCGCCATCGCACGCAAGCACAACATCAACATCAACATCATCTCTGTCGCCGATGACACCCAACTGATACTCTCCCCCACCAAAGACCCCCTCACCGCCAAAGCCAACTTCCAGGACGGAATGAAAGATGTCACAGAATGGATGAAGCTTAGCCGTCTGAAGCTCAACTTGGACAAGACAGAAGTCCTCATCCTCGGACAATCCCCATCCGCCTGGGACGACTCCTGGTGGCTAACGACGCTGTGCACCGCACCAATACCCACGGACCACGCACGCAACCTGGGATTCATCCTTGACTCCTCCCTCACGATGACCAAGCAAGTCAACGCAGTCTCGTCCTCATGTTTCAACACCTTGCGCATGCTCCGAAAGATGTTCCGGTGGATCCCCACCGAAAACCAGAAAGACGGTCACCCAGGCCCTCGTCACCAGCCAGCTGGACTACGGAAATGCCCTGTACGCAGGAATTACAGCCAAACTTCAGAAACGCCTTCAACGCATACAGACCACCTCCTCACGACTCATCCTCGACATCCCTCGCCGGATCACTGACATAATATAGAATGACAAAATATAGACTTACCAAAATATAGACACCAAAATATAGAATGCCAAAATATCGAATTCCTATCTACAAACAGGTAAGTACAAAAATACCGAATCCAAAATATAGTCTATAAAAAATATAGTCAGTCAAAATATCGATTTTTTTTAAATGTCTTAAAAGTAATTTAAAATGAATGAAATAATAAATATAATTAACTTAACTAAAACATACTTAAAAAATACTCAAATAACCTTCAAATTAAGATATGATTAATTTAAGTTATTAATAAAAAATGTACAATATTTTACCGTAGGATAGCAGGAGGGTAACATTTAATATTACCACTCCAGTGAGTGCAACAGTAGGGAAAGCGTTGGGTAGCGTAGGGGTAAAAAATACTATTCCCACTCCAGTGAGTGCAACAGTAGGGAAAGCGTTGGATAGCGTAGGGGTAAAAAATACTATTCCCACTCCAGAGAGTGCAACAGTAGGGAAAGCGTTGGATAGCGTAGGGGTAAAAATTACTATTCCCAATCAAGAGAGTGCAACAGTAGGGAAAGCGTTGGATAGCGTAGGGGTAAAAAATACTATTCCCACTCCAGTGAGTGCAACAGTAGGGAAAACGTTGGATAGCGTAAGGGTAAAAATTACTATTCCCACTCCAGAGAGTGCAACAGTAGGGAAAGCGTTGGATAGCGGGAGAGTAAAAAATACTATTCCCACTCCAGTGAGTGCAACAGTAGGGAAAGCGTTGGATAGCGTAGGGGTAAAAAATGCTATTCCCACTCCAGAAAGTGCAACAGTAGGGAATGTGTTGGATAGCGTAGGGGTAAAAATTAATATTCCCACTCCAGAGAGTGCAACAGTAGGGAAAGCGTTGGATAGCGTAGGGGTAAAAAATACTATTCCCACTCCAGTGAGTGCAACAGTAGGGAAAGCGTTGGCTAGCGGGAGGGTGAAAATCACTATTCCCACTCCAGTGAGTTTAACAGTAGAGAAAGTAATGATTTAATATATTATTAAAAATAAATTAAATATCAATCCCAATAAAACATTAATTGAAATTAATAACCAATTTAATATTATGTAATAATTATTTAGAAATACAACTACATATTAGTTATTACAAATTAATAACCTATTCATAATTATTTAACAACGAATTAATTTTCAATAACAAAAACTAATTAATAATACAAATTAATACCAATTAAAAATTAACAGTAAAGTAATTATCAATACACAAAAAGTATTTTTAACATGTAATTAATTACAATTACATTACTTCCCACCCTATTCCCCTATAAACCCACATCCCACTACAGAAAATACATTAATACAATTATCATAATTATCAAATATTTAATTAATACAAAATAAAAAGTAATTGCCAATTATTAGAAATTAATTACCAATTAAAAATTAATTAACAATAAATTTAAAATCAATACCAATGAATGAAAAAAATGATTTACTTAATTACAATTAAATTACTTCCCACCCAATTCCCCTATAAACCCACAACCCGCTACAGAAAATGAATTTAGAAAATTAACATAATTAACAATTATTCAATTAATACAAATTAATTGGCAATTAATAAAAATTAATTACCAATCAAAAAATAACAATAAATTCAAAATGAATACCAATAAATAAATAAAAATATTTAATTAATTACAATTAAATTACTTCCCACCCTATTCCCCTATAAACCCACAACCCGCTACAGAACTAAAAAGCTAAATTTAAATAGCATAAAATGTATTACTTAAAATACATTAAACATACATTACAAACATTAATATACACTTTTCACACATATACTAACATACAAAACACTTTTAAAAAATTGATATTATTAAAAAATCGATATATTTAATGCCTATATTGTATACTTCGATATTTTGACTTCTATATTTTGAAAATCGATGTTACTTACCTTAAATTCGATATTTTTAACCACTATATTTTGTCCATTCGATATTTTGTCCATTCTATATTTTTACTTCAATATTATGTCCATTCTATATTTTGGAATCAATATTATGACTGTTTACCCCCTCGCCACAGCCACATATCTGCCCACCTGAGAAACCTGCACTGGCTCCTTGTCAGCAAGAGGATCACGTTCAGGCTGCTCACCCATGCACACAAAGCGCTCCACGACTCGGGCCCGAATACCTCAACAACCGCCTGTCGTTCTACACTCCCACCCGCCAGCTCCGCTCCACCAGCTTCACCCTCGCCACCGTCCCTCGGATTCGCAGAACCACCACCGGAGGAAGATCGTTCTCCTACCTGGCAGCCAAGAAATGGAACTCCCTGCCCACACACCTACGACTGACCGAGGACCATCTCACCTTCAGGAAACACCTCAAGACCTGGCTATTCGAGCAGTAGCGGCAACCCCCCACTCCCTTCAGCGCCTTGAGACCCTCACGGGTGAGTAGTGCGCTTTACAAATTGATTGATAGATTGATTGATTGACAGGAGTCACAGCTCCACCACGGTACCGAATTTTAACATAACGACAAAGCTGCAAACCCCTATGGGAGTTCAAATACCTATTCCCAATAATACTAGTATTTCTTTTAAGAAAATACCACTTCTAAACATAGTACTCATTTGGGAAAACTCTATTTTCAAGTATATAACATTTATTTAACATTCCACTCTATATTTTAAAACTAGAGTTTACTTTGAAGTCTTCCCCCATAGTGTTTCATCTTAGTTTCCATAGCAACTATTTGTGCAACAAGCAACTGTACCAGTAGGTAAAAAGTTCACCATATTTTTAAATGCAGCACACTAGCTTCCAAATCCAAATTACAGGTTTGCTTGACTTTTGCAAAATAGTACCTTATGCAGTCGACTGTACCTTTCAAACTTTTCCCCACAGCCAATCAGAAAGACACTTGTTTTCCAAGGTAATATGCAACCTACTTTCAAGTACACAATGCTTATGAACAGCCAATGACTTATCTGCTTTTTGTTAAACAACCTTACGTCCACCATGTTAGATACCTCTCATTATGGATGTATGACGGTACAACGCGTACCGTCACAACGCATCCCTTTACACCGCATCCCTTACAACGCAAGTCGTTACCACGAGTTGCGTTAGGGGCGCCGATTTCGAATAGTATAATTTGCTATTCTAACACCAGTCCCCGTGGACCCTAGGGAAGGTGTTGGGATAGTAAATTTACTAATTTTAATCCTTTAGCGCCCTCCAGCGCAAGTCGTGGTAACGACTTGCTTTGTAACGGCCGCGTGGTAAAGGTACCGTGTGGTAAAAACTTCGTGGTAAAGGATGTTTACCCTCATTATACAAACTGACTTACTCAGCTACAGACATATTTTTATACCTCACTCACATTTTCAGAATGCTTTCAGTATGGATTGTAGGGCACAGCTATATTTTCTGGGGCAAAAGGTATGCTGAACACAGAGGTATTGAGAAAGACCTGGGTTTGCATAATATGGAAATTAAATAGTTTGTGCAGAGAAGATTAAAGTGGCACCAATTGATGCCTTTGGCTGTAACCTTTTTGCATCTACAACCCCCTGACCTCATGATTGTGCACTGTGGTGGCAATGACCTATGCCCACTGTTTGGGGTAGGATTGGACATCCTAATAAACAATACCTTTGCACAACTGATGTTTCTTTTCCCTCACACTGTCTTTGTATACTCCATAATAAGCCAAAAGCAGAAATGGAAGAGGTCAAATAAATTCTGTTTACAGATTGACAAAGACAGGAAGCATGTCAATAAATGTATTTCTGCTTACTTCAGTTTGTTACAATCTACATTTTGACATGCATGACATCTACAGAAGTGATGGAGTTCACTTTAGAGATGAAGGGAAAAGAGTGTTTCTCAGCTTCCTCAAGCTCTGCATCCACACTTACATATAGCTGCAACAAAGTCATAATTAACACAACCGCTCTTCTTAAAGCAATCCTATAAACTAACAGTGAAATGTATAAATTTTGTAATGCATATACTCTTTATAAATAATTGCCTGATTCACCAACCCATCGCTAATCCACAAAACAAAAGCACAAATTCAATGAATAGCAACACATTTCACTTTTTTGAATATATTTTTCAATTTAAAGATTTTAAAATGCTTTCCAAGTCTGTCAATTTGAATGTGAGTATGTGCTTCACTCTTAGTAGCTCTGTAATGAACTTTAAAACTCTAACAATGGCTGTAGAATTAGTTGATGTTTATTTATTCATTTAAGGTAGATCTGTGACACCGCCACAATGTTACACTGGGGGCCAAACTGAGCACCATGATGGAATCGTGATTCCTACACTGAAGGAAAAAAATATTATTATTATTAATGCCCCCTTCTGAGTGCCAATTTTTGCCCCGTGGACCTGCCTTTCATATTCTTTTTTTACACATGAACAAAGAGGGGCCACATGGCCTCCCATACTTGGGCAATTTTTGGCCCCTGGGACACCATCCTAGGGGCATGCCCTTTATTTATTTTTTAATATTAACAGAGGAGGGTTGTGTGGCCCTCCTACTCAGGCCTATTTTGCTCCAGAGAACCCCATCCCCTGGGGTATGCCTTTACCCATTTATTATTATATAATTTTTTTAAAGAAGAGGGGCCTAGTGGCCTACCTCCCCATACCTATTTCAGCCCCAGGGTCCCCATCCCCTGGGCCAGGCCGCACAATTTATTTTTGAAATGGGGAGCTATTATGGAGGCCCCCTCCCCAAGCCTTTATGCCCTGGGACCCCATCCATTGGGACCTTTGCTGGTTCAAGGGGAGGAGCATGCAGCCCCCCTTACTCAACCTTCTAGAACCCGGGGACTCAATTCCCAGAGGCCTTTTTATGAGGTAGTGGCCACTCCAGGGACTTTATTATCCTGGGGCACCATACCATGGAGCAAAAACAACCATCTCTAGTGGTAGGGCACACAGCCCCTTCCTCAAGCCCCTATGGGCCCTGGGGGAACCCGTCCTATGGGGCTTTCTTTCTTTAATAGGGGATCCAGCAAGCAGACCCCCACCCTGAATCTATACTGCCCTGGGGACCCGATCACATGTGATCTGATCTGAACACAAGTCGGTGCCCACCCAGGGCATCCACTAAACAATTTGTTGGGAGCCGTGTACGGAGCCAGCATGGGTGCTTAGGGACCTGGTAATGCTCCTACATGACAGGAGTAGCTATTTCTGCTTGCTCCCATGAGTGGGAGCAATTTGAATTTTCCTGCTTGCAAGCAGGAAAACAAAAGTCTGCTCTACCCTGCAGGTTCATTTTGAAAGTCCCCTCTGGGAGGGAAAACACTTTCCCTGCCAGTACTCCTGTGGTAAAGGAAACCACTGTGTCTCAGGGTGGGCTTCCTGGGACACTTTGTAAGAGATGACACCAGGTGGTGGGGTCACTGGGTCCTGTTAACGGTCGAGGAGCAGGGTCATGTGCTCATTCCCTATACTTTAATTTTGGCCCCAAGGGATGAGGTCCCAGGCCGATTGCTGGCTCAGGGAGAAGGAGCCCTATGTCTCCTCCCCATCAAAATACATTTATGTCACTGGGGTTGGCATCCCTGGGGCCTCTACAGGCTTGAGCAGGGGTACCTCATGCTCCCAACTTTTATAAAAAATTGGCCCCTGGGTTGAAGTCACCCAGGCCAAAAATACCCTAGGTTGGGGGGGCTCCATACCTTCTTCCCTTATATTTAAAACTCAGTTGTGGGAAATGGGCTCCTCGAGGACTCTCACAAGATAGCCAATCAGACTGCTTGCTCCCACTGGAGAAAATGGGATGAAGGGAAAAAAGCCCCCTAGGCGAATCACAGCACTCTATTTAAAAAAAATAGGTTAAAAAACCACTGTACACATTTACATCAAATCCCAAAAAGAATGTTTTATGGGCCAAGATCTAGGTCCCAGCCAAATTTGGTCAAATTCCATTTATGCATTTTGTGATTTGGTTTAAATTAGAGGTGCGCGGAATTTGCGTAATCGCGTTACCCAAATCACTGCGAAACAGTAAACAATCTCCGCAAACATGCAGAAATTCTGCGAACACTTGGAATTGCTTGTTCGCGATGCTTTTTTACTGTTCGCAATCATTGTTTGCGTTCTCGGGGGAAAATATCCTGCGAACACACATTTGAGAACGCAAACAAGCAAAAAATGTTGCGAACTTGCGGAATGCAGAATTTTGGGCAATTTCGTGTTCTCCGCGGAAAGGGAAATTACCTAAAATCCTCAAATTCCGCAAGTGGAACGGAATTTACGGCCCAGGCCTAGTTTAAATACATTCAGTAGTTTTTGACCAAATAAGGCTCAAACACTTTGTATATTTCACACTATGAAAGACATCCAGATCCACAGATCACTTGGAGAGATCTGATCGGCTATCACCAATGATGCTGCAGCAGCCATCTTAGGACTCAGAACTCAGTCTCAAGTCCTAAAAAAAAGCAAAAGAAAAATCCCTTGGGCCAAGTAAGGGATAGCCTGACCTACTAGACATTGTGGTGGTTGGAGAGGATACGCCAGCCTGCGGTAATTTCTTTTTAAAGAAGTGCCTTTGTAAAAAAAAATCCCTCTGAAGATGACTCAAGAAGGTGGATGATTTGAAGAGCGAGCTGTATGAGTTCCAGCATCAGAATACCGATCAACAAGATTGTATTGTGGAGATCCAAGATTTCGGCATGGCAGTCCATATATATTTCATCCTCTGCATGAGAGTGATTTGTTTGCACGTTCATGTGCAGTAAACCCTATCTTAAAAACAGGAGTTCATCTTCAAAATATTTCTACAAAAGTGTTCATGGAAAAATTTGAAGAAAGAGATGAAAATTTAGAAACTCAGGTAATCAATTTGATGGCCTGCCAACGTGGCACCAACGAATATTGGTATCGACGTCATGGTGAACTTAAATACATGTTAGGAATACTAGGTGTACTTACATGATTTCTAATACTTAGGGGCTTATTACGATGGTGGACAGACTTGAGTCCGCCATCAGACTTGAGTCTGCCATCGATGCAGGGACAGGGACCGAGGTTTCACCGGCATCGTAATCGGCCCCTTCGCTGTGTCGAATATGTGTGGGATGATTTACTTGAATTCCTTCAAGAAGCCAATTGAAATTTAAACAAACATTGAACTCAAGACAGCTGGAGAACTCTGTTCAGATCCTGTAAATGTCTGCAGATATTTTAACCATAAGTTTCAAGCTATGATGTTAATTACCTGCAATAAAAGCGTTCCACTGCACGGGAGGTAACTGATTTATTTTGGCGAAAAGAGTACAAAGCCAGAGGTGCTTCTCATATACACATGGTATTATGGATAAAGAATGCACCAAAATTTGGAACTGATAGTGATGAAACTGTTTTGTCTTTCATTGAAGAGTATGTTACATGCACCATTCCAACAGAAGGAGGACAAACCATCATGAGACAACACATTTTAGGGTTTCAAAGTTATATATGTGAGAAATACTGCAGACGGAAATATAAAAGTAAAGAAACATTTTAAGGAAATGTTGTTCTGTATTCCTATAATTTCCAAAGCAAGAGTAAAAAGTTTTTTCCAGCAGTAAGACATACAATAACTCGAAAATATTCCAAGAATACATTCAATGTAAGAAGAACAGAAGCTGCGAAGTACATTAATGACTAACATCCAGTCATTTTAAAAATGTGGAAATAAACATGGATATTCAGTTTGTTGCAGACAATTAATTACTGTTGCTCATCATGTCACATCATATATTACAAAATCACAAAGGTCAGAGATGAAAGAAATGTGGGAAGAAATTTCTGCAGAAAATAGTCTTAGCAAGAAGGTGTACAGCTTCAGCTTAAAACTTATTTCCAATAGAGAGATAGGATCTTACAAATGTTCAGATTGCTTAACTCAGCCAGTTTGTATTCAAAGTCAAAAGGAATCATTTGGATAAGTCTAGGTCTAGCCTCCACATGAAATATTGAAGTCATAACAAGAAAACCAATACTTA
This sequence comes from Lissotriton vulgaris, assembly GCF_964263255.1. Classification (NCBI taxonomy): domain Eukaryota; kingdom Metazoa; phylum Chordata; class Amphibia; order Caudata; family Salamandridae; genus Lissotriton; species Lissotriton vulgaris. The sequence continues at coordinate 114,374 of NW_028252532.1, forward strand.
GCACAGTATGACCCAGAAAGTACTGATATTGTCAAAACTAATATGTTGGATACATACTATCCCAAAAGTATTTCACAACTTGAAAACCTATGTCTGTATGACATACTTCTACAATACAGATTTAAAAAGAATGTTAGAGAAAATTTAAAAGAAGAAAAATATGCAGTAACTGAATGTGATTGATGTTTAGTGATACATGTGAAAGGGAATCTTATTAACTACAGAAAACTAAGTTGTGAAACTGCAATTAAGAGAGATTTTTACTGTTTAGAACTTCTGCAACTTTTCAAGCCATAGCGTAGTGAAACAGAATTACTTGAAGATTTTGACTGTTATAAAGATTCTTTTAATGCAACTAAAGACAGCATTCAGTTTATCCAACTTACTTACAAATGTTAACTGATGAGATTGAACAAGAAGAAACTATTGCAACTTAAATAGCTACAGAAAGTTCACAAAGCAGTCAAAGTTCTGATCCAATGACTAAAGATCCACCGAGACAACCAATTAATGGAAAAGGAGCAGCAATAGCCATGAATGAGGTGGAACCTGCAGTGCAGCAAGCACAACAGGGTATTATTCAGTTTGAAAAGGTAGAGGAACAACTAAATATTGAACACAAAGAAATATATCTACAAGTCATACAACAGGTAGCACCTGGTTTCCTCCATGAAAGAAAAGAATGCCAATGTTCATCATGTTAACCTACTCTATAGTACATTAGTGGTCAAGCTGGAACAGGAAAAAGTATCTTAATTAAAGTTTTGACCAGTAATTTACACAAAACTACAGAATCAAATGTTTCTTGTGTTGTAACAGCTCCAACTGGAGCAGTAGCACACAACATTAAAGGTATTACTTTACATTGATTACTTATGCTACCTTTTGAACATGATAATAAATAGGAAAAAAAAGATATCGGGAGAAGCTTGTTATGAAGTCTCAAGAGTACTGAAGTAACTAAAACTTTTAATCATTGATGAGGTGAGAATTGGCTCAACCTTAAGGCTTGCATTTGTACATTTGCGAATGCAACAGATTTTAAAAACAGATTATAATATGATGTTAGGAGGGAAAGATTTAATTGTCTTTGGAGACCTACTACAACTTACACCTGTTTCAGGAAAACCTGTTTTTTAAAAAAACACTTCTCCATGATGCCACTGTTGGAATAGAAACTGTTTATGTTTACACAGTGCTCTATGTAAGTTAGCATTCGCTGTGCCATTTCCTTTTCAGACGCCATTTTAGGCTGTTCAAAACTGATCTCGTCCAAATCTGAGAAATGCTACCTTCTGAGTTTTGTTTCTTCTCTTAGGTATTGTTTCAGTAATGGGTGCACTGCTCATATTAGCGCATACCGATCCCACTAGATATAGACCCTCTCCCACTTGTCTGGTATCGGGCCCAGGATGGCACTGCCTTAGGTTATATTAGTTGTGCCAGATACGAGAAGCTGAAATCTTTATTTTGTATTTTACTGTTTAGCTGCACCTGTTTGGAAAATTCTACTGTGGGTGTGTTTCTGCTTGACTACGAAATGTACATAATGTATATTTATGCTTGTGGATTTCATTTCCCTCTGTAGCACTCCTATCGACTGGGAAGATGGGGCTCCACTCTGAGTGTATATGAATAGACAGTTTTAGTTTGTATTCTCTACTGTCTGACCGACACTTCATTTAGTTTGGAAGGCTGAGAGGTATTTATTAGTAACCCGGGTGGCCCTAAACGGGTTACTTCCTTCAGACTCAAAGAAATCTGTGGGAAGTATTGAAAATGTAAATATTTGGTTAAACTTTGAATATAAAGAACTTGTTAAGACTATACGACTAAAAGTCGATGAAGATTATGGAAATATTCCTAAAGAAATAAAAATAGGTATGTTGACGGAACATGGTAAACAAACATTAGAAAGTTGGCTTCTAAGGAACTTGTTTATATCTGAAAAAACAGCAGCAGAAGTAATGTACAATATGATGTATAAAACAATTCTATAGTTTCCCTAATGCCTACACTGCAAGAGTGTTGTACATTTAATGAACAACTACTCAAATTGGAAGAACAACACATTCTGTAAATTCATAGCCAATCACAATTCCAATATTTAAGTAATGGTATGGTGCAAAAAAACGGTTCATAGGCAAACTTTGATGAATTTCAAACTCTGTGGTTTATTTCAAAGACTGTAAATTAAAGCTATTGACAAAATCGATCACCAGGGAGTAACAATTCTTACTGAGAAACTACAGGCTAAATTGGATTCTTTGGAAAAATCTGTATCGAAAACTGTAGGAATATAAAAGAGTTTACATTTATGTAAAAACTGTTGAGTAATTTTGCAGCATAATTTGAATGTAGATGAAGGATTAGTAAATGGAGCAAAGGGAAAAGTTGTTGATTTTGTACATTTTCAAAATAGAGATGGAATAGATTTTTTGATTGTAAAATTTGACCAGATTAATGAACTAACACAGACTGGGTGTTGTGTTGTACGTTTTTTGCTTGTTAAGGACTTGTATGTTCAAAGAAAACAGTTTCCTCTGTCTCTAGCATATGCAGTAAATATTCATAAATCTCAAGATTTAAGTATAGACAGAGCTTTTGTAAACATTAGAAGTACTGTGTTCAAAGAGGGAATGACATATGTTGCATTGCTTCGAGAAAGAACGTAGTCCGGTTTGTAGTTGATAGAGTTTGATGAGAAAAAGCTTAGAGCTCATGCAAATTGTGTAAGAGAGTACAATCATTGTATGCTCCTCATTTAGGTGAATATCCAATATAGAAGAAATGTGTAGTGTGTCCAAAACTTAAATATATCAAACATTCAACTGAAGTTGAAGATGAGAAAACAATTGAAGAGAAAGTTGAAGGCGTAAAGAAAAGAAAATGATTTTGATTTGATTTGATTTGAATCGGATTTATAGAGCGCGTAGCTACCCGGAGGCGTCCCAGGGCTGTGGCTCAACCTGCAAGGTCCCTAAGGTAAGATTTAATAGGGGCAAAGATTATTAGGGGAAAAGCCAGGTCTTCAATAGCCTGCGGAAAGGCACTAACCATGGGGCAGATGGAAGGTTGGGGCAAGATGGTGGCCGCAGCAGTGGCCGTGTGAGTGACCAGTGCGCTGCCTCTTCCTTAGTGCTCCACGCCAGCCGCTACTCACCCGTTTGAAGCATGAAGATCGCGTTTTCTTTTCTCCTTTTGGCAGCGGGATGCAGTAATTCTTCGCCGGCGGTAGAAATAGCCCAGTGCCGGCTTAGTGGCTCTCAGCTCGGCCAGTCTGGTGGGGGTCGGACCCGTGTTTGGAGTGTGGATATTCTGCGGTCCCAGGTGCGACTGTTCCCATGTGTGCTAAAGGCAGACTGAGCGTGGTCTGATTAACAGCCGTGTAGTTCCCGCTGCTGCAGCAGTAGCAGCGGTTGAATTGAATCGCACTCATGGCTCCGAAGGGTAGAGGAGCGAGAACGCGTGGAGCCGCCACCGCGGTTAATTCAAATGGGTCGGAAGCAGCTGCGGGAGTCAGAGCTGATGTGTCCGGTGGCACAGGCGAATTCCTTAATGCAGACACGGCAGCAGGGAGAGACGCCAGGGAGCTGCTCAATGCACCGCCAGTTGTTTCAGCACTGCGTGGAAGAGGTAATGGCGAGGGCAAACGACATCTAGCTGAGTCTGAATACAGTTCCCTCGCTGCTGTCTCAGTATTGGTCCAGGCGCCATGTGAGCAAATCGACACACTGTCTTCAGTGCCAATCAGTAACCCTACGCTTCCTACGGTTCCTGCAATTTTCCTAAAAAAAGGCAAACATTAAAGCAAAAACCGGAGCATCTGCAGGGGTGGGTCCACAGACCCCTGCTCTCACAAATTTGCAGGACGCAAAAAATATAAATGAATTAACGGATGCGCGTAAATCTAATGCAATTGGATCTAGTGATAGCAGATTTGTTGATAATCTGACACTTGCCAATGACTCTCCAATCACCACGGTGGTGGCTATAAATACCAGTAAGGATAAAGATGTGATGTCCTCTGCAATTGTCTCCGGTGACGATAATACCAGTATAGTTGGTGACTGGGGAGATGATGGTGAGATGTTGGAAGATGATGATCTAGAGCAGTTCTTGGCCCAGTAAGTCGGAAAACTTATTGATCAAGACACCGTAAAAAGAATGCAAGAATTGGATTAAAACCCTTGTCTGATGTCTCCTCTTGCACAACCTAGATGGGATGGCACACCCCCAGATGGGTCTGATCAGATTCAAGATAATGTGGAGGAGGATGATGTGGTTACGTTGAATGTTATCTACAAGAGTATAATGACACATCGTTCAGAGACCAAGGCTGAAAGTATACGCACGCAGGGAGTGGTGCGGAAGTTACAAAATACGATTCTTCGGATGGCAAATCCTATACTGAAATAACTACAAGAGTAACCGAAACTGAAGAGCCCATAGCTGGCACAAAGGATTCCTTGAATAAGCAACAAGCAGCTATTGAGACATTGCAGAAAACAAAAACAGACGTTGAGTGGAAATTAACAGACCTCAAAAACCGCGCAAGGCGCAATAATCTGAGCGTTTCAGGCATACCTGAAACCAAGGAAGGGAAAGATGTGCGCAAGTTTATTGTTGAAGCCTTCACAGAGGCCTTCCCGGAGTTAAAAGACTGGCAATGGGAGAAAGAAGTTATTAGGGCACACAGATTCCCTTTTGTTCAACGTAAGCGCAAGGGGGGGAAGAGGGATGAATGTGCAACCTAGGGCAATTTTAATATGTCTCAATAATTACATACTGCAAGAGGCGTTTTATGATTTAGCACGTCCAGATAGACGCTGCTCTGGCAAAGGGTGTGAATTTTTTGTGTGCCCTGATTTTTGCCCTTCCACTGTCCAGCAAAGATGGCAACTGCGACAGTTGATTTCATTGTTCCAAGCCAAGGGCGCACAGGCATTTCTTTTTAACCCAGCCAAATTAAAGGTAATACATACAGATCAAACACAATACTACACATCTGAGATTCAGGCGCAAGACTTTTTGAAGACATTGGGTAATTAATAATATTTTGTATACACGCTCATTTCTTTGTAGCAGCTAAATGTGTTATTTGCGGCTTTGACTGATTCTCTTTTGCTTTTTTGCCTTTTTTTTGGGGGAAGTCTATTCACTATTCGCACTCTTTTTCGGGGTCAAGATGGCTAATGACTTAATTAGCTGGTTTGGTTCTTGAGATTAAAATGTATATGCAATATATATATTTCTCTGAATTGCTCAATTAACTTTAAGTGGTCTTTGTAAGATAATTCTTACAATCAATCCTTACAATCCTTACTATGTTATACATGTTGAAAAATCCTTAGTTTTATTGGTGAGTTCAGACATAACGGGTGATGGTCTAGCGGGGGGTCCTGGGGGAGGGTGGCTCACATTCACTCTCATCACTGAGGACATGGTCCTTAAGCCCTGGTGGTGGTGGTTGAGGGAGGGTTGGCTGGGCGGGCGTTTGAGGGTTGGGGTGCTAGGATGGGGGGTTAAACATAAAAGTTATACATGAGTACATTTATTTTCCTATTTGGAAAATTGGTTTGCTAGGCGGAGGTTCTATGATGTAGTGGTCTATATGAAAGAATTTAATGGCAGGTAAAGGTATCGGACTAGGTACATTGAATGTCAGGGGAGTGAACTCCATTAATAAAAGGCAGCGGGTAGCTCGGGAACTTCAGGTGCTCAGCTTTGAAATTATTTGTCTCCAGGAGACGCACGTAATATGGGCCAAACGGAATTTTTTAACTGAATAAGGGTATAATGTATTAGTATGTACTAAACAAACTTGTACATCTCAAGGTGTTGCAATACTGGCAAAAAAGCATACTGTAGGCACAGGCCGGATACTAGAGGATGGTCTCAGCAGATGGACAATATCTGAATGTGTTGTTGGATCGTTAAAGTTTACGCTATGTTCCGTATATGGCTCCTATTTTGATGAGTCTGCCTTTCTAGATTTTCTCAATGTGGAACTGTCCACCTGGCCTACCCCTCTAATCATATGCGGGGATTTGAATATAAATTTGCAACCAAATTCACTGAGTAACAATAGTTATAAGTATATTGGCAGGAAACCAAAAGTATATAAGTCACTACAAGCGCTTTTAACGGCACATGGATTGGTGGATTCATGGTCTTATCTTAGGGGTAATGATCCGGGATACACTTTTTTCTCTATACCTCATCAGAAGTTAGTGAGGTTAGATTATTTCTTTCTTGTACAACATTTGCTAATTGATGCATGTATCCAGGTCTACCCAAGGATCACATCTGACCATGGTCCTGTGGTCTTGACTTTAAACATTATAAGCGCAGCCAGTAAACCCAGAGAATTCTCTTTTGACCGTAAATTGTTGTTGGATATAAAATTCCATGACTATATGATGGATTGGATCACAGAATTTTTTAGGAATAATAGGGAGAGTACCGAAATGGGCTATGTCTGGGATGCGATCAAGGCCGCATTTAGGGGGTAGTTATTCAGCTTTGGGTTGCACGCGCAAAAACAATTGCGGTTAAAAATACAGGAGCTGTATCAAGGTCTTGGAAAGGCTGAGGAGGGGCTTGTGCAAGATATACATGCAGGTTGTGATATTCAAGATTCCGCTGTGGAAGTGGCCCTGTGTAAGTCAAAAATAAATCTCCAGTGGAGTCAGGAGGCGGCTAAAACATATACTGTTAAGCGACAGATGAATTATGAGTATGGGGAGGCAAGTGGCAGGTGCCTGGCCCAAAAAATGAGATCTAAGGAAGCTATGCAAATAATTCACTCCCTTGTTGATTCCACTGGAAGAGTGGTAGAAACCGAGATTGAAATATTGGAAGTATTTCAGAAGTTTTATGCAACATTATATTCAAGTGAAGACTATGACGTCCATAAAGCTGCAATATTGTTACAGCAGTATTGTAAACAAGACCTGGCCACGGAGGCAGCAGCGAAGTTAGAGGCCCCTATTACGCTACTTGAACTTGAACTGGCTATTAAGGGATTACCCGCAGGCAAGGCGGCGGGCCTGACAAACTTCCGCTGGAGATTTATAAAAGTTTTTTTCAAGTACTAAAGGACGATATTGTTGTATACTGTTATTATCTGTGACCACGAGATGGCACATGGCTCTGCCTGTGACATCTCGTGGCTGTCTTTGGCTGTTGTGCACATGCCTTGTTCTGCATCTTTTAAATGTGCTTGATGAGATCTTTTGTTGAGAACCGGCATTTCTGAACTGATGCACTGACTTGTTAAGACGTGCTTCTAATAAACTCCTGCTACTGATTTCTCCTCGAGTCCTCCAGTCTTTCCTACACTGGCGACGGGGGTAAAAGGACGTTCTCATCATTTTACTGAGGATTTTTTTTGTCAACATTTGAAAAGAAAAAGAAGAGTATTTTCAACAAAGTTTCCCTTGGTTTACTTGGTCTGGCGATCTTTACAGCGACGGAAGCGGATCCTCGCAGCTACTCCGACGACGATTTCGGAGGTATTTAAACTTGTTTCATCATTTTTCAGACTCTGAAAATTTTCTTTCATAGCGCGAGTTCAGCGCGAGTCTTTGTCCGTTTCTGAAGCTTCTAACTTCACGCGCGCATGCGTGAACAACGTAAAAGACGTCTTCACGTCACACGCTATCGAAACAAGGACAATTTCCTCTAAAGAGGAAGCAACAACGTAAAAGACGTTTCCACGTCACACGCTATCGAAACAAGGGCAAATTCCTCTAAATAGGAAGCAATTTCCACGGCGGCCATTTTAAGTTGGTCACTATCATCGGATTGTTTTTTTTTTCACCGTTTTTTTTATTTTCAAGCTGTTCTGTTTCCTGAAATCCATTCTACACGATCGTCTAGCAACTCGACCTCATACAAAGGTATTTTCCTGATATTAAGAGTACTTTTAGTTAGATTTTCAAAAAAATATTTTTTTTAACACATCAAAATATTGTTTTACATCAACAATTCTGACATGAGTGGAATCGTTCCTCCTCCTTCGTTTTTGGCTAATAAAGGTGACCCCCCCATGGAATGGGAAATATGGGAACCTGTTTTTCTAGCCTATGTTGAAGTTATGGATGGGACTGAATGTGAACCTGAGAGAAAATTATCTCTTTTAAAACATTGCCTAGGTGGAATTGGATTAAAAGAATTTGTTACTCTTCCAGCTTTAACTAATCCTGGAGAAAAAAATGTGTATGAATGTGCAGCAGAACAACTAAAAATTAGGTTTGGAAAAAAAAAGAACGTTGTTATGGAGAGATTTATTTTCTATTCTCGCAAACAATCCGCAGATGAGCCCATTGATGACTTTGTATCATCTCTCAGATCTCTTGCTGTAACATGTGATTTTGAACATATAACTTACGAACAGGTACTAAGAGACCAAATATTGATGAGAACAAATAATAAAAAGGTCCAGGAAAGACTTTGGACAACCTCGGATATGTCTCTAAATGCAGCCATTGACATTGCAAGGTCGATTGAACATTCCGAGAAATTCGTAAAGGAGATAAGAGGAAATGAAAAGGGAGATGTCTTTAGCGTCTCCAAAGAAGGAGAGAAATTCAGGAAACCATTTACTTCTAGAAGTGATTCTACTAGTAATAAGAGTGACTCAAAATTTAAGTACACTAAAAGTGATAAGAAGAGCAACACTCACTGGATTTGTTTCAGATGTGGAAGTCCAAACCATTTGGCAAACTCTAAAGTTTGTCCTGCCCTTGATAAAATGTGTATGAAATGCAATAAGAAAGGACATTTAACAAAATTTTGTAAATCTACTACGAAAAAAGTTAACATAGTTCAAGATTTTGATGAATACGATTCAAATGAAAATGATATTAATACTGTTATTAATATTTGTGGTAGTGAAGGTGTAAGTAAATTTCCATCCTGTGATGTGATTATAGAGGGGAAAACAATTAACATTTTTGTGGACACCTGTGCATGGTATACATTATTGGGTTTAGATGTTGTAAAAAAAAATTGGCCCAACAAAATTTTACTTGAGTCCGACATTTCCCCAGGGGGTTACACCGGACACAGGATTGATTTGGTAGGTTATTTTTGGGGGAAAATCACCTTCTCAGGGGAATCCACATACGGTAAAATATATGTCGCTAAGTCTGGACAGCCTTTGTTAGGATGGCCACACCAAGATCAATTGGGCATTAAGATAGATCCTAGAGCTAATCCACCTGTTTACTCTGTTACTAACACCAATGATCTAGATCGTGATCTCATGGTTGATAATCTAAAGTCTGAGTTTCCTCATGTTTTCAGTGGAAAACTCGGTCAATTTTTGGGTTTTAAACACACTATTAAACTCAACGATGGTGTAGTTCCTGTTCGGCACAGAGTCAGGAACGTCCCTCTTACTTACAGGGATAAACTTAAGGTGCTTCTCAAAGATTTGTGTGACAAGGATATCATTGAGCCCATTGAGTCCTCCCCGTGGGTTTCCCCGATCGTTATTTCGGTCAAATCCAACGGCGAATTGAGACTCTGTGTTGACCTTCGCAGTTTAAATAACTCTATTTGGGTGGATGCTCATCCTTTGCCAAACTTGCATGAGATGGTTTCAACATTGGGAGGTGCAGTGATTTTTTCGTGTATCGATCTGGCAAGCGCCTATCATCAAGTCGTTCTAGATGATGATTCCAAAAATTTGACGGCTTTTATTACGCCAGAAGGCCTCTTTAGGTACAAACGCATGCCTTTTGGGTTGGCTAGTGCCGCCTCCGTTTTCCAAAGACTGATGAAAGAGACACTTGAGGGGTTGACAGGGGCAATCGCCTTTCAAGATGATATTCTTGTATTTGGAAAAAATGTAGAGGAGCATGATATTAATTTAAGGAATGTCATTTCCGCCTTGTCTTCTAAAGGTCTTACTCTTCGTCTTGATAAGTGTAAAATAAGAGAAAGAGAAGTTGAGTATTTAGGACATTCCATAAGTGGTTCTGGGATCAGACCTAAGCAAAAACACATAGAGAGCATCATTAAAGCTCCTGTGCCTGTTTCAAAAGAACAATTGGTAGCTTTTTTAGGATTAATAGAATTCTATGCAAAATTCATCCCAAATTTCTCTTCCAAAGTTGATTCCTTTAGACCACTTCTAAAGAAGAACGCAAGATTTGTATGGTCTGATGTTATGACGGAGGTATTTCACAATCTTAAAGGGTTTGTTGTGAATGCACCTTGTTTAAGACCCTTTGTTATTGGGAAAAAATGTACCATCATGGTAGATGCAAGTAGCACAGGGTTAGGAGCTGTGCTCATGCAGAATGACTGTGGAAAAGAATGGATAATTGCTTATGCCTCAAGGGCTTTGAGGGACGCTGAAAAACACTATTCAGTTATTGAAAGAGAGCTATTGGCGTCAGTTTGGGCAGCCGAACATTTTAAAACATTTTTGTGGGGAACGAAATTCATTATCAAGACGGACCATAAGCCTCTCATTTACATGATGGCACCGGGTGGAGGTCGAACTTTATCAGCTCGCTTAGCCAGGTTGGCATCTAGGCTACAGTCTTTTCACTTTGAGATGGTGTATGTAAAGGGGAAAACTAACATTCATGCTGATTGTATGTCTAGGTTGCACACTTCCTGCGATTTTCCATCTGACAATGACGAATGTGAAGTTGCGTTTACTTCACAAGACATCATGTTAGTGTTTGGGGAGAAGTTTGATTTAAGTAAAGAGTCCTGGGCAAGAGAAATGGAGAAGAGTGTTGAATTGACTCAGGTTAAGAATTACATTCTACAAGGATGGCCTGAACTAAGAAAGTTTTCAGGTGATATGATGAGTTATGCCAAAGTTCAAGATGAGTTGGCTGTTGAAAATGGGGTTCTGATGCGAGGTGATAAATTCATCCCTCCTTTTGCTTTGAGAAATACCATTATTAGTATTGCCCATGAGGGACATTTAGGAATTTCTTTTACCAGGAGACGCGTAAAAGATTTTTTTTTGGTGGCCAGGAGTGGATGGTTGTGTTGAACACTATGTCCAAAAATGTACAGAATGTGCTAACAGTGATAAGTCTGCTGTTCCTTTACGTCCTGAACCTTGTCCTGTGGCATGTCCTTTTGGTCCTTGGCAGAAATTAGGTCTTGATTTCATTGGTCCATTTTCTGTTCTACCTGAGCGTGAGAGATTTGGGATGGTCTTGATAGATTACTTCTCAAAATGGCCAGAGGTAAAGATGGTTAAAGAGATAACAACTAGGAACGTAGTAGAGTTTTTGGATGATGTTTTTTGCAGGGAAGGAATTCCAGAAGAAATAGTAACGGACAATGGTCCACAGTTCACTAGTAAGGATTTTCAAGGCTTTATCACCAAATGTGGGATTTTGCACAATAAGATTGCTGTGTTCCATCCTGAAGCCAATGGCCAAGTTGAAAGATTCAACAGAGTTGTGAAGGAGGCGATCCAACTTTCTGTTAAGGGTCAATTAAATTGGCGTAATGCCCTTCAGTCTATGTTATTGTCCTATAGGACGTCTCCTAACTCTGTCACTTTGGTTAGTCCATTTGAACTTTTAAGGGGTCGGAAACCCAGTACTCGTTTGAATCCATGGTGGTTGAAAAAGAGTTTGGGTGATAATGGTGTTTCTTCAAGAGTAGATTATGAGTTGGTTAGAGACAGGGTCAGCGCATATAAGGATAAGATGAAGGAAAGGATGGGAGCAAAGCAGGGATCTGTTAGCAAACATATCATCTCAGCTGGAGACTTTGTCCGTATTAAAAGAAAGGAAGTTGTTCCGAAAGGGGGTCAAATCTGGTCCCGCCCCATGGAAGTCATTGAAGTTTTCAAGCATGCTGTCAGGATTGAGGATGGTAGTGTTTGGAACTTGAACAGAGTTTCTGTATTTAAAGGTCAAGGTATGCCGAGTGACGTTGTTGTGTCAAGCGATGACACCAATGTTTTTCTTGATTTTGAATCGGGTATTGTGGAACATTCTTCAAGGTGTCTTTTGAGTGAGAATGAGAATTCTGAGGCAGTAAGGACCTTTCCTTCCACTGTGGTTTCAAAAAAATGTCCTCCAGTCTTTCCTACAGATATGTTAACCATCTTCAGGCAGGCTCAGACTAGCGCATACCTTAGATCATGGGATGAGGCCAGCATTGTGGCCAGCATCGTGGTTTTTAGAAAAAGGGAAAGCCTGCAGATCGTGCAGCCTCATATCGCCCTATATCATTGTTAAACACTGATTGTAAAATGTATTCAAAAATATTGGCGGCAAGGCTGGCCGCAGTGATTTCTCCACTGGTGTCAATACGGCAGCACGGGTTTATTCCCAAACGCGGAACAACGGATCATGTCAACCGGGTGATAGCTTTAATAGATTATGCTAATGGCACTGGTGAGACTCTTAGTCTTATACTATTAGACGCCGAGAAGGCTTTTGACCAAGTCTCTGGGCTTTTTTATGGGCTGTGATGAGAAGTCGTGGGTTTGGTCCACAGTTCATAAAAGCCCTACAGACGCTATATCAAAAACCAATAGCTAGGATCTATACTATGGGGCTACAATTGGCAGCAGTGCCTATATATAGGGGAACAAAGCAAGGTTGTCCTTGTCCCCGCTAAAATTTTCTTTATATATATTGATCCATTTTTTAAAGATGATCGAGAATAGCTCTCGGATAGCGCCAGTAATAATACGTCAACAAGAATACTGTGTCTTCGCATATGCTGACGATGTGGTTGTTGTCTCCCCAAAACTAGCAGTGGCAATTTTAGAGATAGAGGATTTGGCGGCTGTATACGGAACAGTTTCTGGCTATAAATTAGATACCGCCAAAACTCAGATATTATGTATAATTACCGGACCCTATGCAGTTACAGGGTATCAAGAGAGGTGATGTATTTGGGGGTACGGGTAAGGGCCTCTGCCTCTGCCTTGGTAGAATCTAACTGGGAGAGGTTAATGTCCGGGATTCGGAAACAACTAGATCAATACGAATGTTTGCATTTAACATTAATAGGCAGATGCAATATTTTAAAAATGATGGTTCTACCAAAAAATTTGTATTTTTTCCCGGTGTATACCATTGGAGATACACCAGGCTAGCCTTATGCAGCTTCAATCCATATGCATAAGATGTCTATGGGCACGGGGGAAAGCTTGCCGTGCCAAGAGATATATGGTTTTACCTAAGGCTGTAGGTGGCTGGGCTGTACCTGATTTTGTGCTTTATTACAATGCTTGTATGCTCCAGCACATGAACCTATTGCTCACTAGGGAAGGACTGGAACAGCCGTCCATATATAGCATGTTGCTAGGCACTGAAGTAAAAAATCGGCTTTTTCTTAACTAATTGGAGCTACTACAAGCGCACAAGATTTAAGGTTCTAATGGCTGCATACAAAGTCTGGAATGCTGTTAAATAAAATATACAAGGTAGAAAAAATATCTTGGTATACCCCACTGAGAGCTCCGATTTTCTTTCCAAGTGTATTCTGGGATAGGGTTGTGTATAACTGGTGAGCCAAAGGGGTAAATTGTGTGGGTGATTTGTTTACAGCAGCTGGGCTGAAATCGTTTGAACAGCTTAAGGAGCAATACCTTCTTCCAACCTCACACTTTTTAAAATATTTACAAATCCGTGATCATTTGCTGAAACCCCGATTGTGTATACAATCTAATCCACTTATTGAAGCTAATAAGAAAGCAGCTCGGGTAGGTGTTCTTTGTAGTATAATGATAGATGCCATGCCCAATGACATAGAAATCCATACTAATAAATGGGAGAATAGATTGGGATGTCAAGGGATCTCACTCGAGACCCTAACCGAATTAGCTGGGTGGCTATTTCTGTCCGCTAATCGAGCCGCTAAACACTATAAAACCATTTTTTATCTATACCACACACCTGACAAAATCTCAAAATGGGCAGGCGAACCGGATGGAAAATGCTTTCGGTGTGGTGTCTCTGCGGCTGATGTGGTGCACATTTTTGGTACATGTGTAGAATTGAGGAGTCTGTTTGAGCACGTGGGCAGGTTTCTATCTGAGATTGTGAGAACAACTACCCATCTTTCACTAATGCAAATTTTATTGGGGGTAGAAATGGGTGCTGGTGCGGGCTCCATGCCCAGTAATACTGTATATCTGGTTTTTGTAGCCACAGCAGTGCTTAGGCTCTGTATTGCTTCGTGTTGGTTGCAAAAGGAAGCTCCATCATTTGATGCCTAGCGGGCAAGCTTTTTTGTTATGTTTAATATCGAGCATAGCTTACATGCCCTGTAGGGCGGCGGAAACAGAAATTGGGGGAGCAAATCTGGGGGGCACTTAGCTCTCATTTGGAAGTGGATGCTTGAATTCTCCTGATTTCATATGTATTTTCATGTATTTGTGCGTTTTTTTTATGATTCAAGATTATCTTTGCTCAGAATCTGCTTGATGTCTGGTACATCTAATGTATGATTTCTTTTTTTTGTATCGAATTACTACATCCGCCTTCCAATTTTTTTTTTTTCTGAAGTATTGTTATGTACTCATGTATGTTTTCAATAAATACATTTAAAAAAAAGAGACACTAACCATGCACTCATCCAATCACCCAGGGGCTACTCTTGCACTTATCCAATTACCCAGGCACTTGCCATGCACTCATCCAATCACCCAGGCACTATCAAAGCAGTATGCAGTCCCTCAGGCACTACCCATGCACTTATCCAATCACCCTAGCACTATCCATGCTCTTATTCATTAACTCAGCCACGACACTTGCACTCATACATTCACCCAGGCACTGCCCATGCACATATGCAATCACTGCCTTTGCACTCATTCGTACACTCAGGCAGTACCCATGCAGTCATTCATTGACTCAGGCACTATCCATGTACTCATTCATTCACACAGGCACTACCTCTGCACTCATCAATTCACTCGGATGTAAACCTTGAACTCATCTATTCACTCATGCAGTAACCTTGCACTCATTCATTCACCCAGGCACTGCCCATTCACACATACAATCACTCAGTCAATACCCTTGTATTCATCAATTCACCCAGGCACTGCTCGTGCACATATCCAATCACCCAGTCACTACCTTTGCACTCATCTATACACTCAGGCAGTTCCCATGCACTCCTCAATTGACTCAGGCACTACCAAAGAACTCATGCCTTCACCCAGGCACAACCTATGAACTCATCCATTCACTCAAAACTGGCACTTCTAATAACTCATGCACTCCCCATGCACTCATCCATTCGCTTACATACTACCCATACACTCTCTCCATCACTCAGGGACTATCCATGCACTCATCCATTCACCCAGGCACTAACCATGCACTCATCCAATCATCCATGCACTGCACTATAACTCATCCTTTTGCTCATCCTTTCACTACGGCACTACAAATCCATTCATGCAATCACCCCGGCACTACCCTTCCACTCATCCATTCACAGAGGCAATACCCATGCATGCATTTAATCATCCAGGTACTACCCAGGCGCACATGCAATCATGCAGGCACTGACCATGTATCTGTGCATTCACCCAATTACCAAACCACTACTTGTTCATTCATTCCATAATTCAGGCATTACACTCACGTACCCATTAGAACATTGAGGCACTATGCATGCATTCTTACAATTACTCATAAACTACTTAAACAGCCCTTCAATCACACAGACAGAAATTATGAACTTATACAAACAGTAATGCACTATTCATCCAGTCAACTAAACATTCAAACACTAATCAAACACTCACCACATATACATACACTATTATACAAATCACTCACCCACACACATTTAACCATCCAATCAGTTTCACCACATACAATGTTTCTATTTTTTACCAGAATAGGTGATTTTCTAACTTTTATTTTTTTACTATTCTGAGGTAATTTGTGTTTTCTAACAATCTTTAATTTTTCTATGGTTTTTTTGACATTTTTTAAAGAAAAAAAGGTCAATGCTCCTAAAAAGGATGCAGAGCCAACAAAAAAATAACACTTGCGTGCCCTAATGAGATTGATGACAGCATCAATTGACTGTTCACCTACGCAGAGCATGGTTTGGCACTTCCTACAGTGCAGTCCAGCTTCTGCAGAATCAGGGAAGATCTGAGGTTGAGGTGTGGAGAGAACAGGTGCATCAGAAGTCAAAGGATGATTGAGTACCCTTTAGGAAGCTTGCTCCCTCTTCTCCCGAGCCATAACTTCCCTCTCAAGATGAGTTGAGTGCATGGTCTCCAGATGCTTTTTCATGGATGATGTTCCACATGAAAACTTTTTCTTATATCCTCTGGAGAGATCTTTCTGGCATAGGAAGCAGGTGACCTTCCTGGTATTGACCTTTTTTTATCACCCTCTGGTATGTTGAAAAAGGCCCAAACACTGCTCTTTTTAAGTTTGTTGACCGGATTTTTAATATCCTCACCCTGTTCAAGCTCTTTCTCTTCCGGATGTGAAAACGCCATTTTCCAAATCAATTGGTCAAAACTAAAATGCTGTAGAGACAACAAAAAAGGTATCCGACGAGGCAAACGCACACAAAACAAGAAGAAAAGAACAGGTGTTGGATCTCCCTTCTGAGAGAATGAAAACCTTTTAAACCAAAACTTCAAAAGCTTTCTTTCCTTGTGACATGACATTGCGATGGACTTGCATGCCCACCACATATATGTAGCAAATCTGTAAACTTTGCTTATTACTATTAGTAAAAAATAATTAAGTAGTTAAGTGAAATGTTTTTAAGCAAAATAGATATTTAAATTTTGTACCGTGATATTTCCATATTTTAAAATTACTCCAGTTTCATGATCCCGCAATCCCGCACATATGTGCCAGCAGGGTCCGCAACAGTGTTGGATTTCCATAACATACTTTGAAATTTGTTTTTAACATTTAACATATCTTCAATTAAATTTCACTACTCCAGGTGTAATTTGCCAAAATGTTAGTGTTTCTAAAAATTATTGTAACTGAATTCATCACTGTAAAAAATGTGAGAAGTCGCAACCCCAACGTAACCGGTGTATGATGGTGCTGTGTACATACAAATCTGTTCTAAATCTCCTAAAAACATTTTACATCTACTCTAAAGCTATTTATTTATATTCAGTAATGAACTTCTTTCTGAAAAATAAATATTATATCGGTCTAAATATGTATTTTACACTTACATACGTATAACGGATTCATGCACCGTATGGGTGGATCCGCAGCCGGTGCTTGATAGCATTGTGTCTATACAAATATGTTCAAAAGGTTTTTTAAAAAATGTATAGCTTCTGTAATACTATATTTTTACATTCCGTTCCGTAATAAATATTGTCCTGTAAAATATATATTATTTTGTTGTAAATATGTATTTTACTCTTACATTTGTATAATGGATTTGCAAACCGAGCGCGTTTCACCGTGACAGGTGAGCAACACTTCTATTAATAATTATGACACAACAATACAACTTTTATACTGTTAAAGTAATAGTGGAAAAATTTATTTAGAATAAAACAGTAAATAAAATAACCCCAAAATATTAAATACATTTTTTCTATTTCCATGCATAATTCTGTCATATAATATTATATATTCTACAAAATTATAAACAATAGAGCAATATTAAAAATTGAAATCTTTCAAATAAATAAAACTATCAATAATCAGCTATATTATATATATTTTAAATAAGTGATAACATGTGTTTTAAACTTTTTAAAATACAAGGAAAATCTTACAAAAAAATAAACAAATAGTTACAGAAATGTTTTAATAAATAAAACTGCTTGATAATCATAGAAATTCACTGAAAAAGTTTACAGAGAGGTTATAGTTAGGAAATGGAATTTTAAAAAAACATTGAAATTCACTGAAAAAAACGAACGGTTACAGGAAATTTATAGTTAGGAATAAGCATTTAAAAAACCTTTGAATTCCACTGAAAAAAACACAGGTTTCAGGGACATTACAGTTATGAATTAGCATTTAAAAAACTGTCGAAATTCAGAGAAATAAACACAGGTTACAGGGACGTTATAGTAAGGTTGACATTTCACAGGTACAAAGCGGGTGAAATTCAGATGTTATTGTTACCTGAGCTAACTATAACTTGCCCCCTGCAATGCACTGCTGATGATGTCACATATTACATCACTGATGACATAGTCAGTGACATCACTGATAATATTACTGATGACATCTCAAATGACATCATTGATGACATCATTCACAAACACTCTAATGCACCTACTCTTATCTCAATATAACCTTTCATACTCCCACTCCAAATTGCAGGCTACCATTCCCAAAACCATTGACATATCAATACCTATACTTACATACACATTCACTGATTTATAGGTCAACCTACACATCCACTCACTCACCCATACAGCGAGTCATACACCCACTCATTCACCAATACAGACACTGATATATACAATCATACACCCATACAGACACTAACACACCATCAGTCGTCCATAGAGATACTCACATACCTAGTCACTCACCCAAAGAGTCAGTCGCACTGCTACTTACTCACCCATAAAGTTATGCACTAAGTATGGGCGGAAAATCTGTTCCGCTCGCTGAATTTGCCGATTTTCGGCAATTTCGTGATCCGCGAATCTCGCGAAATTGCCGGAAAATCCGCAAATCCGGTCGCGGGTGGATTTTTTTTTTTTAAACGGTGGCTGGCATCTTCATGCAGGTTAGGTTTCATTCTGGCATGATGCTCCTGTCACAAAAATTAAACCTCAACAGGAAGCACTTACATATATAAATAAAGCAGGTGCCCCAGTTGAAGCTCAAATTCAGTAACGCATTCAGCCCAAAAACAATTGTGAGCTTTGTCCAGGCTGGGCAGGTGTGCTTTCTCCCCATATCTACAGTCGAAACGTAGCTGTGATACCTGATGGAGGCCTATGCATCCTTGACTTTCACAAGTGCAATCCCCATGCAGTTCCTGTGACCAGGGGCTTCTTTCTCCTCATCTGCTGCTCTGATCGGTCTCTGACCTTTTATACACACAAGAGGCATGTGAACTCGCATAGAAGCCCCGCTCTTTGGCCCCACCCAGACACTAGTGGTGTGCACCGTTTTCCTGCCCTGATCCACTATGATGGACAGCTCACTCAAGGGACCCCGGCGCTGGGCAGGTGTGCTTTCTCCCCATATCTGCAGTTGAAAATTAGCTGTGATGCTGGATAGAGGCCTCTGTATCATTCACTTTCACAAGCGCAATCCTCGTGCAGTTCCTGTATCCAGGAGCTTCGATCTCCTCATCTGCTGCTCTGATCGGTCTCAGACCTTTTATACACACAAGAGGCATGTGAACTCGTATAGAAGTCCTGCCCATTTGGTCCCGCCCACACACTAGCAGTGTGCACCGTCTTCCCGCCATTAACCCACTATGATGGACAGCTGCGCCCTTCGGCGCGATGGCATAGTAACACACACATGGTCACTGGAGATTACTCTTCCGGCCCTTTCGCAGCCGCAGTGTTGGAAAAGCACTATACATTTACCCAATCAGCTAGCACTTACTGTTAGCCAGTAGAAACAGTAATTTGTGCAAATCAGCGAGTTCGCAGATTTTTAGTGAACTCGCTGATTTTTTGGGCAATTTCGCATGAATTTGCGGACGGCAAATCTGCAAAATTCGCCCATACTTATTATGCACACACCACTTCACTTCATCAAACTGATACTAACACATGCTTACTCTCCTATACAGTCACTAACACAATAACACATCACACATACAGTCACTTGTATACTCCAACACTCACATATACTGCCTTTCACATATGCAGTTACTCACCCATATTCCACTAAGAAATCCATTCAATCAGTGACACAGCCACACACACACTCGCTCACCCATACAGTCCCTTGCAGATGAACTCATGAACTCATAGAGCCAGAGATTCACCCACTCTCTCATCCATTCAGGGAGTCACTCACCTCCTCACCTACCCACACGGACACTCAGACACCCTTACAGGGACTCAAACAACCAATCAATAACCCATCTAGACACCCATGTACCTACTCACCAACCCATGCTGCCACTTACACACCAACTGATAGACTGATACAGACATTCAGGAACCGCCTCTACGGTTGCCCCAACTTTTTGCTTGACGGAATGCTGTTTATGACATGTCTGACTGTGATGTTAAGTACTTAGGTACATCCCATATTGGATATTGGAGTACCCTTATCAGTCTCTAGTATATGGTACTAAGATACCTAGGGCATAGGGATCCCAAAGGTCCCCCATAGGCTGAAGCATGTATTATGCCACATATGGGAGACCATTCAAACTATCTCTACAGGCCTGCCACAGCAGTCTGTGTAAGCTGGTGCTAGCATCTCTTACAAAAGATATATTGGTCCTTATATCTAAGGGCACTGCACTTAAAACCTATAAGTGATGCCTACAGCAGGCCTTTTCAATCCTGAAGGCATCCTTCTTGATTCTAAGTGTAAGAGTGCCAGTGCATGAGCAGGACACCCTTACAGTCATCGGAGTCCATTCTTCCTGGTTGTAAGTGAGACAGCCATATAACATGGAGGGTCATTATGCGATGACCAACTCTAAACTGCCTGTTACTAAACCCTGTTGTGTTTGGTATCAAACATGTCGGAATCATACCTCCACCCCGTAAGCAGTGTGGGAGGTGTTATTTCAAGCACTGTACCGGCTAGTCCCTCATTGCTCCGAGTACCACTCTTCTGGATCTGGCTAGCACAACATGGCTGCTGCTGATCAGAGACCCGATTCTGCACTCCTGCTGCTTAGCCAAGCTCAAGCAGAGGAAGGGACAACAATAGGCATCCTGTCACCTCTCAGACAGGGTTTAGCATATCGGGACAGGGTGGCAGCGCCACATATTCTGTGTACAGGGCACACTTGGTGTCCTCTAAGGATAGTCCAGCTCAAACCAGTGCAGGGAGCCATTGGCTCTTGTGCAACACTGGACAAAGGACAGGGGAGTATACTCCCCTTGTCCAACCACACCTTAGGGAGAGCCCCTGTATTGTCCCAACTCTTTCCTTAGGGTACTTAAGGGCTTACCTGAGGGTGGGTCCTTGGATTCATTGTGGGACACAATACAGTTCAAACACCACTTCAACTTTGACTGTCTGGGCACTATGATCTTCACTAGACTTCACTCTGTGTATCAAGGCTGCACCGGTAAGACTCCTGCTGCTCCTGATCTACTCGCCCTGCTCATCTGCTGCAACATCCACTCCTGTATTCCATAGTACACAAAAACTACCAAGGCCTGTGAGCATCCAAGACACCTGAAGGAATCTCCCTTGAAGTGAATGAGTCACTCCCCCTTATCTGCAGACACCATAACTAAGCTGACCGGTCTGCTGATCCGGGGCTCCCCATGGACTCTGAAAGGCTCAGCAACACAAGATGTGATTCTCCACATCCATCTAGGCTTGCCCATTCCTTTCTCCAAGTTTGAGGCCAATAACCCTTGGCGGAGCCACAGGAGCCGAACAGCTGTGCACAGTGTTGACTTGCAATTGCAAAGGCTTGTTGGCTACCTTCAATCAAGATCTTCAGGCAAAATGTATCCCCAATCTCATCCATCTGCAGTGACCAGAATCATCGACCACACCACATTGGTTGCACCATGGGCCTGCTTCTTTGGTAAGCTGCCCGAGGTTCTCTTACGATTCCAATGCCTCTGGCCTATAGGTACTGTTGAGGGTCACTTTGAGTTCTTTTGGGCTACACTTATTGTTTTGGGCCTGCCCTGACTCCTCTGCTTGTGTTGAGTCTCTTGCGCCTTGCTGTTCTTGACTTTGCACCCTCTTCTAATTCCAAATTCTTTGCAGTTGCCAAGGATTGTTAGTGTTCCTGCTGGACAATGACCCCTCAGTTCTCAACATCCGATATCGGACAGCTTGTGTGTACAGCTTCTGCTCTTCCACAGCATCACCTGATCCACACAGCTGCAGTTCCAAGGTCAACTCTTCTTCAGCACCAGCCATCGATGGGCATTCATCTTCAGTGGCTCCTGGTCACTTCCAAGTGGCATACACTCTCTCCCCTCTGCTTTTAGGTACTTCTTGACCTGAATGCACCTTTGGGTTCCACCGGACACTTTCACATTTACAGTAGCTGCACTTTCCTGAAGTCCTTCTTTGGGTTCGACGTGGTTTCCGACGACACTTCACATCTATGCACCAGCTCCCCTGGGGAAGGTATTTTGGTTCTTAAGGCAAGTGGGGTGGCTCTCCACCCTTCTGTCTTCCACAGGATTTCACCAGAGTCCACTGGGAAGGGTCCTTCTTCTTTAAAATTGCAACCACGACTTACACGTTGATTTGTATGGAGAATGCAGTCATGTTCCTACACTGCACACAACCTCATTGGGGCTCCTAGATACTCACCTAGGGTGGTTCTGTGGATCCCCAGCACTTCTTTGTCCTCTGAGTATTTTCTTTACTCAAGTCGTGATTTGCACACAACTATTTTAGTATAATGTTTTGTTTTGTCCCCCCCCCCCCCCGGTGACCACTGTGTATTCTGTGCTACTTACCTGTTTCTATTACCAAGTATTGTGTGCATTGTGTATATCGCCGGCTCAGAGATATCTGAAGGTGCTAATGAGTGTCTTATAATAAATAATTTTTTTTACTGTTTTTAATAACATTATCAACAAATCGGCATTGATGACAATATACAGAGAATCATATATTAAAATTAGCATATGTGAGTCCATTATTTCAACTAAACAAGGTTGGGTCTTCAGTAAAAGACGACCTCCAGCTTGCTGCTCATTAAAGAACTGAGACCTTGGATTGGGGGACGTGGACACCGGGTATTGATGTTCAGGCATACAGGAATACACAAACCGAACTAGAGGATCCCAAACCATCTTACATGGTCAGTTACTAGCTAACATGACTGTGAAGGAGCAAAGCCAGGGTATGCCGGGGCAAATGTGTCCAAAGGCGCGGTTCTATGAGGAACGGAACAATCGGTGGATCGTCGAGAATATCTGTACAAAGGAACATGGCAAGTCAGTTCTGAAAGGGCAGGGATGCATCATCTATGCTGATTTTCAAGAAAAACACTGAAAGCTCAGGGAACTCTACACACCCGCAGGCTGAGGAGAGAGTGACAGTGAACATCAGGCAGAAAGGGAACCTGTTGTAAAAATTGAGACGTAAGGAGGTAGACAGATGGTGGGAGGCTACCTCCTTACTAAACTACTTAGAAGTCAAGCGTATTCCAAGGGGCCTAAGAATCTTTATTATCCCCACTTTAAACTGCCCAAATCCTGAGTTCCTTAAAGATTGGACTGACAATACAAATGCTTGCTCCAGAACATTGTTGCAATTATTAATAAAAAATGCTTGGGAGGAACATAAAGAACGTATACAACAGATTAATTCTGCAATTGACGACATGAGTAAAGAAACACATCAGAGTGAAGTGAAAAAAACCTAACCAGTATTGAAGAAAGGATTAAGAAATTCTAGAAGGAAGTCATTGAATGCAAGGAAAGGAAATTCTTGCAAGAATTATCCGTACATTTGTCAGAACATTTGACAAACTGAGAGTGGATATGGAGGAAGACAAGGCACTTGCCATTGTTGATAAAAGAACAAACAGATCAACCACCGCTTGAGCTCAGACCAGGAGTCACTGGATAGTAACACCTCAAACCCAGGAATTATTGCAATGCCTGAGGAACTGCACCTCATACAGAGGAATCTAGAACAGTCGCAAAGGGGCAGGCAAAGAGGAAGAGGCTGAGTAGGCAAAACAAAAGTGAAAGAAGATGGAGAAGACGGAGAAAGGAACAGCAATGTTGGCATGGAAACACAGAGCCAGAATGTGAAGAAACCATAATAGAGAACAGCCTACTTATGGTAATGAACCTTTCCAAGAGAAGTATTTCTGATACAAAAGAGCAAATTCCTAATCTGGGTCTATCCTTTTGCCCAGATAGACCTTTACACTATGCACAGGCAAGAATAGCCCTTCATAAATTTGTATGCTAGGTTAAGCTTTTCAAAATACATGCCTTAAGAAATAGGGACAGTACAAATCCGGTGTCAGGACCTAACATAAGTACACCGCCTACCATTTCATCCCTACACATTGAAGATATCCAAACACTGAGCCTACCACATGACCTGAAAATCAAACCTGAGAACATGAGAACTGTAGACATATTTGACCCTTTCTACCACTCACGTGATGAGGTTTTATTTAGATCACTTGGGCTAAAAGCAAGTGAAGCGAGTAGCACAAGTTTTAGACCCACATCCAAGTATGTACCGCAAACATCTAAAGAAAACATAGACATGTTTTACGAGGCTGTTAGTATAGACATACTTAAACTCAACAACAAAACATCCAATAGGAAGAATTTGACTAAGGATAATGGGAAGCTATTACGACACCTCAGAAAGATGAGAACATAAAATTAAGCAATCAGATAAGGGCGATAATGTCGTAGTCCAAGACAGAGACAAGTACATCCAAGAGGCATAGAGACAATTGAGCAACACAACATGCTATGAAAGAATAGACAGATCATATATAGATACATTCCAGTCCAGATATTTTGATCTTTTGAAGAAATGGTCGGACAACCAACTTCTAAGTTGGGACGAACAGCAGTTTTTACAGAACAAAATACCTACAACACCAACTTCCAATCTCTTACCGAATGTTCATAAAAGTAGCAATAATCCGCCTGGATGACCCATTTTTTCCTCTAAGAACAGCTTTATGGAGAACACTTATATTTATGTAGGTCACTTTCTGTTTCCTTATGTTAAAGCCCTCAGCTCTTATGTTAGAGATACAAAGGATTTCCTTCAAAAGATCCACAATCTTCATTGGGGCAAAGAACACTGGATGGTTTGCCTAGTTGTGGAAAATCTATACGCGAGTATCTGACACAATGATGGTCTAAGGCCCAGTCAGGACTTTCTCAAAACATGAAATGTGGAAATGTTGGAACTCACTAGGATGATTCTACAAATGATCGAAATATGTCTAACAGAGAATGTTTTCATGTTTAATGGTAACTGGTACAAACAGATACAGGGCACTTCAATGGGCATCTGCTTCACTCCGAGCCATGCCAACCTTACGGTGGGCTGGTGGGAGAAGCAGGTGCTGTGGAGTGAGGAAATGGAACACTGGACAAGATGTGTAAATTTATGACTCAGATATATGGATGACATTGATCTCTTAACATTTGTAACCAAAGTGAATAACAACAATCTCAATTTGAAATTCAAGGTGCAACACCTTCAGACATCCATCACATTTCTCGATCTTGAAGTCAAAGTACACAAAAGTAATTTTGTCAACTGTTCTCATAGAAAACAGAAAGCAGGGAGCTCCATCCTGTACATGGCCAGCTGTCAACAACCTAACTCAGAAGGAGCATCCCCTATGGGGAATATCTCCAAGCAAAAGTAACTGAAGCTCTGAGGCTTCATATGAGAGAACCAAAAATGAAATGGTGAGTAGGTTCAGACAGAGAGAGTTTCCACCCAAAATGTTGTGCAAGGGAGTGATCAGAGCAGATAACATCAAGAGAGAAGAAGCTCAGTTTAAACCAACAAAATTGAAAACGTTCACTGATAAAATCCCAGTTAGATTTATCACCACTTTCTGCATGCAGGCCAAAGAATTTAAGCTCATTCTGAAAAAACGGTGGGACATATTAACACAAGACCTCCTCTTGAAGATGTAGCTATGTTCTCACCCGTCCATTGCTTATAGGAAGAATTGCCTAGATCAAGGGGGAATTTTCCGCAGATGCAAAGAATGCAAGGCCTGTAGCCATAGTGAAAATGTTAATACAGTGACACTTAACAGATTGAGAACACAATGGGGAATTTGCAAACCAATCTCATGTGGAACTGAGTTTGTTGTGTATGTTATCACTTGTCCATGCCCTTGCAATACGTAATACATTGGTTCTATCAATCAATCAATCATAGACATTTATAGAGCGCTCTACTTACCCGGAGGGGGGTGCTGCTACTGCCCGAACAGCCAGGTCTTGAGCTTCTTCCTGAAGGCGAGGTGGTCTTGGGTCAGGCGCAGGTCGGTCGGTCGGGAGTTCCAGGTCTTGGCGGCCAGGTGGGAGAAGGACCTTCCTCCTGTTGTCGTTCTTCGGATGCGGGGGACGGCGGCGAGGGCGTGACTGACTGATCGGAGGTGTCGTTTGGGAGCGTAGAAGTTGATGCGATTGTTGAGGTAGCTCGGGCCTTGATCGTGAAGAGCTTTGTGTGCGTGGGTAAGGAGACGGAAGGTGATTCTCTTGTTGACCGGGAGCCAGTGCAGGTCTCTTAGGTGTCCGGAGATGTGGCTGTGTCGTGGGATGTCAAGGATGAGTCTGGCTGAGGCGGTCTGGATCCGTTGGAGTCTCTTCTGGAGCTTGGCGGTGGTTCCGGCGTAGAGGGCGTTGCCGTAGTCCAGTCGGCTGGTGAC
Organism: Lissotriton vulgaris; assembly: GCF_964263255.1. NCBI lineage: Eukaryota > Metazoa > Chordata > Amphibia > Caudata > Salamandridae > Lissotriton > Lissotriton vulgaris. The sequence continues at coordinate 140,882 of NW_028252532.1, forward strand.
GAGTGCCTGGGTGACCGTTTTCCTGGTCTCGGTGGGGATCCACCGGAAGATCTTCCGTAGCATGCGCAGGATGTTGAAGCACGACGAGGAGACGGCGTTGACTTGCTTGGTCATGGAGAGGAAGGAGTCCAGGATGAAACCCAGGTTGCGTGCGTGGTCTGTCGGTTTGGGTGCGGTTCCCAGGGCGGGGGGCCACCAGGAGTCGTCCCAAGCGGAGGGCGAGGATCTCAGGATGAGGACTTCCGTCTTGTCCGAGTTCAGCTTCAGGCGGCTGGTCGACATCTACTCGGCTACCTCTTTCATTCCTTCGTGAAGGTTGGCTCTGGCGGCGGCGGGGTCGTTGGTAAGGGAGAGGATCAGCTGGGTATCGTCGGCGTAGGAGATGATGTTCAGGTTGTGTTGGCGTGCGATGGCCGCGAGGGGGCTCATGTAGACGTTGAAGAGGGTTGGGGTCAGAGAGGATCCTTGGGGTACGCCGCAGATGACTTGGGTGGCCTTTGATTTGTACGGTGGTAGGCGGACTCTCTGGGTCCTTCCGTCGAGGAAGGAGATGATCCATTCCAGTGCCTTCTCCTGGATTCCGACGTTGTAGAGGCGCTGCACTAGGGTGCGGTGGCAGACGGTGTCGAAGGCCGCGGAGAGGTCTAGGAGGATGAGGGCCGCTGTTTCTCCATTGTCCATCAGGGTTCGGATGTCATCGGTGGCAGCGATGAGGGCGGTCTCGGTGCTGTGGTTGGCTCGGAAGCCAGACTGTGAGGGGTCGAGGGATCCGTTAGTCTCGAGGAAGGCGGCCAGTTGCTTGTTGACGGTCTTCTCGATGACTTTGGCCGGAAACGGGAGCAGCGAGATGGGGTGGTAATTCTTGAGTTCGGTGGGGTCCGCTGTTGGTTTCTTGAGTAGAGCGCTGAGTTCGGCGTGCTTCCAGCTCTCAGGGAAGGTGGCGGTGGTGAAGGAGGTGTTGATGATGTCCCGCAGGTGGGGTGCGATGACAGTGTCGGCCTTGTTGAAGACGTGGTGAGGGCAGGGGTCGGTGGGAGAACCGGAGTGGATGGAGTTCATCATGCGGACGGTGTCTTCGGTGCTGATCGGAGTCCAGGCGCGGAGGGTGGTGGTGGGGGGCGGTGGTTCGGTCGTGTCGGATGTGGCGTTCGTCGGTTGGGTGTTGAAGCTGTTGTGTATGTCCGCGATCTTGTTGTGGAAGTAGGAGGCGAGGGAGTTGCAGAGTTCTTGCGATGGGGTGATGTCGTTGTTTCCGGCGTTGGGGTTGGAGAGCTCTTTCACGATGTTGAAGAGTTCCTTGCTGTTGTGTGTGTTGTTGTCCAGCCGATCCTTGAATGCAGTTTTCTTGGTGTCGCGGATCAGTTGGTGGTGCTTCCGGGTGGCAAGCTTGAGGGTGGTCATGTTGTCCGCTGTTGGCTCCCTTCTCCAGGCTTTCTCGAGGGCTCGGCAGTTCTTCTTCTACAATGTTTCCAGTGAAAAAGCACATCCTGGGGCACTGGAGAGCTATAAGCAACAATGATTTTACCTGTAGCACAGCAAAGCACTTCCATGAAGTCCACAACAGTAATTAGACATTAGGCAGGTTTTCAGCCTCAACACTGTACCAAAAAATCCCAGAGGAGGGAACCGTGTCCAATCACTATGAAGGCTAGAATCTAACCTCATTCTGCAGCCAGTATTAATCAATGGGAATACACAGTATCGTGCAGAACCTGGGGACAATGTCATGAAGAGGGAACGTCACCTCACACCTACGATGGACGACATTGTGGCCGACCTGAACGGCACCAAATGGTGCACTAAACTCGACCTCAATGCTGGATATCATTAGCTGGAACTCTTTCCTGACAGTAGAAACATCACAAAGTTCTCCACCCATGTTGGATTATGTCGCTACAAGAGGCTGAGTTTTGGCGTCTCCTCGGCCGCTGAGATGTTCCAGAATGCATTAAGGGAGACCCTCACAGGACTGCAAGGTGATGACTTCCTTGCGTTCTCCATGACACTGGAGGAGCACCATATACACCTCTGGACCACCCTTCAACGACTACCCGAAAACGGACTCTCGCTATCAGGAGTCGGTAGACTTCTTCGGGTACATTTTCTCAAAAAAAGCGGCAGCCATACGATCTGTCCTGAAGGCCACCGAAGTCCAAATCTTCCTGGGAATGGCCACATACTGTTGCTGTTTCATCCCCAACCTAGCATCCTTTTCTGAGCCACTTCGTGCCCTCACAAAGTTCGGCCAACCATGGATCTGATCCACAAAGGAAGATCTGGCATTCCATGCTGTCAAGTAAGCCCTCATTGATCACCGATTCCTGGCATACTTTGGCCCGCATCAGCACACAGAGGTAGTAGTGGATGCCAGCCCTGTTGCAAGAGACGGAGTCCAAGGACTGGTTCTTCACTGCATATGTCAGCAGGGCATTGACCGCCACGGAGATGCGGTATGCCCAGATAGAACATGAGGCTCTAGCCATTAAATGGGCATGCCAGCACTTCCATCTGTACCTGTATGGACATGAATTCTGTGTAGTCACCAATCACAATCCTCTTGTACCCATTTACACCGGCACCTCCCGATTTGCTTCTCCCTGGATCGAGAGGTGGGTAGAGCAGCTGCTTTCATACCGTTTTGGGGTGGTTTTCCGGCCAGGGGGCAACAACTCTGCTGACTTCATGACACCCCGGCCCAGTCCTACCACTCCATACATCAGAGGATGAAGAGTGCACCTAGAAGACATCGGGAAAGCAACAGAACTGGATGAGTGCCTCTTTAATGTCAAGACCACAATAGCCAAAAGAAACTGGCGTCACTTCCTGGACGGTGTCAGGTCCCTTGCTGTGGATGTAAGGCTATTCCGACAACAAGTGTGGAGAGTGCAAAGCGATCTCAGCAAAGGCCTCCATGGAGTCATATTACAATGAACCACACTCGTGATTCCAAGAAGTTTGCAGAAGGAAGTGGTCAGTCTAGTGCACCAAGGCCATCAAGGAGTCTCAAAAACCAAGGCCAGAATTAGGAGCAAAGTCTGACTCCAGGGGATGGACGCCATGGTGTAGGAAGCCATCAGCACCTGTCACTTCTGCAACATCACAGGTGGTGATCTGGCACCCCACACAGTAATCACCGAAAATCCATGTCTGATGCCGTGGCCCAAAGTGATTTACAAAAGGGGGTGGTGATGAGCAGAGTGTCTGAGTTAAACAGACCACTCTTACCCAGTCCAAAGATCAGGGCTTGATCCATCACCGTTATTTATCTCACTGCCCCATCCCAGCTCAGAACCTGGCTATATGCAAATCAGTCTGTCCCTGGCCCAGTGCATCATGGGAACAGGGCGGACTAAACTACCAAACCAATTCTTCACCAGAAAGGAAACAAGCTACCGGGGACCGGTTTCTGGCATTTCAGCCTTCTTCGGCCCGGCTTGCTTGAATCCTGATGGAGCAGTGAGAAAGGGACTCATGTCTGAGTATACCCTGCCACACCTATAGTGGCCAAAAACGATTTACAAAAGGGGGTGGTGATGAACAGAGTGTCTGAGTTAAACAGACCACTCTTACCCAGTCCAAAGATCAGGGCTTGATCCATCACCGTTATTTATCTCACTGCCCCATCCCAGCTCAGAACCTGGCTATATGCAAATCAGTCTGTCCCTGGCCCAGTGCATCATGGGAACAGGGCAGACTAAACTACCAAGCCAATTCTTCACCAGAAAGGAAACAAGCTACCGGGGACCGGTTTCTGGCATTTCAGCCTTCTTCGGCCCGGCTTGCTTGAATCCCGATGGAGCAGTGAGAAAGGGACTCATGTCTGAGTATACCCTGCCACACCTATAGTGGCCAAAAACGATTTACAAAAGGGGGTGGTGATGAACAGAGTGTCTGAGTTAAACAGACCACTCTTACCCAGTCCAAAGATCAGGGCTTGATCCATCACCGTTATTTATCTCACTGCCCCATCCCAGCTCAGAACCTGGCTATATGCAAATCAGTCTGTCCCTGGCCCAGTGCATCATGGGAACAGGGCAGACTAAACTACCAAGCCAATTCTTCACCAGAAAGGAAACAAGCTACCGGGGACCGGTTTCTGGCATTTCAGCCTTCTTCGGCCCGGCTTGCTTGAATCCTGATGGAGCAGTGAGAAAGGGACTCATGTCTGAGTATACCCTGCCACACCTATAGTGGCCAAAAACGATTTACAAAAGGGGGTGGTGATGAACAGAGTGTCTGAGTTAAACAGACCACTCTTACCCAGTCCAAAGATCAGGGCTTGATCCATCATCGTTATTTATCTCACTGCCCCATCCCAGCTCAGAACCTGGCTATATGCAAATCAGTCTGTCCCTGGCCCAGTGCATCATGGGAACAGGGCAGACTAAACTACCAAGCCAATTCTTCACCAGAAAGGAAACAAGCTACCGGGGACCGGTTTCTGGCATTTTAGCCTTCTTCGGCCCGGCTTGCTTGAATCCTGATGGAGCAGTGAGAAAGGGACTCATGTCTGAGTATACCCTGCCACACCTATAGTGGCCAAAAACGATTTACAAAAGGGGGTGGTGATGAACAGAGTGTCTGAGTTAAACAGACCACTCTTACCCAGTCCAAAGATCAGGGCTTGATCCATCACCGTTATTTATCTCACTGCCCCATCCCAGCTCAGAACCTGGCTATATGCAAATCAGTCTGTCCCTGGCCCAGTGCATCATGGGAACAGGGCAGACTAAACTACCAGTGTAAGAATTGGCTTTTGTAGTTTGGTTTGCCCTGTTCCCATCATGCACTGGGACAGGAACAGACTAATTTGCATACAGCCAGGTTCTGAAACTGGGATGGTGCAGTGAGCTAAAAAACGGTGTTGGATTTAGCCCTGATCTCTTGACTGGGTGAGAGCTTTCTGCTTAATTCAGAGACTCTGTCCCTCACCACCCCTTGTTGTAAATATTTTTGTCCACCCTAAGCGTGGAAGGGTATTCTCAGATGTGAGACCCTTGCTCATTGCACCATCAGGATTCTAGCAAACCGGGCCGAAGACGGCTGTAATGCCAGAAACCGGTCCCCGGGAGCTTGTTTCCTTCCCAGTGTAAGAATTGGCTTTTGTAGTTTGGTTTGCCCTGTTCCCATCATGCACTGGGACAGGAACAGACTAATTTGCATACAGCCAGGTTCTGAAACTGGGATGGTGCAGTGAGCTAAAAAACGGTGTTGGATCTAGCCCTGATCTCTTGACTGGGTGAGAGCTTTCTGCTTAATTCAGAGACTCTGTCCCTCACCACCCCTTGTTGTAAATATTTTTGTCCACCCTAAGCGTGGAAGGGTATTCTCAGATGTGAGACCCTTGCTCATTGCACCATCAGGATTCTAGCAAACCGGGCCGAAGACGGCTGTAATGCCAGAAACCGGTCCCCGGGAGCTTGTTTCCTTCCCAGTGTAAGAATTGGCTTTTGTAGTTTGGTTTGCCCTGTTCCCATCATGCACTGGGACAGGAACAGACTAATTTGCATACAGCCAGGTTCTGAAACTGGGATGGTGCAGTGAGCTAAAAAACGGTGTTGGATCTAGCCCTGATCTCTTGACTGGGTGAGAGCTTTCTGCTTAATTCAGAGACTCTGTCCCTCACCACCCCTTGTTGTAAATATTTTTGTCCACCCTAAGCGTGGAAGGGTATTCTCAGATGTGAGACCCTTGCTCATTGCACCATCAGGATTCTAGCAAACCGGGCCGAAGACGGCTGTAATGCCAGAAACCGGTCCCCGGGAGCTTGTTTCCTTCCCAGTGTAAGAATTGGCTTTTGTAGTTTGGTTTGCCCTGTTCCCATCATGCACTGGGACAGGAACAGACTAATTTGCATACAGCCAGGTTCTGAAACTGGGATGGTGCAGTGAGCTAAAAAACGGTGTTGGATCTAGCCCTGATCTCTTGACTGGGTGAGAGCTTTCTGCTTAATTCAGAGACTCTGTCCCTCACCACCCCTTGTTGTAAATATTTGTGGGGGACCCACCTGAGAATTGCAGCAGGTTTTGTGGCGCTTGTGTGTGTCAAGTTGGCCCTGGGACTGACCCCTGCATTCCGCCGCTACCCCTCGCCGCACCCGCTCCGCGGGTGCCGCTTCGCGGCTAAAGGAAGGCGGACACTGTGTTTGGCGCTGGGCTACAGGAGGCGGTGAGGAGGAATCGCGTTGGCTCTAGCAGGGACTCGGAGATCCAGGAGTCCCTGCTCTCACAGGTGCGCCAGCGGACGCGCCCACCACCAGCCACGCCCCCCGCCTGGTCAGAAAGAAAAGGCGCGTGTTTCCAGCGCTTCACGGGACCCACCTGAGAATTGCAGCAGGTTTTGTGGCGCTTGTGTGTGTCCAGTTGGCCCTGGGACTGACCCCTGCATTCCGCCGCTACCCCTCGCCGCACCCGCTCCGCGGGTGCCGCTTCGCGGCTAAAGGAAGGTGGACACTGTGTTTGGCGCTGGGCTACAGGAGGCGGTGAGGAGGAATCGCGTTGGCTCTAGCAGGGACTCGGAGATCCAGGAGTCCCTGCTCTCACAGGTGCGCCAGCGGACGCGCCCACCACCAGCCACGCCCCCCGCCTGGTCAGAAAGAAAAGGCGCGTGTTTCCAGCGCTTCACGGGACCCACCTGAGAATTGCAGCAGGTTTTGTGGCGCTTGTGTGTGTCCAGTTGGCCCTGGGACTGACCCCTGCATTCCGCCGCTACCCCTCGCCGCTCCCGCTCCGCGGGTGCCGCTTCGCGGCTAAAGGAAGGCGGACACTGTGTTTGGCGCTGGGCTACAGGAGGCGGTGAGGAGGAATCGCGTTGGCTCTAGCAGGGACTCGGAGATCCAGGAGTCCCTGCTCTCACAGGTGCGCCAGCGGACGCGCCCACCACCAGCCACGCCCCCTGCCTGTAACGCCCTCTTATTTAGCGCTGTGCTAGGCGCTCAGCGGGACGCGAGCGGGACGCCGAGCGAAGCCCGAGCAAAGGTCGGGCAGTCTGTGGCAGTCAGGGGCTGTCTGAGGCTGGGCTGGGCCACCCCCCTTTCTCCTACGCCCTCCACGTCTTCTATCCCCCTGAGTCTAACTGCAGGCTCCGGACCCACCATGTCCACCAGATCCGGCAAAGCCTTGAGGGGTGGCGGAGCTAGTGCTATAGGGGGTGCCACGATGATTGGAACAATGGACAAATTCATCACCCGGGTGGCAACCGTCATTGAAAAGGAGATCGCAATGACGGAACGCCGCCTTTCGCTTGACCTTCTTCCATCTAAGCGGTCCTCCTTGGGAACTGTGGCTCATGCCCTATCGCCGCCTATCCCCCCCGCCATCTCACCCCAACCAGATGAGCACCAAATTGCAGTACTAGAGGCTGGACTAGACAGGATAGAAAGCCTCATATCACTTCCCACCACAGGTAGCTGCTGTAACGAGGCTATTGCTTCTGGCCCACCCTCATACATAGCCAGCCCTCTTGACAACAGGCCTATTGCGGCTTCTATTGTTCCCTCACCTCACACATCACCTCATCCCCAGATCCCATCTCTGCGGGTCCATAGGAAAAGGAAAAGGGGAATCAACACTAGGAGGGGGAATTATTCCATGCTTCACAAGCGTTCCAGGACAAAACAAAACAGGGACACTACACACCAAGGCACTGGGGAGTTGGAACCCCTTGGGTCTATAGGCCCCTCTCAGCATGCAGTCGAGCTCCCTACACCGTTACCCCTGCCCCCAGCCCCACCGGTTCTTGCTAATCAGGTCACTCCTCTCGAGTCTCTCGAGAATTTGCTAAAATCATTGTTTAACCCGTTACTTGACCAAGTTAGGAACCTGGGGGCTAGACTTGACAATTTTGAACAGGCAACAAGGGACAACTTTTTCTCCTTGAAAACCCTTCTGAAAGTGCAACCTAAACCTTCTGAATTCATCCCAGATAGGAATGTGGCTAGGGAGGCCCCTGTTGGCCAACCAACTAGAGTCCAGCCGTCGTTGCCGGCTAAAACACCGGCCTCAGGGAAAGCCCTTGCCTCTGTCCCCCCGGCCGGTGCGAAGCGGTCGACGACCAGTGAACTCACCCATGTAGCTCAGGTGCACGGCACTACCCCCTCAGCAGTAACGGCACCTGTGCCGAATCCTGCTCAAAAGAGCCAACAGAAGAAAGGGACTGGCCTAAGTGCCCTCTCGGCAAATGCTGCGCCTGATAAAACTATCGGAGCAGCACCTGCCGCTAGGGCTACTAATCCAACCTTCCCTCCCAAAAATCCGCCTGTGCCTAAAACCCCCTCTTTGCCAAAAAATCCTCCCCCAGCAGCCCCGGAGCATATCCCGCCACGCAAGTGCCCCCCGGTAAACCTCCCACCTGAATGCCACCCTTATGTGGTTGTTCTTACCAAAGTTCCCCTTTTAAAAGAATCCCAACAGGAAACACCCCAGGCGCTGAAAAACAAAGTCATTCACTGGATGAAAACTAATAGACCTCTTCCAGTGGGTGTAGATGGCCTGATCCTTGGGGTGCGCAGGGTGAGCTGGATCGGCCACGGGAAAAAACTCTTTGAGGGCGATTGCGTGGTGGTTAATTTCCAAGATATAAGAGCTGCCCACGCAATATGCTCCCAAGGCCGTACGGCTGGAACAGGGGTCGATGTTGTCGACCTATCCTTCTTTTACCCTAGAACGTTCCCGACCACTCCACTATGCCCTGTCGGGCCCCCTCCTCTAAACATCGCCCACGGCCTTCCCTCCCCGGAAGTCTTCGCGCAGCATCTCTATCCAGCGCCAGTAATGCAGAACTGGGGCTTCTGGGGCTGCTGACTCCTTGACGTTCCCGGGGATGATCTTGAGGTCCTTAACCCTGTTGCTGAGTCCATCCCCTCCCCAAAAACCTGCTGCCCCTCGACTGCACTACAATCCCAGGATACCGACAAGAATGCCCCAGAGCAAGGGGAAATCGGGGAAGTTCCCGGCTTACTGGTTGACCCTCCCGTTGTGGGGGCTGCGGAGACGCTGCCCCCCGTCGAGAACCGTAGCATTGCAGCTGTGACGGACCCCTCGTTTAGGGTTTTCAGCTGGAATGTGGCGGGTCTCGAGAGGAAGTTAGCGCTCCCTGACTGGAACTCGCTGGTGGAGCAATACTCCATATGCATGTTCCAGGAAACCTGGAGCGGGGTGCCCCTGCATAAGGCAGGTTACTCCACCCACTTTCTGCCAGCAGCCCCTAGTGCAACCGGCAGGGGCCGCCCTTCGGGTGGCCTCCTAATTTGGGTGGCTTCAGAACTCAACTGCAGGGTGGTGGAGCGGGACACTAAATGCCCTGATCTCTTGAACATAGTGCTGAAAAACTCCCAAGGCCGAGTTATTTTAAACATTTTTAACATTTATGCCCGAGGCACAAAGGGGGGCAGAGAATCTCCAATAATATCCTGCTTAGAAGCCCAGCTCCGCTTATCACCTCATAGGTCCTGCACCCTGGTGGGGGGCGATTTTAACTGCACTTTTGAGCCCCTGGACCTTGAAATCTTATCTGATCAAGAGGAACTCGATGCCAGGTGGGGGATCCCATCTCTTGAACTGAATCCCATTAAGAGGTGGTCAGAAGTGGCCCTCCAGATCAATTCGATAGCCATGGAGTTTGGCCTGAGGGCCACCAATGGCAGGACCGGGTCTGACAAAGCCGGGGTCCACACTTACAATAGGCCAGGGCACACGTCACGGATCGATTACCTTCTCCTTGACATTCATCTGTGGAGCATGGTGGAGGACATGGTGGTTATACCATCTGTCGAGAGTGATCACAATCTTCTCTCTCTCACCATGTCCCACAGCTGGATGTCCTGCCCCGTGACTAGAACTCCCTGTAACCCCGCCCCGGACCTGTCAGTAGTTGCCAACTGTGGTCGGCGGCTAAAGTGGGCAAAGTTAGCACTCTCTGAGGAGAAAACCTCTGCCATTAGGCAGCTTCTTGCCTCAGCCCTAACAAACTTGGACATCCAGGTGGACGGGTTGTCGGAGGTGACCCTGAGGTTCTGCACTATAACCCAGGTCATTGGCGATCTTTTCATAGTGCCAGTCAATACAAATAGAAGGAAACCTAGCCCACAAGGCAGATTGGGCTGGTTCAATCAGAAGTGCAGGGAGGCGAAGTCACTTCTCATTGAAGCAGTAAAATCTAAATTACCATCTAGGACTAGGGTGGCCAGGAGGCACTATGCACTCTGTCAAAAAAATGCCAAAATAGAGTGGGAGGATAACTTCTGGCAGGACCTTCTGACCGCCAGTCGAGGGAAAGTCGCAAAACGCTTCTGGGACCTGGTGGGAATTAGGAACCGTCCTGACGACACTTTGAGGCCCTGTACCATCAATGCCCAAACTTGGTTCTCCCACTTCCAAAAACTCTATTCTGCCATTAAAGGCCCTCTAAATGACCCCTTTGCCACCCCGCCCTCTAGTCCGATCCAAGACCTGGAATCCTTTACAGTTTTGGAGGTCACAAAACAGATCAAAACTCTGGTCCCACTTAAAGCAGCTGGCCCGGATGGCCTCCCAGGTGATCTCCTTCGAGCATACTCGGAAGAGTGGGGGGTAATATTTCTGCACTCCTCAACGCAATTGTCGCTGGAGGTCCGGTGCCAGATTCGTGGAAAGGTGCTGAGGTGGTCCCCATTTATAAGAAGGGCAGTAGGGACCTACCTGGGAACTATAGGCCTATAAGCCTAATAGATTCGTCCCAGAAATTGGCGGGGAAAGTGATTTTGGGGAGGATTACGCAATGGGTGGATGAAAACCACATCCTGTCCGACATGCAAGCTGGGTTCCGCTCAGGTACCGGAACCATCGAACAGGCATTTAGGCTCCTGCTACTATACTGGAAGGTGGTGGAGCTAGGCAAAGGCAGTCTTTATTTGGCCTTCATTGACCTAAAGACTGCCTTTGACCTGGTTCCCAGGGAGGAACTCTGGAGGGTGTTACACAATCTAGGGATGCCCCGGTATTTATTAAACCTCCTTATCAAACTGCACAATAACACCTATGCCCAGGTTAGATGGGGGTTGAACGGGGAAAAGACCGATAAGATCAGGGTCGAGAGGGGAGTAAGGCAGGGCTGTGTCCTGGCTCCTACCTTATTTTCCCTCTATATTAATGGGGTGGTAGACCACCTACTCGGCGAACCAGCAGACGCTCCCACTCTGGGAGGCGTAAAAATTCCAACCTTGCTGTTCGCCGATGACACCCTCCTCATCTCTAAAACACCCCAAGGTCTCCAGACATTGCTAAATCGCTTCCAGGACTTCTGCACCTCCAGGGGCCTTGTCATCAATGTTGAAAAGACTAAGTATTTAGTTTTGCACCCACCCCGCAAACTTGGTCGTCCCCCTATTTTGAATTCGATACCCCTAGAAAGAGTGGCAGAATTCGATTATCTGGGAATTCGACTCAATGACGTGATGAACTGGAACGCCCATATCAACAAAATGGTATTGACCCATAAAAGGGTGGGGGGGGCTCTTCTCAAAGAGTTTAACAACTCAACTAAACATTGTGTTGCCCCTCTACTTGATATTTACAAAGCTCGTGCGGTCCCTGGGTCACTGTATGGAGCCGAATTATGGGGCCTGGGTAAAGTGGATCTACTGTGCAAGGCGGAAAACAAATTCATCAAAGACCTCCTTGCCATACCATCAAGTAGTCCGACTATCCCAGTGCTCATGGATGCAGGCTGTAAAGCAATAGGGGACCAGGCTCGCCTTCGACCCCTCTTGCTCTGGGCCCGTCTGTGGAGGGTACCGGAGCTAAAATCTTACGCTGACGGCCTCGCTGAGGTGATGCACTCCGACGGATGGCACAGAATCAAATGGCTGAAGAACATCAAACACCTTCTAGGGGATCTAGGCTTGGATTTTTGTTGGGATAGCCACTCCGCTCCCCCGAAGGAGACCCTAAAAAGACTGTTCTGGGAGTGGGTCCGCATGAAGCGCAACAGCAATCAGCACCACTGCAAAGCCACCGCAGCTTTTCTGATGATAAAAGATGTTGTTGCCTACGAGCCATACATGGACCTAATAACAATTGCCATGGATCGTTCCCTGTATATCAAATTTCGGCTGGGGCTGCTACCCTTGGCTGATCTCTGTTCCAGGTGGAACAACTCCCAGCCCTCTTCACGATACTGTGCTCTCTGTCCTGACAAACCAGAGACTGTGCCACATTTCCTCTTTGAATGCCCTGATTACGGCCGACCAAGAACACGCTGGCTCGGCCCTATCTGCAGAGAATTGGGTACTCGCCAGCACTCTGTTGCCCTTCGGATTCTTTTAACTGACACAGCCCCCCCGATTGTTTGTGCCGTTGCCAAGTTTTTAAAATGGGCCTGGTTGATTAGACTTAGAAGACTGTCCGTATCAATTTAATCTTCTTTTAACTAATTTATGATGGTCTAACGTGTTTTAATGCTTTTACTTATTGTACAGTCATACTCTTTTCGACATGCTGTTTTAACTTTTTGTATCGCTTTTATGATATATGCATATCGAAATAAAGCAATCAACCAACCATATTTGTGGCCCAAAGTGAGCATTGACATTGGGTGGTTCCCGATGGGCGGAACATGCTGGTGCTCGTCGACTCTTACCCGGTGGTAGAGGTGGTGTCGTCTACAGCATTCCACCAGGTCAAGACAGCTCTGGGGTGCGTTTTGCCATGATGGAACTGCCAGAAGATGTAAAATCTGACAATGGGCTGCCGTTCAAAGGTCGAGACTTCTTAGAATATCTGGCCTCCAGAAGAATTCGACACAGAAATATCATGCCACAATGGCCCCAGGCAAACAGGGAGGTGGAGCGGTTCATGCGAACCATGAACTAGGCCCTCAGGATTGGGGTCGAAAAGGGAGAAAATGCTGAGCAATGCCTCTCACAGTTTCTCAGTGCTTATCATCAGACCCCACATTGCACCACCCAGTGTGTGCCAGCTCACCTAATGTTTCTAAGAGAACTGAGAGACAGTGTTCCTGCAGAGGCGTCGTGGAGTCCACCAGCGCTGGATCAAGGTGCAGCCCTGGCCAGAAAGAAAGCATCTAATGACAAGCGATGCAAGTCTCGAGGGCCTAAGTCATTGAACATCCACATGGGTGACCGAGTTGTGGTGAAGGACCACCACCCAAACTGGAAGCATAGCACCCCATATGAACTCGAAGTGTGGGAGGTCATCAATGTACATGGCACCATGGTATCGGCCATGCGTGGAACCCCAGTGGTCACCAAAAACACCTCCTGGTACAAGAAGGATGCAGATGGAACACCACCCACTGACCAAGCAATGGAAGATCTGGGAGACAGAATTGGAGGAATGCCCATGGATGTATCTCCAGGTGGCCCTGAGCCCATAAGACATCAAGCGGGAAGGGAAGTGGAAGCGATAGAAGAATTGCAAAGATCTGGAGCCGTGTCCCCCGAGCCAGCGAAGGATATGGCAGGGGAAGTAGTAAGGGAGAACTCCCAGAGCCGGAGGTATGGTCTCCGGCCAAACCCAATCCCAAGCCTGACACTAAGAGACTTTGCGTGGTGTGCCAAGAGAGACTGAACACTCACCCGGAAGGGTTTCTGTATATAAAAGATTGGAGGGATGTAGTGACAGAGCCACCCAACCCGTTCACATACGTTGTGCACGCACCCACGCACCCCGAGGGTGGGCTCGCCCAAGGGTTTAAATAAAGGGGCTCAACACCGCACAGGGTCCTGACCCAGTGATTGCATCTAGTGTGTGTGTGTCCCATTATTAGTGTGGTACAAGCCTGCAGCCTAGTTTAGTTGTGGCTAGTGTCCAAAGACCCACAATGCTACAGGTGTGTATATGTCACTGTCCTAGTAACAATTTACGTGTCTAGGCGCTGCATGCCTTGTCTTAGCACAAATGTAAGTGCATGATGGGCAATTAAAATTGAAAATGTGTGCTCAGCATTAGTTGAAGTAAATGTTAGGCCCTTAATAAATGTTTAACCACACACAAGTGATTCTGTTGAACAGCAGAGAGAGGTGTGCACGTATGGGTTGTCTGTGCGTGGCTGTATGCTTGTGTGCATGAGTGTGTGTTGTGTCCTAGTGTGTGGTGTGAAAGTGTGTGGGGTTTAGTTCTTAGCATTACTTTTTATAGAAAGGTTATTGATTTGGACGGTAAAACGCTTGTCTAGTCTTTGGAGTGCAAGTTTACTGATACCATCTATATAAATGCGACAGTGATGTCATCAGTGATGTCACTGTCCATGTAATGAATGATGTAATATGTGACATCATCAGCAGTGGATTGCGGGCGCGTGAGTTATAGTTAGTACAATTAACTATAACGGGGGAATTTCAATGGTTTTGAAATGTGTAGCTAACTATAACACCCCTAAAACCTATTTTTTTCTGTGAATTTTGTGTTTTAGAAGCTAATTCCTAACTATAACTTATCCGAAACCTATGGTTTTTTCAGCGAATTTCAAAGGTTTTTTAAATGCTAATTCCTAACTATAACATGTCTGAAACCTATGGTTTTTTCAGTTAATTTCAAAGGTTTTTTAAATGCTAATTCCTAACTATAATTTGTCTGAAACCAATGGTTTTTTCAGTAAATGTCAAAGATTTTTTAAATGATAATTTGTAAATATTTTTTTTTAAATATTTTCTAACTACATTTTTTTAATCTTTTTATTTTTAGATGTTATTTTTTAAATTACATTACACAGGTTTTTTAATGATTTTTTTACATAAAAATATATATACATTTTCATTATTTTCTATTGTTTATAATATACTTAAATTATTTTTATTATTTTTTTCTTTTTTTTACAGTTGCGCAACCTACGAACACCCTACTCATTTACTGCACAAAACGTGTCCACCATTTTAGGGTCGCTGTCTAGGATCCTCGAAGGGTGTGTGATGGATACAACTTTTCCCACGCGGTTGCTATGCGACTTGTGTGCGACGCCTTGTGCATACGCAAGATGTACATATAACGTGACGTGTCAGACGCACGGTACCGCGTGGCATCATATACATATCAGACACGGTGTGTGCGCGATTTCCACGATTTTTTCATTGTTGAAAAACCTATTTATATATATATTTATTATAAATATTAAGACAAGAGATTACCCGAGGTTATTATTTTAATAATTTTCTTTAACTTTCTTAAAAAGTACATCACTGTTATCCTATGGGTAGAAATTCAATTAGCTGGTAAATAGTGTTATCGCTACCTTTTCTTACTCAGTGGTAGATCCTGAATACAGCACTGCTGCATCTCCTCTAAACAGTTGAAAGAATGCAAATTACCAAAGACGCGCGGAAGCCCACGTCTTTTTTTTAAAATTATAACTTGAATGCGCGGATCTTACGCGCACCCCGTGATTTTCCCCCCAAAAAATAGGGGCCCTGGGAGACCTTGTGGGACCCCCTGGGGAGACCTAGAGGATCAGGGTGTGTCTACCCTCCCCCTTTTCACGCTTCAAACACACATTTTTACACGCTTCTTCAGCCCCTTGTAACGAGACATAAAATGGCTGGCAACAGTTTCTAGTTTCGAATGTTGACAATCACTTGACAGCCAATTAGCCTTCAGCTCGTGATTGGAAGGGTGCACCTATGGTATGATGACAATAAGCAGAGTATACAAATTCAATTTTTTTATGGGAAGTGGGCCACGTGGCGTCCCCTCCGATGCCCAAGTCCAGGAACCGGGTTCCCCAGCCCCCGGGGCATGACTAATTATATATCATTATTTTATGGAGGAGGGCTGCAAAGCCCCCCTCCTGAAGCCACATCAAGACCACGGGTACATTCGAACTCCATCTATGTATGTACCCCGTAGGAGTTGCCTTCACTTTGCGCATGCATGTTTGTGTTGCCCATGCGTGTTAATGTTACGCATGTGTACAATACGTCCCACCGTCTGGCTATGTACCCCTAACGTATTACATTTTATTTGCGCATGCTCAATTGCAACATGCCCAATTACAGCTCTTACACCCAGTGGCATCATGCTCAACCAATCATTCTACTGCAAATCATTTATAAGCTACCAACCTTCTTGAACTTTTCCTATTCCGTAGTCACAGCCATTGAGAGTGTTCGTACCCACTTCTTCGTAGGTGAGCACTTTTTTTAAGAGTAATTAAATTAATTAATCTGAATGATCTTTAAATACCACGTAAATGCAAATTTATATTCGATTTGACAATGCTGTTTTTAATCATGCTTTCCTGCTTTTTTATATCGTTGATGTTGACTTTGTAACTTTTTTTTCTGTGCAAATCACTTAATCCTGGTGCATTTGTTTAATTTGCCAAGCGCTACGTGGCCGCTCCTACAGCAGTGTGCTATGTGCTGTTCAAGTGAATGTGATGTAGTTTTTGTCGTAGTGCATCACGTGCCCCATGCATTAAAAAAGTATTGTTTTCAGCAAAAGTGTATTTTAGCACGGTTTCCAGCTCTTATAACTTAAATATTTTGCCTTGGTTGGTGATGTTTCAAGGCAAATCACTTAATCCTGCTCCAGATAATTTTTTAAGTAGTGCGTAACCTGCTTCTTCCTCCCCATGCTCTCCACTTGTAATTAATTGGTAAATGTTTTATTTTAGCACACTCTCCATGTTTTTTAAACTTTATTTGCCCCCTGTTCTATCTCATTATACAGATATCTCACCCATGAGACGTACTGGTCGCCACAAGCTGACCTGCCCATACACTATACCACCTGGTGGTGAACAACTTGACACACCAGATCCACTGACTGCTCTCCATATGTTATCAGCCGAAAATTGCAATGAACCTAATGGAGTTATCAGGTTTGACTTTAACATTTCATGATACAAAATGTATAAAACCCTAGTGGTGTCATAAACTTCAGATTACTTGGTACTTTCTTTTGTCTTTGAATGTTTTTTTATAAAAAGGCACAGATATATTTTGAACATAGTAAAGTAAGATATTTCGATTATGTTTGTGAATTTAAAACTATGTTTGTTATCTTGCCATTACAAATTGTTTTGAACAGTTGTAGCTGTCCAACGTACTCGATTGGTAAACCCTGGAAACATGTAAAAAATATTGCAAATTAAGTTTACAATTTTTACCATTGCTGTTATGATGCGCTAATGTTCTCTCTCTCTCACATGGTTTCTCTTTCTCTTTTAAATTTATTGATGTTACTGTCCACTCTACCGTCACCAACCAAAGCTGAATTAAAGTTGTGAACTCTGTTGTCCACAGCATTTACACAAGGTAAGCAGAGCGGCCTAGATATGCAATGCCTCCGATTAAATGCATTAGAAATAAAAGACCTCATTTACAAGCCCTTTGCGCCACTTTTGTGCCACTTTCAACATGAGAAAAGTAACACAAAACTGGCGCAAGACTCTTGTAAATAAGCCCTAAAGATATTGTCCTGCATACTAACTTGATCTCTCACCTAATTCTGTCTCATGTCTGAATGTAATATTTCACCTCATTTAGTCACATTGATCTAATTCAGCCTGCACTTAAGATACAAAGTGAAAATGTTGTTTTGAATTTTTTATTTGAAGACATGTCTTTCAATTTTCCTTGACACTTATTTCTCAATTTCTAGATCATGAAAGTCCAATAAGGGTTCTATCAGATCAAGTCCAGGAGTTTATGAATGAAGTGAGTGACCAATCTCGGCCTAACATTTGGATTATGCAATACTATTTCCTATTTTGCTGTACAAATATAACCTCTAATGATTACTTTTCATTCCAAATCCTATTGAGAACAATTGTTTTTATGAACATTAAAATTAATCTTGAACATATGGACAACATATACATTTTTAACTATTTTTTTAGTTACCACAAGGTTACAGAAGTCAGCAGCAAGTTACCAACATTGAAGAAAGTATATCCTCCTGTTCCAGTTCATTTCACCAATATCTCAAATATGGCATGAACTAGTTGTATGAAGCCAGAGAGATTCACACATTTTTAACTGACAGCTTTATGGTAAATACTCACAATACGACTACTCGACGAAGTTAAAAAGTAACGGATATAAGTACTTTAGGGGTTTTTGGTGGCAGATAATCTCAAATTCACACTTGTACGAATAGGTCTGATACAGGGTAGATATCTGTATAACTAAAGGATGATTAGGTATTAGGATGGTAAACAGAGCTCCCAACCTTCTTACTTTTTTTCTTAAAGGGTTCCAAATTGGGGACGAATATTAGGCTGTGCAGTAGAGGTTGACTGTGTTGCTCCAATGGTACTTGGCCCTCCACATGAAGCAGGAAGAGCCTCTCTCAATCTTCTTAACTCTTCCTTTGCAAAGTTGACCGGATTCTTAGTCTGTAAGTGCTCGTACATACTTGCAGTTCCACACCGGTCCTCTTTATTGGGGTCTCCTTTTAAAAGCAGTCTTGCATATGCAGCAAGTAACTTTTCTTGCATTCACTTTTTTAAGACTTGTGAAAAATAATTTCAAAACATTGAATAAATACGGTGTCACTATGCATTGTGTCAAATGTTTTATAAAAAATATGCAGAAAAAGTTCCCTTTAATTGTTGTTAACGTCTTTACAAAAGAATTTGAAAGGAGAAAGTAGGAGATGAATAACAGGGGTAGGACGTTATATCTCAAACTGCAAAAATTGATAAAAAAGGGTTGACCAAAGTCTGCATGTACAATGCCACTGGAATCGTTTCAGGCACACTGCAAAGATTTTAAAAAATATAAATATCGTCAAGTGTTACTTTGACTTGTAATGTTTGACCTCATTTAGTCACATCAATCAAATTTTAAACACTAATTTTCTTTTTTGTTTTGCAGATTAACTACAATACTTCTTTTGGACTCCATATTATATGTTGATTATTATATTGTTTTGTTAGTTATAGTTCAAGGTATTTATTGTATTTTTATCTTTTAGTTAAAGTTCCAGTTATGGTTTTAATAAAAGTTAATAAAACAAGTACATACGTCTGTTTTTTTTGGTGGAGGTAGCAGTCATCAATAGAAATGATATTTATAATTTGAAGTATAATTCTGAGGCTAACTCATTAGCAACATAGTTTGGTGAACTTTTAACTTCTTTTCTCACACAAGTGTTCCATGAACTGTTACTATGGTAACTGCAGAAAGCCGTTTGGGAGTAGGGTTAAAAGTTACTGTTTGTACAAAAACCGTTACATTTACTCAGGATCTTCTACATCACAGAAAGGAAAGCAAAATAAAACAAAACACTGTGTACCAGATTTACAACCCCCTTGCACCACTTTCACATCCAACCCCTTCTACAACATTACGAGTATGTGGGCTTCAACGACCCCCCTCAAGCCCCAGGAACCACCACTCCCTGAAATTTGTGAATTACGGGAGGCATACTGTGTGGCCTATGTTTCTATTTATTCACATGCCACCTTGCGTGATGCACCACTAGGATGCAGGAGGTCTTCAGCCCCAGGAGCCGCAGCGTCAACCTGACCCAGATCCGGGATAATAGCTGAAAGATCAGAATCAGAGCCTAAATATCCCGAATCTGCTGTTCGGAGTGAAAAACCTGAAACTGCGCCGAGTCCAGGACCGCTCCGATGAAGAGGAGCATCTGAGAAGGGCACATGTGTGACTTCGGCACTTTGATGGGCAACCCCAGCAGGTGTAAGAGGTCGACCGTAGCCTGGAGGTGGGAGACAACTGTCTGGGGCGACACCTCCTTCAACAACCAGTCGTCGAGATAGGGAAAGACTGGAACACCTGATCTGCGCAGATAAGTGAATAAACATGTGAATAAATCTTTCTACTTTTCTACGAGACTATAGAATATTGTCCATGTACCACAACACTCTGTATTTCAATATGCATGGCATCTGTAAAAGAGATAGTGTACATTTTACAGATGAAGGAAACCGAATCTTCCTCATGAACTTTAGACTGTGCATCGGTGCTTACTTGTAATTACTAAAATCGCTCAAAAAAACAAGGGTTTTTTGCAGAACCACCCAACATCTATACACATAAGCCTGATATATATCTCAAAATTACATGCTTCGTTTTTTTAAGCAACCAAATGTGCGGATCCTATGCCCTACGGGTCCCTATGTCACCCCCTGAGCAGGCCTAGGGGGTCAGGGTGAGTCTAAACTGCCCCTGTTCACCTTTTGCCAACATATTTCACAGACTTCTTCACCCTCGCTTCTACCGAGGCACAAAATGGCTGCCAACAGTTCCTGGTTTCAAATATTTACAACCGCTTGACAGCCAATTAGAATTCAGCGGGTGATCGGAACGGTGCGCTTACCCTACGAGGCAAATCATCGCACAATCCGCGGATCATCCGCGTCCATAGATATATAAATGAATTTAACTGCAATTTTCTCAAAAACTACTGAACAGATTGACACCAGATAGGCCAAAGGCACAAGTCGGAACTGAGGATTACCTCTCTGCCAAATTTGGTGTAATTCCGTTCAGCCGTTCAAGTTGTAGCTGTGGTTAAAAGTCCTATGAGAAATTGCATGGGGTGGACTCGTTTTAGGACCCCCCTTTTTTCCCAGCCCCAGCTTCATAAATCACCCCCAATTTTTCAGGGAAGGAGAGGAACTGAGCTGGCCAAAAGTTTGGAAAATTTCAAGAAGATTCATCAAGCAACGCCAAAGTTATTGGCAATAGAATGTTGCGGTTTACCTAAGGATAATAGGTCCTAACTATAACTGCCTACTGGCGACCACCAGTAGGTAATATATATATGTATATTACCTACATATATACATATATTACCTACATATATATATATATATATATATATATATATATATATATATATATATATATATATATATATATATATATATATTACCTACTGGCGGTCGCCAGTAGGTATATATAGTTAGGATTTTTTCCCTATGGGATTTCTGAAAATTCTATGTCTAATAATTTTGACGTTTGTGGACGGAATTGGCTGATTTTGTTTCTGAGCAGTCCCTAAAAATTTGGGGGGTGTTCGGCAAGGGGGGGCCGAGAAAAAAAGGGGGTCCCAAAACGCGTTTTTCCTATGTTAATTTCCATAGGGCGGTTGGCTTCACTTTTAGCCCGAACGGCTGAATGGATTTGCACGAAACTTGGCAAAATTGTAGGGACTGTTAGCCCGATGTGCCTTTGCTAGGTCTCAATATATGTGCTCCAGTGGATTTTGAGAAATTAACGTTCAAAAAAAGATATATATCTGTAACAGCGCCCCGGGTAGCGCTCCGGTTCGCGTACTTTTCGCGTAACGGAACTATGCGATGCGAAGCTGATTGGCTCTCTGGTGTCTGTCAACATTCTAAACAGTCCGGAGCGGCCGCCATCTTGTCTCTCGGTAGGATCGAGAGACAAGAGGAGGCCAAAACAAAGGGGGAAATTACCATAAGGGGGCATAATAGATCCTCCTTGACCCCCTAGGTTTTATGTGGAGGTTTTAAAAGGGCCCAGCAGGGCAAAAAAAATTTTTTTATTTTTTTTGCGTGGTGAGTGCCTAGTACGCGAACCGGAAAGCGTTCTGGGCAGCGTACTATAAGGATGAAAGAATGATAGACTTTTCAAATACTGTATGTTAATTGTCTGTTGTTTTTGTTGATTTTTTTTATTTTCTTTATTTTTTAAGCATTGTTTTTTTTATTTTGATTGTGTTTTCTTTTTTTTCTCTCTGTTATTCCACATGTTTTAATCTTATTTTGAAGATTCACTCACATTCTCCAAGAAAATCTTCTTTGTTATTGTTCTACTCTCTTTTTTTTCTGTCACTTCCTTATCCATTTTGTTTTTCGCAATTATACCCTTTTCCATCTTTTCTTCAGTAAATAGATCTATTAAACAGTATCTCTGGTTTACTCCCTATAGCTGTCTTTCTTTTAACATTACTCTCTGTTTAAAAAAAAATGTTTTGGTTCGCTCCTAGTTCGCGAACCGGTCAGCAAACGGGGAAGCGAACCAAAAGAAATAGAGCGTGTCAGAATGCTAAACATTCTAGCAAATTTATTTGAAAGGGGAGGTAGTTCTGAAAAGAACATTTTTTTATGTTTTTTTTTTTTTTCTGAACATTTTTTGTTTTTTTTGTATTTTTTGAACAGTTTTATGATTTTTTTTGGTTTTTGATGGAGGGGAAACAACAAAAAACAGGCATTGAAAAGGGCTCAACAGGAGCAAAAAAAAAATTACTGTCTGGGGCGGTTAGGGCAATTATGATTTTCATAAGCAACGTTCATTAACGTTATGCTCATGTTACCACATGAAAGCAATGCACCACAATACAAACAGGTTAATTTCATATGTTTAAAGTTCTGCTGAATGTTTGGCACGGTTTCCCGTTCCTCTGCTCCTGTCAATGATATTTGCGAAGTTGACCTGGCCACAGGAGTTGTTCTTGGATTATCCTGCAGGTCATGCAACTCTGCACGGCTGTAGTTCAATGGATGCCACCTGCTCATATGCCGATGCATAGTATAGTTCCCCATGCTATATTTTTTTTCAGTGCCTCTTGATAACTTGTCTTTACAAATGAGGCAGGTGACATATTTAGCATTTACTTTCTTCTGCCCTCGAGGGAGTGAAAAAAACTGCCAAATGAAACTGGTTTTCCGATGGGAAACACGGGGCAACTCTTGTATGAATTGTGGTTCTTCTGTCTCCTCTTCCTCTAGTTCATCCTCTTCCTCCTCTGTGTTGGTGATGAACTGGGGTGGTGGTCCTCTCTTCCCATGAGGAGGTGAAGGTGGTGGTGGGGGTGCACCAGCTGAAGCAACTAATGAAGCCATTGCTCAAATATCAAAAAGGGTCTTATGGCCGAGATACCCGCCACCCCCTCTCAACACAATCCCCAAGAATTGGGAAACCGGAAACAGTTCTTGAACTTTTGGAAGGCGGGAAGGGAGTCACCCTTCCCGGCCGTATTTATTAAAATATGAAACAAAAGAAAACATTAAAATAACAGTTTCATATAATGTACAATTTCATTTCCACATTACGATGTTTGGCTAACCTTAACAGATCTCTAATACAAAGGTTCTCCTAGCCGAACTAACATCCAACAAAACATTTGACTTGAAATTGTACATCCTAACGTTAAGGGCCAACGGCAAGGTCGTAACCGGTGTCAGATCCCTAAACCAGAAATACCCCCCTCACTTGTGAGAGGAGCGACCGCACAGAGGCGTACCTCAAGTGCATCTACCAATTTCCCTTTGTACTTGACGGGGGCCCCAATAAACTCGACGCCATTTAACGGTCGTTCGAGGACTCGTGTGAGGTGTCTAAAAAGGTAGCGTAAACCCCCTCCCGCACCCCACACAACTTACCCATCTGCCGTCGCAGATGTCCTGGCCCCGGGAAATTCCCCAGGAGGGGCCGTAGCCCCTCCTATCCAGGAAGGGGCCTTGACCACCTTTCCTTTCCTTCCGGCGGCCTCTCCTTAGACAGGACCGCCTCCCCGTTGAGGGGCCAATTGGCCACCTCCCCCGCGCGCTCCCATCCATAATGGGTGACGCCCCCTCATAGGGATCTTCGAATTACTGCTCACCGATCATGACCTTACCGCCCGACCAAAATAAATACGACAGTTCTACCTAAGTTACTAAGATTTACAAAGCAAAACAACATTTATTATCAAGCGTAAATACTGATCAATCCTTGTTCAAAATTACTTTACTTGCAAAACATACTGAAAATAACCAATCTTTATTGCATCTTTAAGAAATTTCACGACAATCATCACAACCTGTAAGAAAACAGAGAAAACAAAAGATACTATATCAACTGTATTCACAACGAATCGCTGTCCTCAGGGGCTGGTGGGTGGGTCAAAATTGCTCTTCGTTCCGTCTCGAGCTCACGTGCAGCGGGGAGGTGCAGCTTCAGAGCACAGGAACAAGAGGATGCTTTCTTGGCTTCCGCTCCTTTTATCCGTCTTCAGGGTGGGCGTGAACCCGCCCCCGCCTGCCTCCGAGGGCGTGGCCGGCCGCGTCGGTGTCTAGGCCAGCCCACTCTAGGGCGGGAAAAAAGCGCGCCCCGGCTACGCCGCTTCGGGCATACCAGCCGAGACTCGCCTCCCGCCCAAGATGGCTTCCCGGGGGGATCGTGGTACTCCACCATACGTTCGGGGGGACCGATTGGTCGCCCCTTTCCATATGGCCGAGATACCCGCCACCCCCTCTCAACACAATCCCCAAGAATTGGGAAACCGGAAACAGTTCTTGAACTTTTGGAAGGCGGGAAGGGAGTCACCCTTCCCGGCCGTATTTATTAAAATATGAAACAAAAGAAAACATTAAAATAACAGTTTCATATAATGTACAATTTCATTTCCACATTACGATGTTTGGCTAACCTTAACAGATCTCTAATACAAAGGTTCTCCTAGCCGAACTAACATCCAACAAAACATTTGACTTGAAATTGTACATCCTAACGTTAAGGGCCAACGGCAAGGTCGTAACCGGTGTCAGATCCCTAAACCAGAAATACCCCCCTCACTTGTGAGAGGAGCGACCGCACAGAGGCGTACCTCAAGTGCATCTACCAATTTCCCTTTGTACTTGACGGGGGCCCCAATAAACTCGACGCCATTTAACGGTCGTTCGAGGACTCGTGTGAGGTGTCTAAAAAGGTAGCGTAAACCCCCTCCCGCACCCCACACAACTTACCCATCTGCCGTCGCAGATGTCCTGGCCCCGGGAAATTCCCCAGGAGGGGCCGTAGCCCCTCCTATCCAGGAAGGGGCCTTGACCACCTTTCCTTTCCTTCCGGCGGCCTCTCCTTAGACAGGACCGCCTCCCCGTTGAGGGGCCAATTGGCCACCTCCCCCGCGCGCTCCCATCCGTAATGGGTGACGCCCCCTCATAGGGATCTTCGAATTACTGCTCACCGATCATGACCTTACCGCCACAGGCCGGATAGTTGACCGGCTATTCGGACCCCCCACAACACTCCTGCCTAAAGGTCATGTCATAAAGTCTTTAGCCAGGCTATCAGGTCTCCTATGAGTAACTCGTTCCCCATCCGGGACAAATGAACACCATCCCCCGAATACATACTGTCCCCTTTAATACAACCATGCGAAATACAATGCAGTGTACTTGAACGGAACAGTCTACTCACTTTATTATTAATTTTCCTTACTGAATGATTCAGAGCAGAAACAGAAATAGCCCCCCGCCACACTTTCCGTGGGATCATATGGGACCATGCAATTGTGCACCCTGGAACTCTTCTCGCCAACCAACTTACCGTGGAAAGCATCGCCTCAAGAAGAAGTCGTCTACCAGTGGTCACCAAATCATTGCCCCCAAGATGTACTATGACTACAGACGGCGGTGACCTCGTCCGCCCTAACAAACCCTCGAAAAATGATCGAAACTGGTCAATACAGAGCCCGCCCTTTCCGTAGAAGGACACACTGTACCCGTATTCCCCAGCCACGTGAATCATGTCACCTGCTTTGAATACGTCCGCGGCACGCCTCACGTATGAGTGGCCCACGACCCACACCTCCTTTTTCACAGCCGGTAATGTCTGACCGCTGGCCCCCCGGTGTCGGGTCGACTGGACAGTCCGCCCCGCCTCGTAGGCTTGCGCAACTGAAAACCAAACAAAAACAAGAAGCGTGAGTACATCATTACAGCTTCACAACATGTGCAACCGCACATACCTCTTATAACAGTTCGAGGACCAACGCCCCACACGTTTTACTTGTTCAACATTCAGACCCCTGGCTGTAGCCTCCGTAGCAGCCCCTATCCGAAAGGAATGGGTCCCAAAGTCGCCGGGGTTCAAGCCCGCGGCAGAAATCGACATCGCAAGCACCCGCTGAAACTGAAACCTCGTCAGTGGGGTGGCGTCAGCGTGTCTTAACAAGGTCCCCCCCATGCTGCCACCCTCTGCGCTAAAAATTCCTCTACGCACCCAACAGGGCACATGGCAGACCCGGGAATCCTCTGTATGATTACGCAGTCCCCGATTGCATCCTGATCGGATTTGGACCTTACAAACGAGACCGTCATTGTCTCCTCCCTGACCTGAATGTGTTCCCGGCACAGTCCCCCCATCGTATCCTGCTTGTTCTTTGCCACTAATTCGCTTACCCGCATAGCCCCATGGAATGCTAATGCAAATGCGGCTCGGAACAACACTGCTTCGTACTGGGATGAACATGTTACCGGTAGCACGGATAATAACAGGGCCAACCTATCCAGACCTATCGGGTGCCTATCGTCTACTCTGCGACCCTCAAGGCGTTGCCACCCACGTAGCGCTTTCTGCACAACGAAAGACGCTGTCGGGTCCTGGATCCCATGAAGGAAATGGCGGCCCGATGCCTCTGGGCCGTAGCTACTGACTTGCCTGCGTGACGTAAAGAGAGCAGGAATCTCACTACACACTCTTCCAGCCCCCAAAGCTCCCTCCCGGCAGTACCCAAAAAGGCCCAATAGGAACGGAACGCCCCTTCATATGCCTTCCTCGTCCTGGGTGCTAAACTCTCTCCCACGAGGTCTTGTAGTCCGGGGCACCGAGAGACCAGAGAGCTTCGGGAAAGGGTGCCGCCACCGGGTCCGCTGTGGGCAGAAAACCCCAGAAGGCCTGCATACGGAAACGAGAGAGCGCATCAGCCGCTTGGTTCATCACCCCCGGCACGTGTCGCGCCCTAAACAGTACATTCAGTTGCATGCACAACAACACAATTTCCTTGAGCAGTCTCAGAATCAATTTGCAACGTGCTGCCTGACTATTGATACACTCAACCACGGTCATGTTATCAGACCAGAACACCACAGAGTGATCCCTAAACCCTTCTGGCCATGTTTTCAAAGCCACCAGAATAGGGAACAGTTCGAGAAAAGCAATGTTACTCGTCAACCCGCACTCATGCCACCATGACGGCCATTTTTGAGCCGACCATTGTGTACCCAGTATGGCGCCAAAACCCATACTCCCCGCCGAGTCTGTCCATAGCCCCAACTCCTCGGAAGACACTGCTGGTTTATTCCAGACAATTCGACCATTGAAATCCGCCAGGAATGCAATCCAAATGCGCATGTCCTGGCGAACCTCTGCCGAGAGTCTCGTACGATGATGTCCTTCCTTCAAGCCGACCATGGACTGTGCAATCGAGCGGGAAAAGGGGCGCGCCATCGGCATTATTCTCAGGGCAAAATTCAACTGACCCACCACCTGTTGCAATTGATGCAGGTTCACTTTCGTTGCACGAATACATGTCTCAAGGGATAACCTGAATTTTAACACTTTTTCTTTAGGTAATCGAAAACAACCTTCCACCGAGTCGAGCTCGATCCCCAGAAACTCGATCAAGGTCGAGGGACCCACCATCTTACCTGGCGCCAATGGCACACCGAATTGATTCATTATGACACAAAATTCATGTAAGGCCTGTCCACACTCAGAATCCCCGGCTGCCCCCAGAAACAGAAAGTCATCGAGATAGTGCATAACATGTTGAAAACCTGTCTTCCTCGTGAATACCCACTGCAGAAAACAACTGAATTTCTCGAAATAGGCACATGAAATCGAGCATCCCATTGGCATACATTTATCCATGTAATAGCGACCCTGAAACTGAAAACCAAGGAGACGCTGATCGTCTGGGTGTACCGGGAGCAACCGGAACGCTGACTCGATGTCCGATTTGGCCATCAGCGTCCCGGGCCCCAGGCGATTCAATATGGCAACGGCCTCATCGAAAGATGCGTACCGCACCGAACATACTTCCGGGTCTATCGCGTCATTCACGGAAAGACCACGTGGGGCTGATAAATTATGTATCAGCCGAAACTCACCCGGGTCCTTCTTGGGGACCACCCCTAGAGGAGAACACACAAAATTAGCAACTGGTGGCAAATCGAATGGACCAGCGACACGACCTCGAGTCACCTCTTTCCCAATCTTTACCTGCACCACTGCCGTGTGCTGTAAGACCGACATTTGATTCTTACAGTCCGGTACCCCCTGAAAATCCCCCACTGGGATGCGGAAACCATATGAAAACCCGTTCCGTAACACCCCAGCGGAAGCATGATCTGGGTATTCGCTGAGCCAAGGAATCATTGCCATGGTATCAATCGGGGTCGGTAAAGGCGCCCCTCGGACTATATTAGACCTGTTTGGCGCCTCCCTTACCACCGTTATCACCCGTTTTGGCTCTGCACATGGACTCAGGATGGGATGGCTGCCCACACCCCCCACACTCATGTCTGAATTTGCATGACCCCTGGGGCCTGGTACATTTGCCCCTGTTAAAATTCCAACAGACCCCCCTCTTACCTGTGTTGCCACTCGGTTTCGTGTGGAACTCGTTACCTGCACCCGTCCGAAAGGGCGTCCCAGAGTTTTGGCGGGAGGATTCCCCCCCGTTACTCCCTACTAATGGCACCTTCAACATCCCTGTACTCTCCATTTTTTGCCAAGACACAGAGTCGTAACAATCCCAAGACAACAACGGGTTGTGTTCTTTAGCTTTTCTAAACAAATTATCATAGCAGAACCATTGATTGCCCCCATATGCCACAGAATACTCCATAATACGTGACTGATAAATGGGTAACTCGGTCAACAACTCAGGCCTGCGCTCCCCCATGATGGAAGTAAAAATTCCCCACGCTCTGCCCCAAGTACCAATGGTCTCGTCGACCTTAAAGGCGGCCATTTTTGCGCGCCAAACACTCGGATGCATGAGCTCCTTTTGACTCTTCACATGCTCGATCTCGTAATGGTCGGTAAGCAATGAAAACATGTTTACATATTTATCCGCCCAAATCAATTCCTTGATTTCTAGTGGGACGTGCTGGGCAATCTTCTCCTTACGAGAAGGTGCAGACTGCCCCCCGCAATCGGCAATGGCCGCTTACCTGAAGTAGACCCCACGTTTGTCGCCGAACTTGGGCCTGCTGTACTTCCAACCGCCGGGACCTGTGGGGGAACAGAAGATGGCGTCTTCGCAGCCTCCCTAGATTCCCGCAGTTGCCTCATCACTGCCCGGGCGTCGTCAGCCGTGGCGCCCTCGCTATCGTTTCCCAACCACGCTGCCAATTGTGCCGCTAACTCGGGGGGCATATCCTCCCTGTTCGCAGGGGTGACCACCACAGGGATTGGATTCCCCTCCTTTGGCGCCGGGGTTGGCTCCTCTCGTGGGGCTTCGGGAACCGGGGTCTCCCCCCAAGTGCTCCCCTTCTGGGCCTCTTGCTTTTCCCACTGGGAATTGTTCCCTGTAAAGGCCGTTTTGATCCTCCCTCCCCGTCCTTAGCCTCAACCTTTCTCTTCAGATCGGCTATCTCTTTCATGAGTATGCGGAGCATCTCGTCGGTACCGACCCGCTTTCCGACCTTCTTGGGCATTCTTAGACGGGATATCTGTAAGACAAAAGAGAGATTATAACGCTCAAAATTGCTCTTCGTTCCGTCTCGAGCTCACGTGCAGCGGGAAGGTGCAGCTTCAGATCACAGGAACACGAGGATGCTTTCTTGGCTTCCGCTCCTTTTATCCGTCTTCAGGGTGGGCGTGAACCCGCCCCCGCCTGCCTCCGAGGGCGTGGCCGGCCGCGTCGGTGTCTAGGCCAGCCCACTCTAGGGCGGGAAAAAAGCGCGCCCCGGCTACGCCGCTTCGGGCATACCAGCCGAGACTCGCCTCCCGCCCAAGATGGCTTCCCGGGGGGATCGTGGTACTCCACCATACGTTCGGGGGGACCGATTGGTCGCCCCTTTCCATTCTCTCACCAAGATGAAAGTCAGAGTGAGGAAAGAAGGAGGGGTTTTCATCATTTGGGAAAAGTATAAGTTCTAAACCAATGAAAAGTGTTAATTTTAGATCACATGACCTAGTATTACATCATTAGGAAACCAAAAGTGAAATGAACCAATGAAAAGTGTTATTACCGAGTCACATGACCTGCTGTGTTTACGTTTCGCGCTTTGCTCCGCTTTCCGGTCCGCTTCCGGGTCCGCTAACTAGGCGCGTCAAATGACGTATTACGCGACAACGCAAAACGTCATTCTAACGTAACAGTTACGCTAAAGGAACGTTTACCGGTTCGCGGACCGAGCCGCGGCTTTAAATTGAGCTAACGGGAAGCTGACCGGTTCGCGGACTGGGAGCGAAACATACATTTTTTTTTTTTAAATTGTATAAAAAACATGTAAAATATATTTTAAGATTAAAAGAAGAATACATTTTACAGCTACAGATATTAGCTTTTAAAAAACCATTGAAATTCACTGAAAAAACCATAGGTTATAGACCATATATAGTTAGGGATTCGCATTTACAAAACCTTATTTTACTCGCACAAAACCATTGAAATTCCATATATAGTTAGTTGCACTAACTATATATCGCGCACCCGCAATCCACTGCTGATGATGTCACATATTACATCATTCATGACATGGTCAGTGACATCACTGATGACATCTCAAATGACATCACTGATGACATCACTGATGACATCTCATTTGACATTACTGATCACATCACTGATGATATCATTCATGTGATAATACGATGAACCTCTTCAGACTCTAATTTAACCTTAGATACAATCAGTGTAAACAGACACTCACAGACTGCCACTCATCCATGAAGTTACTCACACACCTAGTCAGTCATGCAAAGAATCAATCACACCTTAATTTCCTCAACTATACAGTTATACAAACTTTACTTATTCAAACATATACTAACACATGTTTACTCTCTTATACAATCCCTGATACAAGTTCACAATGATCCATACAGCCACTCACACATTCACTGGCTCTTATGCACAGTTATTTATATATGTCAACTCTCACATGTACTGTGTTTTACATATGTACTTACTTTGACATGTAGCAATGAGATATCCATTCACTCACCAATACACTCATGCACACAGTCAACCGCCCATACAGCTGTTTCCACATGCACTTTTGAAACCATACATCTAGTGAATCAACTGCTCACACATCTATGCACAGAGTCATACACCTCCCAGCCACCCACACACACACTCAGTCTCCCATACAAATACTTGGGCAACCAATCAATAACCCATATAGTTACTCATATAGCTACTTATCAACACATGCAACAGTTTACAGAACAACAGACATAATGATGCACACATTAAGACAGTTTAGTCACTAACCCATGCACTCAGTGAGACACATTTAATCACTCACTCATACAGTCAGTCATGCACCTACTAAATCCTTCATCCAGACACTTATACATCCACTCATTCTTCAATATGTAAGACATATTTTAACTTTACAGAAACATACAGTCACTGGATGTTGTCATCAGTGATGTCATCAGTGATGTCATTTGAGATGTCATCAGTGATGTCACTGACCATGTCATGAATGATGTAATAAACTGATGATGTAATATGTGACATCATCAGCAGTGGATTGCGGGTGCGCGATATATAGTTAGTGCAACTAACTATATATGGAATTTCAATGGTTTTGTGTGAGTAAAATAAGGTTTTGTAAATGCGAATCCCTAACTATATATGGTCTATAACCTATGGTTTTTTCAGTGAATTTTCAAGGTTTTGTAAATGCAAATTCCTAACTATATATGGTCTATAACCTATGGTTTTTTCAGTGAAAAAAAAAAAAAAAAAAAAATATATACATATATATATATATATATATATATATATATATATATATATATATATATATATATATATATATATATATATATATATATATATATATATATATATATATATATATATATATATATATATATATATATATATATATATATTACCTACTGGTGGTCGCCAGTAGGCAGTTATAGTTAGGATTTTTTTAATGCAAAATCTCACAATTCTATTGTGAATAACTTTGGAGCCGGTTGACGAATCTGCCTGAAAATTTCCTCAAATTTGCCTCACGGGGCTCTCGTCCTTCCTTGGAAGTTTGGGGGGGATTCATCAAGTGGGGGCCGAGATAAAATGGGGGTCCCAAAACATGTTTTCCCCATGTTAATTTCCATAGGGCGGTGGACCTCACTTTTAGCCCGAACGGCTGAATGGATTTCCACCAAACTTGGCAAAATTGTAGGGACTGGTAGCCCGATGTGCCTTTGCTATGTCTTAAGATATTTGCTCCAGTGGTTTTTGAGTAATTTATGTTCAAAAAATATATATATCTATGGCAGCGCCCCGGTACGCGCACCGGGGAGCGCTCTGGGCGCGCCACGCGAGGTGCGCACGGAAAGCTGATTGGCTCTGTAAACATTCGAAACAGTCCGGAGCGGCCGCCATCTTGTGTCTCGGTAGGATTGAGACACAAGAGGTGAGAAAAACAAAGGGGGAAATTACCATAAGGGGCAGAGTAGACCCCCCTTGACCCCCTAGGTTTGATGTGGGGGCTATAACAGGGCCCCGCGGGTGAAAAAAAAATGTTTTTTATGATTTGCGCGGGGGGAGCACCCGGTACGTGCACCGGGGAGCGGACCCGGGAGCATGCCATGGGGAAAAATGAATGATAGAGTTTTTAAAAAATGTAGCCTTTTTTTAGAAATTGGAGGTAGTTCTAAAAATAACAGTTTTTTTCTTCTTTTTGTTGTGTTATATTTTTTTAATGTTTTTTGAACATTTTGTACTTTTTTTGGCTTTTATGAACTATTTTGTATTTTTTTGGTTATTTTTATGGGGAGAAACAAAAACCAGGGAATTGAAAATGGCTCAAAAGGAGCAAAAAAAAATCAGGAAAAAATTAGGGTTTTTGGGGGCAATTGTGGTTGTCACCAGCAAGGAGGATGAGCTTTAGGCTCTGCTCACCATAGGAGATGGTCTTACCACAAAAAATACAGGAGACCCTAAATTCTCCAAATCGTGGTTGAATGCAAGGGATTGTCTCCCTTGTCTCTGGTCCCGATGGAGTGGGTTGTTTTCGTTTGGAGGTGTAGATTGGGGAGGGTTGCTGGCCAGTTCCCTCATCTCTGCGGCAGCATAGTTGTTAGGATGCTTGCGCTGCATGTGCCTTATCATGGTATTGTTCCCAAATGAATATTTTTTATTTGGGTTACCCCTTGAGAGTTCCATGTCACAGATAATGCAAGTCACCTTTGCCGCATTCACTTTCTTTTTTCCCTCAGGGATGGAAAAAAACTGCCATACAATGTGTGGGTTGGGTTGGTATGGGGTATTGTGTTCTTCCAGCCACCTCCTCCTCGTCCCCTCCTCCTCTTCCTCCTCCTCCTCTTCTTCTTGACCACCAATGTGATGTTGTGGTGGTCCTCTTGGTGGTGGTGGTGGTGGTGGTGGTGGTGCAGATGCTCCAGCTGATGCTGCTACTGTAGCCATTTCAAAGTACAAAACATACCTAAAAGATTTCAAAACAGGTCTTCCTCAGTCAAAGGACAAAGTCAGAATAAGGAAAAAAGGTGGGGTCTTTCATCATTTGGAAAAAAAAAATGTCCTGAACCAATGAGAAGTGTTATTTTCAGGTCACAAGACTAGGGATTTCATCATTATGAAACCCAAACTGTTCTGCGCCAATTAAAAGTGTTCTTTTCAGGTCACATGACCCGACGCGCTTACACGACGCGGCCCTGGGTTGCGTCGCGTAAGCGCGTCGGATGTTTATGTTGCGCGATCGTATTCGCTCGAGTGCTTCCGGGTGCGCTTACGCTGTGCGTATCACGTGGACGCGGCTACGTGATACGTCACGATGATGTTTTCGTTCGCGGCAATAGAGCTAATGGGACGCTCTCCGGAGCGCGCCCTGGGGCACTTCAAAAGACTACACTTTCCGGGGCGCTCCAGGGCAAAAAAAAAAAAATATATATATATATACATTAAAAAAATTGTTTTAAATACAAATATAATATAGGATTCATTCATTTTCAAAAATATTACATTTCATAGCTATAGACATTTGCTATTAACAACATTTTGAAATTTACTGAAAAAAACATAGGTTTCACACCAGTTATAGGTAGGAATTAGCATTTAAAAAACCTATTAAATTCACTGAAAAAACCATTGGTTTCACACCAGTTATAGTTAGGAATTAGCATTTAAAAAACCTATGAAATTCACTGAAAAAACCATAGGTTTCACACCAGTTATAGGTAGGAATTAGCATTTAAAAAAACTATTAAATTCACTGAAAAAACCATAGGTTTCACACCAGTTACAGTTAGGAATTAGCATTTAAAAAACCTATTAAATTCACTGAAAAAACCATAGGTTTCACACCAGTTATAGTTAGCTGGAAACTTTACTGACATAAAACCATTGAAATTAATAAATAAATAAATAAACTATTGAACATCCATTTATTTGCATACACAGCTATACACACACTAGTACATTACTTCTAAGGAAACTTACACAACTTATAGAAACACATACTTATTTAAACAGGAACTCTTTCAATCTGTCCCTCTCACATATACTCACTTATATACATCAATACTCACATATACTAGATTAACACATATGTAGTTACTCATAAAAACACTAGTGAGGCAGGCATTCACTCACTAACACACACATATTCACACTCATCCACCCATACAGTCCTGCACATACGCTGTCTTAAAAACACATACAAACAGTGAGTCAGTCACCAACCCATGCAGCCACTTATACACAAAGTGAAACACTGATACATATATTTAAAATATTTAAAAATTACTTGCTAAAATATGTATTCACTAAGATACACTTTATAAGCCAGTTAACCAATAAATATTTTATTAAAAATAAACATCCATTTAAACACTTATTTAAACATGTATTCGTCCATCGACCTTTACAAATACATATATAAAACATATTAATATTTCAGAAAGACACACATTCACTGGATGGTGTCATCAGTGATGTCATGAGTGATGTCACTGACCATGTCATGAGTGATGTAATATGTGAAGTCATCAGCAGTGCATTGTGGGCGCACGAGTTATAGTTAGCTGAAGTAACTATAACGGGGGAATTTCATTGGTTTTATATGAGTAAAATATCCAGCTAACTATAACATGTGTCAAACCTATGGTTTTTTCAGTGAATTTCATAGGTTTTGTAAATGCTACTTCCTAACTATAACGTGTGTAAAACCTATGGTTTTTTCAGTGAATTTCATAGGTTTTTTAAATGCAACTTCCTAACTATAACGTGTTTAAAACTATGGTTTTTTTCAGTGAATTTCATAGGTTTTTTTGAATGCTACTTCCTAACTATAACGGGTTTAAAACCTATGGTTTTTTCAGTGAATTTGCAAGGTTTTTTAAATGCTAATTCCTAACTATAACATGTGTTAAACCTATGGATTTTTCAGTGAATTTCAAAGGTTTTTTAAATGCTAATTCCTAACTATACCGTGTGTTGTACAATTGTGGTCGAATGTGTGCATGGTTTCATCTCTCTTGATATACGATGGACGTCGGCTGTTTGATGTACAACAATCCTTTAAACCCTCCCACGCTTATGACGGAACCGCTCCGTCATAGTCCTCGGGTGGGCTACGCTGGTGACGGAGTGGTTCCGTAATGGCCCGCCCGACACGCCTGCGTGGCGCTGATTCCGCGCCTGCGCTGACGTTCTGAAGAACTGGCAGGATCATGACGGAACCAGATGCGTCAAGTTGTAAATAGCCCGCACCATGGCGCATCTTTTGCACCGCCGCTGCGTCACAAAAGTGACGCAACGGCGGCGCAAAACAGGTGTAAGGGGCTTGTAAATCTGCCCCAGGATGTCTAAAGGTAGGGTAGTGAGTTAAGGGAAATTAAAAATTATGGGAAGAGCAGTATGGAAAAGAAAGTAAAGGAGGAGGAGTGACAGAAGGGGAGTGAGGATGGTCATAAGGAAGGAGAGTAAGGGACAAAGAGATTCGCGCCTGCGCTGACGATCTGAAGAACGGGCAGGGTCATGACGGAACCAGATGCGTCACATTGTAAATAGCCCGCACCATGGCGCATCTTTTGCACCGCCGCTGCATCACAAAAGTGACGCAATGGCGGCGCAAAACAGGTGTAAGGGGCTTTTAAATCTGCCCCAAGGTGTCTAAAGGTAGGGTAGTGAGTTAAGGGAAATTAAAAATATGGGAAGAGCAGTATGGAAAAGAAAGTAAAGGAGGAGGAGTGACAGAGGGGGAGTGAGGATGGACATATGTAAGGAGAGTAAGGGAAAAAGAGAGAATTATAGAGTAGGGTAAGGGGAGTGAAGGTAAAAGAAATGGAAAGATGGTGAGGGAAGGGGATTTGAGGATGATAAAAGGGAGGTAAGTGACCCCCAAGGCAAAAAAAATTAAAAAAAATTTGGGACAATCATGGGGTGCGCGCAGGGTCCGCGCACCCCACGATTTAAAAAAAAAAATAATAATTTTTGCCTTGGGGGTCCCTGTGGGACCCCCTGAGCAGGCCTTGGGGGTCAGGATGCTTCTACCCTGCCCCCTTTTTGAGTTCTACACCTTGGTTTTTCTGCTTTCCTGTGCCTCAGTCTACCGAGGCACAAGATGGCTGCCAACAATTTCTGTTTTAGAGTGTTGACAGACAGTGGCAGCCAATCAGCATGAAGCTCGTGCACGGCAAGGTGCGCGCACGGTGCGCGCACAGTGCGCGTACGGTGCGTGCACCCGTGCGCACTTATAGATATATAATTGATTTCAACTTTAATTTTCTCAGCAGCTACTGGAGGGATTTACACCATTTAAACAAAAGCGTGATCTGCGTACCAGACCCTACCATGTTCCCAAATTTGGTGCAATTCCGTTCAGCGGTTCGGGCTGTAGACCTTTCTAAACGTCCTATTGAAATTAACATGTGGAAAACACGTTTTGGGACCCCCCTTTTTTCTCAGCCCCCGCTTGACGAATCTTCGCGAGATTTTCAGGGAAGGAGCGGAGCATAGCGAGTCATATTCTTTGAGAAATTCGCGGAGATTCATCAACCGACGCCAAAGTTATTCCCAATAGAATGTTGCGGATTTCCTATGGAAACTAGGTCCTAACTATAACTACCTACTGGCTACTGCCAGTAGGTAATACATTTATATATGTATAGATGTGTATATTTACAGAAACAAACAAAGGTCACAGTGTCATTATAGTCAGGAAATGGAATTAAAAAAACCTTTGCATTCACTCCTGAAATGGTCAGTGACATCACTGATGACATCTCAAATTACATCATGGTTGGCATTATTGATGACTTCATCCAGTGTCTGTGAGTGTTTCTGAAATGTTTCTGAGTATTAAATATATATACACCAAGGTGTATTTAGGAATAAGTTGGTGTATGTGTGCCTATATGCATGATTTAGTGGGTGCGTGACTGACTGTATAAGTGAGTGATTATATGTGTCTCAGTAAATGTATGGGTAAGTGACAAGGTTGCGCGTCAGTTGGTGTGTAAGTAGCTGTATAGGTTATTGATTGCTTAACTGAGTACCTGTATGAGTATATGAGTGTCTGTGTGGGTGGATGAGGTGGTGTATGACTGCCTACATGGATGAGTGAGTGTGTGAGTCAGTGGCTATATGGGTTTGTGAGTGTGTCTGTGAGGTGCTCTGTGAGTGTGTGTATGTCTGTGTCGGTAAATGAATGGATGTGTCAGTGGTACATGGGTGTGTAACTGCATATGTGAAAGGCAGTATAGGTGAATGTTGGAGTATATAAGTGACTGCATGTGTGTGAGAGAGTGATTGTGAAAGTGACTGTATGGGTGAGTGCGTGCTTAAGTCAGTGACTGTATAGATGGGTTAGTATGTTTAAGTATGCGTATGACTAAGCAAATTGGTGTGTCTATAACTGTATAGGTGAGTAAGCGGCTGTGTGTTTAACTATGGGTGAGTGAGTAGGTTTATGAGTAGCTCTATGGATGACTGACAGTGTGTGTGTGGGTGTATGGGTATATGAGTGCATATATCAGAGGCTGTATTAGTGAGTGAGTTGGTGTATGAGTAATTGTATAGGTGCCTTTGTTGATATGTGTGTGTAGACCTATGAATCAGCGAGTGGGTATGAAGATACAGGTTTGTTTGTTTATGTTTATAAGCTTATATAGCGCATGAATCACCCCCAGAGGGGTATCTCGGTGCTTGCGGATTTGCAGAAGAATTTGAGATGGTATGCTATGCTAAAAAAGGGCAGTTTTCAGAGCTCTACTGAATTTCAGGTGATCAGGACACTGTCTTAGGGTCAGAGGGAGCTGCTTGTATATTAAAGGTGCCTGGTACAAATAGGGTTTACCTCCTGTTAGTGTTTTTTTAATCCTTGGGATTTTGAGCAGGAATTTCGACCGAGATCGCAGGTCCCATGGGGGAATATATTGATGAAGCCTTTCCGTCAAAGACGAGGGTCCGTTTCCCCATATTGCCTTATGTGTCAAGCAGCAAATCTTAAACTTCACCCGTTTACGTACAGGTAACCAGTGTAGTTGTTGTAGGAGGGGGAGCGTGGCTGACCTATAGGGTGCATTGCAACAAAGCATGCTGCAGAGTTTTGTACCACTTGAAGGCGATTTAAGGCAGATTCGTTAGCTGCAATCAGTAGAGCATTGCAATAGTCTAGTTTACTCAGTACCAGGGCTTGTATAAGAGTCTTTCATAAGGAGTCTCGGAGATAGGGGAAAGCTCTTCTCATCATGCCCAGCACATGAAAGCATGTACCAAGCTTATGGGTAAAATGTTCTTTTATTGTTAGAGTCTGGTTGAGAGGAACCCGTAGATTTTTTGCAGTAGTTTTTGCGGCAGGAACAGTTCCCAACTCTTTGGGCCACCAGCTTGGTGCCCATAGAAGCGGAGCGGAGCGGAAATCATGCTCCGAAAAGCATGATTTCAGTCTTGCCATCATTCAGTTGTAGAAAGTGGTTCCTCATCCATTATGAGATGGCCAGCATGCCGGGATGTTTTATTAAAGCAGAAGGTGAGTTTGGTGTCGTCTGCATAGGATATCAGGACAAATCTGTGGCACCTTAAAAGGGTGCCCAAGGGGGCAATATAGATGTTGAACATAGTTGGGCTCAGAGCCCTGCGGCACCCTTTTGGTCAATTTCTCTGTATTGAACCGATATGGGCCCAGATTAATGGTCTGAGTGTGATTGGAGAGGAAGATGGTCATCCTTTGAGTGCCACTCCCCCAATCCCCGCTTCCCTCCTTCTTTTGAGCTGAGTCTGATAATTGATCGTGTCAAATGCGGCAGAGAGATCTAATAGCACCAGGAGGGTGTATTGGCCCTGATCTAGCACAAGCCTGCTGTTGTCTGTTATGGCCACCAATGTATTTTCCATACTGTAAATGGGGAGGAAACCTGATTGAGAGGGATCCAGGTAGCCAGCCAATTCGATATGGTCAGATAGTTGTTTATTGACATGTTTTTCCAGCACTTTGCTCAGGCAGGGTAGGAGGAAATAGGGCGGAGATTTGAGAGATCTTCCATGGGAGCTTTGGTATCTTTCTGCAATGGAATGATCTGAGCCGCATTCCATGTTATAGGTAAGTGACCTTCCTTCAGAGATGAATTTAATAAAGAACAAACGGGGTCGGATAGCAGATTGGCGAGGGACGCTGACATTCTTGCAGGTAAGACATCCAGGGGTGGGCCTGATTTAACCTTGCACATTAACACTGCAGTTTCTGCACGCGATAGAGAAGGGAAGGACAGCAGTGTTTTAGGCCCACTGCTAAGGTGTACTGGTGTGTTGTCTAATGGCGTGAGCAACTAGCCTTGATGAATTTATTATAGATGGAGTCTATTTCCTGTATGAAGAATGCTCTAATATTATCGCAGAGAGGCTGGGAGAAATGTTCTTCTAGTTTGCAGGCTTTAGGGCAGGTAAAGTCTGTCAGGATCTTTTACAAGATTTTAGGGGTAGTGGCTTTCATTCTTAAGAAGATTAGGAGTAAACCATGCAACCTGGGATTGTCTAGGTGCTTCCAAGCGAGTTTTCAGCAGGGCAATCGAGTCAATGGCAGCTAGGGTCGTTTTGTTAAAGTGGGTAAGTTTTCTTCAATGTTGCTTAGTGGAGAATACCTATGGGGTAAAGGTAAATGGAAAAGTCTCTGAATTGATTTGGTACCATTGTCTATATGAGTACTGAGTGCGGGGGGTAGGTGTCTGGAGTTCAGAGGGTCCCTGCACTAGAAAATTGATAAATGCATGGTCCGATAGCACACTGCTCTTGGTGATTCGCATGTGAGTGAGGGTGAGTTGGGAAAGACAATGTCAAGAGTGTGTCCTGCTGAGTGAGTAGGGCCATCATTGATTTTAGTTAGATTCAGTGCAGCTAGGTCAGCCAGGAAGGATGACGTTTCTACTATGTCAAGGCATTATTTAATTTTTTATTTTATTTTATTTTTTGAGCTTTTAGAGAGCGACAGCTACCCAAAATGGTTTCCCGGCGCTAATGAGGCAGTAGGTTAGTGAGTCGAGCAAAATTACTATGGTACAGTAAGGGGCTCTTTATTGATTAAACAACCATGTCTTTATGGCTCTGCGGAAATGAACATAGCTAGATTCCTTGCGTAAATTCAAGGGGAGAGAATTCCACAATTTGGGGCCCAACAGAGAAAAAGACCTCCCGCCCCTCCTGGTGAGTGTGATCTTGGGCAGGCTGAAAAGGCCTTGAGATGAGGATCTCAGACAACGAGCCGGAGTATATGTATGCACCAAGGATTGTAGATATCTCTGGGCAGTGCCCCATTTTATTCTGTGCATAAAATTGAGGGTCTTAAACTTGACTCTGTTTTCAACTCTGAGCCAATGTAGCGTGCGAAGATGTCCTGACATGCGTTCCATTCTGTGGCATTTGCATAGCAGTCTTGCGGCGGCATTTTGCACAAGCTTAAGGCGTCTGATGACAGCCTGAGATGCCCCTAAATAGAGAACGTTTCAGTAATCTAAACGTGAAGTAATTAAGGCGTTGACTACGGACTTTTGTGTATCTCTAGGCAGCATCCAGATGATTTTCTTGAGCCACCGCAAGATGGTAAAGCAGGTGGCAGTTAGTTTCCTGACCTGGGGTTGCATAGTTAGGCCTATGTCTATGATGATCCCTAGATTTTGTACCTGTCCCGAAGGAATGAGAAGGGTCCCCATTTCAGAAGGCCAGTGTCTTGCGCTCCAGAGATCTTGTTTGGGGCCCAGTATTATAACCTCCGTTTTGTCCCCGTTTAATTTGAGCAGGTTGTCCCTCATCCATCTTGCAATTTTGCTAAGACCGGACTGCAGGGGGGAAATGGAATCGTTACCAGCATTTGAGAGTGAAAAAATTATCTGGGAATCGTCTGCTTAAGTAAACATTGTCAGACCTTCAGTTTCGGCTATCTCAGCAAGTGGAGTTACATATATGTTAAATAGCAAAGGGCTGAGTACCGAACCCTGAGGGACTCCATACGGAGACAGATGAATGTTGGAAGAGGCTGCATTGGAGGTGATTTGAAAAGTTCTTTGGGTTAAAAAAGAGGCGATCCAGTCCAGGGTTTTACCCCTAATGCCCCTGTCAGAGAGGGACTTTAGCAAGATGTTATGGGAAATAGTATCAAACGCTGCGCTGAGATCAAGTAAAATCAGCACAGCCGAGTCACCTCTATCTACCAGATGGCGTATAATTTCCGTCACTCCCAACAGTGTTGACTCCGTGGAGTATATCATTGGCCTCCGTGTACTGGGCAAGATGGCA
The DNA here is from genome assembly GCF_964263255.1 of Lissotriton vulgaris. NCBI lineage: Eukaryota > Metazoa > Chordata > Amphibia > Caudata > Salamandridae > Lissotriton > Lissotriton vulgaris. The sequence goes on from NW_028252532.1 coordinate 182,527, forward strand.
ATGAACATATTTCTCCAAAATTTTGGAGAAAGCAGGCAGGAGGGAGATGGGACGGAAATTGGCGAGAATTTCAGGATCGGCTGTAGGCTTTTTTAGCAAAGGTGAGACCATGGCATGCTTCCCCATAGCCGGAACCGAGGCATTTAGTAGGGACAAGTTTAGTGCATTACAAATTACCAAAAGTTGAGGGATATCCAGGAGTTTCAGTACAGAGATTGGAAGCGGATCAGCTGGTGATCCCGATTTCAATTTCCCCAAGATCTCTTGTAGGCCTTGAACTGTCAACTCAGGCCAGGAAGTTAGGGGCTCAAAGGTCAAGGCTTGCTGGATGGTGAAAGTAATGCCTGAATCGATATTAGTAGCAGCAAGCGTCTGGAGCTGTTTAGATATATCTAAATAAATGATGTCAATCTTATTTATGAAGAATTGCCCCAGTTCTTCACATTGGGCATTACTCAAATAAAGTGGTTTAGCAGTAGTTTATGAGCCCACCAGCTCTTTGACTAAGTTAAACAATGTTTTAGATTTGTTTGTTGCCTCGGAGATGGTCTTCGCAACATAACCAGCTCTGGTTTTTGTACAAGCATTGTGATATAGCTTAAGTTCATTTCTATATGTCTGCCCAGCCTCAAAAGAGAAGTCTTTCCCTCCAGAGGCGTTCCAGACATTTACATTTAGATTTGTTAACTTTAAGTGATTTGTTAAACCACGGTTCAGGAGATTTATGGGCATTCGTTCTTTTATATGCTAATGGCAGGCAAGTGTCTATGGCCTTCAAAAGCCACGTATTGATCTTACAAGACACTATCTCCATATCATCCGTGTTTAATAAGTCACTTGCTGGAGAAGAATCGAGGGCAGATTTGAGATGGTTCATGTCCATCTTTTTCCAGTTCCTTTTACCGGACTTTATTCTCGAGTTTTGAAAGATGGGGACCGCAGGAGTGGACAAAGTAAATTTCAAAAGAAAATGGTCTGAACAGTGTAAGGGCAGGGTGGGGAAACAGTCTAAATGGGTAAAGTTGGAAAAGATGGGGTCTAATAGATGATAGATGACCACCTATGTGGGTGGCTCCCGAATTCCACAGGGTGATGTTCATAGCTGCGAGATAGTCGACCAGATTTTTACCTATATTGTTCTGTGGATCTTCTAGATGAATATTTAGGTCTCCTATGTTGAAAAAATTGCTCAGTTGACCAAAATAGCAGCAATAAAGTCAGAAAATTGTGACACCCAAGATTGAACGGAGCCGGGCAGCCGGTAAACTAAAAGGCCAGTAAAAGTAAAATTAGGAAGCAACGTAAGTTTAAAAAGAGCCGCCTCGCAGGAACTCAGGGAGACCGGTTCTAAAGTGCGTTGCAGCGATTTTTTAAAAATGATCGCAATACCGCCCCCGTTCTTTTTGATCTATCTCTCCTAACAATTGCATAATTAGAGGGGAGGGCTTCCGCAATATCAGGGCAAGCACTGTCGTGCAGCCATGTCTCAGTGAGAAACAAGGCATCCGGTAACTCCTCAGACAGAAGATCATAAATGTTTATTTTATGCTTAATTAACGATCGGCAGTTCATACTGCCAAAAAGCCAGAACTGAGGAGGCTTAAGTCCCGCAGACAGGTATCGGCAAGGCTGGGGAACCTCATGGTGAAAATTACAAGCAATACAAGAACTCGAGCATTGCCGGTCATTCGGGATAATTATACATTGCTGCCTTATCAGTTTGCGAAATAAATGTAACGTGGCTGAAGAATAAACCAATCGGGCCGGTGACTTTTGGCCAGGGGTTGTGGGCCCTGGGCCCGGCCTGGCACGGACTGGCGCAGACGGGCTTGCCTTTGGCGCGCCTTCGGCGCGTCCTAGGCGCGCCCGTGCACACGTCCGCTGCGCGGCCGGGTAATGATGGCCATGTAATACTGGAAAGGATTGGGGGGGGCGAGGAGGCTGGAACGTAGCCCCTGCAAAGTTTCCCAGGAGATGTCAGCCTCCCTTAATCAATCACAGTGTCAGCGCCTAAGTCGGCTGAGCCTGGAGAACTAAAACAATCAATAAGGTGGGTTGCAAGTTCCAAATGAAAGCAAAATCGTTTTAAAATATACAGCAACAAGTAAAATTGCAGCGCTCACACTTTCCCGGCTTTTCGCCTCAGGAAAGGTGTGTCTGTCTCAAAGTAAGCGCGAGGAAGCGCCATGTATTTATATGCAGGTGAGGTTGGGCGGGGTGAGGAGGCTGGAACGTAGCCCCTGCAAAGTTTCCCCCGAGATGTCAGCCTCCCTTAATCAATCACAGTGTCAGCGCCTAAGTCGGCTGAGCCTCGAAAACTAAAACAATCAATAAGGTGGGTTGCAAGTTCCAAATGAAAGCAAAATCGTTTTAAAATATACAGCAACAAGTAAAATTGCAGCGCTCACACTTTCCCGGCTTTTCGCCTCAGAAAAGGTGTGTCTGTCTTCATATATTCACTATGTATGTTAAAATCTCCCAGCAGCATGAAATTGCTGGAGGAGATCGCATGGGGGGCTATGAACTCCAGACGCTGCAGGGAGAAGTACGCAAAGGGGCCCGGGTGTTGATATACCAGTGCCCCTCTTCAGGAGTGTTGTGGTGCAAGATCCATCCTAAAAATCTGAATTTTGATCTGCGCATTACTGCGCTGTTCTAATTTTGTGATTTTTACTCTTTCATTATAAATTTTGGTGGCTCCTCCCCCGGTTTTTGTCTGCCTATCGAGTCTCTGAATCCTGTACCCTTCTGGGATAGCAAAGGCAATTGCGGGGGCGCTAGATGGTTTTGTCTCCGTCACTAAACCGACCTCGGTGTGTTTGAATTTATTAAGTCCCAAATCTGTGTAGCATGCTTAGGGAGTGAGCTCTTGTTTACCAGAAAACCTTACCAGTTTTGCCTGTGGAAAGTGGATTTATCCGAGGTTTTGAGAATGTTAGTGTGGAAGCTGGAGTGGATATATGAAAGTTTATATGGGGTGTGAGTGGGTTTGTCAGAGATTATGTGGATGATGTCATCAGTGATGCCATCATCAGTGCTTTGCAGGAGATTGAGTTGTAGTTAGCTCAGTTAACTATAACTGCTATATTTCTCTGATTGCGAAAAAATGTGACATGTCAGTCTAACTATAATGTCCCTGTAACCTTTGTTTTTTTAGTGAATTTCTAAAGTTTTTAAAATTTCATGTCCTATCTTTAACGCCCCTGTAACATTTAGTTTTTCCGTGAATTTTTAAGGTTTTCTAAATGCTAATTCCAAACTATAACACACCTATAACCTTTTTATTCAATGGATTTCTATAGTTTTTAAAGTAGTAGTCAACAATTGCAGAGTAGTGGAGAAAGGGGACAGGGCCTCCGACCAACTCTCAGGAATTCTGCCGTGGAGGACTTACCCGAGGTATCATGAGGGCTTCTTGGCCCCCAATGTCCCTCTGGAGCAAAGGGGTCTTTATCCTCCCACTAGTAGTAGTGTGTCAGAAGGCACGTTGGCAGAGTGGTGAAGAAAGGGGGCATGCCTCTGACAACTTCTCTTTATATGGAAAACAGCGGTTCCAGTGGGGTGATATAATTACTTGGTCTAGTAAAAATAAAGCATAATAGCAAAATGTACTAAAAGGGGTATAGGGGATGTTAGAGGGAGAAAGGCTACTCACAGCAAAGGATTTTTGACAATGCAATTGTATTTGAAAAAACAGATCAAAATATGTATATTTACAAAATTCTGTACAGTGCATAGGTGTCCCCAGTGTGTTGTGAAGAACCAAAAAAATCAATTGAGTGATTACTGGTGACAGTATTTACAAGGTTTCTAAGCAATCATTTTTTCAAGGAAAACGACCATTATTAGTTAGGAGCCAGAGAGATACACAGACATTCTATACAGTCATAAGTGCTGTCTGCAAGGTTCGTTTCCTTTAATCGTCGACAGCGTTTTGACCCTGCTGTGGATAAAGGGTCTCATCAGAACCATAGGGTGGGGGACATCTGGTAATTCAGTGCTGGTCACATATAGGGTGGTGTGACAACCATGTGCGTGATAAAGATAAAACAAATGCACTCACAGTGAACCCAGCCTGGTTCACTGGCATGAGTGACTTGGTACGGAATGCAGTCTAGTCTTGGGCGTGGTTAGGGTGGGGCGCGGTGATGTATCGATCGTGTCGGGGCATCCGGTATATTTAGGATCTAGAAATGAGCGTGGCCCTCAAGCGGGCGATCGTTACCGAGGTTGATACCTTGTGTAACAGCTGAATGGCAGCGAGCAGTCCGACTTGATCTGTCTGCTCCGGCAAGGAATAACAACCCCTCTAATTAACTCCAGTGAATCCCATATAATGGGATAGCTGAGATCTGATAGCAGGCCATGGGCTATCCAGTCCTTGAGGCCCAACTACCCCAGTAAGTCCCATACAGCAGGAATGCTGAGATCTGATAACAGACCATGCCCCTTTTCTCCACCACTCTGCAAACGCACCTCCTGGCACACTACTAATAGGGGGATTAGGTTTCCTTGGCTATTGAGGGCCCTTAAGGGTCACCTACTCTTCGAACTACCTCCAGTTAGTCCATAGAGCAGGAGTGTTGAGATCTGATAGAAGCAGTGCTTCATTTCAACCAGTGCTTTCCGGTGCTTAGCACTGGCCCCTATTCCTCAGCACTGGTGCTTATAGCACCATTAAAGACACATTCATTTGGAAGGCATGCAATTTTCACAAGAGTCACAGGATGTTGAGCCAATCCGAGACTCAGACCAGATTTCCCAGCTCCAAAATCGGTAGCTCTAGTCATTAGGCCAAGTCCTCTCTAGAATACTATGTGCCCGGGGCTCTAGTCAGGAGGCAATTTGCACCAGCACATTTCTCCTGTTAGCGCTGCCTCTTGAGGAGAGCCCTGGCACTTAAAAATAAATAAATAACCCCAGGATAGCAGGCCATATTCCCTTTCTCCACCACTCTGCAAATGCACATCCTGGCACACTACTATTTGGGGATGAAGTCCCCTTGGTTCTTGAGTGTCCTTGGGAGCCATCTAGCCTTCCTGTTACCTCCAGTAAGGCCCACACAGCTGGATTGCTGAGAGGTAGTCAGACTCCAGACACTCTTTCTCCACCACTCTGCAAACACGCCTCCGTGCTCACTGCTGCTTAGGGAATGACAGTTTCTTGCCTTCTGAGTGCCTCAAGACTAAAGTGGAATTCTTTCCCCTACCAGCATTGCGCAAAGAGGCAGTGGAGAAAGGAGCGTGGCCTCTGACTACCTCTCAGCAATCCCACAATATGGGGCTCACTGGAGGTAACAGGAGTTCTTCTTGGCCCCTAAGCACCCTCAGCAGCCAAGGGTACTTCATCCCCCAACCAGGAAAGCACCAGTAGACATATTTGCCGAGTAGTGGGGCCGGCCTCCCGCAATTTGCTGCTGTTTTTGTCGGACGGAGGGGTCACATGGTCACCCTTCCCTAAACCATTTTTGGCCCCAGGGACCACATCCCCCGAAGCCTGATCTTTTTTTTATGTTTCTATTTAAAAAACGGGATGGAGGCCTGTGGTCCCCCTTGCGAATTTCAGCTCCAGGGACCCCATCTCCCTTAGCCAGGACTTTATTTTTTTTAATGGAGTGGGGCTGAAGGTCCCCCCTCAGGCCGTTTTTGGGCCAGGGCCACCCGATCCCTCGGGGAGTGCCCATTTAAATTTTTTCTTACAAGGAGGGACCACCTGGCCCCCTCCCACGGCCAATTTTGGCACCAGGGTCCCCATCTCCTGTGGCAGGCCTTCAACATTTTTTTTTAAGGGGGAGGGGACCAATGCGCCCCCTTCCCCACTCCAATAATGCCCAAGGGACAACATCCCCCGGGGCATGGCCAGTGTGCTGGAGACCATGAGGGGAGCCTCAATGCCCCCACGGTCCCTCTGGCTCATCGCCTCCTGAGTAGTGCTCCTGTCAAACCATAGCAAACTGCAATGTCCTGGGGGTGGGAACACCAGGACATTGTTGGAGAGGGTCCTGAGAGTAGGCGGTCCCCAGGGCCATGTACGGCTCCACAAGGGGGCTGCATTGCCCCTCCAACAAAAATGAATCCCCGGGGGTTGGTGGTTCACGGGGCTGCAGGGTCATGCTGCTTTGTATCTAATTTACTATACATTTGCCCCGGGAGTTGGCGGTCCCCAGGGCCATGGGGGAGGCTGTAGCCCCCACACTTTATTTGTAAATATGGCTCGGGAGGTGGCAGCCCTGGGGCTGCAGGGCACTGCGTGGCCACATTTCAGTTTTTTCACCCCTGGGAGATGGTGGTTCGTAGGGCTGTAGGGGGGGTTGGAGCCCCCTATACCTTATGTTTTGATATACCCCCTGGAAGGTGCCGGTCCCTGGGACAGCGAGGGAGCCATATGGCCCCTGCAATTCAGTGAATCTACTCCAGAAGGGTGGCAGTCCATGGGGCTGCGGGGGGGGGGGGCCTGCACAGGGTTCCCCATCATTTTTTTCATTGCCCCCCGGACCTGGTCCACCCAGGGGCCTAAATTAAACGAAGCGTGGGAGCCCGTGCTTTGTTTTTAAAAAGTTTTAAGCCAGATTCACAGATCCGCCACAACTCATGCTGAAAATATTTTTTGAAATGCTTTTTTTTTTAGGGGTCTGTTGGGGAACCCCTGAACCCGGCATAGGGTGTCATGATGTTTCTACCCTGCCCCTTTTTTTATGTTCTTTCTTGTGACTCAGTTTCTTTAAATTTCTCTGCAATTTACACGATTTAACAAAAAGAGTGCTTTCTGGACCAAGAACTAGCTTATTTGTGAAATTTGGTTTAATTCCGTTCAGTAGTTATGGCTGTAGCCATGTCTAAAGTTTCCTATGGAAATTTACATGGAGAAAACGTGTTTTGAGACCTTTTTCTTTGCCCCCCACTTGACGGATCACCCCGAAACTTTGAAAGGAACTCAGACAATCAGGAAAAGCGACACAGCCAGATATTAATTTTTCAGGTATGCTTTTTACTTTATTTACTTTTTCAGCCTAAGTGCATCAGGCTAACAAATAAACACAAGTCCTCAGACCTTCGTATTCAGAGCCTTTTACTGGCCATAGAGTGATATCCTACAGAGTGTCTATTTAAAGTCCCATTGCCAGAATTACCTATCACCTCTACTTAGAATTTAGACAATGATTCAAGCTTTGCCCATAATCTGTCCTTTTATCAACCATATAGTCACAGACAAAAGTAACTTGTGCATACTTCATCAATTCATTTCACATTCTATTGTAAGTTTTTTTGTGAATATATTTTATTGTAGGGAGGTTTGAGATAAAGGCGCTAAAAGAAGAATCTCTCAAATCAGGATATCCTGATTTACTGTGAGATACACTGGAAGAAATAAAGACCGACAGCAGCATGTGTATCTTTCGTGAGCCTTGCTGTTGCATATCTATCTTTATATTCCTATGGCTTATCCCGGATTTTATCATGCCTCATATTGATCCTATGTTGTTGATAAGTAATACATAATAACATAATAACAACTGTCTTTCAACAAACTTCAAACTTTGATTCTCTATATGAACGCCATTTTCTTTGGCTAAAAAAGGTGTTGTATGATTTATGTTGCGGTTTAAAGAGAGAAAGAACATCAATCAATATGTAGTGCAACTCTTAAAGTGCAATACATCATAAGATTCAATTTTTTACACTGATCTAATTCAAATTATCTCAAAGTCTTATAAATAAATATTAGGAAGATATCAATATTAAAATACATTATAGGAATGTCTCTTCATGAGAATTGTTACAGTACATTAACAATATATATATATATATTGCGGTGAAAACAAGGTTGGAATTTTGCCAAGAACTGCATTGAAGGACCAAGTAGTTTGAAAGAAGGCAGTGATGATGCATTCTGGAGATTGTGGTTTGAGCACTACAATTGAGGAAAATGTGCAGAGGTAGGACACAGCTATTAAGAAAATACTTATATTTTCGAGGGTGTTTTTATTCCCTACATAAACAAATAAGTACTTACTGCCACTGCATGGAAAAATAAACTTTGTACATTCATGTTAAACACTCACTGCCGCCTTGAATTAAACTAGTGGACATCAGTCCTTCTTCAATGTTTGGAGTTACGTTTAAATAAGCTAGCGAACCCATCCAAAGTAACTGTGCATACGATTAAGCCTAGAGAGAGGCGAAACGCGTCATGCTGCTTCTGTCTATTAAAGATCTGAATTAATGCTACAGCACTTTAGAGTGGCCTGTCCCTTGTTTCTACCAGCAGCAGGTGTTTTGTGGGTATTAGTTTTAGATAAGGCCTTTAATTCAGTGTCTACACGCACACGAGAATCACTGCTGACCCCTAAGACAACAGTTGATATTGATGTTAACAAATCTACAACTGCTAGATTTATTACTACTTTTTGTGCTCAAAGTTCCAAGCTCAGCCAGATTATTAGATCTGAATGGCCAATTGTTTTAACTGATGTGATTCTTGCTCCTTTTTTGCCTAAATCTCCTGCAATAACTTTCAGGAGGGCTCCCTCAATGAAAGATTCCCTTGACCGTGCACAACCAGAAAACCAATTGAAAACAACCTGGCTTCATAAATCTGGTTTCTTCAGATGCACCTCATGCCGTGCCTGCACATTTGCAGTCAACGGCACGGAATATACATCTGCATTCAGCAATCGGCCTATACCAATCAGGGAACACCTGACATGTCGCAGCGACTTTGTTGTATACAAATTGACCTGCACATGTTCATTATCATATATAGGGAGTACAAAGTTGCAAGCAAATCAACGCATCTTGCAACACATCCGGGCAATAGTAAATTCGGACATGAATCACCCGGTTGCTCGCCATTTTAAATCTGTGCATGACAAGAAATTGAAAGACCTCACATATACCTTGTTATGCTCAGTGGCTAATCCTGTTAGGGGGGGTGATCGAGAGAGACTTCTTCGTCAAAGAGAGGCTTATTTCATCGCCCTGCTCGATACCAGATCCCCTAACGGATTGAATGCTTTTGATGAATTGCACCATTATTTATAATTTCAGTATGTTTTCCTTGATGCATATCAAAAAATGTGTATTTTTTGTTATCTTTGAAGAGGGAGAGTTTTTTGCAGTCTTTTTTAGTTTTTTCAGATATTCATAAAATGAAATAACAGCTGGGCTTAGTATAGCCATGAAATCTGAAGTGTGTTTGTGTCAAACTTCCATGAATGGAAGTCTTTGCCGCCGTTTGTTTCTCCATATATATAACATCCTAAAGAATTTCTTTTGGTCTAAATTAGTTGACTTGTATATATTGGCAACCTGTGATGTTCTATTGATGATGGTGAGGGACATGATGCATTTACATATCTTTTAAGAAAAATATTTCACTTATTGCACTTGCACATTATTTCAGTGATTCCGTTTCTACCATGAATTTTTGTTATTTTTCTTAAAGTAGATATGCTATATTATCCCTGATCGCCTATGAGCACTATGCTCTAATTTTGTTGCAAACTTTTCATTAATTTTGGGAATTGTTTGTTTATGTATCGATCATCTCATATATTGTATTGCCAATTGTTGTTGTTATTTTACCCTTACAACCTGTTTCTTTAGGTGTTTGGGCTTTTAATTTTATTTAACCCACCGCCTACTCCTGGCGCGTCATGTGACCAAGCCCCGTCCGCGGGGCGAAACGCGTCATGGAGGGCACTTGCTCTGCACTTTCCACTGCTAATTAAAATGCACTGCTTCAACTAACAGCGTTGGTGTCTGGCTCATCTATTGCCTGTTGAAGATTGAGGAGTTTGTTTCGAGGTCTGCGCTCGCTAAAAACTGCGACCATAGCAGTTGGGAGTCTGCTGTTTTCATATATATATATATATATATATTACCTACTGGCGATAGCCAGTAGGTATATATAGTTAGGATTTTTTCTCTATGGAACTTTTGAAAATTCTATGCCTAATAACTTTGGCGTTTGTGGACGGAATTGGCTGAAATTTTTAGGAAAATGGCACATTTTGTTTCTGAGCAGCCCCTGAAAATTTGGTGGGGGTTCGTCAAGGGGGGGCCGAGAAAAAAGGGGGGTCCCAAAACGCGTTTTTCCCATGTTAATTTCCATAGGGCGGTTGGCCTCACTTTTAGCCCGAACGGCTGAATGGATTTCCACGAAACTTGGCAAAATTGTAGGGACTGTTAGCCCGATGTGCCTTTGCTAGGTCTCAATATATGTGCTTCAGTGGATTTTGAGAAATTAACGTTTAAAACAAGATATATATCTGTAACAGCGCTCCGGGTAGCGCTCCGGTTCGTGAACTTTTCGCGTATCGGAACTTTGCGAAGCGAAGCTGATTGGCTCTCCGGTGTCTATCAACATTCTAAACAGTCCGGAGCGGCCGCCATCTTGTCTCTCGGTAGGATCGAGAGACAAGAGGAGGCTAAAACAAAGGGAGAAATGAAGGAAAGGGGGCAAGGTAGACCCCTTCTGACCCCCTAGGATTGATGAGGGGGATATTATAGAGCCACGCGGGGCCCAAAAAAAAAAAGAAAAAAATTCGATTTTTTCGCCGTAGAGATGCGTCTTGGTACGCGAACCGGGCAGCTAACCGGGCAGCTAACCGGGAAGCTAACCGGCAGTGTAACGGGAGTCTGAGGAGAAGCTGATTGGCTGTTATCATTGTAAACAGTCTGGAGCGGCCGCCATCTTGTCTCTCTGTGGGATCGAGAGACAAGAGGTGGAAAAAAAAAAGGTGTAAATGAATGAAAGGGGTAAGGCAGACCCTTCCTGAACCCCTAGGATTGATGAGGGGGCTATTAAAGTTCCCTGCGGGGCAAAAGAAAAAAAAAATTGCGATTTTTCGCAGTAAAGGTGCTTCCTGGTACGTTAACCGGGCAGCTAACCGGCAGCATAACGGGAGTCCGACATATTGTGTTTTTTGAACGTTTGTGATATGTGCACGTGTGGATTTTGTCTAATTAAGGTTAAAAAAATATATATATATCTTTAAGCGTGTTCTGGCGCGCTTACGTTTTGGGTTTGGTTTGCGCTCCAGAGACGATACGTCACGGTTATGCGATGCATCATGAGGCGTCTCACAGGCTACGTGATACGCCACTTAATAAAGAATATATTTTACAGCTATAGATATTAGCTTTTAAAAAACCAATGAAATAAACAGAAAAAACCATAGGTTATAGACCATATATAGTTAGGAATTTGCATTTACAAAACCTTGAAAATTCACTGAAAAAACCATAGGTTATAGACCATATATAGTTAGGGATTAGCATTTAAAAAACCTTATTTTATTTGCACAAAACCATTGAAATTCCATATATAGTTAGTTGCACTAACTATATATTGCGGACCCGCAATCCACTGCTAATGATGTCACATATTACATCATTCATGACATGGTCAGTGACATCACTGATGACATCACTGATGACATCTCAAATGACATCACTGATGACATCACTGATGACATCTCAAATGACATCACTGATGACATCACTGACATCTCATTTGACATTACTGATTACATCACTGATGATATCATTTATGTGATAATACATCTTCAGACTCTAATATAACCTTAGATACACTCAGTGTAAACAGGCACTCACAGACTGTCACACATCCATTGAGTTACTCACACACCTAGTCAGTCATGCAAAGAATCAATCACATCTCCATTTCCTCAACTATACAGTTATACACACCTTACTTATTCAAACATATAGTAACACATATTTACTCTCTTATACAATCCTTGATACAAGTTCACAATGATTCATACAGCCACTCACACATTCACTGGCTCTTATGTTCAGTTATTTATATATGTCAACTCTCACATGGAGTGTGTTTTACATATGTACTTACTTTGACATGTAGCACTGAGATATCCATTCACTCACCAATATACTCATGCACACAGTCAACTGTCCATACAGCTGTTTCTACATGCACTTTTGAACCCATACACCTAGGGAATCAACTGCTCACACATCTATGCACAGAGTTATACACCTCCCAGCCACCCACACACATACTCAGTCTCCCATACAAATACTTGGGCAACCATTCAATAACCCATATAGTTACTGATATAGCTACTGATTTAAACATGCAGCAGTTTACAGAACAACATAAATAATGATTGCCAAATTAAGACACTTTAATCACTAACCCATACACTCAGTGAGACACATTTAATCATTCTCTCATACAGTCAGTCATGCACCTACTAAATCCTTCATCCAGACACTTATACATCCACCCATTCTTCAATATGTAAGACATATTTTAACTTTACAGAAACATACAGTCACTGGGTGTTGTCATCAGTGATGTCATCAGTGATGTCATCAGTGATGTCATTTGAGATCTCATCAGTGATGTCATCAGTGATGTCACTGACCATGTCATGAATGATGTAATATGTGACATCATTAGCAGTGGATTGCGGGTCCGCGATATATAGTTAGTGCAACTAACTATATATGGAATTTCAATGGTTTTGTGCAAATAAAATAAGGTTTTTTAAATGCTAATCCCTAACTATATATGGTCTATAACCTATGGTTTTTTCAGTGAATATATATATATATATATATATTATCACAAGATCTCCCCGGTCCCGGGGAGGAATGGAGTCGCTGAAAGACGGCACTGACACGCTTCTTTCAATAAAGATGATTTATTTCATCAATCCATGATCATGACCGTGATCAAGACAGCGGACGCTGTCGAAACGCGTTGGTTTCTTTTTGTTGCTAAATCCCCCACATGGATTGATGAAATAAATCATCTTTATTGAAAGAAGCGTGTCAGTGCCGTCTTTCAGCGACTCCATTCCTCCCCGGGACCGGGGAGATCTTGTGATAATTTGCAGCGGTTGGCTCAACCGCAGGAGAAACGCGACCGAGAATCAAGGAGCGCCTAGCGAAGGGAAAGTGAGCCAAGCGGTGGAATATATATATATATATATATATATGTATATATATATATATATATATATATATATATACATATATATATATATATATATATATATATATATATACATACACATACATATATATGTATATATATTACCTACTGGCGGTCGCCAGTAGGTATATATTGTTAGGATTTTTTTCCTATGGGATTTCTGAAAATTCTATGTCGAATAACTTTAGCGTTTGTGGACGGAATTGGCTGGTATTTTCAGGAAAATGGCACATTTTGTTTCTGAGCAGCCCCTGAAAATTTGGGGGGGTTTTGTCAAGGGGGGGCTGAGAAAAAAGGGGGGGCCCAAAACGCGTTTTTCCCATTAATTTTTACATAGGGCGGTTGGAATCACTTTTAGCTCGAACGGCTGAATGGATTTACACGAAACTTGGCAAAATTGCAGATATGGTTTGCCCGACATGCCTTTGCTATGTCTTAAAATATGTGCTCCAGTGGATTTTGAGAAATTAACGTTTTAAAAAACAGATATCTGTGACCGCGTCCCGGTTATCGCCCCGGTTCGCGTACCTGACGCGTAACGGAACTTCGCGTGGAGAAGCGGATTGGCTCCCCGGTGACTGTCAACATTCTAAACAGTCCGGAGCGGCCGCCATCTTGTGTCTCGGTAGGATCGAGACACAAGATGTGGCAAAAACAAAGGCGGAAATGAGCATAAGGGGGCAGAGTACATCCTCCCTGACCCCCTAGGTTTGATGAGGGGGCTTTAAAATATTTTTTTTATCGTTTTTTTGCAGGGGGAGCGCACGGTACGCGCACCGGGAAGCGGTCCGGGGAGCGTAATATAGGGAAAATAGAATGAAAGAATGTTCAAATAATGTATGTACATTGATTGTTCTTTTTGTTGTATTTTTTTTTATTTTTTTTATTTAAGTACCAACATGTAGGTACCAATGTATAGTCTAAAAATAAAAATACACTGTTTCCTTTGTAGATATCTTGCATGTTGTTTCGGAAGTTATTGTGGTATATGGAATTCATAGCATAGTATGTGAGGAAAGCAGAAAGAATATGGAGGCAGGAAATAAAAAAAGAGATGTTAAATACACATTGGAGATAAAATAGTGGGAGAAAGGAAGTAACTATGTGCAAACTTACTATGTTACACAAAAAAGTTGCACAGTATATTTAAAGTCTGACTTTACATTATAATCAATTTGGTACTAGTTTAAAAAATACATATAAAAATGAATAATGTCTCAAACAATTTTTGAATTATGAAATATAAATTTATTTCTCAGATTCGTTTTCAAAATTTAAAAGAACTTCTAATATTTGATTGTCAGAAATGTCCTCATTTTCAATCAGGAAATGTACTGATTCTACACATTGAAGAAGTTCATAGTCCCGTGATTCATCAAAGAATTCAGATTCATTGTGTTCAATATCTGTATCTTTGTTGCTTTCCAGAACAATTTTGATGGTATTTTTTTGCTCTCCTTCCATTTTTGTGCTGTAATTTGAATTTAAAAAATATATATCAGTAGAGATAGGGCACTGTTGGGTTTAAGTTCAGACAGGTAGTTTGGTTTTTTTAACAGTGATTTTATCGTTGGGCAGTGTATGGTATCAGACTGGAAGTAGAAATATAAAAAAGTGTATGTGATAAAGCCTAAGTGAATTCATAATTATACAAGACAAGCCTAACTCCATCCATAACTATAACAGAGAAGTATATCTTATTCTATAACTATTACAGAGGGATAGTATATAACTATCAGAAAATGTTTTCCTAATTAACTTAAAGTGCACAACATACTTCCGTTTTTAAAATAACATCTTACCTTTCAAAAAGAAGTTTAAGTTCTCAGTTGAAATGCACTTGAAATGTACTTCAGGAAGTAGTAGTCAAAATGGCTGTGTTTCTCTCTCTTTCTTTATATATATTCAGGTACATAACCAATCAAATGTCATGAAATATTAGAAGATAATGAAAGTATCATTTTAATTGGTTGTCAATTCTAACGCTTCATAAGTGTTTTTGTTAGGTAATTTACCTCAGGATATTTAGTCAGGCCTACAGCATAATTTTCTCAATGGAATTCCATCAAATTTGGGTAAATGGTAGGGACTGCTATGTAGTAGGGCCTATTCTATATTTGATGAAAGTGTCTCCAGTGGTTTTTCTGTAAATTACTTTCCCACCTTTTTTTAGCGAGCTCTCACCGGTGCACGCCCCGGTACGCGAACTGGCAGCATTACGGTAGTCCTTCATTTTGTGTATCGGTAGAATTGAGACACAAGATGGAGGACAAACAATGTTCGGAATTGGTAGAAGGGGGCACGGTAGACACTTTGTGACCCTCTAGGTTTTATGAGGGGGGCTTAGGACGCTGATATATGCAAAAATAAAAAAATTAAATTTGAAAAATTTCGCAGGCGGAGCCCCCAATACGCGCACCGGTAACCAAACCGGGGAGCGTACTTTGGTGAAAAAAAAAAAAAGATAAACCTTTTTAATGATTAGAGGTAGGGAAGCAATGAAAAGAGCTATTGGGTTCTGTGGCTAATTAAGGTACTTACAAGTAGGTTCCAATGCACAGTTTTAAATTCAGGAGGAATATTCTATTCCCCTCATCGGAGAAGTGCACACCATCTCCTCTGTAGATGTCTTGCATGTTGTAACGCAAGTTATTGTTGTATATTAAACCCATTGTAAATTCTCTCATGTAAGCAGAAACAGATTTATTCACATGTTTCCGTGCTTTCTCAAATTGTGGAAAAAATTGGTTGGACCACTTCCATTTCTGTCATTGGCATATATTGGAATATACCAAGGCAGTTTGGGGAAAAAGTGTCATCAATTGATGAAAGGTGTCCTTTAAAAGCATTTCCAGACCAACCCTAGTCATAGTCCCAAAATCAATTCCACCATAGTGCACTATTAAGAGGGTAGGGTTTGGCAGATGCATAAAAAAATTATATTACAAACATATAAAATATATTTTTCATTTAAAAGAATAATACATTTAATAGTTTTGATATTTGCAATAAAAAAAACATTGAAATTCACTGAAAAGACCATAGGTTATAGACCATATATAGTTAGGAATTAGCATTTACAAAACCTTGAAAATTCACTGAAAAAACCAAAGGTTATAGACCATATATAGTTAGGGATTAGCATTTACAAAACCTTATTTTACTCACACAAAACCATTGAAATTCGCATATATAGTTAGATGCACTAACTATATATCGCGCACCTGCAATCCACTGCTGATGATGTCACATATTACATCATTCATGACATGGTCAGTGACATCACTGATGACATCACTGATGACAACTCAAATGACATCACTGATGACATCACTGATGACATCTCATTTGACATTACTCATCACATCACTGATGATATCATTCATGTGATAATACGATGAACCTCTTCAGATTCTAATATAACCTTAGATACAATCAGTGTAAACAGACACTCACAGACTGTCACTCATCCATGGAGTTACTCACACACCTAGTCAGTCATGCAAAAAATCATTCACACCTCCATTTCCTCAACTATACAGTTATACACACCTTACTTATTCAAACATATACTAACACATATTTACTCTCTTATACAATGCCTGATACAAGTTTACAATGATCCATACAGCCACTCACACATTCACTGGCTCTTATGCACAGTTATTTATATATCTCAACTCTCACATGTACTGTGTTTTACATATGTTCTTACTTTGACATGTAGCACTGAGATATCCATTCACTCACCAATACACTCATGCACACAGTCAACCGCCCATACAGCTGATTCCACATGCACTTTTGAACCCATATATCTAGTGAATCAACTGTTCACACATCTATGCACAGAGTCACACACCTCCCAGCCACCCACACTCACACACTCAGTCTCCCATACAAATACTTGGGCAACCAATCAATAACCCATATAGTTACTCATATAGCTACTGATCAACACATGCAGCAGTTTACAGAACAACAGACATAATGATGCACAAATTAAGACAGTTTAGTTACTAACCCATTCACTCAGTGAGGCACATTTAATCACTCACTCATAGAGTCAGTCATGCACCTACTAAATCCTTCATCAAGACACTTATACATCCACTCATTATTCAATATGTAAAACATATTTTAACTTTACAGAAACATACAGTCACTGGATGTTGTCATCAGTGATGTCATTTGAGTTGTCATCAGTGATGTCATCAGTGATGTCACTGACCATGTCATGAATGATGTAATATGTGACATCATCAGCAGTGGATTGCCGGTGCGCGATATATAGTTAGTGCAACTAACTATGTATGCAAATTTCAATGGTTTTGTGTGAGTAAAATAAGGTTTTGTAAATGCTAATCCCTGACTATATATGGTCTATAACCTATGGTTTTTCCAGTCAATTTCAATGTTTTTTTATTGCAAATATCAAAAACTGTTAAATGTATTATTCTTTTAAATGAAAAATATATTTTATATGTTTGTAATATAATTTTTTTATGCATCTGCCAAACCCTAACCTCTTAATAGTGCACTGTGGTGGAATTGATTTTGGGACTATGACTGGGGTTGGTCTGGAAATGCTTTTAAAGGACACCTTTCATCAATTGATGACACTTTTTCCCCAAACTGCCTTGGTATGATAGACAGTCAAAATATCGAGTTGGAAATATCGACCTACCATAATATCGAGTCTGAAATATCGAAGGAGCATAATATCGAAGGCAAGAATATCGTAGGACAGAATATCGACCCAAGGTAAGTAATATCGATATACTTAATATCGATGTAAGTAATATCGAAGTTAGTAATATCGATAGCATATATATCGATGTTAATAATTTCGATGACACTAATATCGATATTTGTATTATTTTATAGTTTTTTATTATGTATGTGTTATATGTTTAATTTAAGTATTTAAAATAATTACTATTATATGTGTATACATTTTCTATAATAATATATAAATTTATAAGGAAATTTGATGTTTTAGTACCGGAGCGGGTTGTGGGTTTATAGGGGAATAGGGTGGGAAGTAATTTAATTATGGTAAGTTGATTAATAATTAGTAGGATTAATTAATTAATTATAATTATTTGCTAATTATTTTGATTAATTGGGAAATAATTATTTGATTAATTGATATATATTTTCTGTAGCGGGATGTGGGTTTATAGGGGAATAGGGTGGGGAGTAATTTAATATTAATTAATTAATTAATATGTTTTTAAATATTTATAACTAATTAATTGGCAAATAATTAATATTAATTAGTTAATTAATTAATATAATTTTGAACATATTTTAAATTAGTAATTAATTGGTAATTAAATAATATTAATTAGTTAATTACATTAATTAGAGTAATTTATTTATATATATAATTTTTAGTTACTGTTAATTAATTATTTGGGGGGAAATTATATTAATTATTAAATTATATTAATTACAGCTTATGTGCTAATATA
Source organism: Lissotriton vulgaris (assembly GCF_964263255.1). Lineage (NCBI taxonomy): Eukaryota > Metazoa > Chordata > Amphibia > Caudata > Salamandridae > Lissotriton > Lissotriton vulgaris. The sequence goes on from NW_028252532.1 coordinate 200,991, forward strand.
TTTACTTTATTGTTATTGTTAATTAATTATTAATTGCTAATTAAATAATATTATTTAACTTTGGGTTAAGGAGTATTTTTAGGGTTCAGGGTCATTTTTGGGTTTTTGGGTAAAGGGGTATTTTTAGGGTTCAGGGTCAGTTTTCAGTTTTTGGGTAAAGGGGTAATTTTAGGGTTCAGGGTCAGTTTTCAGTTCATGGGTAAAGGGGTATTTTTAGGGTTCAGGGTCAGTTTTCAGTTCATGGGTAAAGGGGTATTTTTAGGGTTCAGGGTCAGTTTTCAGTTCTTGGGTAAAGGGGTATTTTTAGGGTTAAGGATCGGTTTTCAGTTCATGGGTAAAGGGGTATTTTTAGAGTTCAGGGTCAGTTTTTAGTTCTTGGGTAAAGGGGTATTTTTAGGGTTCGGGGTCAGTTTTCAGTTCTTGGGTAAAGGGGTATTTTTAGGGTTCAGGGTCAGTTTTCAGTTTTTGGGTAAAGGGGTATTTTTAGGGTTCAGGGTTAGTTTTCAGTTGTTGGGTAAAGGGGTATTTTTAGGGTTCAGGGTCAGTTTTCAGTTTTTGGGTAAAGGGGTATTTTTAGTGTTCAGGGTCAGTTTTCAGTTTGTGGGTAAAGGGGTGTTTTTTGGGTTCAGGGTCAGTTTTCTCGATTGTTGCACTCTCTGGAGTGGGAATAGTAATTTTATCCCTACGCTATCAAACGCTTTCCCTACTGTTCCACTCTCTGCAGTAGGAATAGTAATTTTTACCCTTACGCTATCCAACGTTTTATATAATTAATTGTTAAAATATCACATGTTTATTTTATTTTTTATATTACTTACATTTTATTTATGTTATTGTTTTATGTTTGTAAATGTATTAGTAAATTAGAATATATTTAATTAATTTATAAATTAGTAAATTAATTATTAATACTTATTGTTCAGTACATATATATTATATCTTTACTGTATATATTTAATTAATGTATTATTAATATATATGTATTATTTATTAATTTTAAACATTATTAGATACTTTTAAATATGTATATTTTATGTATTAGTGTTATATACTTACTTTTACATTTATATATATAAAAAAAAAAACTATATTTTTAACCTCGATATTTTTTACATCGATATTATTTTTTCGATATTTTTGTACTTACCATATTGTAGATAGGATGTCGATATTTTTGCACTCGATATTGTTGACTCGATATTCTTGTAGGTCGATATTTCTGAGGTCGAAATTCTGTCAGTGATCCCCTTGGTATATTCCAATATATGCCAATGACGGAAATGGAAGTGGTCCAACCAATTTTTTCCACTGCTGATGATGTCACATATTACATCATTCATGACATGGTCAGTGACATCACTGATGACATCACTGATGACAACTCAAATGACATCACGGATGACATCACTGATGACATTTCAAATGACATCACTGATGACATCTCATTTGACATTACTCATCACATCACTGATGATATCATTCATGTGATAATACGATGAACCTCTTCAGATTCTAATATAACCTTAGATACAATCAGTGTAAACAGACACTCACAGACTGTCACTCATCCATGGAGTTACTCACACACCTAGTCAGTCATGCAAAAAATCAATCACACCTCCATTTCCTCAACTATACAGTTATACACACCTTACTTATTCAAACATATACTAACACATATTTACTCTCTTATACAATCCTTGATACAAGTTTACAATGATCCATACAGCCACTCACACATTCACTGGCTCTTATGCACAGTTATATATATATGTCAACTCTCACATGCACTGTGTTTTACATATGTTCTTACTTTGACATGTAGCACTGAGATATCCCTTCACTCACCAATACACTCATGCACACAGTCAACCGCCCATACAGCTGATTCCACATGCACTTTTGAACCCATATATCTAGTGAATCAACTGTTCACACATCTATGAACAGAGTCACACACCTCCCAGCCACCCACACTCACACACTCAGTCTCCCATACAAATACTTGGGCAACCAATCAATAACCCATATAGTTACTCATATAGGTACTGATCAACACATGCAGCAGTTTACAGAACAACAGACATAATGATGCACAAATTAAGACAGTTTAGTCACTAACCAATGCACTCAGTGAGACACATTTAATCACTCACTCATACAGTCAGTCATGCACCTACTAAATCCTTCATCCAGACACTTATACATCCACTCATTATTCAATATGTAAAACGTATTTTAACTTTACAGAAACATACAGTCACTGGATGTTGTCATCAGTGATGTCATTTGAGTTGTCATCAGTGATGTCATCAGTGATGTCACTGACCATGTCATGAATGATGTAATATCTGACATCATCAGCAGTGGATTGCGGGTGCGCGATATATATAGTTAGTGCAACTAACTATATATGCGAATTTCAATGGTTTTGTGTGAGTAAAATAAGGTTTTGTAAATGCTAATCCCTAACTATATATGGTCTATAACCTATGGTTTTTTTAGTGAATATATATATATATATACATACACATGCATATATATTCATTACTCAGCACTCAGCAGTGGCATCGTCCCAACTCCCTTTAAGGAGGCTATCTTAGTGCCCCTCCTCAAAAAACCTGGAGCCGACCCCGTGGAGCCCTCAAACTACCGCCCCATCTCCCTCCTCCCGTACTTCTCAAAATTGATGGAGGCACACGTCACTCGGTGCCTGTCTAATTTCATTGAATCATCCCACCTTCTTGAGCCTAATCAAGCTGGCTTTAGACCTGCCCACTCCACGGAGCACGTCATCCTGGCAGTCTTGGACACACTCAGGAGCAGCGCGGACGCGGGCTCACCCCAAGCCCTCGTCCTCCTGGACCTCTCGGCCGCGTTTGACACGGTGGACCACGACATCCTCCTCCACCCTGTCGAGCAGGTTGGTATCCAGGGCGCTGCGCTTGACTGAGTCAAGTCATTCCTCACCAGGAGAACACAGGCGGTTCGCCTGGGACCTTACACCGCCACTAAGGCACCCACGCATTGTGGAGTACCCCAGGGCTCCTCCCTCTCGCCGCTCCTGTTCAATTTATACCTCCGGCCCCTGATCAAATCTCTTCAAAAATGGGGCATTGTCACCTTCAATTACGCCGACGGCTTGCAGATCATCCTCCCGCTCAACTCACCTCACGCAATTAACACTTTTCACGCAGTTATGATTCACATCCAAGGTTGGATGAACCAGAACCAGCTGAAGCTAAACCCCGGGAAGACTGAGCTCCTCCTCCCGGGACTCAGTCACGCTCACTGGGGCCCACAGTTCTGGCCGTCGGAGTTAGGCCCCCCCCCAATTCCAGCAAAAACGGTAAAGAGCCTGGGTGTGACCATCGATGCTGAGCTCTCTCTCAGAACACAGGTGGGAGCTGTAATATCCTCCTGCATGTATCAGCTCCGGAAGATCCGAAAAGTTCGCCACCTACTTCCCTCTGCTGCACTCATCCAAGTTGTGATTTCACTTGTGCTCTCCCGTCTTGATTTCTCTAATTCAATCTACCTTGGCCTTCCATCATCCCTGACTCACCGTCTCCAGGTTGTCCAGAACCAAGCGGCCCGTCTAATCTTCAACATCCCCAGATGGCAATCTGCCAAACCTTTGCTTCATAGCCTCCATTGGCTCCCTGTAGCCCAAAGGGCTGCCTTCAAGGTGGCTTGCCTCACCTTCAAGACCCTCCACGGTTCTAGCCCTGAATTTATAACATCTCTCATCCATTCCTACTGTCCTCAGCGTGACCTCCGCTGGGCCCAACTACTTGCCACCTCCAAAATCAAAACTAAGAAATTCGGCGGTCTCCGCTTCTCTTATCTAGCCCCTGTACTCTGGAACCCCCTCCCTCTCTCCAACAAAACCTCATCCTCTCTTTTGAACTTTAGGAAAGCACTCAAAACTCACCTTTTCCCTCCCCTTTGTAAGACCCCCGCTACTTTGCTTTTCCCTCACTCACTCTGTCTCTTAGCGCCAGGAAGCTTCGGCGTCAGTGCGCTCTACAAATGACACCTAAGATAAGATAAGATAAGATATATATATATATATATATATATATATATATATATATATATATATATATATATATATATATATATATATATATATACATACACATACACATACACATACATATATATGTATATGCATACATATACTTTTACATACATATATGTGTGTGTTTGTGAATACACATAACTATATATTTGTGTGTATGTAAAGATATATATGTGTATATATGTGTGTGTGTGTGTGTGTGTATGTATATACATATCTATATATATAAATACATGTGTGTGCTCCATTTACAGTGGTAGTACATTGGTGAGTGTACAGATCCAAAGGCATGCAAACAAGTGATATGAATTTAAGCGCTCGATAATTTATGTGGTAGTCACGGAGATCTCATGCGCTTATTTAGCATTTATGAGATGTCAATCCATTGCTATTAGCTGGGCTGTGCTCTCTTTCTGCATGGTTGGAGTTGATTACACTGCAGTGCGAGCCTCTGTCCATCAAACAATTAGCAGCATAATAATATATACTTTTTCCAATTAATTGAAATCTTTTTTCATTAGAGAATCATAGCAAAGTAAACCATTGGGGTACAAAGAAGGACTCGCTCCAATGCACAGCCTGAGAAACAGACCTTGTCCTTTCAAGCAAAGAAAACACCAGAAAATTGGCCGTCACATCATCTACAAAACCTGCCTTGAAAGGCTCCTACCACTGCCTGGCAAAATATGTTAGCTTGCGCTCCAGACTGAAAGGAAGAAAACAACAGTTTTTTACATTCTACTCCGATGAAAGGGTTTCCATAGCACCAGGGACTGATTCCATTTATTGTGGGTGTAAAGCATAAAAGCAGGCAATTGTATGCTTTCTGGAGAAAACAGCTTTGTCTTTCAAGAAGCAATAGAGAAATTAATCTTATGCCTTCAGAAGAGTGCCCCTCTATGAGCGGATTGGTACACAAAAGAGATCAAACACATCCTTAATTCCATTAACCTATACTACTGAAGGGGCAACAGCTCCCCTGAGCTGTGGTTCTCTCCGAAATATGGTGAATGCATTGCAAGCTGCAGTGAATGTCTTGTTTGCTGGCGTGGTATGATCACCAAAAGAGTGCAATGTTACCTCATTTATGCCAGTGCACAGAAATCATTAACCGAAAGGCATTTAGTAACCCTTTGGAAAGGGCAAAGAGTCGGCACATATTTTAGTAGCTTTAACTCCGTTTGGCTTAGCAACACAATTTTGTGTTCAGGCCAGCAGTTTATGCAGCACATGATGGATAACATCGCAGTTAAGGTAAATCCATACTAATGCAGAAAACTCAACGGCTTCTGAATTGCATAATTCCAGTGACCTTGACCATGACTAATGATTCGCTGGGGCATTTTACAGTCACGGGAAACTGGAAAGTCTGTGGCACCCTGTGGAAGCAAATATACCATTCAGATAAACTTGTCTTCAGCAAAATGTAGCACTCTTAGGGGCATATTATCAAGCCTGTTATTGGCAAGTTAGCAGCACTTTCGTGCCAATAATGCATTTTTTTAATCGCCCTCTTATCAAGATGTCACTAACAACCGTTAGCAACATTTTTCCACCGATACCAACCGTTTTTACTATTTCCGTGCATAGCAGCGATAGTTACCCTAACGATAAACTAAGTAGGCATACCGTCTCAAAACTTCACAAAAAAAGTTGCTAACACACTATCGCACTATTACTAATGATGTCCCGGACCCACGAAGCAATAAAAAAAGTCCCGCTAAGGCCCCTTAGCTAAACGAAAATAAGACCTGGAAAAAACAGGTACAGAAAGTGAAAATGGGAGATAAATGGAGGAATGACAAGCCCAGACCCACACCTGAAAATCTTCAGACACCATGGAGGTTTTAATCATTCACATTGGAGTCCCAGGATGGCAACATACACCACCGCCACTGCCACTTCCCCCAACACCACCACCAAGGCCGCGCCAAAGACAACAGCATGCCATGCGCAGATGTCTTAGCCTCGCAGACCTCATGTGAGAGGATGTCATTGTCCACTAAAGGCCCAAAATGACATCCATTGAACACATCCTGAAACAGATTGCCCACAGGCTGATGCCACAAACATAGCGGAGAACCAACATCCCTCTGCAGACAAAGCTGCTGGCCGTGCTGCATATGTTGGCCTCTGGCACCTTTCAACCAACATCGGCCAGAGTAGGGGGAGTCTCACAGTCAGTCTTCTCTAACTTCCTCCCAACTGTCTTGGATGGCATACTCAGCCTGATAACACAGCAACTTCACTTCCCCAACACTGTTCAGGAACAGATTGAGACCAAGCAAGGATTCTACGCCATAGCTGGATTCCCACAGGTGTTGGGGCGAATTGACTGCACTCATGTCCTATTTGTGCCCCCTACGGACAGTGCACAAACATACCGCAACAGAAAGCACACACATTCCATGAATTTGCAGGCAATAGTGAACCACAGGGGAATATTCACCAATGTCATAGCCAAGTTCCCAGGGAGTGTGCATGACTCATACATCTTATGACAGTCCATCATAAACCAGCCCTTTCAGAGTAGCACATATGGAAATGCAGTCCTTGTTGGTAAGTACTAACTGAACACACCATACACCTCAACTCCACATTCATGTAACTCACAATTCTGAGATTGGACATGTTACAATCACATATACATCATGTCAATCAACATGCACACAAACCAGACATAACAAGACCAAGAACTGCTTGTACTGTGGCAAGATATGTAGACAATCCATCCCCAAATGTTCAGCCCCTGTCACAACCATAAGCCAATGTGGTGAGAGGTAAGAACCATGTATGTGCGATGGAGGCACACCATCCATGATGAAAGTAGGAACACAAGGCACAGTGCCTATGTGTTGTGCTGGACAGTTGGGAGTAGGCTGACTACAAATGTGCCCATGTTGTCATATTTTGTGTCCCTGCAGGCCAGCCTGATGGCAATGACTGTGTGAGTCTCTGTTACACCTGACAATATGTGGATCCATGTGAAGGTTGCAGGCCACTGTGTGCACCAGTAGGTACATGTAGATGGAGGAGTCAAAAATGGGGCACTGGTACATAGATTTGGGGATGGGGCCTCAGAAAGTGTTGGAACACCAGATGATGATACATGTTTATTGTTCTGTTATGAGTACTAAGACTATGTCTCCCCTGTGTATAGCTCGCCCCAACAGTTGATCATACAATTTGCTAATCACAGCAACCATTCCCGGAAGAGCAGTCTGGTGTGGGGTCGTATTGTTGAAGTTGAGTATGCGTATTCTGTATGTGTCGGTGCTCAGTTTACTGGTATCCCAAAGCATGCATCACATCCACTCCATATGTCAGCAGCTACATCGGCCAACTATGTGGCTGGTGCTGACTGAGGTGGCACTCATTGCCTGATGTATGTTGCAGTTGCATAGTGGGACAAGGGTGTATGCGCAGATGGAGATACATGTCCTGACAATGTGGACTAGCGCCATTGCCAACGACTGCAGTGTTGTTGTTGTTGCAGTTGATGGCAGTGTGTAGCATCTCATCGGTGACTAATCAATAACCACTTTGTGGGGGGCTGCACGTTTTCAACGGTGGTTCGGGGCATAACAACATGGTAGAGCATGCGTAAGTGGTCACATGGGCAGGTGTGTTCAGTGGCCCCAATGTGCTTGATGCAGTCTCCTTATGCAAAGAAGACGTCAGTGGTGTGTGTTCAGTGGCCCCAATGTGCTTGATGAAGTCTACTTATGCAAAGAAGACGTCAGAGGTGTGCCCTGCTTTGTGGATAAGTGTGCTGAAGATCTGGTACAGTCTGATGTCAGCTAATATTTAACTGAGTCAAATGTACCATGAGTAGCCGTGACATGTTACTAGGAGGCTATACTCAAAAATGAGTACCTAGTCCACAGAGTGTACAGTGTTGCGTCTGATGATGCTGATGGAATGGGTGAAGTGTTCATGCATGAAAATGGTCCTTGCATGCAAGGGGGCTGATGACTGTTGATTTGTGACTTCTCAGAACAGGAAACAGCATGCGTTGTGAATTGGGGCATGTCTTGCAGCAGTTACAGCAGCACAACTGAACGTGAGCCGTGTCTGTTGTGGCCCATTGCCATTTCAACCTTCACATGGCATTGACTATGTGGTGGGGGATGAGTGCCATAAATAGATGGGAGAAGAGCCAGTCATGCAACCGCACAGTGCACACAATTGATGATGCTCGGGGGATGGAGTATCAACAGTGAGTCAATCCAAATAGCAGAGATGCTTAAAACCATCCTAAGCAAGACATCGCTAACATGATTTCTAACATAACACAAATGACACAACACAAAGCCATCTACACCAACAACACAGCCGGCACATCCAATAATTTCAACATCTTTCTATTACATGTTACAGGTGACAAAGGACATGTACTATGCCTGTGGATGATGACACCCATCCGAAATCTCACCACCCAGGCCCAAAAGCAGTATAATGTGGCCCACAGATGCACCCGGTGCATCATTGAGCGTACATTTGGCGTACTAAAGTCACGTTTCCGTTGCTTGGACATCACAGGTGGCAGACTGCTGTACAGACCTGAAATGGTCAACAAAATCATCCTTGCCTATTGTGCATTCCACAACAAATGTGTGCGCACAAATTCCCCATGGATGCAAGTGCCTGCTGCACCAGACGACAACTAGGATGTAGCTGAAGATGAGGTAGGTGGTGTACACCCCACAGTAAATTCAGCAGGAACTGCACAAAGGGATCTAATCATAAACAACTACTTCAACTGAGCACATCACATTGTGACAGTCCCCCTCCAATGTATCCCATAGAAAAATGACCGCAATCTTGCTGTGTGCCAATAATACTTTATACATACATACCCTGTCTTCTTGTTGTTTTCCAGCATGGGCACATCTAGGGGTGGGCGGAAGTTGCGTAAGGGTCCTCCGCGGAGAGACACGGAAATTGAACCAATTTCCATGCCTCTCCGCAAATTTCCCTTACGTGACACCTCGCCAGGAATGTGCATGTGCCGGCTCCCGCGCATGTGCAGTTTCAAGAAGAAGGCACGATAGACCAGGAAGAGATGAACCCGCGATAAGGTAAGTGTTTTAAATCTTATTTTAGCCTTTAATCTGCTTAATATTGCGGGCGGCAGCGGGCGGCCAACTTCTGTTCCATCCCCGAGTGTGCGGAAATTTGCCCCATTTTTCCGCCTTCTTTGCGGAAGTGGCAAATTTCCGCACATACCGTGGGCGGAATGGAAATGTCCGCCCACCCCTAGGTACATCATTATGAAAAGAGTAAGTTGCCCAAAAAGTGCAATCTAAATTAAACAATGCCTCCATGCTGGAAATGTCTCCTCAGTACAGAGATGCTTTCCAATGTGTCAAATATGTAAGACTAGAGTCCCTCTACATGGTGTAAATTGGCCTACCCAATCCATAATTAATCCAGTGTCCTTTGTGGAACTCAGTTGATATGTGTTGTTGCATGTGAATAAATGCAAATATGTACTATGTTGTCAGTGGTCATAAATTCATTGGGGTGTATACGTTCAATCTATCAATAAATCGGGGGGTTCATATAGCACGCTACTCACCCGTGAGGGGCTCAAGTCGCGGGGGGAGGAGGGATGCAGCTTCACCTCAGCCAAAGAGCATGGTCTTGAAGTTCTTCATTAAGGTGTGCAGGGTCATGAAGTGTGTGATGTTAGCTGGGTGCCTGTTACATGTCTTGCCTGCGATGTAGGAGAGAGCTCTTCCACGTACTCCATCTCTGCGTATGCAAGGGGTCTCTGCCTGCCCTTGTTTGGGGGAGCGGAGTATCCTATTGGGTACGTGGAAGGAGACACTCTCGTAGAGGAATTTGGGTCTGATTTTGTAGAAGTATTTGTAGGCGTGGGTGAGGGGAGGTGTATGAAGGTTATTCTCCTCCTGACAGGGAGCCAGTGGAGGTCTCATAGGTGTTGGTTCATATGTTTGTGCCGTGGAGTCCGGAGGATGAGTTTGTCTTTAACTTTCTGTACGGTTTTGTGCTTGTGTAGAAGAGTCATGTTGACTGCATGGCTGGGGGTCTTTCAGCATTCAAGGTTTATCCATTTGAAGGTCTTATGTTAGATATGAAGGGAGTTTAAACTGGTTAAGGCAACGGATTTGATGTGGGGGGGTCATGGTGAGGGAGGATTCAAGGATGATGCTGAGGTTCAATGTGTGGTACAAAAGGGGGTGGTGATGGACGGAGCATCTGAATCAATCAAACACTCACACCAAGTCAAAAGATCTGGGTTTAATCCATCACCGTTCTTTAGCCCACTCTGCCACCCCAGTTCAGACAGGCTATATGCAAATCAGTCTGACCCTGTGCCTCATGGGAACAGTCCAGACCGAACTGCCAAGCCATGTCTTCCCTGGACCGGAAACAAGCTTCCGAGGACCGGTTTCTGGCATTCCAGCCGTCTTCAGCCCGGCTTGCTTGAATCCAGTGGCAAAGTGAGCAAGGGACTCACGTCTGAGCATACCCTGCCGCACTTATGGCAGCCAAAAGCGGTACAAAAGGGGGTGGTGATGGACGGAGCATCTGAATCAATCAAACACTCACACCCAGTCAAAAGATCTGGGTTTAATCCATCACCGTTCTTTAGCCCACTCTGCCACCCCAGTTCAGACATGGCTATATGCAAACCAGTCTGACCCTGTGCCTCATGGGAACAGTCCAACCCGAACTGCCAAGCCATGTCTTCCCTGGACCGGAAACAAGCTTCCGAGGACCAGTTTCTGGCATTCCAGCCGTCTTCAGCCCGGCTTGCTTGAATCCAGTGGGAAAGTAAGCAAGGGACTCACGTCTGAGCATACCCTGCCACACTTATGGCGGCCAAAAGCGGTACAAAAGGGGGTGGTGATGGACGGAGCATCTGAATCAATCAAACCCTCACACCCAGTCAAAAGATCTGGGTTTAATCCATCACCGTTCTTTAGCCCACCCTGCCACCCCATTTCAGACATGGCTATATGCAAATCAGTCTGACCCTGTGCCTCATGGGAATAGTCCAGCCCGAACTGCCAAGCCATGTCTTCCCTGGACCAGAAACAAGCTTCCGAGGACCGGTTTCTGGCATTCCAGCCGTCTTCAGCCCGGCTTGCTTGAATCCAGTGGCAAAGTGAGCAAGGGACTCATGTCTGAGCATACCCTGCCACACTTATGGCCGCCAAAAGGTTCAATGGGTGGTCTGCAGGGGTGGGTGGCATCCCAAGGGTGGAGGGCCAACAGGTGTTGGCCCAGGCTGAGGTGGAGGGTCTGTGGATGAGAACCACAGTCTACTCAGAGTTGAGCTTCATCCAGCTATCACTCAACCAGTGTGCGACATACTTCTTTCCTTCATGGGAGCAGCATCTTGTACCTTCTGGTTTCTTCAGGAGGGAGAGGATGAGCTGGGTGTCGTTGGCGTAAGACACAATGCTGAGCCCATGCTGTCAAATGCTGGTGGGGAGGGTGTCCTTGTAGATGTTGAAGAGCTTGGGGCTGAGCAATGATACTAGGGGTACTCCGCAGTTGGTATCCGTGGTCCTGAGATTAAGGGAGGGAGAGAAAGGATTGAATCCAGTTGAGGGTGGTCCTTCGGATCCCTGGGTTGTGAACCTGGACTGTAAGAGTGTGATGTGAGACGTTGTCGTAAACTGCAGAGAGGTATAGGTGGATGAGTGCCGCAGTTTGTCCCTGGTCGAGTAGCATGCGTATGTCATCAGTAGCGGCGAGGAGGGTGGTTTTGGTGCTGTGGTTGCTATGGAATCCTGACTGGGAGGAGTCTAGGATGGAGTTCACTTTGATGATGGTGGTCAGCTGAGCATTCACGAGTCTCTCTGTGACTTTGGCAGCCAAGGGGAGGAGAGAGATGTGCCAGTTGACTTTCAGGCTTTGTCCAGTCGCATGGTGCTTCCTTGAGGATGGGTTTGACCCCTGCATGCTTCCAGCTGTCTGAGAAGATGCAGGATTTGAAGGAGGTGCTGATAGTCCATCATAGTTAGTGGGCAATGGCAGTGTTGGACCAGTGGTAGATGTGTGGTGGGCAGGGGTCGGGGGGGTCAAGAGTGGGTGCTCTGGAATTTTTTTAAAAAAATTCTAATTGGGGCATTTTTATAGTGCATTTTCCTGCTCAACGTTTCAAATTCAAGGCTGGTGCTAATTCTTGCGCTAATTCTTGCGCTGATTGGTCCTTCGTCACTTTTTCCACATTAGCGTGTATTTTTTTATCACCGGCACGCAAAATCTATCACCCTCCTTTTCCACCAGAAAAGGTATCTATCGCCTATCAGCTGCGTCTTGCTGATACACAACTAAAGTGGTGATGGATTCTGGCGAAGTGTGGCGATAAGAAAATTATCGCTAAGGGGAGTTAGCGATAAATATTGCTACTTGTTGGTAATATGCCCCCAATTTTTTTGTATTTTACTGAGGGAGCTCAGTTCATGGAAAATCTAAAAAGATTATAAATCTCAGTTAAAATCACCAATTGTGCGGACCCCTTAAGGAAAATATTTACTGTATGATTTTGAAAAGTGTCCCTTTTTTGTGCTTCTAGACCCGATTGACATAGATAAACATGGACTTTTGGTTTAAACTTAGAGCAAATGTCTAAGTTTACGACTTTTGGGACTCACAAACGTCATTTACCAGCAGGTAGGTCGCCCCCCAGCTGCCACACGGTCCTCCTGTGGTGCTGCCCCGCTAGGGCTCTCGCTGCTGCCTGAGTAAGTCCTTCTGTTCCTGCTCACAGTTGTCTCCCTTTGTTTCTCTGCCCTTGCTCTCCCTCCCCCGTTTTTTGCATTCTGTGCCCCCTGATCACTGTTGTCTCCCTTCGTTTTCTGTGCCCTTGTGCCCCCTCTCCCCCATTTTTTGCATTCTGTGCCCCCTGATCACTGTTGTCTCCCTTCGTTTTCTGTGCCCTTGTGCCCCCTTCCCCCGTTTTTGCATTCTGTACCCCCTGATCACTTTTGTCTCCCCTTGTGTCTCTGTGCCTCCCTGCCCCCTTCCCCGTTTCCCCTCCGTGCCACCTTTTCCCGCTGCTGCGTCCCTGCGACCACGCCCCCCACTGTCCCATTTGCCACCCCGTTCCCGCCTCCCAGCTGCTCCTCCCTCCCACATCCCCTCATATGGAGGCCACGCAGCGCTGAAGGGAGCGACCCTTGACCCTGCCAGCAGGTAGGTCACCCCCCAGCTGCCACACGGTTCTCCTGTGGGGCTGCCACACTAGTGCTCTCGCTGCTGCCTGAGAAAGTCCTTCTGTGCCTGCTCACAGTTGTCTCCCTTCGTTTCTCTGCCCTTGTGCCTCCTCTCCCCGTTTTTTGCATTCTCTGCCCCTGATCACTGTTGTCTCCCTTCGTTTTCTGTGCCCTTGTGCCCCCTCTCCCCTGTTTTTTGCATTCTCTGCCCCCTGATCACTGTTGTCTCCCTTCGTTTTCTGTGCCCTTGTGCCCCCTCTCCCGTGTTTTTCCATTGTGTACCCCTGATCACTGCTGTCTCTCTTTGTTTCTCTGTGCCTCCCTGCCCCCCTCCCCCATTTCCCCTCCATGCCACCTTTTCCCACCGATGCGTCCCTGTGGCCCCGCCCCCCACTGTCCCATTCACCACCCCACTCCCACCTCCCAGTTGCACCTCCCTCCCATCGCCCCTCATATGGAGGCTGTGCAGCAGCCGCGCCGCTGGCGCGCCAAAGGTAAGCCCTTCCGTGCCCGTCCGCGCCTGGACCGCGCCCAACGCCAGAACCCCTGACCCCCGCTGCACCCGACTGATATATGACTCCGCCACCCTCAATGCACTCAACACCGGACAACCACCCGCCTGCTACCGAGCCACCCTGAAACGAACCCATTGGAGCCTTCGCCTGCAAATCCACCTGCCTTCGAACCTGCCCCCGCCCACCAAACACAGCAGCAACAGCAACAACAACCTCAAGTGCATCCTCCTCAACACCCGCTCCATCCACAAACACGACCTCCTCGACACAACAGCACCGGACGCCGCCTTCCTCACGGAAACCTGGATGAACGCTTCCTCGGCCCACGACATTGCCATATCCATCCCGGACGGCTACAATATCACCCTAAAGGACCACGTCAACCAAACCAGAGGAGAAATCGCCATTGTCAAGTTCAAGTTCAAGAACTTCTATAACGCACTACTCACCCAGAGGGTCTCAAGGCGCTTGGGGATGGGGTTCATTATTTATCGAATAGCCAGGTTTTAAGTTCTTTTCTGAAGGAGATGTGGTTCTGTGTAAGGCGGAGATGGGTGGGGAGTGAGTTCCAGGTCTTGGCCGCCAAGTAGGAGAAGGATCTACCTCCCATGGTGGATCTTTGGATGCGCGGAATTGCGGCGAGGCCTTGATCGGAAGATCTTAATTGGTGGGTGGGTAAGTAGAAGGATAGTCGAGTGTTGAGGCATTCGGGCCCTAGCTTGTAGAGGGCCTTGTGTGCATGGGTGAGGAGACAGAATGTTATTCCCTTGTTGACGGGAGCCAGTGGAGGTCTTTCAGGTTTCCGGTAATGTGATTTTGGCGAGGGATGTCCAAGATGAGTCTCTCTGATGCGTTTTGGATACGTTGGAGATTTTTCAGCAATTTGTCTGTAATTCCGGCGTAGAGGGTGTTTCCGTAGTCCAGTCGACTCGTGACTAGTGCGTGGGTGACAGTTTTTCTTGTCTCGGAAGGGATCCAACTGAAGATTTTTTTGAGCATACGAAGTATGTTGAAGCAGGAGGATGAGACGGCGTTGACTTGTCTGGTCATCGAGAGTGAGGAATCTAGGATGAAGCCCAGGTTGCGTGCGTGATCTGTGGGTGTGAGTGCAGTGCCCAGAGCCGAAGGCCACCATGAGTCGTCCCAGGCAGAGGGGGATGATCCTAGGATGAGCACCTCCGTTTTGTCTGAGTTAAATTTTAGGCAGCTGGTTTTCATCCATTCAGCAACTTCTTTCATACCTTCGTGAAGATTGGTTTTGGCGGAGTTAGGGTCTTTGGTGAGGGAAAGGATCAGCTGGGTGTCATCAGCGTAGGAGATGGTGTTAAGGTTGTGTTGATGCGCGATGGAAGCGAGTGGACTCATGTAGACGTTGAAGAGGGTGGGACTGAGTGATGATCCTTGTGGTACACCGCAAATGACTTCGGTAGCCTCTGATTTGAATGGGGTAAGTCGTACTCTCTGGGTTCTTCCGGCGGGGAAGGAGACGATCCAGTCCAGCGCTTTTCCTTGCATTCTGGTATTGTTAAGGCCTTGTGTGAGGGTGCTGTGACAGACTGTGTCGAAGGCGGCGGAGAGCTCGAGTAGAATGAGGGCCGCTGTTTCTCCATTGTCTAGTAGTGTTCGGATGTCGTCTGTAGCTGCGATGAGGGCGGTCTCGGTGCTGTGTTTGGCTCGAAAGCCATTCTGTGAGGGATCGAGGGAGTTGTTGGCTTCGAGGAAGGCGGCGAGTTGGCTATTGACGGCTTTCTCAATGACTTTTGCCGGGAAAGGGAGGAGGGATATTGGGCGGTAGTTTTTGAGTTCAGAGGGGTCTGCTGTGGGTTTCTTCAGGAGGGCGCTGACTTCGGCATGTTTCCAGCTTTCTGGGAAGGTAGCAGAGTTGAAGGAGCAGTTTATAACATCACGGACGTGGGGTGCGATGATGGAGTCTGCTTTGTTGAAGATGTAGTGGGGACATGGGTCGGTTGGCGAGCCAGAGTGGATGGAATTCATGAGGCGGATGGTGTCTTCGGTGGTGATTGGGTTCCAGGCGTTGAGATTGTTGGAGGGTGTTATAGGTTCTGAGGGGGGTGGGTAGGATTGTTTGTTGGTATTGTTTTCGAAGCTGTTATGTATGTCGGCAATTTTGTTGTAGAAGAAGGAGGATAAGGAATCGCAGAGGTCTTGGGAGGGGGTTATGTCGTTTGAGGCTGCGGTGGGGTTGGTAAATTCTTTGACTATATTGAATAGTTCCTTGCTGTTATGGGCATTGTTGTCAAGTCGATTCTTGAAGGCTGATTTCTTGGTGGATCGAATCAGCTGGTGTTGTTTGCGGGTGGCTGCCTTGAAGGCGTTCATGTTGTCGGTGGTTGGGTTTTTTCTCCATGTTTTCTCGAGAGTACGGCAAAGTTTCTTGGATTTTTTAAGGTCATCGTTGACCTTAAAACACCATCAACATCACGACCAACATCGAAGACACACTCTTTGCCGCCGAACACCTACACTACCAGATTCATACCGACCCCAAGACCACCCTTAGAGGAACGCTCATCTACATACCCCCAGGCCCGCGCATACAATTCAGCGAAGCCATTGCCGACTTCATCAGCCCGCACGCCCTATCCTCACCAGAATACATCCTCCTAAGGGACCTGAACTTCCACCTGGAGAAAAACACTGACAACAGCACCTCCACCGTGCTCGACAACCTCGCCAACCTCGGACTCAAACGACTGGTGAACAGCCCCACCCACCTCACCGGCCACACGCTCGACCTCATCTTCTCCGCCAGCAACCACGTCTCCTTCAGCCACTCCACCGTACTACACTGGACCGACCACAGATGCATCCACTTCACCTTCGAAAAGAATGCATCGAACCACTGCACACAACAAATCCCCCGCAGATGCTGGAGCAAAATCACCACAGACCAGTTCCTCTCATCACTAAACCAGAACCCGCCAGCCGACACCGCGGACATCAACGAAGCAGCCCACAACCTCGCACAGTGGATCACCTACTGCACTGACGACCTTGCCCCACTGAAGAACCCCCCTGGTTCACAGACGCCCTCATAGAATCAAAGAAATCCTGCCGAACCCTCGAAAAAACCTGGCGCCTTGAACAGACAACAGAAAACCTGACAGCCCTCAAGAACGCCACTCGCGAACACCACCAGCTGATCCGCACCACTAAAAGGGCATCGTTCAAAGAGTGGCTAGACAACAACACCCAAAACAGCAAGGAACTCTTCAGCATCGTCAAAGAGCTCTCCAACAGCGACATCACACCATCACAAGACCTCTGCAACTCCCTCGCCACATTCTTCAACCACAAGATCACAGATATACACGACAGCTTCGGACCCCAGACTCCGCCTCCAGTCACCGAACCAAGGACCCCCACCACCACCCTCAGCACCTGGACCCCCATCAGCACTGAAGACACCACTCACGTCATGAACACCTTCCACTCCGGCTCCCCCTCGGACCCATACCCCCATCATATCTTCAACAAAGCCAACATCATCATCGCAGCCCACCTACGGAACGTCATTAACAACTCCTTCACGTCAGCCACCTTCCCTGAGAGCTGGAAGCACGCAGAAATCAACCCCCTTCTGAAGAAACTCACAGCAGACCCCAAAGAACTCAAAAACCTCCGCCCCATTTCTCTTCTTCTCTCCCCGGCGAAAGTCATCGAGAAGACCGTCAATAAACAGCTGACTGTATTCCACAAGGCAAACAACTCGCTCGACCCGTCCCAGTCCGGATTTCAAGCCAACCACAGCACCAAGACCGCCCTCATCACAGCCACCGACGACATCAGGACCATGATGGACAACAGAGAAACAACCGCTCTCATCCTCCTGGACCTCTCAGCAGCCTTTGATACCGTATGCCACCGCACCCTAATAACCCGCCTCTTCAACGCTGAGATTCAAGGAAAGGCCCTGGACTGAATCACCTCATTCCTCTCCGGCAGAACCCAGAGAGTCCACCTCCCTCCCTTTCACACAGCGGCCACCGATATCATCTGCTGCGTACCTCAAGGTTCCTCGCTCAGCCCAACCCTCTTCAATATCTACATGATCCCCCTCGACGCCATCGCACGCAAACACAACATCAATATTATCTCCTACGCCGACGACACCCAGCTGATACTCTCTCTCACCAAAGACCCAGCCACCACCAAAAGCAACTTCCAGGAAGGAATGAAAGACGTCGCAGAATGGATGAAGCTCAGCCGCCTGAAGCTGAACTCAGACAAGATGGAAGTCCTCATCCTCGGACAATCCCCACCCACCTGGGACGACTCCTGGTGGCCCACGGTGCTGGGCTCCGCACCGACACCCTCGGACCACGCTCGCAACCTGGGATTCATCCTGGACTCCTCCCTCTCGATGACCAAGCAAGTCAAAGCTGTCTCGTCCCCTTGCTTTAACAACCTGCGCATGCTCCAAAAAATCTTCAGGTGGATCCCCACTGAAACCAGAAAGACCGTCACCCAGGCCCTTGTCACCAGCCGACTGGACTACGGAAACGCCCTATACGCAGGAACCACCGCCAAACTCCAGAAACGACTACAACGCATATAGAACGCCTCCGCACGACTCATCCTCGGCATCCCTCACCACAGCCACATATTCGCCCACCTGAGAAACCAGCACTGGCTCCCCATCAGCAAGAGGATCACAATCAGGCTCCTACTTACACAAAGTGCTCCACGACATGGGCCCCGTATAGCTCAACAGCCGCCTCTCATTCTACACTCCCACACGCCAGCTCCACTCCGCCAGCCTCGCCCTCGCCACCATCCCACGGATTCACAGAACCACCACCGGAGGAAGATCGTTCTCCTACCTGGCAGCTAAAACTTTGAACTCCCTCCCTGCACACCTACGACTGACCCAGGACCACCTCACCTTCAGGAAATACCTCAAGACCTGGCTATTCGAGCAGTAGCAGCACCCCCTGCCCCCTCAGTGCCTTGAGACCCTCACGGGTGAGTAGCGCGCTCTATAAATGCATTGATTGATTGATTCATTTACAAGTAGTAATTTTATGTCCGCGGACATAAAGAAAGTACTCATAAATTCCCTTTGTGAAATCTCTAAGTCGTAAACTTAGATGCCTCATACACACATTGTATGGAGTACTATGCTCCTGTGTGAAAACAGACCTGATTGTGCTCAAGAGAATACACAACAAGCACTTTGCATTTCTCAATGATAATGCATATGCAGTCAGAAGTTCAGATGCCCAAAACAATTGCCCATTCCCACTCTTACTTTAGTTGGTGTCATATCCCCTGCTAGATGAGTGATCTGTGTGACAATGTTGTTTTTGCAACATAACTTTACATGATTGTTCCTCTTCTAAAGTTACAAACCAAGCATACAAGATATTTGTGTAGTGATATGTTATTGGGCTAAATCACAAGGTTGATCTTTTGGTTCAAAGCTATGGGTGAAACAAGACATTTCAGAGTTGTCATTATGACCTTTACAAACAAGAGGCATGTGAACTCGTACAGAAGCCCGGCCCCCCACTGTGATGGACAGCTCACTCGAGGGACCTCAGTGCCTATGGGCGCGGTGGCAAAGTTACAGACACACAGGCTCACTGGAGACAACTCTTTTGGGCCTTTACACAGCTGATCGGCCTCTGACCTTTATAAACAAGAGGCATGTGAACTCGTACAGAAGACGATTGCCAGAAGACAGATGAGCTTACGACCACGCCTTCTTGAAGCCAATGCAGAATCTGAATGGTAAAGGAGCACGAGTGCAGACAAAGAGGATCAGGTCTCTGGTAAGCTGGAAATAGACGAAAACAAGCGCTGGGTGGGGATCGGTGAGGTCTTTTATAGCCGGGGCAGGGTGTGGTTCTCTCGCGCTGCATGTGGATCACGAGATGCGTGCAGTGTTTAGGTTTTTATGTAAATTAGGTTTCATCATGAGAGGGTTTTGCACATTTTTCTAAAGTGTTTTACAAAGAGAAAAGCCTTGGTAAAAACAAGAATAATCAAACGAACAAAAGAGGAATCATCAATCACATAAAAGCTAAAAAGTAAAGCCTAACTAATGAGTTAGCACAAAGTACCTTAACAGAGGCAAGATGGCCGCTGAGGGTTGTAGCGAGTAAGTCGCACTCTTCACTTCTCCCTACCGCCCGTAATAGATGGATCAATGGTGGAGCCTGGCTTGAAGAATACTGCCTTCGGTTACTTTGCATCGTGTCAGTGTGACAGGTACGCCAGAAAGAGTACATTCCCTCTTGGAGAACAAAGTTCAGCTAAACGAGCAGTTTGGATTTTCTGGAAGAAATTATCGGAGACTACCAGGCTGATTTTAAGATCCTGGTTTAGAATGCCGCCTCGGCTGCAGCGTGTCAATGAGGTGAAGGACAGCAGAGACGGCAAGGATGGTAAAAGCGGAAAGCTTCCAGAGACTGATGTTACAAAAGGGCAAACATCCAAAGATAAAAGCAGGATGGATACAAAGGCATCACTAACTGCTGCTGCCCAGAAGAGCGTAACTAGCGTTAAGAAATCTACTGTTAAAAAATCGGGCTCGGACAACACGGCTCCAGTGAAGGAGTCAGAAAATGTTAACAAACAAAAAGCAAGAGAGAGCGCGATGCGCCAGCCCTCAGTCACAGAGAGTTTTTCTAACGTACCTGTGAATCCTAGCAGCAGCAAGATAGGGTGTAAAACTGACGGCCTCCCGGCGCCCGCTGTCATCGTTGTTGGTGGAAAAGCAGGGACTGAGGATGGCGTCTACAACGCGGTACCGGGAGGGAGAGCGGGAGCGGGAGCCGGCGCCAGCGCTGGTGCGGAGGTTGCTAGGCAACCTGAAAGGCCCGATGCGGGGAAGCCGGCTGAGGTAATGCCTGCTGCCACTGATGCCGCTGATGCTGCTGACGTTACAGGAAAGCTGACCGGAGGAGTGCACGGAGTCGCTCCGGGTGAGAACAGAGCTAAGGCAGCTACTGGCTCAGAGCGGTTGTTGGAATCTAACCGAGCGGGACAACAAATAACAGTGAGTAAAGACCTTGGGGGTCTGATAGATAACCGAGCTCTGAGTGCGCAACTGCCAGACGAGGGGAGTTTTGAACTACAAGCTACTGCTTCGGCTTCAGGATCGGTGACAGGACTAGACATTCAGCCAGAGACTCAAGTGCAAATGGTGAATAATGAAGGAGTGGAAGGCATGGAAAAAACGAGGCCTGATGCTTTAACATGGGCAGAGGATATGGATTTAAATATGGAAAGTGGGGGATTTAAATCAGGAGGCGAATCCTCTACCTCTAACTCTGTTGATTTGCCTATCATTAATGACGCGGCGTCAGCAGAAAAGTTCTACTCAGTTGAAGAAGATTCTCAGTCACAGTCACTACTTTCAGGAGAGATTAGCTCTGACGAGTCAACTGGGATAGACTCAGGTAGCAGCTCTCCAGCTCAGAAATTCACACAGAAAAAACGATTATCTAAAAGAAAACCCTCTTCAGCAAGTAGTACTACTGATCCTACTAAAAAGCTAGCTTGGGACTACTCTACCACTACTTTTTCTTTTTTAGAACAGGATAGCCCTGCTACAATGATTGGGGATCTAGGATCTTCGCAGCCTCCACAACCTCCAGTTACATTGGATTTATTGTTTAATACTTTGAAGCTAATGCAATCTGAGGCTAGAGGGGAAAGTAGGAGGGCAAGGCATGAATCAAGGAAAGTACAGAACAAACTTAGGAAAATAAGTCAAAGACAAGATGAGATGGTTGAAAGGGTGGCCCACGTGGAGGAAAGAACTGGGAAGGTAGAGGATGACTTGAGAGGGTTGAAAATGTATACAGAAGAACATCAGAAGGTGGCTGAAGATGTAAACTGGAAACTGGAGGACTTTGAGAATAGGCGGCGTCGTAATAACATCAGATTGCTAGGAATAGAAGAAGGACTGGAAGGGGGGGACTCTAGAATGTTTGTTGTGAATTTATTAAAAGGTGCTTTCCCAGAACTAACAACATGGCAATGGGAATATGAAATTCAAAGAGCCCACCGCTTTCCATTCTACAAAAGGGGTCATGATGGAGCTCAAGGGGGAAAACCAAGGGCAATCTTGTTCTATGTAGGGAATTTTCTTTTGCGACAGCTGATACTGGATAAGGCTAAACCTGAGACCAGACGTACATTTAATAATGTCACGTTTTTTGCAAGGCCTGACTTTTGCCATGCTACAGTAGAGCGTAGATGGAGGTTGAGGCAATTGATACCGCTTATCCAGGCCCTGGGCTCAGAAGCTTATTTGCTATACCCCGCCAAACTGAAAATAGTAACCAAAAGCCAGGTTAAGTTTTTTTTCTCTGAGATTAAAGCAAAGGCTTGCATGACAGAAGTATTGGGGCACAAGGAGTGATAAATAAATTGACTGTGCTGATATTTGGTATGAAGGTGGGGAGGAGTGGCGACTGCTGCTTCCCTGGCGATCACACATAGGTCATGAGTGACCTATTTGCCTGTAGGCGAGGGTGGGGGAGGGGTAGCTTGGGGCGGGTCAGGGGGGGACAGAACGGGGGGGGGGAGAAAATGGCACACATCATACCCACAGTGATATAGTGGGAGACAAGCTCAGTTCTTAAGCAAAAGGTGGAACAAGGAAATAAAGCAAGAAAAAGGAAGCTGGAAAGGGAAGATGGTTTCGATTTTTGATGTTTTTTAATGGCTTGTCGAATTATCTCAATGAATGTTTGCGGTCTTAATGACCTTCAGAAGAGATTACGTGTCTCTGCTTTTTGTAAGGCATTATATCCAGATGTGATTTGTCTGCAGGAGACTCATGTTGAGGGAGGTAAGGGTTTTCTGCTGGAGCAATTGGGATTTGAAGTATTGGCATATACTAAACAAGCCTCAAAAACACGGGGGGTTGCAATTTTGGGTAGGGGGAGAGAATGTACGGTGATCAGGAGTAAAGTTAACACATGGGGAAGGTGGGTCATTGTTGAAGTAGTGTTTAGAGGAGCTAGATTTACTCTGGTTTCTGTGTATGGCTCAATGTGCGATGAGCCAGATATATTTCAATTTTTGGATCAGGAGTTGTCGACTTGGGTGGAACCCATTGTTTGCTGTGGGGATTTTAACATCAACCTCCCTGCTAGTGTTGAGCTACAAAGGGATCACGGCTATACTGGGCGTAAGAAAAGGGTTTATAGGGCTATAGTAGACTTGGCTGTGCACAATGCTCTATCAGATGTTTGGGCTAATTTATACCCGATGATTGATGGTGATACCTTTTTTTCTGCACCACATAGAATCACTGTTAGGCTAGATTATTTTTTAATCTCTAATGTTTTACTCTCAAATGTACGTATTAGAAAGTTACCACGCCTGATGTCAGACCATAACCCACTGTTATTGACATTGAATCTTAACTGCATTGTAAGGAAAGTATATAAATGGACATTTGAGAGAGAGAGCTTTGGTAAAAGACGAGAATTATTGTAAGCATATGGAGAAATGGATAACCGAGTTCTGGCTTAAAACAAGGGTAGTGCCAGCAGTGGCAACATTTGGGATGCCTTTAAAGCAGGAATAAGAGGCGAGACAATCAGCTTTACAACATTTAGACAGAAGAGTGAAAGAGAGAGGACGGAGCAACAAATGAACTCACTCCTGACTGCAGAGGCAGAACTTAGTAGACTAATTATGTGTGGGAGCTCATTGGATCAAAAAATCTTGGAAATTATGATCTTAAAGAGTGAAATTGCTGAAAGAGTTACTAGCAAAACGGCTACAAACTATCTCGCAAAGAAGGAACAGGCGTTTGAGTATAGCGAAAGGGTGGGACATATTCTCGCTGTTAGAACCAGACAGAAAGTTAATGCTGGGGATATTAAAAACATGGTAGATAATTCAGGAAATGTGATTCAAAACTCTGAAGGTATAAGGAATGAATTCTGGAAACACTATACGGATTTGTACGATTCTGAAGCTAGGGTGGGCAGAGATGAAATAAGAGATGAAATAAGAGATTATTTGGGAAATATTCAACCAGATGTATTGGAACTGGAAGATCAGATTAAGTTAGACTCTGTTATAACGTTAGATGAAGTGACAATAGCCTCATCAGAACTCCCATCCTCTAAGGCCTCAGGACCGGACCTTATTCCGATTGAATTTTATAAAACTTTTTATTCAATTATAAGATTGGAGTTACTGGATACCCTTGTACAAGCACAGAGGGAAGTGTCAGTCCCAAATTCATGGGGGGGGCACTGAAATTATAGTTATTCTAAAGAAAGGCAAGCCATCTATATCCCCAGGGTCATATAGACCAATCGCTCTAATGAATGCGGATGTGAAATTGTACTCTAAAATATTGGCAACAAGGCTGGCCACTGTTATAGATAAATTAGTTTCTCCAGATCAACATGGATTTATCCCCGGGAAGGGTACTACAACACATGTTAGAACAGTGATTACCTGCTTTGATGCCATGGAAGTTTCCGGCGGCCCTGTAGCAGCCTTATTCCTTGACGCCGAGAAGGCTTTTGACAGGGTCGCATGGGATTATCTGTGGGAAATAATGAAATCATATGGCTTCGGAGATAACTATATTAGGGCAATTCAGGTATTATATAAGGCACCAACAGCTAGAATTAAGGTTAATCGAGATCTAACCACGATTGTACAAATAAAAAGAGGCACTAGGCAGGGCTGCCCTAGTTCCCCTCTGCTTTTTGCACTGTATATGGACCCGTATCTGCGTTATTTGAAACTTAATCCTAATATCCCCCCTCTTTATTCAAATGGATTAGAGGTTAATGTATTAGCGTATGCAGATGACGTTGCTATAATCACCACAGATCCATCTAGAGCAATGGGTGAGATTGAGTTAGAGGCCAGTAAATTTGGCAGAATATCTGGGTACAAATTAAACAGTGCAAAAACACAGATTATAAAAAATGCAAGGGTCTAATGCAAAGATACACGGGTGGTCCCAGCAGCAGTTTATTTAGGAGTTGAGATCTCACCCAATCTTGATACCGTGGTAGAGCGGAATATTTCTCCTCTAATCAGGAGAGTAAGTTTAGAACTGGCCAGAATAAACAACCTTAGGCTTACGTTAGTTGGTCGTACAAATGTAATAAAAATGCTTATACTCCCCAAATTCCTTTATTTTTTTCGTACCATTCCTCTTTTGTTTGAATCAATCTGGTTCAATAAGCTGGAATCGATTTTAAATAAATTTATATGGTCATACGGGAAGACCAGAAGGGCTTACAAGTTTATGACTTTACCGAGGGTTAGCGGAGGTTGGGGGGTTCCGGACTTTAGGTTATATTATTGGGCCTCTGTACTGCAATTCACCCAGGGTTTGATGGGTGCAAGTGAATTAGATTTGAATGTAAAATCCTTTTCAACAATGGTATACTCTCTTGTAATGGGGGCAGATACTGCAAATGCTTTTCTAAACTGTGCTGATTTCTCTTACTACAAACGTACACGCTTTAAAACAGTTAAGGCTGCATATAATACCTGGGTAGCGGTAGCAAAAAAATGCGGATTGGGCAGATATAATAGATATACTAGAATATATAGTAATAAAACACTACCATCTTTAATCTTCTCTGATACTATAATGGCAGAATGGGAAATGAAAGGTATCAAAAAGATAGGAGATCTGCTGGGGCTAGACGGAAACATTCTACAATTTTCAGATTTGATGTCAAAATATAACATAACAAGACATAGTTTTTTTAAGTATTTGCAGGTTAGGAGTTTTTTTGTAAAAAAAAAGGAGGAGAAGGCGGATTTGGGAAAAATAACCTTATGGAATCTATAGAGCAGGGTGGAGAGTGTTCTATTCGTTATTTTTATGCCAGCTTAGCAGAATTAAAAAAGAATGATACTGGGAAATTTGGGGATAAATGGGCAGGGAAATTAGGGATACAGAGTCAGTGCTTCTTGGATTCACTGGATTTAGGTTGTACTGTTCTGTGTTCTGCCTCTCTTCAATCACAACACTTTAAAACTGTATATCAACTTTATCATACACCGGATCGTATCGCACATTGGGGTGCGACTACAGGGACCACCTGTTTTCGTTGCAGTGCACCGGCAGCAGATAGCATTCACATTTTCGCACTTTGTCCACAATTAAATAATTTACGGAAGGGAATTGAAGAATTTATGAGTCACACATTTGGTTTAAATGTGATTCTAACACCAACTGTAATTATGTTAGAGGTTAGGGGATTTAGTGGTGACAATATTGAATTTTTATTTTTAGCAATGGCGGTGTATAGATTATTAATTGCTAGAGTTTGGCGGGATCCTCTCCTTCCCACAACACAACAATGGATTGCTTTATTATTGGGGACATTTAACCTTGAAAAGGGTATATATGCTAGGAAAGGTAAAAGAGTAAGACGACTGGGTATGAAAATATGGGAACCTGTCTATCACTGGAAAGAGAGATTAAGTGCAAGTCATGGTTAATAATATCTTGTTTTTCCACCTTTATATGTTTATTTTTGTGATTTAAGTAGCGGGAAAGATTTGACAAAGGTCACACAGTATCTTTCTTCAGTAATTCTTTGCTTATTTAATTTTTGTATCAAAATCTCTGTTTATATAATTTGCATTTTGTGTATGTTGTGTGCCAATGAAAAATTTTTTAATAAAAATATT
Source organism: Lissotriton vulgaris (assembly GCF_964263255.1). Lineage (NCBI taxonomy): Eukaryota > Metazoa > Chordata > Amphibia > Caudata > Salamandridae > Lissotriton > Lissotriton vulgaris. The sequence continues at coordinate 227,456 of NW_028252532.1, forward strand.
TAACAAAAAAAAAAGTACCTTAACAGAGTGTGTTTAAATAGGAGCTACTAAAGAGTTCATTACTGTACTGAGAGGGGACAAGCTCTCTGTGGCTCACTAACCCTAACAGTAAGTGCTACCTCGTTGGATAAATGTATCGTGCTTTTCCTGCACTACAGCTGTGTAAAAGCCCAGAAGAGTTGTCTCCAGTGACCCTTTGTGTCTGTAACTTTGCCACTGCGCCCAAAGGCGCTAAGGTCCCTCGAGTAAGCTGTACATCACAGTGGGGGAAAGGGCGGGAAGAGGTTTCATAGCCTAGTGTGTGTGGGGCCGGGCGTCTGTGCGAGTTCACATGCCTCTTGTTTATAAAGGTCAGAGGCCGATCAGCGCAGCAGATGAGGAGAAAACAGCCTTCTGGTCACTTGAAGTACAGGATGATTGCGCTCGAGAAACTCGTGGATGCCTAGACCTCCATCATGCATTACAGCTGTTTGGGGAGAAAGCACACCTGCCTAGCATCGACCGTGCTCATTAGATTCTTGGGCTGTTGATTATAATTAAGCATGGGCGAAATTAGCGAATTCGCGGATTTCCCCGCGAAATCGCAAAAAAAATCTGCGAATTCGCAAATTTTCCCACGAAATCGCGGATTTTTTTTGCAGTTTGCCCTGGAGTACTTTCTACTGGCTAATCCAGTAAGTGTTCCCTCATTGGGTAAATGTATAGTGCTTTTACTACACTGCAGCTGCGTAAAGGGCCAGAAGATGTGTCTCCAGTGACCATGTGTGCCCGTAACACAGGCACAGGCATACATGGTCACTGGAGACACATCTTCTGGCCCTTTACGCAGCTACAGTGTAGTAAAAGCACTATGGGGCAGATTTTCAAGCCGCTTGCGCCTCTTTTGCGCCACAGTTGCGTCACTTTTGTGACACAGCGCAGCACAAAAGATGCACCATGGTGCTGGGTATTAACAACGTGACGCATCTGAGAGATGCGTCATGTTGTAAAGCCCTGCGCCATCAGGAGGCGTTCCGGCGCAGGGGCGGGCGTTCCTGCACAAGATACAGATTCCATTGCAAGATTTCACTCAGTCACTTTTAGGCCAATGCTTGACGCAGCATTGGGGAGATAGGGCCCCCCAGAGCATTGCTGGAGCTGCGTCGCGCTTGCGACGCAGCTCCAGCATTGCGCTGCTTTTACGGCACAGATGTGTGACGCATCTGTGCCGTTTTTGCCACATGTGCGCCGCATTTTAAATGCGGCACACCATGGGTGGTGGAGCTGCGGCGCACAATAACTGGCGCATCCCTGGGGATGCACCAGTTATTGTGAATCTGCCCCTATACATTTAGCCAACGAGCGAGCACTTACTGATTAGACAGTAGAAAGTACTCCAGTTGAGTAGAGGTATTGCACAAAAAGGTGGCATCTTCGTGGACAAACACGCAGGGCGGGATTCATTCTGAACTCTGTTAGACTCGTTTTTTTGTGCCCTTCTGCCCTTTGTTAGACTCGTTTTTCCCTTGTTTTTCTGCCTTTCTGCCCTCTGTTAGACTCGTTTTTACCTTGTTTTTCTGTCTTTCTGCCCTCTGTTAGACTTGTATTTTGTGCCCATCTGTCCTTTGTTATTCCCTTGTTTTTGTGCCCTTTTGCCCTCTGTTAGACTCGTTTTTTTGTGCCCTTCTGCCTTCTGTTAGACTCGTTTTCCCTTGTTTTTCTGCCCTTCTGTCCTCTGGTAGACTGGTTTTTTGTGCCCTTCTGCCCTCTGTTAGACTCGTTTTTCCCTTGTTTTTCTGCCCTTCTGCCCTTTGTTAGACTGCTTTTTGTGCCTTTCTTCCCTCTACATCACCACATCATCACTCAGCGCTACCCCAGCATCACTCAGCACCACCACATTATCACTCAGCACCACCACATTATCACTCAGCACCCCCACAGCACCACTCAGCACCACCACAGCATCACTCAACACCACCACAGCATCACTCAGCATCACCACAGCACCACTCAGCACCACAACAGCACCACTCAGTGCCACCATAGCATCACTCAGCACCACAACAGCATCACTCAGCACCCCCACAGTATCACTCAGCATCACCACAGCACCACTCAGCACCACCACAGCATCACTCAACACCTCCACAGCATCACTCAGCACCACCACAGCACCAATCAGCACCACCACAGCACCACTCAGCGCCACCACAGCATCACTCAGCACCACCACAGCTTCACTCAGCACCGCCACATCACTCAGCACCACCACAGCATCACTCAGCACCACCACAGCACCACTCAGCACCACCACAGCATCACTCAGCACCACCACAGCACCACTCAGCACCACCCCAGCATCACTCAGCACCATCCCAGTATCACTCAGCACCACCACAGCACCACTCAGCATCACCACAGCACCACTCAGCACCACCACAGCACCACTCAGCGCCACCCCATCATCAATCTGCGCAACCATTCAACAACAACTGGTTCAAATATGTTCTCTCAATGTTTCAAGCTTTATTACAAATGTCACAAAAAGATGTTAATATTTTACTTCTATTCTTGGATTTTCGTCACATTAAATACACTGAACATAATCTTCACAAAATGTATTTACAAAAGTTTAAGCTATAGCCATTATAAATTAAAATCACTTTTATTTAAGTATTAATTATTTAAAAAAAATTAAAAGCCATTGTAATTTGTAATATCAATACATTTAAGTCACGTAAATACAAAACATGTTGCATTGCAAATGCTATAGGTGTCACATTTGCAAACGTTATAGCTATTGGCATTGTAAATGACAACGCTATTAATTTAGCTATTTTCAAAACCAACACATAAATAAAAAAAAATGTCATTTACAAGACCAATAGCTCAAACTTTCCTAATGCGCGACCTATTGCAATTCAAATGCTTGTTTTTATATCTGTCTATGCTTCCTGTTGAGGTTTAATTTTCGTGACAGGCACCTCATTGCCTACTTGTAACTATTCTCTGACCCTGCTTCAAGGGTCAGAGCAGGGTTAGAGAATAGTTGCAAGAATGCAACGAGGCGCCAGGAAGCACTTACAGGCTTACAGCAGCAGGTGCCCAAGTTGAAGTTAATTTCTTTGTAACCCTTTTGGAAAAGGTTACAAAAAATTTGCTTCAACTTTTGCACCTGCTGCTGTAACCCTGTAAGTGCCCTGGCTGAAAATTCGTCCCCGCTGATTCACGCATTTTACCGCGATTTCGCGAGATTCGCCGATCGCGAAATCGCGGAAAATCCGCAAATTCCACGAGCGGAACGAATTTTCAGCTTATGCTTAATTATAATGCGTTACTGAATTGGAGCTTGAACTCGGGCACCTGATTTATATCTGTAAGTGCTTCCTGCAGAGGTTTCATTTTTGTGACAGGAGCCTCGTTGCCTAATTGTAACTATTCTCTGACCCTGCTTCGAGGGTCAGAGCAGGGTCAGAGAATAGTTGTGAGTAGGCAAAGAGGCGCCGCTCAGGAAGCACTTACAGGGTTACAGTAGGTGCCCAAGTTGAAGTCAATTTCTTTGTAGCCATTTTGTAAATGGTTACAAAGAAATTAGCTTCAACTTGGGCACCTGCTGTAACCCTGTAAGTGCTTCCTGAGCAAAATTCGTCACTCACTCGGATTCGCAGATTTTGCACTATTTCGCGCGAATCACGGATCACGAAATCACGGAAAATCCGCAAATTCACGAGCGGCACAAATTTTCCGCCCATACTTACCTTTAATGGGCTATCACCTCATCCGGACGGAGGTGATTGAGGGTGATCCTTTGGCGATAGTGCTGGAGGTGGTGGTGATGATCTTCTTGGGGCTCCAAGTTGCAATATTAGTAGCTCCATGGCATCGTTGAGGTTCCCAAGGAGGGTCTGTGATAATATTCCTTATATAAAGGTGTGTTTGCATGATTTTTAAGACCAGGTAAGTATTTCAGCTAAAAAACTGCTGCTAATTTGAGTTAGTTTTGGGGGGTTATCGACATACTGCGATTTCCCTGTTAATATCGCGTTGAGTGTTTAGCTGCTGTTTTTTCACTGCAACTCCTACCTTCCATTTCATTTTCATTATGTCTCGTTAACAGAAGTGGTGATCTTGAAAATTCACGTCGACACCAGAAGTTGCCGCTAACTGGAATGTGCGGCAAGTTGTAAATATGGCGATTAAAAAAAAACATGCTGTGACATCAAGAAATTGACTCTACGGCAACATTTAGTTCTTGTAAATATGCCCCTGAGTTTAATTTTTTTTATAGGGTCCCCAGTGTATATGTGCAAACATCTACAACATAATGGCAAATCATTTGCCTCTCTCTTATGGGCAACATAAATGCGCATGTGCGGGCGCCGGCGCATGCGCATTTCTTGCAAGAAATGTGCATGCGTGGGTGCCCGCGCATGCGCATTTGTCTAGAAGAAGTTGACGCGACACCAGGAAGAGGGAGCCCCGGGACGCCGCATCACAGGTAAGTCCTTTTTAATTAGTTTTACAATGTTTAACATTATTTTGGGCATTTAGAAGAGGGCGTGAGGGAGGCGGACCACGCGTCGATTCCCCACCACTCGTGGTGCTTCGCCTAGCCCCACTATGCACACTATACCCAGGGTTAATAATTTCTGACCTGTTATTACTAATAAATGTATGTAATATAAAGATGCATTTTTTATCCTTGGAGGTGACTGTAACCAGGTTATGGATCCTTCTATGATTGCAAATCACATGTATGCTTTAATCCACATAAATCCCATATATGGTTTCATAGCACAATCACACAGACTCATCTTGTAGATGCCTGGAGACTTTGTCACCCACATCAATAAGAGTTTTCTTTTTTTTCTCCTCCACATGGCTCCTTTTCCTAATTAGATTATATCTTCCTATCTCAACCTTTAGCTCAAAATCGTATTTCTTCTTCGATTGAACCCATTTTAATTTTAGACCATGCTGCGGCGATCGTTGATGTTGATTTGCTCCGCTCTCAATCCAAATCTTCCAGATGGTGATTTAACAATTTTCTTTTACAGGATCTGGCGTTTTCATCTCCCTTCACTTCCTTCGTGGAAGAATTATTTTCTTTGAATGAAGATCCTTCTATATCTCCTGCTTTGCTATAGGATACCTTTAAAGCCACTGCCCGATGTTTCATTATTGATTTTGTGGCTAAGAAAAAAAAAAGCCATCTCACTCAGCATAAGGCTCTCTTAGCTAATATTAAACGCCTAAAACATCTATTTTTTACTTCCTCATCTAAATCCACTTTACAGGAGCTTCATGCTAAACTAGAGTTTTGTAAGATCTCTACTGACAATGCTTCATCTATTCTGCTTTGCAGTAGCGCCCGATATTATGGCGGTCGTAATAAGGTTGGTTCACTTTTAGCTATTTATCTCATATCTAGGAAAGAAAGAACACTGATAGATTCTATTCAACCAGCAGATGGGAAACATCTTTTCAAAGACCAAGAAATCCTACATGAATTTACCACCTTTTATAATAATTTGTATACTTCAGAAACACCCGCATCTGACCATTATATTGACTCTTATTTAAGTACTATTCCTTCTCCTATTTCCACTGATCTTGATTTAAAATCACTATTTAAATTCCCATTTACTCAAAGAAATTATCAATTCTCTGAACTCATTAAAGAACAATATCCTGGCCCGGATGGTTTTTCAGTAGAATTTTATTTACATTTTTCAAATTGTTTGCTGCCCAAATTCTTCAATCTTTTTTGATACTTTTGTACTACTGGAAAGGCAAGCTGCACTTTCCTTGAAGCTTCTATCTGTCCCATTCATAAAGATGGTAAGGATCCCAAACTTTTCAAAAATTATTGCCCTATTTCCTTGATAAATGTGGAGTAAAACATTTTTGTCAGAACAATGTGGATTTGTGAAAGGAACCTTTAACTTCTGATAACTCTCGGCTATTCTTTAATGTTTTAGATAAAGCATCTATCCTATCTGATTCTCTTGCTGCGATATTTATTGTTGCAGAAAAGGCTTTCGATAGAGTTGAATGGTACTTTTTATATAAATCTCTTCGTTGGCATGGTTTCAGGCCTAAATTCATTTCTCAATACTTTTCACTTTCTACGGCACCTACTGCTTTCACTATAAAACGGTTTAGTTTCAAATTGTTTTCACTTCATCGGGTGTTAGACAGGGTTGCCCTTTATATCCTCTTCTTTTTATTCTATCCCTTGAACCCTTTCTAGCATATTCGCTAAAAATACTTCCATCTCTAGCTTCTTATATGGTGATCAATACTTAAGCCTCTCTGCTTACGCAGATGATATTTTACTTTTTATATATAATCAAGAAATTTCTGTCAACCCAATATTACAAGAAATCTCCGATTTTTCAGCGGTAGCGGGTTATAAAATTAACTCAGTTAAAACAGAGATTCTTCCCATAACAAACTTTGTATCCAAACATCACTTTGACCCTACTGGATTCCATTGGAATAGTTCAAAAATTAAATATCGAGGGTTATGGTTTACCAATTCTATTTTGGATTCAATTAAAACAAATATGAAGGAAGTTATTGAATGGATCTCCAAACGTTTCCTCTTGGAATCCTATTTTTCTTTCTTGGTGGGGATGTCTAGACTCTATTAAGATGATGATTACTCCTTTTATGTTATATATTCTTTCAATGATTCAGGTCCACATTCCCTCTATCTATTTAAAAAAACTTGACTCTTCTTTCCAGATTTCTAAGGAACAATAAAAAATCCAGAATTTCTTTATCTCACCTTAGATAACCAAAACGCATATGTGGGGTAAATGTCTTTGTTCCCCTTTTTCCTTCCTGGAGGTTCTGGCTTTTACGGCCAAAACTAGTCTTACATCTCTTCCATTATTCAAACACACTTGCTCATTACTAAGGCCTTATTGTCAACCAAAGACTCTTTCTAGGAATACTTTTTTACATTCTCCTCTTTGGCATAATCACTTTCTTTCTATTAATAATAATAGACCTTTATTTTGGGATTGCTGGAGATCTAAAGGTATCCTCTGGATTTAGGATATCTTTGATGGTACTTCTCCTTCTTCTTTTCTGCAATTCCAAACCAATTTCATTTGTCCCCATTCGTTTTGTCATATGTTACCATTACTTATGGAAACAATTTTGGAAGATTTTTACTCCCTCCCTTCTGAATATACTTTATCTACTCAAGAACCACTTCTTAGAATCTTATCAGAATCCCTAAAGCCCTCATTTATCTACAAATATCTCAATTCTACTGTCCCAGAACGATCTAAGACTAAAACAGAACTTGCCTGGGAATCTGATTTCTGTTGGATTGGAGCATTGACTTTTCGAACAGGATATGGTCTTGATTGTTGAAGATATCTAGATCTTCCTCTACTACTCAATATATGTTCTTTCTCTATCACAGACTTTATTTCACTTCCATTTCCATTGCCAACTTTACACACTCTAATAACAAATCTAGTTGGTCCTGTGACCATCCCTTAGCCAACCTTTATCACCTTCTTTTTTCATGTCCTCCTGTAGGTTCTTTTTGGTCACAGATCTTGCCTTGGATTTACATTTTTTTCTTTAAATCTAAAAATTCTCCTATTGAACGCCCTCTTGTTCATGTGAAACTTATCAGAGTCAGTTGGATTATAATCTCATGAGCGCGGGTTGTTTGACCTTATGTTAGCTTTAGCTTTTCAACAAATCACACTTAATTGGAAATGCCTACACAAGCTCACAGTTAAATCCTGATGGAATATTGTATGGCATTATCAATGTCATAGACTGGACATTGCTTTTGCCTCCTACTGTATTCCTCAGATAAATAGAGATCTGTTTTGGTTACCCCTGAATGTTTATTTAAATAAATAACATCTCTATCACTCAGATTTCTCATAACCGGTCAGAAAACCTTCAACCCCTATGAATTTCTTTCTATCTCTTTGCCTTCTTTTTTCTTTTCTGTTTATTACCTTTTATATTGTACATTTTTTATGGAAAATAGACTCATTATATATATTTTTGCTAGTTTTATCTTTAATTGTAAAACATATCTTTTCCTATCCTTTCCCTTCCTTCCCCTTTTCCTTTTACTTGAAATTCCTAAAATTGAAAACAGCTTTTTGATGTTTTTTGGCATGTTCTTGATTACATATGTCTATTATTATAGTTGTTATACTTAGATTTGGGGGTCTCTAGTTGGCAGAGGTAGGTACTTGTGACAGATGGGGACCCTTGCCTCTAGTCAGGGTAAGGGGGTACACTCCTAAAATAACCCCTCCTCACCCCCTTGGTAGGTTGGCATGAGCAGACAGGCTTATCTCAGATGCAGTTTGTAAAGAATTTGTGAATGCATACAGTAATCCAGTGACGACCCTACAGATGGACACCAAACAGTTGTATATTAAAAATAAGTATTCTTTATATAGATTTAACACAAGACCACAAACGACAAAAATCCACAATACTGTACTTAAAATGGTAGAATTAACTTAGTTCTCTTTAGATCTTAAAATGTGATACTTTGAGTCAATGTACCTTAAAATGTGACACGCGGGCAATAAAAGTGTTGCAAAGATGGTGATGCGTTATTTCCTTACTGCGTTTCAGGGGTGATGCGATGACATTTTGGTGCAAAGAAATAAAGACATTGTTTTCTTCTTGATGCAGCACTCTTCATCGATGTTGCGAGAAGTCTCAACTCGATGCGTCAGCTGCAGCGGTGAGACCCTTATTCCGTTATGCTACAACAGCGGTTTTGGCAGCGACACTCTTCTTCGATGATGCGAGATGCTTCCACTCGATGCGAGAGCTGCAGCGGTGACCTCCTTGTTCCGTGATGCGATGACAGGGACTCCGACAGCGGCACGCTTCTGCAATGGACAGCTACAGCGGTGACATCCACAATGCAATGGCAGCGGCTGCGACGGCTATGTGCTTCTTTTTCGTTGCGAGACGCTTCCAGCTCCTTGCGACACACAGTCCCTCAGAAGGCCCAAAACAGCAGCAGGCACTTCCAAAGAACTCTTGGTGAGTTGGGGGTTGAGGTTTGTTGTCCCTGAGACTTCAGCAGGAAGCAAGCTCTTCTCCTGAGCCCTTGGAGATCCTTCACAAGTTGAATAAAGCACAACAAGTTATTTTCTCCTTTCTTTGGCAATCAGGCAATCTCTGCAAGCCAATTCCTCAAGCAGCACTTCAGCATAGGGATAGTCTCTCCTCAGTTTCTTTTCGTTCTTCTCCTCAGAATAGGTTTCTTCTTGTCCAAAAGTGATCTAAATTCTTGGGCTCATGGTCGCACTATATATACCCCAAATCGTCTGTTCTCTGAGGGCAGAGGGGCCTTTGCCTAATTCAAACCAGTTTTGGTCAGTCCTGGAGCACTCTGTTTACACAACTCCTTCTTTCCTTTCACAGGGCAGAAACATCAGATGCCCCACTTGAGGCGGAGCCAGCATTGTGGAGGGAAGGCACAGCTCTGGAGCACTCTGTTGACATGACTCCTTCTCCCCTTTCTAAGTGCAGGGCAGAGGCATCAGACGCACCACAGGAGGTGGAGCCAGCATTGTGGAGGGAAGGCACACCCCTATTCAGGTCCCAGGTGCAACTCCTCCCTCCCATCTAGATGCAGATCTCTCTATTCACCGCTGGGCTGACTCACCCTGCCTCCTGGAATCTCCCAGCCCCTGTCACTCAAACTTCAGACAAGAAATACACAACCTAGCAGAGGCAGGCTTGGATAGTTAGATAAGAACATACCTACTTTCTAAAAGTGGTATTTTCAAACACAGAATGTTAAAATCATCTTCACTAAAAGATGTATTTTATCATTCTGAGTTCAGGCATACTAAACTCGAATTTCTACCTAGTTCCATGAGTCATTTAGGATTATAAGATATAATAATCTAACTGCTCATTCTGGCCTATGGAGAACAGGTAGCCTTGCAATAGTGAACAACGAAAATGGTTGTAATCCACTATTATAACATGCCACACAAACCAGCACATGTCCAATCTTATTCTTACAATGCACCCTGCCCTTGGGCCTACCATAGGGGTGTCTGATATGAAAAAAAGGGAAGGTTTAGGGACTGGCAAGTGGGTTCACATGCTCAGTCAGCATGGAAGTACCAGACTGCACACAGGCTCTGCAATGGCAGGCCTTAGACACACTTTTACAGGCTGCTTCTGTGGGTGGCACAACCAGTCCTGCAAGACCAACAGCAGCATTTGGTGTAAAACCCCTGGGCACTCCTGGTACACAGTACTAGAGTCTGACAGGTAAACCAAACCAGCCAATCATGGAATGACTAATCCATACATTAATTTACAATAGGGAGAGCATATGCACTTTAGCACTGATCAGCAGTGGTTAAGTGCCCAGAGTCATAAAACCAATAAAAACAGGTCAGACAACATACAGGAGGAAGGCAAAATGTTTGGGGATGACCCTGCAAAAAGGGTCAAGTCCAACAGTTATATTTTGCCCTACGTTGTATGATGAAAATATTTTAATAAAGCTTCTTAAATTAAAAAAAGATAAAAAATAAATGTCTTGGTTATTGGGACAACAGGCAGGCAATTCAGCAAATCAGAATTGAAATGCATGCTCTCCTTTGAGAGTTGCCCCTGAAGAATTGAAAAAAGTAGTTTATTAGTTTCTGTTGGCAACGGGCTCCCAGCAGAGGCAAGACAGGGTGAGGAGATGGACAAGGGGCACAAGATGGAGTTTCTTTTCATAGCTAAAACTAAATGTACACACTTACATACACACACACACAAGGCTACACAAAAACCGGGACATGCCAGATATAGAATTAAGAGCAAATGCTTAATCCTACTTTTATAGCTGTCATGTCCCATTTTGTATCTAAAAATCTGGCCAGAATACTTATACACCCTACTTTTAGGGGCCATAGAAAGGTAAATGAACATACTCAAGGTTAGTCATATATAAGCTGTGCTGACCAGGGGCATGATGGTTGAACGGAGTGATTAGTAAAACTAACTTATGAAATATATGGGAAATGTTTAGCTGACTGCCAATTCTCTCTCCATGTATAGTTTAATTAAAGAAATAGTAATGAATGAAAGGTACATGTTCCGCAACACGTGTGTGCTAATACAGGATGTCAGCTATATTGATGTCCCTTGTGAATGTCACAGGGTAAAAACTGGATCCAATGATACCGCAAAACACTGATTCAATGATATCCCTTCTCTGGGTGTGTATTATTTAGCGATGAAAAACCCATGAATCGAGTGCATCAACAATGCGCCATTTTGCCCCGGGGGTATAGTCGTCTTATGCAAAATAAGAATCAATATTCAGTGTGTCACACTACATGTCGGCATGTGAAATTGTTCAACTAAAAAAAAGATAAATGACAAATAATGAAGAGTGCTTCAACTATGAGTCAATTAACCAGGTATAACTACAATTCTGTATGTCACACTAGCAAAGTACTGATTACTTACAGGATTATTAAGAAGTTCATTGTCATATTCTGTATTTCTTTCAAGTTTCCGATAGTGTCATTTCCAAAAAAATAATATAAAATCTGACTTGACCATTAAGTTGGATTTTAAATTACTGTTAAAATGATTCATTATTACAGCTACTCCCAAAATGAATTTAGCACTTATTAAATGTAATGATGAGAACCAGTGTTAACCTATGGAAGGGCCAGCATTGTAAAGAGAACAACTGATGCTATTCTTTTTTTTTACTGTCAAGGTATGTAAAGCAGTACATTTTCATGTCCTATTTTTTAAAAACCATGCAACTTGCCTTAGAGCATTTAGGGCCTAACTTAGGTTTGTATCAAAAGTGAAGTTTTAGGCCTGACAAAAAGATGTTAATGTCCTATTTTTTAAAAATCATGCAACTTGCCTTATAGCATTTAGGGCCTACCTTAGGTGTGTATCAAAACTGAAGTTTTAGGCCTGGCAAAAAGATGTATTTTTCTAGGTCGCAATTGCAGCTTAAACTGCACACCAAGGCTTCATGAGCAGACTGTAGACATGCTTTAGGGGGCTACTTGAGTGAGTGGGGGCATTATGAGTGCTGCAGCCCATTAGCGTTTAATCAATGGGGGGGTTTTGTCCTACGGGTCCTGGCTAGACAACATACGTTATATCAAGAAAGGGAATGCCAGGACTCGAATTCAGATCACTACAGCTTATTTATTCAGCTGATGTGTGCCTTCTATAAGTTACTTCAAGAAGGTATTTATGCAAACATTACACTTTTTGAATGTTTCAGTACATATTTACATTTTATACAACTCCAGAGGATTGAGCATTTCTTTTTGCTGAGGAAACAATAAATACAATGTTTCAAACATTACAACATTTAACGAACAAAACAAATATCAAAGCATTCAAAAATATTTACAATTTCAATCACTGTTAGAATACCAAACTGACATTAAATCATATACACCTAGACTGGTTTTGATCTTTTTATATGCTAATGATGATTGTGGCATAAAGTGGACACATTGGGCAACCTGACTTAGATTATATCGCCCTATGTTTGTGAATCAACCCCTGACACTTGGGTTGCTTCAGCTTTTGAACAGCCGTATAGCCGACGCGTTTCCAAACCCTTCTTTTTTTCAGTGGGGTTCTTCTTCAGGGCTGAGCTGTATGCCTACGGTGTAAAATTGGGGGACATTTAGTATCTCCTGTTCTCAAAACTGTTTGACTGTCTTTATGGAAAGGGATGAAACCTTCAAAGGATTTTTACCTTTTTTGACGTTGTTGTGGACTGTAAATTTCCAGAGCGGGGCATCAAGTTATCCAAGGTTTTTCACCATTACCTAAGTAAGATTAAAGTATGGTGGGTTTATGAGTTTCCGGATATCTAACACTTGTTAGCACATGTTATTACTGTTTTTACACTGCGCTATCACTTACTTCTTATGTCAGATCCTGATCACTCGTGAAGGTGAAAGAGCCGTTTGTGAGAACCTAATTATGGTTCCGCGGTGTTGGCGTTCTGTTTGGAAATGAGAAATGGGATTTACAATCTAATCGTTACAGTGAATGGTTCAATGTTATGTGCGCACTGTTTCCCTGCCGTGCTTACTTGTGTTTGGACGCCGCCGACGGACCCCGGCACTGCTGCGCTTTCCGTAGGTTGAAGCGTTTTCCTTAACACAGTTATGTATTCTGTAAACTGAAGTCAAAAGTACCGACCGTTACTCGACACTCTTTCGATTTTAATTTTGGTTGTGCGGTTAAGACCGCATTTTAGTCTGTTCGTTTGTAAAGCGTCTTACCTCCGTCAGTTGAGACAGTGCTTGACGCTCCGAGGGGCCGCGTGACGCTCACTCCTACCGCTGCTGCAAGAATCAGATTGCCAACACGAAGCGGAATTCAGTTTCCTGCTATTATATGGTGCTAGGCATTGTGGGACTTGTAGTGTTACCCATCATGCCGTGTTTCAAAGGATACTTTGCCTGTTACAATTATTTTGAGCTAAAGGTGAATGATATAGTGGTTAGCGCAAAAAGTGACATATCTCAATAAATGTGAATATTGATGAAAGGTGGGTGAGCAGAGGGCTCAATAGCTTGATCTTTGAAGTTCAGATATTTCATTCAATCCATCCATCACACAATTACACTTAAGAATTAAATATGCTTCTCTTTTAAGCAGCATGGTATCAATATTTCCTCCCCTGGATGGGGCTTTCATGGCTTGTAACACTGTCCAGACTTTAAGTTTAATTGTGTGATGGATGGATTGAATGAAATATCTGAACTTCAAAGATAAAGCTATTGAGCCCTCTGCTCACCCACCTTTCATCAATATTCACATTTATTGAGATATGTCACTTTTTGCGCTAACCACTATATCATTCACCTTTAGCTCAAAATAATTGTAACAGGCAAAGTATCCTTTGAAACACGGCATGATGGGTAACACTACAAGTCCCACAATGCCTAGCACCATATAATAGCAGGAAACTGAGTTCCGCTTCGTGTTGGCAATCTGATTCTTGCAGCAGCGGTAGGAGTGAGCGTCACGCGGCCCCTCGGAGCGTCAAGCACTGTCTCAACTGACGGAGGTAAGACGCTTTACAAACGAACAGACTAAAATGCGGTCTTAACCGCACAACCAAAATTAAAATCGAAAGAGTGTCGAGTAACGGTCGGTACTTTTGACTTCAGTTTACAGAATACACAACTGTGTTAAGGAAAACGCTTCAACCTACGGAAAGCGCAGCAGTGCCGGGGTCCGTCGGCGGCGTCTAAACACAAGTAAGCACGGCAGGGAAACAGTGCGCACATAACATTGAACCATTCACTGTAACGATTATATTGTAAATCCCATTTCTCATTTCCAAACAGAACGCCAACACCGCGGAACCATAATTAGGTTCTCACAAACGGCTCTTTCACCTTCACGAGTGATCAGGATCTGACATAAGAAGTAAGTGATAGCACAGTGTAAAAACAGTAATAACATGTGCTAACAAGTGTTAGATATCCGGAAACTCATAAACCCACCATACTTTAATCTTACTTAGGTAATGGTGAAAAACCTTGGATAACTTGATGCCCCACTCTGGAAATTTACAGTCCACAACAACGTCAAAAAAGGTAAAAATCCTTTGAAGGTTTCATCCCTTTCCATAAAGACAGTCAAACAGTTTTGAGAACAGGAGTTACTAAATGTCCCCCAATTTTACACCGTAGGCATACAGCTCAGCCCTGAAGAAGAACCCCACTGAAAAAAAGAAGGGTTTGGAAACGCGTCGGCTATACGGCTGTTCAAAAGCTGAAGCAACCCAAGTGTCAGGGGTTGATACACAAACATAGGGCGATATAATCTAAGTCAGGTTGCCCAATGTGTCCACTTTATGCCACAATCATCATTAGCATATAAAAAGATCAAAACCAGTCTAGGTGTATATGATTTAATGTCAGTTTGGTATTCTAACAGTGATTGAAATTGTAACTATTTTTGAATGCTTTGATATTTGTTTTGTTCGTTAAATGTTGTAATGTTTGAAACATTGTATTTATTGTTTCCTCAGCAAAAAGAAATGCTCAATCCTCTGGAGTTGTATAAAATGTAAATATGTACTGAAACATTCAAAAAGTGTAATGTTTGCATAAATACCTTCTTGAAGTAACTTATAGAAGGCACACATCAGCTGAATAAATAAGCTGTAGTGATCTGAATTCGAGTCCTGGCAGCCCATTAGCAGCATTTTATTTACAGACCCTGGGTATATGAAGTACTATATAGTAGGGACTTATAGGCAAATGAATGTGCCTCTTAGATATCATCATTATTCAAGTCATTGAGCATACGTACAGCAAAGTCACAATACATCAGCAGGAAAAGTCTTGATGGCAGTTCCTGTCAATGCTTGAAATGTCTGCTGGACATTTCACAATTTGGCAGTCCGGACTTTGCTGCCAAATATTACAATTTGATGGGACACAATGACAACAGACGTTAAGTCTTTTATTCAAAGTAAAGTACCAGCTGAATATGCTACATACATCTAGCACAGAGCAGGCCCTTTTCTACATTAAGCAAAGACAACATGGGAGAACGGAGACTGCAGCCATATTACTGGCCTTACACTATTCCAGCAATTAGGGATAAACACAAGACTCTGTTTATACATTGTGTCAACATACTTAAGACATCCGAGAATTGTATAAAGAGCTGTACTCATCTGACCACAAAACTGTATAAAGTGACTCTTCCATAAGGCTCCTGACCATAGCACTAGAAGAGGCATAGTTGTGCGAAGGATACATAACTGAATTTGCAAATAGATGATTTACCCCTTAGTAAGGCACTGGATGAGGGTGGCTTAATAAGTAGATTCTTGTACCTCTTCCAGGTAAAATGGTCAGGGAGATAACAGAAGGAATAGAACCACTATGAAATATCAACATAGCCAGCATCTCACTTATCTCAAACCCAGATAAGGACCCCTTACAATGTGCAAGTTATAGACCAATCTCTTTAAAAAATGTGTTAATAAAGTTACTGGCTAAAATTATTGCCAATAGGCTTAAAATAGTAACACCATGAGTAAACAACCAATCGGAAGTGGACGTTATCCTTCATCAGCCTTTTGAGGCCCATATGAAAACGATTGCACATGCAATGTGGCAGGTTCATAATGAGCTCAATGAGAAAGTAGCAGGATCAATGGACACAGAAAAACGTTTTGATAGAGTGGAATGGGGTTACTTGTTTAGAGCCATTGAAGGAATGGGCATCATGAATGACTCCTTGGCTCAAGTGAAATGTGCATACACAACCCAGATGGACAAATCACCAAGCAATATATATACATAATTTCTTTTCAATACAAATTAGAAGAATGGTAGCACCAGCGGCAGAATACATAGCCTCATTTTATACAAATTTCATACCAGTGATCTCATCTAATGTAGCAACATATATCCATGACTTCAATAAAATAAAGTTAATAGGGAAATAAAGTAATTCCTCATTGAGGTAATGCAACTTTTGTTAAACATATCTAAAGTAGATGTGACCACAGGATATGGGGGACTGAGACTGCCTCAAATAGAGTCATACTGACTTATGTTTCACATCACCCAGATAAAATATTGTTCACATGGCTATATGAAAAGGCTCTCTTAGTCAAAGTGGGTGGCGGGAGATCAGTATACAGACAATAAAAACAAATGTCAGAACGGGCCAATCCCATAATGTAAAAATTGGGCTATTAATTTAGGAGGATAAATATCTGTATTCATTTAATATCGTAATCCTTGTCTGGGTGAACCACTTAAGTCAATAAAATAGCCTGAGCTTATCCCCCGGTAGCTGTGCCACAGAGCAGACAGGCTTAACAAAGATGCAATGTGTAAAGTATTTATTCAGTACCAAAATAGTAATAAAGTTTAAACACAGCACAATAAAAATCTCAAATCAATTTATAACAAAAGAGTAAAATGTAATAAATAAAATGACACTAAAATCCAATAAGGGGGACTGCAGATAGGAATCTTAAAGTTTAAAAAAAAGTAGTGCTAAAAAATATTAACACCATTGCTGCTAGAGATATTTTCCTCCGGTGCTGAATTGTTGGAAATCCCATTGTTCATGACGAGCGCAGCTCGTCATCAGCACATCTCCACTGTGCCTCATGACGAGCTGAGCTCGTCATGAGCATCGAAGGGGTTAAGTACCAATGGCAGTTAAAAGGTCACGGTAGAGAAAGACCTAGGTATGATGTAAGGCCAAACTTGATAGAGATGTGGTAGGATACAGAAACCAGGTTCAAACAGCTTGGAGGTTTTTACTTCAGACTTGGTCTCAAAAATGGAAGTCAAGAAGCTGCAGGTTGTAGCTAAAGAGGGCTGAATGAGGTTAGATAGCAATTGGCCGGAGTCTCAGTGAAGCCATTGTTTTTTGCCGGGAAAGCTGTGGGAGAAATTCAAATTGTCGTACCCGAGAAAGGTCCCTTACTGGCCAGATACTTTCTTTATTCACACTTAGTCACATTTTTGGACCTCATATTCCTTCAGTGTGCCAATTCAGATGGATGTATCAGAAAAAAGATCCAGGAGGCTTAACCCCATCTCTTCAATGCTACTGCCAACGAGGATTTGCCATCTGTAAGAAATTGGGTTGTTAATTGACTGGTGTGTGAGCCCTGGTCAAGCAGCAACAACAATCCATGTAAGAATGAGGCACAAGCCAACCCTAAATTAACTTCTGCTCACTCCCTTGATAGCTTGGAACAGAGCAGTCAGTCACAATTTAGGGACAATGTGTAAAGTATTTGTGCAACAATTTAAACACTAATTAAGAGAAAACACCAAACAGAACAATCCAACAAGGAGTTAGAACTTTCTTTAATAAATAAAACAAGACCAAAATGGCCAAAATCTAGAGGGATGCAATTTTAAAGGTTTGTGGTAAAATAAGAGCACCAAAAAGCACAAAGCACCAACTGTGGATATCTGATCACACTTGACCACAACAAAGTCACAAGTTCAACCCAACCACGATCGAGCATGTGCCGGCTATCGGGAACCGGTTGGGCCTGCTGAACAGAGTACTTCAAACCCAGGTTTGTGGAGTGTTGTGAGGAACCACAGCAAATATGCATCACACAGCCAACACAATGCTTTGGCTCTGAGGCCTGGCTAGGCTGTGATGCAAGGTCCTGCGTCGTTGTCGAGGACTCTGTCGATGAGAGCTTGAAATGTGAACACCAATGTTGAGGATGTGTTGCGCAGTGAAGGTGATTCACTGCTTTTGAGGAGCTGCAAGGCTGTAATGTGATGCGGAGTCCAGCATCATCATTGAAGCTGCCGTTTACACTGAGGACTTTGTGATGTATCCAATCCATGAAGCAGCAGAGGAGATGCATCATTTCCGCTGGAACAACTGAGGCTGGTAGAGAACCATAGGGCCATTTCCAAGGGTTCAGGACTGGGGTGGAACAACTTGGAAGGGTAGAAACACAGATGGAATAATCCAGGTGCAGGTGCAAGGTTATTAGAAACCTATTGTGTTCCTCAGGCTGCAGATTGGAAGGACAGCCAACTAGCCATTGGTTCCACTTTGGAGTTCTGGGTTCAAGGGATGCAGGTCCAATTCTTCTCACTCAGGCAAGAGGAAAGCAGGTATGCACACCAGGGCGATATACAATTGATCAGCTTAAGGCAAATGGTGCTCTAAGAAATCACAAGTATAAATCAGTTATGGCAGATAACCTGGCACAGTGCCAAAGGTAGGGAAAAACCACCAAATCCCCACGTGTGTGGCCAGCAGACCACTTTATTATATACACAAATCCTCTGCACACATTTATAAATAAATACATGCAGTTGCATAAATATATCACAATGATGCTTTTCTTTGTATTTTCAGATGTCTTTAATTCAAAATCTTAAACCTTCTTAGCCGACACGTGTTTTGTCGCTGTTACAGGGGATTAACCCTTGCCTTCTCCAGGGATAAGTGAATATATACACAAGTACTTGTTTGTGTAGGCAATGGTAGTAAAAACACATTACCTTTCAAAATATTATCAAAGTGACTTCGGTGACTTGTGTAAATTTCAAAATAGTGAATAGAACTGTTTGGAAATCCACGTGAAACTAATGTTGTACATGCATTTTGTATCATTTATTTGTGTATCAGTGTACCAATGGGGGAAAGAAAGAACAGGAAAAACCCCACTTGTTTATGTTTATCGCTATAAGACATACAGGTACAGTTGGTGTACGAGATTCCCTTACTGGTGCGATTCTGGGCATGCAATCAACACATTTGGTTTTTATACTCCTGGGTTATTCATTAAATCCATTTCATTTTATTTTTGATGAAGTAGTGCTCCCTCATGCTGTCACTCAGTAGTAGATATATGCTTACTATATTATCAAACATATATAAGTAAAATGATTTTGTTGCAATACGATACCTGAGGTCAGTTTCAAATAGTCTCTTATTATCAGAAATAAGTGCACATAAGCTAAAGAGTGACATATGTATTATAAAGGAAGGTTTGGGCCTGGCAACAGATTTATTTTGTCACATCTACATGACAGTTTTAAATCTGCTTGCACAGGCTGCAATAGCAGGCCATAAATATATAAAGTGCTACTTAAGTGGGTAGCACAATCAGTGCTCCAGGCCCACTAGTGGCATTTACTTTACAGGTCCTTGCCACATTTAGTGCCATGTTACTAGGTACTTACAAGTAAACCTAATATGCCAATTGGGTGCAACCAATTCTACCATGTATTAAGGAGAGCGCACAAGTACATGAGCACTGGTAAGCAGTGTTGCAATGAGCAGAGTTCTACAATCAGCAAAAAAAAGTTTGCAAAATACTAGGTCTGAGGGCATGAGGGCAAAAAGATAGGGGGGAACCACACCAAGGATGTCAGGTCTTACATCAGTGTAAAAAAGCTCTTAGACGGGGAAACCCAAATCTTCAGCCCAGCAGCAATGCTCCTTATTCCGATCAACTGGGCAGGTCCAGTGTAAACTGGTCAGCTGGGCAGTTTCAGGAAAGGCCTCTGGGAGCTTGTTATGTCTCTGTAGCTTGAACAGCTTGTCAACCTTATGCCCCTTGAAATTCACATATTTGTCCTGGGTACAGGGGAGAGTATGGCCTATCCAGCAGAGTTCTTCTCAGGGTACAGGCAGGAGTTTCAATCCTCTTCTGATATTCTGCAGGTCCAGTAGTATTCTAAGAGGGTACTAGGGATGGCATCTATATGTCTAGCCTCACCTTGTGGGTAGGGGAGATTTTCGGCTCCTCCCTAGCTAAAAAGGTAGAAGTTTTCAGGGGTTACCCTATCCACTTTTGTAGCATTTCCTGTGTGCCCTACTGCACAAAAATCAGACAGTGCCCCTCTCAGCCTAAATCCAAGATGGTAAAACTCTTATTCATTGTACAGAACCTGTGTGGACATCCCTGAGGTGTGGCCAGGAAAATGAACAGCCACACCTCTGGGGTCCCAAGAAACCAGTTCTTGGGGCAGCTCCACTCCTTGTGGTAATGGTGACTGCCTGATCAGAGAGGAAAAGGAAGGGGATTGTCTCAGTGTCATCTGACATTTCCCTGTGACAAGACAGGTTAATTTGTACAAATTAAGGAACTGGATACAGTCTCAATAGCTATCAGGCCAGATAAATAAAACTCACCCTCACACCCACGCCTTTGTCTCTGGCCTGAGAAGAGGTTTTACGCCTCATTCATGGCTTGAGCACTCAGAGGGCTGCATCTGGACGCTGATGAAAATTAGCTTCCTGGTGCTGTAGGTCGGAAAAAGGTAACATTCTAAAAGTACCTTTTCCTCAATTGTTATTAAAAATGTGACTACACAATTGAATTTGGATTTTAATATATTATAAAGGATGCTGTAGTAATGTTTCTAGTATTTTTGAGTTCAAAAAAGCTTTATTGAATTTAATTACGAGTCCCAGTGTTTCTCTACTGAACAACCAGGCATGCTATAGTGAAAAGCTTTTAACAGCAAGTTACTGTAAGGACATATTCCTAAATAATTTCCTACATAGCCTACTTTTCAATCCCATTCATTTTCCCGTATGGGATATAAACCCTACGTAGGTGGGAATTAATAATATTGAAAAAGTAGGTTTGACCTTTTAGGTTTCTTTTGAGAGGTTGAATTGCACATTTTAAGCTGAAGTCATGTATAAAGTGATGGCAAAATGCATGCTGCATTCTACTAGTGGCATTTGTTTTACAGGTCCTCAGTATACCTTGGACTATATACTAGGGATGTGTAGGTATGTTAAATATAACAATTTAGGGAGCACAAATACTTTACTAATGGTTAACAGGGGTACAGTGCACACAGTTCTACAACTAGCAAAAAGAGGGTTCAGCAAAAATGCAAAAAATCTGTGATAACCAAGCAAGAAAGGCACATTTCTAACAGTGATTGAAATTGTAACTATTTTTGAATGCTTTGATATTTGTTTTGTTCGTTAAATGTTGTAATGTTTGAAACATTGTATTTATTGTTTCCTCAGCAAAAAGAAATGCTCAATCCTCTGGAGTTGTATAAAATGTAAATATGTACTGAAACATTCAAAAAGTGTAATGTTTGCATAAATACCTTCTTGAAGTAACTTAAAGAAGGCACACATCAGCTGAATAAATAAGCTGTAGTGATCTGAATTCGAGTCCTGGCAGCCCATTAGCAGCATTTTATTTACAGACCCTGGGTATATGAAGTACTATATAGTAGGGACTTATAGGCAAATGAATGTGCCTCTTAGATATCATCATTATTCAAGTCATTGAGCATACGTACAGCAAAGTCACAATACATCAGCAGGAAAAGTCTTGATGGCAGTTCCTGTCAATGCTTGAAATGTCGGCTGGACATTTCACAATTTGGCAGTCCGGACTTTGCTGCCAAATATTACAATTTGATGGGACACAATGACAACAGACGTTAAGTCTTTTATTCAAAGTAAAGTACCAGCTGAATATGCTACATACATCTAGCACAGAGCAGGCCTTTTTCTACATTAAGCAAAGACAACATGGGAGAACGGAGACTGCAGCCATATTACTGGCCTTACACTATTCCAGCAATTAGGGATAAACACAAGACTCTGTTTATACATTGTGTCAACATACTTAAGACATCCGAGAATTGTATAAAGAGCTGTACTCATCTGACCACAAAACTGTATAAAGTGACTCTTCCATAAGGCTCCTGACCATAGCACTAGAAGAGGCATAGTTGTGCGAAGGATACATAACTGAATTTGCAAATAGATGATTTACCCCTTAGTAAGGCACTGGATGAGGGTGGCTTAATAAGTAGATTCTTGTACCTCTTCCAGGTAAAATGGTCAGGGAGATAACAGAAGGAATAGAACCACTATGAAATATCAACATAGCCAGCATCTCACTTATCTCAAACCCAGATAAGGACCCCTTACAATGTGCAAGTTATAGACCAATCTCTTTAAAAAATGTGTTAATAAAGTTACTGGCTAAAATTATTGCCAACAGGCTTAAAATAGTAACACCATGAGTAAACAACCAATCGGAAGTGGACGTTATCCTTCATCAGCCTTTTGAGGCCCATATGAAAACGATTGCACATGCAATGTGGCAGGTTCATAATGAGCTCAATGAGAAAGTAGCAGGATCAATGGACACAGAAAAACGTTTTGATAGAGTGGAATGGGGTTACTTGTTTAGAGCCATTGAAGGAATGGGCATCATGAATGACTCCTTGGCTCAAGTGAAATGTGCATACACAACCCAGATGGACAAATCACCAAGCAATATATATACATAATTTCTTTTCAATACAAATTAGAAGAATGGTAGCACCAGCGGGAGAATACATAGCCTCATTTTATACAAATTTCATACCAGTGATCTCATCTAATGTAGCAACATATATCCATGACTTCAATAAAATAAAGTTAATAGGGAAATAAAGTAATTCCTCATTGAGGTAATGCAACTTTTGTTAAACATATCTAAAGTAGATGTGACCACAGGATATGGGGGACTGAGACTGCCTCAAATAGAGTCATACTGACTTATGTTTCACATCACCCAGATAAAATATTGTTCACATGGCTATATGAAAGGGCTCTCTTAGGCAAAGTGGGTGGCGGGAGATCAGTATACAGACAATAAAAACAAATGTCAAAACGGGCCAATCCCATAATGTAAAAATTGGGCTATTAATTTAGGAGGATAAATATCTGTATTCATTTAATATCGCAATCTTTGTCTGGGTGAACCACTTAAGTCAATAAAATAGCCTGAGCTTATCCCCCGGTAGCTGTGCCACAGAGCAGACAGGCTTAACATAGATGCAATGTGTAAAGTATTTATTCAGTACCAAAATAGTAATAAAGTTTAAACACAGCACAATAAAAATCTCAAATCAATTTATAACAAAAGAGTAAAATGTAATAAACAAAATGACACTAAAATCCAATAAGGGGGACTGCAGATAGGAATCTTAAAGTTTAAAAAAAAGTAGTGCCAAAAAATATTAACACCATTGCTGCTAGAGATATTTTCCTCCGGTGCTGAATTGTTGGAAATCCCATTGTTCATGACGAGCGCAGCTCGTCATCAGCACAGCTCCACTGTGCCTCATGACGAGCTGAGCTCGTCATGAGCATCGAAGGGGTTAAGTACCAATGGCAGTTAAAAGGTCACGGTAGAGGAAGACCTAGGTTTGATGTAAGGCCAAACTTGATAGAGATGTGGTAGGATACAGAAACCAGGGTCAAACAGCTTGGAGGTTTTTACTTCAGACTTGGTCTCAAAAATGGAAGTCAAGAAGCTGCAGGTTGTAGCTAAAGAGGGCTGAATGAGGTTAGATAGCGATTGGCCGGAGTCTCAGTGAAGCCATTGTTTTTTGCCGGGAAAGCTGTGGGAGAAATTCAAATTGTCGTACCCGAGAAAGGTCCCTTACTGGCCAGATACTTTCTTTATTCACACTTAGTCACATTTTTGGACCTCATATTCCTTCAGTGAGCCAATTCAGATGGATGTATCAGAAAAAAGATCCAGGAGGCTTAACCCCATCTCTTCAATGCTACTGCCAACGAGGATTTGCCATCTGTAAGAAATTGGGTTGTTAATTGACTGGTGTGTGAGCCCTGGTCAAGCAGCAACAACAATCCATGTAAGAATGAGGCACAAGCCAACCCTAAATTAACTTGTGCTCACTCCCTTGATAGCTTGGAACAGAGCAGTCAGTCACAATTTAGGGACAATTTGTAAAGTATTTGTGCAACAATTTAAACACTAATTAAGAGAAAACACCAAACAGAACAATCCAACAAGGAGTTAGAACTTTCTTTAATAAATAAAACAAGACCAAAATGGCCAAAATCTAGAGGGATGCAATTTTAAAGGTTTGTGGTAAAATAAGAGCACCAAAAAGCACAAAGCACCAACTGTGGATATCTGATCACACTTGACCACAACAAAGTCACAAGTTCAACCCAACCACGATCGAGCATGTGCCGGCTATCGGGAACCGGTTGGGCCTGCTGAACAGAGTACTTCAAACCCAGGTTTGTGGAGTGTTGTGAGGAACCACAGCAAATATGCATCACACAGCCAACGCAATGCTTTGGCTCTGAGGCCTGGCTAGGCTGTGATGCAAGGTCCTGCGTCGTTGTCGAGGACTCTGTCGATGAGAGCTTGAAATGTGAACACCAATGTTGAGGATGTGTTGCGCAGTGAAGGTGATTCACTGCTTTTGAGGAGCTGCAAGGCTGTAATGTGATGCGGAGTCCAGCATCATCATTGAAGCTGCCGTTTACACTGAGGACTTTGGGATGTATCCAATCCATGAAGCAGCAGAGGAGATGCATCATTTCCGCTGGAACAACTGAGGCTGGTAGAGAACCATAGGGCCATTTCCAAGGGTTCAGGACTGGGGTGGAACAACTTGGAAGGGTAGAAACACAGATGGAATAATCCAGGTGCAGGTGCAAGGTTATTAGAAACCTATTGTGTTCCTCAGGCTGCAGATTGGAAGGACAGCCAACTAGCCATTGGTTCCACTTTGGAGTTCTGGGTTCAAGGGATGCAGGTCCAATTCTTCTCACTCAGGCAAGAGGAAAGCAGGTATGCACACCAGGGCAATATACAATTGATCAGCTTAAGGCAAATGGTGCTCTAAGAAATCACAAGTATAAATCAGTTATGGCAGATAACCTGGCACAGTGCCAAAGGTAGGGAAAAACCACCAAATCCCCACGTGTGTGGCCAGCAGACCACTTTATTATATACACAAGTCCTCTGCACACATTTATAAATAAATACATGCAGTTGCATAAATATATCACAATGATGCTTTTCTTTGTATTTTCAGATGTCTTTAATTCAAAATCTTAAACCTTCTTAGCCGACACGTGTTTTGTCGCTGTTACAGGGGATTAACCCTTGCCTTCTCCAGGGATAAGTGAATATATACACAAGTACTTGTTTGTGTAGGCAATGGTAGTAAAAACACATTACCTTTCAAAATATTATCAAAGTGACTTCGGTGACTTGTGTAAATTTCAAAATAGTGAATAGAACTGTTTGGAAATCCACGTGAAACTAATGTTGTACATGCATTTTGTATCATTTATTTGTGTATCAGTGTACCAATGGGGGAAAGAAAGAACAGGAAAAACCCCAGTCGTTTATGTTTATCGCTATAAGACATACAGGTACAGTTGGTGTACGAGATTCCCTTACTGGTGCGATTCTGGGCATGCAATCAACACATTTGGTTTTTATACTCCTGGGTTATTCATTAAATCCATTTCATTTTATTTTTGATGAAGTAGTGCTCCCTCATGCTGTCACTCAGTAGTAGATACATGCTTACTATATTATCAAACATATATAAGTAAAATGATTTTGTTGCAATACGATACCTGAGGTCAGTTTCAAATAGTCTCTTATTATCAGAAATAAGTGCACATAAGCTAAAGAGTGACATATGTATTATAAAGGAAGGTTTGGGCCTGGCAAAAGATTTATTTTGTCACATCTACATGACAGTTTTAAATCTGCTTGCACAGGCTGCAATAGCAGGCCATAAATATATAAAGTGCTACTTAAGTGGGTAGCACAATCAGTGCTCCAGGCCCACTAGTGGCATTTACTTTACAGGTCCTTGCCACATTTAGTGCCATGTTTAACATGTTTAACATGTTTTAGTTACATGTTACAAGTAAACCTAATATGCCAATTGGGTGCAACCAATTCTACCATGTATTAAGGAGAGCGCACAAGTACATGAGCACTGGTAAGCAGAGTTGCAATGAGCAGAGTTCTACAATCAGCAAATAAAAGTTTGCAAAATACTAGGTCTGAGGGCATGAGGGCAAAAAGATAGGGGGGAACCACACCAAGGATATCAGGTCTTACATCAGTGTAAAAAAGCTCTTAGACGGGGAAACCCAAATCTTCAGCCCAGCAGCAATGCTCCTTATTCCGATCAACTGGGCAGGTCCAGTGTAAACTGGTCAGCTGGGAAGTTTCAGGAAAGGCCTCTGGGAGCTTGTTATGTCTCTGTAGCTTGAACAGCATGTCAACCTTATGCCCCTTGAAATTCACATATTTGTCCTGGGTACAGGGGAGAGTATGGCCTATCCAGCAGAGTTCTTCTCAGGGTACAGGCAGGAGTTTCAATCCTCTTCTGATATTCTGCAGGTCCAGTAGTATTCTAAGAGGGTACTGGGGATGGCATCTATATGCCTAGCCTCACCTTGTGGGTAGGGGAGATTTTCGGCTCCTCCCTAGCTAAAAAGGTAGAAGTTTTCAGGGGTTACCCTATCCACTTTTGTAGCATTTCCTGTGTGCCCTACTGCACAAAAATCAGACAGTGCCCCTCTCAGCCTAAATCCAAGATGGTAAAACTCTTATTCATTGTACAGAACCTGTGTGGACATCCCTGAGGTGTGGCCAGGAAAATGAACAGCCACACCTCTGGGGTCCCAAGAAACCAGTTCTAGGGGCAGCTCCATTCCTTGTGATAATGGTGACTGCCTGATCAGAGAGGAAAAGGAAGGGGATTGTCTCAGTGTCATCTGACATTTCCCTGTAACAAGACAGGTTAATTTGTACAAATTAAGGAACTGGATACAGTCTCAATAGCTATCAGGCCAGATAAATAAAACTCACCCTCACACCCACGCCTTTGCCTCTGGCCTGAGAAGAGGTTTTACGCCTCATTCATGGCTTGAGCACTCAGAGGGCTGCATCTGGACGCTGATGAAAATTAGCTTCCTGATGCTGTCGGTCGGAAAAAGGTAACATTCTAAAAGTACCTTTTCCTCAATTGTTATTAAAAATGTGACTACACAATTGAATTTGGATTTTAATATATTATAAAGGATGCTGTAGTGATGTTTCTAGTATTTTTGAGTTCAAAAAAGCTTTATTGAATTTAATTACGAGTCCCAGTGTTCCTCTACTGAACAACCAGGCATGCTATAGTGAAAAGCTTTTAAGAGCAAGTTACTGTAAGGACATATTCCTAAATAATTTCCTACATAGCCTACTTTTCAATCCCATTCATTTTCCCGTATGGGATATAAACCCTACGTAGGTGGGAATTAATAATATTGAAAAAGTAGGTTTGACCTTTTAGGTTTCTTTTGAGAGGTTGAATTGCACATTTTAAGCTGCTATGGTCAGGCTGTAATAGTAGAGCTGAAGTCATGTATAAAGCGATGGCAAAATGAATGCTGCATTCTACTAGTGGCATTTGTTTTACAGGTCCTCAGTATACCTTGGACTATATACTAGGGATGTGTAGGTATGTTAAATATAACAATTTAGGGAGCACAAATACTTTACTAATGGTTAACAGGGGTACAGTGCACACAGTTCTACAACTAGCAAAAAGAGGGTTCAGCAAAAATGCAAAAAATCTGTGATAACCAAGCAAGAAAGGCACCTTTCCTTCACATAATATATTCATTAAAATATCCCTGGCTTTGTCAAATAACAAATTGAATGAAGACAGTAAAAATAGTACTGGACTGAGTTGTAAAGGAATGGTAGTATAAGATGCATGGAGACAGAATAGAACAACTAATACAACTTGTAATAGATGGGCGGACTAATCACATTTGCTGAAACACAACAAGAACTCAGTCAGTGAAATTTAAAGAAAGGGTCATCATCAGTTCACTGGTCACCGGGTGAATCCATTACGTTTTCTTACGTTTTCTTAGTGATGGCAGGTCCTCTGGTTGGAAAACAGTAATTTTTTGTGATACGTCTATATTTCTGGAAATTACTCATCAGTGTATGAGATAGTTCTAAACCACAGAGGGGGTTGCCAAACCCTTCATTGTTTGATTATGAAAGTGTAAAAAGAGATTGAGAACTGAGAAATGCTTGCAAGGTATACATCATAGCATCATACAGGTAAATGTTTTATTAACTGAATTGCCATCGTTTTATCAATGAATAGATGGATGAGAATATATTAGAATAAAGCCGATATGAAAGATGAAGCCCTGAGAAGGCATATTGATTACACAGACTAGATGAGGAGATGTATAATTATGCAAAGACTATGGTTTGCTAAATGCCTATAAAGAAAATTAACTCTAGATAGATAGATAGATTGACAGACAGACAGAGAACACTCCATCAGCTCAATTCACTACTGTAAGTTCTAGCACAGTAAAATGCCAACACGCATTGTCATGTTTCTGAACTCAACATTAAAGTGGTGAT
Organism: Lissotriton vulgaris; assembly: GCF_964263255.1. Lineage (NCBI taxonomy): Eukaryota > Metazoa > Chordata > Amphibia > Caudata > Salamandridae > Lissotriton > Lissotriton vulgaris. The sequence goes on from NW_028252532.1 coordinate 256,209, forward strand.
CTGAGAGCTGACAGAGTGCAAAGGTTTCCTCAGCTCTGGAAGGAAAAACCCTCTGGGCCGGTCACCCCACGCACCGCACACACTCTCTACGAGTGAGCCCAGGCTGCCCCCGTTCCTGCCGAGTGCCGCCGCTGCCCGCAGCTGTGCTCCTGGAGTGCTGTAGCGGTAGTTCCTCCGCTGCGCTGTGGTAACTGCTAGCGCTTGTGTCTGCTTTATCTGCTTTGTTCCCCGCTGTATTCTCTTCATTTTTCCCCCGTTGTATTTTCTTTGTTTCTCCCTCCGCATTGCCCCTTGCTCGTAGTTTCTTTGCTCTGTACTTTTTTCCCGCCCAGCCCCGGTCGCGTTTCCCACCCGCACTCCACCGCTGCCCCCCTGCGGCCCCGCCCCCGTCCCTCTCTCTCCCTTCCCATTCACCGCCCCGCTCCCGCCTCCCAGCTGCTCCTCCCTCGCTCCGCCCCCCCCCCCACTCTCCACATATGGCAGAGTGGCAAACGCGCAGCGTTGATGCGCAGCGGGCGCTCCCTAAGCACGCCGAAGGCAAGCCCGTCTGCGCCCGTCCGCGCCTGGCCCGCACCCAGCGCCAGAACCCCTGGCCCCCGCAGACACCAGCCCCCCGCCAGACCTACAGCACCGACCTCAACGCACTCAACACCAGCCGAATCCCGGGATGCTACCGAGCCACCCCGAGACGAACCCATGGACCCTTCAGCTGCCTGCAAGTTCACCTGCATCCGGACCTGCACCGCACCCGGCAAGCCGAGCACCAGCAGCAACCACCTGAAGTGCATCCTGCTCAACACTCGCTCCGTCCACAGACAGGCCGTTGAACTCTGGAACCTCCTCGACACCACATCCCCAGGCGTCGCCTTCCTCACGGAAACCTGGATGAACGCCTCCTCAGCACCCGACATCGCCATTGCCATCCCGGACGGATACAAGATCACCCGGAGGGACCGCAGCAACCAGACCGGAGGAGGCATCGCCATCATCCACAGGAACACCATCCGCATCACGACCAACACCGACGACACCCTGAAAACCACCGAACACCTGCAGTTCCAGATCCACACCGACCCGAAGACCACCCTCAGAGGAACCCTCATCTACAGACCCCCGGGACCCCGCACACAATTCAGCGAAGACATCACCGACTTCATCACCCCGCATGCCCTCCCCTCTGCTGACTACATCCTCCTCGGGGACCTCAACTTCCACCTGGAGAACAACAACGACCGCAACACCACCACCCTTCTGGACAACCTCGCCAACCTCGGTCTCTAGCAGCTGGTGACCACCCCCAACCACTACGACAGACACACACTCGACCCTGTCTTCTCATCCAGCAAGAACATCGTCTTCAGCCACGCCACCGGACTCCACTGGACGGACCACAGCTGCATCCACTTCAGCTTCAAAAGAACAACGGTCCACCACCACCAGCAACAGGTTGCACGCAGAAGCTGGAACAAGATCACAGCCAACCAGCTCGCCGCATCCCTGAGCCAGCACCCCCCCACCAGCTCAGCGAACCCCAGCCAGGCCGCAGACAACCTCACGAAGTGGATCAGCAGCTGCGCAGACGACCTCGCCCCACTGAGGACCCCGCCTAGCAGACCCGGCAGCAAGAAAGCACCTTGGTTCACCGACGAACTCAAGAGCTCCAAGAAGAACTGCCGAGCCCTTGAGAGAACCTGGCGCAGAGACCCTACACCAGACAACATGACCACCCTCAAGCTCGCCACCCGAAAACACCATCAACTGATCCACGCCACCAAGAAAACTGCATTCAAGGGACGACTGGACAACAACGCACACAACAGCAAGGAACTCTTCAACATTGTTAAAGAGCTCTCCAACCCCAACGCCGGAAACAACGACATCACTCCATCTCAAGACCTCTGCAACTCCCTTGCCTCCTACTTCCACAACAAGATCGCTGACATTCACAACAGCTTCAGCACACAACCAACGCTCCCCACGACCGCACCTACACTCCCCACCACCCTACGCGCCTGGACCCCGATCAGCACCGAAGACACCATCCGCACGATGAACACCATCCATTCCGGATCTCCAACCGCCCCCTGCCCCCACCATGTCTTCAACAAGGCCGACGCTGTCATCGCACCCCACCTGCGGGACATCATCAACACCTCCTTCAACACCGCTACCTTCCCTGAGAGCTGGAAGCATACCGAATTCAGCGCTCTACTTAAGAAACCATCAGCGGACCCCACCGAACTCAAAAACTACCGCCCCATCTCGCTCCTCCCGTTTCCGGCCAAAGTCATCGAGAAGACCGTCAACAAGCAGCTGGCCACCTTCCTCGAGACGAATGGATCCCTCGACCTCTCGCAGTCTGTCTTCCGGGCCAACCACAGCACCGAGACCGCCCTCATCGCTGCCACTGATGACATCCGAGCCCTGCTCGACAACGGAGAAACAGCGGCCCTCATCCTCCTGGACCTCTCCGTGGCATTCGACACTGTCTGCCACCACACCCTAGTGCAGCGCCTCAGCAATGTCGGAATCCAGGAGAAGGCACTGGAGTGGATCATCTCCTTCCTCGCCGGAAGGACACAGAGAGTCCACCTTCCCCTGTTCAGATCAGAAGCCACCGAAGTCATCTGCGGCGTCCCTCAGGGTTTCTCGCTCAGCCCCACCCTCCTTGTCTACATGAGCCCCCTTGCGGCCATCGCAAGCCAACACAACCTCAACATCATCTCCTACGCCGACGACACTCAGCTGATCCTCTCCCTCACCAACGACCCTGCACCCGCCAGAGCCAACCTACACGAAGGGATAAAAGACGTAGCCGAGTGGATGACGACCAGCCGCCTGAAACTGAACACAGACAAGACGGATGTTCTCATCCTGGGCTCCTCTCCCTCCGCCTGGGACGACTCCTGGTGGCCCCCCGCCCTGGGCAGCACACCCAAACCGACAGACCACGCACGCAACCTGGGCTTCATCCTGGATTCCTCCCTCTCCATGACCAGACAAGTCAACGCCGTCTCCTCGTCTTGCTTCAATATCCTGCGCATGCTACGCAAGATCTTCCGGTGGATCCCCACCGAGACCAGGAAGACGGTCACCCAGGCCCTCGTCACTAAGCATGGGCGAATTTTGCGAATTCACGATCCTCGAATTTGCGGATTTGCGAATTCGCTATCCGCAAAATTCGCAAATTAGTGCGAATTTGCGGATTTTTGTTTTTTTGCGTGTTCGCGGGGTTTTTTGTGTGTTGGCGGGGTTTTTTGCGTGTTCGCGGGGATTTTTGCGTCTTTGCGAGCCGCTTGCATAGCGAAGTTACCCATGCAGTCGTTTATGGGAGAGTGAGAGAGAGATAGATAGATAGATAGATAGATAGATAGATAGATAGATAGTAGATAGATAGATAGATAGATAGATAGATAGATAGATAGATAGATAGATAGATAGATAGATAGATAGATAGATAGATAGCTAGAGAAAGAGAGAGAAAGAGAGAGGGAGAGAGAGAACGAGAGAAAGAAAGAGAGGCCGGATCTCTGAAGGGCCAGATTCCTGAGTTGCCCCTACAGAACATACAGCTTTTTATTTTTAGCAAAATGCATATGAAAATTGTGCTGTCAAGGTCTCTTTTAGTTTAACCCCTCCTGACAACTCAAAATGGGTGTATTTGCCATCCTCTCCCTTCTTCCTGTTTTTTATATCTGTAAGTGCTTCCTGATGAGGTTTAATTCCTTGGACAGGTGCCTCGTTGCCTACTTGTAACTATTCTCTGACCCTGCTTCAAGGGTCAGAGTAGGGTCAGAGAATAGTTGCAAGTAGGCAATGAGGCGCCAGGAAGCAATTAGCAGCAGGTGTCCAAGTTGAAGTTAATTTGTTTGTAACCCTTTTGTAAAAGGTTACAAAGAAATTAGGTTCAACTTTTGCACCTGCTGTAACCCTTGCTTGGCTGAAAATTTGTCTCCGCTGATTCGCGAATTTTACCGTGATTTCGCGAGATTCGCGGATCGCGAAATCGCGGAAAATCCGCAAATTTGCCCGCGAAACGGATTTTACGCCCACCCTTACTCGTCACCAGCCGACTGGACTATGGCAACGCCCTCTACCCCGGAACCACCGCCAAGCTCCAGAAGAGACTCCAGTGGATCCAGAACGCCTCAGCAAGACTCATCCTCGACATCCCCCGACACAGCCACATCTCCGGACACCTGAGAGACCTGCACTGGCTCCCGGTCAACAAGAGAATCACCCTCCGTCTCCTCACCCACGCTCACAAAGCCCCACACAACCAAGGCCCAAGATACCTCAACAGCCGCCTCAACTTCTACACTCCCCCCGCCAGCTCCGATTGACCAGCCACGCCCTCGCCCCCATCCCCCGCATCCGAAGAGCCACCACAGGAGGAAGGTCCTTCTCCTACCTGGCCGCCAAAACTTGGAACTCCCTCCCGACCCACCTCCGCCTGACCCAAGACCACCTCGCCTTCAGGACGCAGCTCAAGACCTGGCTGTTCGAGCAGTAGCGGACCCCCCCTCCCTAGCGCCTTGAGACCGTCTGGGTGAGTAGTGCGCTATATAAATGCTTTGATTGATTGATTGATTGAGAAGACATATAATAATTGACGTATGCCCATGTACACCATCACCACCAGGGCAGCTTCCTTTTACAACAACTAATGCTGTTCACTTATTTATCATGTTATCCTTGGTGCCATTGATAATCCTGCAATGAAATTTACAAAAAAGAAGTGTAGCCTATGTGAGTCAGTCATGGCAGGTTTCGTACAGAACTGTCAAGATGGGAATATCCCCTAAGAATGTTTCTTCTCCATTACAAAATCAAGATCAAGAAAGATTTGCTTGGTTTGGTGGAAATCTGATCAGTAATTTTTGAGAAATTAGTTTTACAAAATGGGTTAAGAAATTGGAAAGGTCAAAGTGTTTTACCCTTATCTGGACATTAGTCTGAGGATGATCCATAAACTGCGTTCATGGACTAGTCGGAAACCCAAATTACATGTATTTAAAAAATTTTTACTAAACGTACAACTACATTTTCAGGCAGATAAAATACAAAAAGCATACGAATAGTACACCATTTGTAAACATTTTAGAGATCTATAACAAGAGTAATGCAGGAGACAGCAAAGTGGCCATTTCATTCAGAATAGATATAGAAGTACTTCTTTGGTGGGGTATCTCGTGGATGGAAGGACAAGTACTGGAGTTGCATCGTCTGATAATATTCTGAGACCTATTATAGTGTTTGGGCTTAGAATATAATGTTCTACGAGTTGTATTATGTCATGTAAAGAAAACACCAAATTTTAGCAGTTGGTAGGTTAACCTACAAATCGCTGGTTTGTGGGAAAATGTGGGTGGAGGATTGGAGTATTTCCATTGGCATAAAACACTATTTGGCAACTCTTAGGGATGTATCAAGCCATCCTTTTAGGATGTATGACATCTGGTAAATCCTGTGTGAAGTGCAAATAAATTGTGGGGGGTGATGGTAAGGTCACAGGTCACTTGTAGTTGTCAGCATATTTGGGTTAAGTGGGATTTTAGGCTCAGCACGACCTCAGGGCATGGACTATGGCCACACATTTATAAGAACATCACAAACACTGAGCCTTTGGTGAAATTGTGGCTCTATGGAACTTGCATAGGTTCAAGTGCAAGTCTTGCAACATTTTGTAAAAGCTGAATTTGTTTTTGACCTCCCAGAGACTTTCATTATGGCTGTTAGCTAGCTCTTGCCAATTGATTTTTCTATGCGTTCTATGCAGGTGTGGTTACCAAATTCTTTGAAGGTGTGCCAGGTTTGCTTTAGAGTATAAGACATCTAGCAGTTTTGCATAATCCCCAACACTAGTTTTTTGTATGGCATCATTTCACTGGGTAGGCATGTAGAACGGATCTACCGAAGGCATAAGGTGGATTGCTTAATTTTCTAGTAAGATAGACTTTTAGTTTGAGTTATTGCAAATAATTGCAATTGATCCATGTTAAATGTTGAATGAAGGTCTTCAAAGGTCACACTTTCCCTTTTGATAGGATTGACATAGTGTGCACATCCCACTATTGATCCATGCCAATCAATTTAGGGGGGTATCAGAGAACTGAAGGGCATATATCCAAGGCCCTATCACCACCACAATGTCACTTTCAGTGATGTTGTGATGGCAAAAGGGGTCTCACCTTATTTACAAGGCAGCTTACAGTATACCTGCAGTTTCCATTACAGCGCTGCATGGCTTGAAAGTATGAGGTCCCATTGCATTTTGAAACCAACACCATTCTACCCCTTCATTGCACTTCAGAGACTCAGAGTCATCATCATAGGCTATAGCTTTGCCCACCCTCCATTACTAAAATATTTTGGCTGGCTTGACTACCTGACTTTTCTAAAATTGTCAACCAACCAAATGCTCAAAGTGAAATGTTTGATAAATGATACTGCTAACCAAACTGGAGTGATGTGCTGAGGTTATATTTTTTGAGGAGAGGCATATCTACAGCTAAAAAATGTGTATTTGTTTTCTAGCCAAACAGACAACAAGTGTCGGGCCAGTTCTGCTGGAGACGCAGTTGGAAGGGAAGACATAGCAGCAGAAGGGACGAGCGGAGGTAAGTCATATCGCTTGCCTATTAGATAGATGGGTAGAAGGATGGTTGAAAGGGTGGATACAGAATGGATGGGAGTATGGATGAATATATATGAATATAAGGATTACAAATGTTGCTGAAGGATTTGATGTGAGAAAGTAAATCCTAAGTCATGGTGGCTATCAATTGGTGACTATAGAACAATGATTGAATACATTATTGAATGAGTAATTGAATGGATGAAGAAACAAAAGAGCTCTTCTGGAGAGGGACATGCTCACCTACTGCCTTACTTGGTTTTATCAAAGCTATGGCTCAGATTGGAGGGATTTACATTGTTGGTTTACTCCCTTGACTCATTTTATTTCTTAAGTGATGCAGGTATGTATCCCACCCATCATATTTATTACCTCCCTCCCTGTCCATTGCATTTTTGCCATCATGACCCAAGATCAGCATTGTAACTGCAGTGTTAGCCGTGTGGAGTCAGGGTAGGATTTTAAAGGCATTTGGAGAAGAAGTGCAGGGCCTTTGGAATTAGAGTAAGATAATGGTTCATCACAGCTGCCCCTGCTGCAGACTGCAGAGAGTAGCAAAGTGCCTAAAATGCCAGCTAGCATGCCTCCTTTAATTCAGCAGAAAAACGTGTACTCCATAGTGCTCAATACCTTACTTAATAATGAGAGGCCATTTATTTAAATTTTTGCACACAAAGGGCCTGATTAGGATGGCGGGCTGGCTTCCGTCTGCCCGTCACCCTAGCGGTGCTGGGATCGGCTGCCAGTAGTGCGGCTGTTCCACACCCACAATTAGGAGGCCACTGGCACTGTGGCATCCTGTATTCCCAGCATTGTGGCGGACGGTGCTCACAGCACTGCCTGCCACAGTGCTGGGAATGCACTGTGTGCATTGTCATACACAAGGCGACAGTACTGCGCGGTGCCTGCCAACTTGTCCATGACAATGTAGAGGGTACCATAGGTACCATGTGTATCCCCCCAACACCCTGGTGTCCCGCAACGTGCACTCAAAAGCAGAATCTATATGGCTTTCCAATGCGGGGTCTCCGCCATGGAAAGCCATGCACCGCTCCCAATGCTAATATGGATGGCCACCATATATAGCCCCTTTTCCACCCGGTCGGCGGGTTGACCAGCGAAAAACCGGCGCACAGTCCTTCCGTCCACCAGGGTACCCCCTGCCATACTAATATTGCAGGGGAAATGGGTGGCTGGCAGGAGTGAATGTAGGGCAGATCGCCACCGCCATGCGATACACCCTACATTCTAATCGACCCCAGAGTGTTTTTTTAGATTTCTACTAGGAAAGCCTTTCAAATAAAAAATAAAACCTTGAACCTGGTTTGCCTCTGGACCTACATAAATGATGCCCTCTTTTAGACCTTTTGAATTTTTTGTTTTTGGTGGGAGGGGCTTTTGTTGAGGGTAGAAGGGAATTGGAAAGGGAGTTGGGACCGGGAGTTTGGACTTTGATAGATTCTTTAGACAATGGTCAGGGATGGGGCCATTTGTTTGGAGAGAGGTTTTTTTTTGTTTTTAAAAAGTAACGGACAACATTATTTGATCATACTTTATGGGAGAAGTTGTTATTGTGTGTTTTACATTCACTTTGTACTGCTGACTTTTTCACAGCCTATTTTTTTAATCTGCTTATCAAAGAGAATACCAATTAGTTATAGTTAGTCATATACCTTTGTCTTACTACCTGATTTTTATCATTACTTTTCCTATCCCCCTGCTGTTTCAGAAATGGTATAATTGTGTGATATGAAACGTTGGATCATTTTGATGATAGTCAATCTTTGCATGTTTTGAGGTGAGAGATTGGTCCATCTCAATGAAACAACTGTATCAGCTGCACTAAACACAGAGTCAGCAGACACACTGGCTACAAGACAAGACAGATAATTTATTGCTAGTGTGCTAAGCTCTTGCTATTAGTGCATCTTCCAATACCAATATAACAATGGGTTTTGACCCACATCTACCTCTATTGTATCATCCAGATACACCTGGAACATCCTCTAGATGGTCATTGGTGCTGACACTTGCACAACCTCTTTTGACATCACCTCTGTATTGGACTTAAGCCCCACCATTATATACCAAGAGAGGTTGGGTCCAATCCTTCTGTTGCTGATGTTGCCAGTGTTCTGGTTGGTGGTGCTCTTAACTGCTATGAGACAAGTCTGCCCTCTCTGGAAGTTGAAGGCGGCCCTTCATTTTACAGGCCTTTGGCTTCCTCAACAATCTACTGATATATTTTGAAATCTCCTTCAAAAAAAGGAATGAAATAAGGCACTTTTTTGTATCCTGGATCAAGTAGTGTGGCACAGATGAACTGTTTGTATGAGATGATATTATTGTGCAGCCTTGCATTAAAAGCCAAGCAAAAGAGTAAGCTCTTAACTCGGTCTGGGCGGCAAATTCCGTTCCGCTCGCAGAATTTGGGTAATTTCGCACTCGCGGAGAATGAAGAAATTACAAAAATTTCGCAATCTGCGGCTTCACAGAATTTTTTGCTTGTTTGCGCTTTCAAAATACTTGTTCACAAGATATTTCTCCCCGAGCATGCAAACAGCATTTGCAAACAGGCAAAAAGCATCGCAAACTGGTGGAACAAGCAATACCGCGTGTTCACAGAACTTTTGCGTGCTCGCAGAGATTTTTTACCATTTCATGGAGCTTTGTGTAGCACGACTATGCAAATTCCACCCATCCCTACTCCTAAACTAAGCATGCGCTTCTATGTTTTTTGTTCACACTTACCAGGTAGACCTTTTAGACACCTTCTTTCCCTGGTGCTGTATTAGATGCAATAACTGGATTACTTGGCCTACCATACTGTCCTCCTTGCCAACTTCCTATGTGAAAACCTCAAAAAGGAGTAGCATCTCTGACAGGCATTTGACCTGGCCTGATTTGGCCACATCCATAGACATAGCTTTCCCAATTGTATCCCCTCCTCTTTTAATGACACAGTCATCTATCTGTCTGTACTGCTCAAACATGTTGCAACATGTAATAGGTCAAATTGCAATGTGTTGGCACCTACTGTATCAGGGCTTAAACTGGTACTCTATTTGTATGCTGAATAATCTACAATTGCTTCTGGGCTTTAAAGAATGGGAGCAATGAGTGCAAATTCTTCTGCAGATAGTAGTATGTTGCTAATTATGTTTTTTTTTTAGAAATTCTTGCACCACAAGGTCGATGAAATGAGCCAAACACATGATCCTGAAATAGCTTCTGTCTGACATGGCCTTGACTATCTTTTGCTTTACCTCTGCAAAAGAGATCCAGTGTGCAGGGATGCACATGTAATGAATCTGTCGTCAGGTGGATGGTGTAAACAACACTTTGCTGCAAAGCTTGCCCAACCAAATGCAACACATCATGATACAGTGCTGAAACAGCAACTCTGACAAATAGGTCCGACTTGGAAGGGAGAGAATGTGGTGCAGCAGGCAGATCTGCTGACTAAGGAGCTCGGCATTGAGGTTCAAGTTTCAGTATTGTTGCAAAATCCTATGTTTCTGGGCACATCACTTATTCTTCCAGTGGCCATGGACAGCACCTGGATACGTTCACAGGGGATAAGCTGTGCTATACAAGTCAAACTACTTTAACTTTAACCTTCCATTTCATGCAGATGGCTACCACAAATTCTAACAATCCCACTTCATTCACAAAAGAAAAAGGGATGAGGTTGAACACTAACATTTATGCCAGCTTCCCATTGTACATATGTGCTGTTAGGTGATTGCGGTCATTTGGCTCCTCTTGACTGAATATACCCATATTAGTAGACTGTATTTATTTTTCCTTTTGGGGTTACAGATACAGGTGACATATGAGAAGCAGGTGGTGGTAGATTCAGTGTGAACCGTGGTGGGGCAGCCACTGTTTGCTGTACTGTCTCCATCTGACCCCAAGTATTGTGCCATTGTGAAGTCACTGAGGAGAGTGATTCTGCTGGGGCACTACTGGGGACAGGGTTGCTCTGTATGTGGATGTCACCCTCTTCTACCTCATTATCACCGTCCACCATAATTGGACTTGTAGCTGGTTTTCCTCGACTCTCTCACCATTACTACCACAACCACTTTCGGTATTTTTTTTAAGGTACTCCTCTCATCGGATTGCATAATTTTCATGTAGGTTGTTTGGCCTTCAGTACCTTAATGTATATCAGGCTTACCTCAACAAACATTTGTGTATCAAATGGTGCATATTGCAATTTGCTTCCCCTATTTGCTAAAAGTAAAAATGTTACATAGTTACAAACTTGGGAGGAGTTGTTTTTTACTGTGCCACTGCCAAAACCTGAAGAAGAACTGGAGGTAGGTGGACATGTTGCTGATTGTCTCTCTGCAGTGCATACTTCTACTGATTTAGTGTTTAGGGTATGTCTCAGCTGTGCTTTGCAAATATGGGAGCTGGTGGTGCTACTTGTGCCACATCGCTTGGAGCACGTTCAATAGCAATGTTGGACATCTCTGTGCCATTTTCCCCAATGACTAGCAGATCATAGTCATCCTCCTCCTCATCCCTTTCCATCATTCTAAGGCTTTCAGAAACCTTTCTTATTCCATGCTTTTCCTGGTGTCTCCTGGTCTCCACTCTTGTCCCTATCATCATCAGAAGTTGTGTTTGGAGAAGATGGTGGAGTAGTACCCTTTCTTTTGCTTTAAGGGGACCTGGGATCCAATGATTCCAAAACAGGAGTTTAACATCCTGTGCTGCTCCAACATCAGTGTGAGGAACTATTGCTGGCTGCAGCTGCTGTCAACTATGGTTTGTTTCCTGGAATGATTTGGTACTACTTTACATAAGGGACAAATCAAATTCATTGTAACTGCTTGTCGATATTGTCATGATTGCAGTGACTACCTCACTGAAAGACATGGCCATGGGCCTATGCTAGGGTGGGGCAGTTGTTACAGGAGTGCTGTTCTCCACATGCTCCCCAGATCGGGTGTGGCTGGCACATGATGTGGTCCAAAAAAGGTTTGAACCAAAATGCCACTAATGAGAAACTGCATCTTCTCACTGACAACTTTCTTTGATACAATTTTCTTTTGAGCCATCTCAAAGCTCTCAGTCGGCAGGTGAACTAAGCTGCAAACGCAGGAGAGTTTGGACGACTGATGTGTGGCATCACTGTACAGGCCTTCTGTTTGGCAGTACTGCAAGTGATTTTTCTTCTCTTGGTCACCTAAAAGCAAACCAGCAAACATATATTTAGTGAAATGTGGTCTTGTTGCAGTTTGAATTGGTACAGATAAAGACAATGTTAGTGTGGTTGGTTACTTGGGAAATAGCCACTTTATTGTCTAACCATACCACCATAACATAATATGTTATTGCCCATCAGGATAACACAAACAATACAGGAGATACCTGTGGCACTCAGGGACCTGCATGGGTAAATGGAATAATAAATCTTTTAAAAAATGGAGGTTAGTGTGCACCTATGGCAGGCAATGTGGTCCGGGAAAATTTATTAATCATTACAAAATAAATGAAGCTGATGTGTCTGCAGTGCAGTAAATAGATTTGTACCTAAAAAACAGAATGCTGTTGCACAGCTGAGTGACTATAGTGGATGGATAGATTAGTCAAATGAGGCAACATGAAAAAAATATACATATTGCTAAGGAAATAGATATAAAATGGTTACAAATAAAATTAGAACATAACTTAAACATATTAAATTGGAAACCAAATTACATTAAAAATTAAAAAGATAAAATAAAATGAACATTTAAAAAAAGCAATAATTGCCGATGTTTGTATGGGAGGATGAGAAGAGACCTATTGTGTGGCAAGGAGGTGCTAAATAAAAAATATTAAAGTAACATGTACTGTATAAGCACTGTTCATAAAAATTGTATTCTTAATATACATAAAACAATGATCCTCAAGCATTGTTTTAAACTGATATCCCATCCATTTATGCAAGCCTATTGCAAAGGCACAATGGCTGGATGCACATAATGGCTGCCAACCAGTGCCACATGGTGAAAACACAGCAGTAAGCAAGAACACATGGGGAACAAACAACCTATGGCAAAGACACACTGGCTGGATGCACAAAATGGCTGCTATGTCAAACAACAGCAAGCAAGTTGACATGGGAAACAGGGAACACATGCAAGCCTGTGGCAAAGACTCTCTGGTAGGATGCGTAAAGTGTTTGCCAGCCACATAGCCAAACAACGACAGCAAGCAAAGTAAGCATGTGGAACAAAGATCACATGCAAGCCTATTGCAAAGGCATACTGGCTGGGTGGACTAAATGGCTACCAGTCACATGGCCAAACAAAAACAGCAAGCAAGGAGATATGTGGAAAAAAGAACACATGCAAGACTATGGCAAAGGAACACTGGCTAGATTTGCCAAAAGCTGCCTGCCCGTGCCACATGGCCAAACAACAACAGCAAGGAAGAAGGCATGGGGAACAAAGAACACATGCAAGCCTATGGCAAATGCACATTGGCTGGATGCACAAAATGGCTGCCAGTCACATGGCCAAACAACAATAGCCATCCAGGAGGGATGGGGAACAAAGAGCACATGCAAACTTAAGGCAAATGAAAACTGTCGGGATACACAAAATGGCTGCCAACTAGTGCTACATGGTCAAACAACAACCATTGAGCAAAGAGGCATGGGGAGCAAAGAGCACATGCAAGCCTATGGCAAAGGCACACTGGCTGAATGCAGAAAATGGCTGGCAGCCATATGGCTAAACATCAACAGCGAGCAAGTAGACATGGGGACCAAAGAGAACACATTCAGACGTATGGACACATGGGGAACAAAGACAAATCAATGGTGGCCTGTGGCAAACATGCACACACACTGGACAGATAAAGGCAACCCAGTAACACTAACAAAAAACATTAATTGAGCAATGATAAAAACAAAAATGAATTGAGCTATAATTGTTTTACAACACACCCCCCAAGTCATCAAATATTTGCCCCTAAATACACTTTTTATACACAAAACTAAATCTGGAATCCCAAAAAATGTAAAAAATCATGTAAATCCGTAGCTATTCCAAATTATATTTAAAAAAAAACATATACCACAGAATAAGTTGTTTCCGGCTAACATGACTAGTAATGGCTGGGGCTACTGGATGGCTCCTAGGCAGACTAGGCCACATAATAAAATACATTCATATTGGAACTTTAACAGGCATGGAGAAAATGTACCAAACTGTGCAACATTGCTCCTGTACAAAAAGAAGAAACATTAAAAGCAATAATACTGGTGATGCCCTCTATCCAATATTACCTTTCTACTATAGATTTTGAACTTACGTGTGGAATCTCAAATACAAAGTCCTTAAATCCAAGGGTTCATATGCAGCAGACAAGGAGCTCTTAATCCAAATGGAAAGTGACCAGGAAATCGACAAAGCCCTGTGAGGCTCCTGCTGGACATCAACAGGAAGTTGGAGTCTCTGGGGCACTACCTTCATGTTCGAAAAAAAGTTTAAAAAAAGGCTTCTCACACATTAAAAACAACTCCACTGGTCCAACGGCAAGAAAGACATTCACATTAGCTGCTCCTAGAGAAGAAACACTACTTGAGTGTTGTATTTGCACGATCTGTACTACATTGGTGCCATCACTGGGGAAGCTATGCGAGCAAATGCAAAGGGCTCATGCACACTCGCTAGTGGCCCGAGAGCATCTTGGCACTTGTGAGCAAGTGCCAAAACAATCTTGAGTATGTAAGTGGGAAAAAAAACCTCCACATTTTGCCAGGAAGGGGGAATTATCGAACTCCACGCTCCTCCACTTAGTGCGTAGTGCCCTAATGCCACAAACTCCATGAGTGGAGTTGACTATCTTGGCCTAAATAAGACCCATTGTCTTGACCCTTCACAATCTGAAATGCTTGGGAGTGAAATTACACCCCAAGAAGTTAAAAACGAGATTCTTAATCTATCGCCAGGCAAAGTGGCAGTTCAAATGAGATCCTTCTAAGTTTTATAAACTTTATTCAGATGCTTTGATTCCTCTTCTTATTTTTTTTAAGTTTGATCTAAGGTATGGAACCCCATAATCATGAGAGTCTGCCATTATAGTTGTCTTTCCCCCATTGAGCGAGGCTCGTACCCGCTGATCTCTTTGATTAATGCTGACTCAAAAGTCTACTCCAACGGTCTGAGCTCAGGCTGGGAGGGATTATAAAATCTATTGTAAATATGCAGCACCATGAATTTGTCCCAGGGAGGGGTAATAGTATCCACACTAACATGGGATTTCCTTTTTTGAAGCAGCAAATTATCTGCAGAGATAGGTAATATAATCCTACTTGAGGGATTTGATACAGTCTCATGGTCTTAACTTTGGGAAGTAATTATAAGAATGGCGGTTGTTGCAAAATCTTTTCACCATACCTATTCTTTGTATTGGCAACCGTATGCAAGGTTAACTATCAATGGAGAAATATCTGAGGCACTATACATTCAATGGGCAAAATTAATCTGGAGCCTTTTTATCCTGTCTTCTCAATCATGAATCGCTGTCACCCCTAGTTGTTAACAGTATCAAGTGTGGATGATTACATTCAACCAAATTGGATGTTTTCTGCCCACAATAAAATATTTTTCTAAAATATTTTTCTACAGTATCATATTGTACCATTATTTGTTATAGAATCTTCTCTATTTTTTAACCTGACAATGGTGGTTTTTATATCATACTCCCCAGTTCTTTAGAAGGATATAAGTTAACCAATAGGGTTCCAAGGAACACAATCACTGAGCAATTCAACATGTAAATAAAAAAATGCATAATGGGTAACATGTAATGTCAGAGCTTTTCAGAGTTGCTTGTTCCCACTAATATTAATTTTTGGCCATTATTGGCTGTCCCCTGTGGCCTCTTCATGCCTTTTTCAAGGCACCGTCTCTCAGAATATCATTCTAGCAGACATGACTCCCAGGATTATGGTTGTCAATTGTGCGTGTCCCAGTGTATTAAAAGATCTACTTCAAGATTCAAAAGAACCAGGATTTTTTCATCTACTGAAGGATTCCGTGACCCCAGGATTCAAAGATATGTAATAGGATTTGAGTATCCCACAGATTATAGAAAAACACACCCAGAGCATGACCAGATGCTTGGATTTATCTGTGTTGTTGAGAGGAAGTCTCTTCATCTGGTTTCCTGGCTCATCTGTCAGTATTATTTTCAAGCCAGATGATGAGAACATGTTGGCAGATGTTTTCTAATTGTGGTACTCATGAAATTCTTTCTGCAAAGTCACCTCAGAGACATTTTTGGAATTATTCAACATCTTTCATTTCTGTCTTCAGAGGTCTCAGGTTATTGATAGCTAAGGAGAGTTAGATATTACTTGTTTGGATTGTGGCTTGGACCTCCTTTGTATTATATGCAGATTGTGTGTATGATTGGTGTCACACATTGTGGAGAATTAACCATCTATGGAACACTAGAACAAAACTAATCTCATGACAATTATTCTGTATCTAACAAGATAACTGATATGTTGTATTTTTATCATAGTGTAACAGGTACTAAAGTAAGTGCTGTGTAAATCTAATTTCTTGTAGAATGTTATCATTCATGCAACATTCATGTAAATAAAGAAATGCATGTATTGTAAGTTTATTTAAAAGCATGGAATAACAGTAGTGTCAGCTTCTTTTAGTAAAAAATACTCATTACTCATTATGGACTGCAGAAAATCACAAAGAATCTCCTTCTGACAAAAGGATCTATGTGATTACAACAATGACATCCGTTGTTTGCTTTCCTTGGAGCCCTATCTTTGTTTCTCACTTTTCCAGCCACCACCAAACACAGTCTTGGATGAGTTTGGTACTGTTGACATCATCCCCAATGCAACATTTGAATCTTTGGATTAGTGTTGACTATAGTCTGATAGGAAGGCATGCATAGAGAACATTGCAGGATCACAGTCAGAACTGTCCAGCACTAATCACTTTAGTTAGCTTTAAGCAAATGAACAGGCCATAGATATAGAATACCAATACGGAAAGGCAGAGCTATAAACGTCCCAACAAAAAAGAGAACCCCATATCTTCCCTTTAGACTCAAATTGCCTTTTTATCAGCAGAATCACTATGCTGAAAGATATTCAATTCACTTAAGGAAAAAGAGATAATCAACTTTCTCATGCAATGCTGCAAGGTTCTGGAATTACATTCTAGTCAAGACCCAAAAGCCCTCACCCCTTTGCTTCTTTTGAGAAGAGCATTCATCTCACCTTTTCAACACCTCACTACAGTATAATCCCCTGTTTTTTCTTATCCCCTTAAAAACCCATCTCATTTCCTTTCATCTAACAAACCAAATTGTGCATGATGACCTTCATCTTTGTGCCACCTTGCTGCCTGTTGGCATGCTCACTACTCTACAACCCAGTACTTCTATTGTACACACTGACAGACCCCTTTACTATTATCCCATCTTAAGACTTACGCTGCATAGTCTTTTCAAGTTTGTTGTTCCTTCATGAACAGTACTGTGTTGCTCAGTAGTTAGTTCACACTATACAAAACACATACATATATAAATACATCATATTATCACTATATATTTTTAAGTCAGAAATAGAGGTTGCAATGTTGACATTATTTTCAACAGATTTTATGTATTTCAATAGATTGCCTTAAGAAATGGCCATACTAAAAAATGAATGATCCTGACAAAATTTCAACAAGAGAAAAGAATAAAGCTCACATTTTGAATATCATTTACAGTCCTGACTGACTTAAATAGGAAAATAAAAACCAAATAAAGACTGTTCCATGATACCCAGAGTGACTCACAAAAAGTTGTCAGTATATGCACTGTGAAAGTGCTGTGAGAACAGTGGAGGGCTAGTTGGCTTTGACCTGGGTGAAGATGGTTGACGTGTGCCTTTTCCAAAGATAGGGGCAGAATGGAAACCTCATGAATTCTGGCACATTTGTACCACAAGCTATTAACATTTAGCCATAGACCTCTTTAGAAGTGGCTGAGGTAGGATGCAATAATTATCACAACATTTACAATCCAAAACTGGGAGTTTCAGAATTTATAAGGTGCAATAAGTATTGTCTATGCAAACTCTAGCTAATATCTTTATTTTATTTGTTTAATTTTGATGGACAATTATAATTTTATTCATGCTACAATAAGCAATATAATCTGGTCGTAAAATATCTAAAGGCAATACTATAGAAAAGCAAATCCTAAAATGTATGATCAGCATTCACCTACCTTGGCCAGCCATCAGTTATTCCTAAATCTATTGATTAACAATGTTGGCCAGAAAATTGCAAAAGGATATCTCAACACAATTGTCTAAAAGACTAAAGAAAGACACAGCGTCACCTATAAAGCCTCTTCTTTTTTGTTCACCTCTAGAAGAAATCATGGATGAAT
This sequence comes from Lissotriton vulgaris, assembly GCF_964263255.1. Taxonomy (NCBI): domain Eukaryota; kingdom Metazoa; phylum Chordata; class Amphibia; order Caudata; family Salamandridae; genus Lissotriton; species Lissotriton vulgaris. The sequence goes on from NW_028252532.1 coordinate 274,270, forward strand.
TTAGAACAGAGAACAAAAGAAAATTGGTATAACCTGGAATCTACATTATCTGAAGTAGAACAGAGGACCAATGATGCTCAGCATGTCATGGTAAAAGTGAATGTGAAAGCTAAAAACAAACTAAAGCATAGTAGAATAGGAACTGAAGAAATAATCTGGAGATGTACGGAATACCTGAAGTTCCTGACGGATTAAATATGATCTCATTTCTGAAAGCTAAAATCCTCAAGATTGTGGGCCTGTCAGAGGGTTCAGCACTCACAATTTAAAGAGACTTTCAAATTTCCCCCAAAAACCTATTCATCAAATGGTTCATTATAGCCTAGAGCAATTATATTTTATTCATTATGCATTTATTTAAAGGTTTTATATGGCGCTGGCTAGACCCAGAGGTATCAAGAGCAAGGCACCAATTTAGGGATCCAAGGTTACATACAGTTATAAATTAGGGGAGTGATACAGAGGGATACATAATTAAATATACAATGATACATTAAGACAAAATTGGAGTTACATGAATAAGGTCAAAACAATTAACAAAAGTTAGTGGATAAAAAGTGCAGGCTCGGCTGGTGCCAGTAATAACATAGCACTTACAGAAATTTACAGAAATGTGGTTAGAACAGAAAATAACTGAGGGACAATGAAGAGCAAGGCTGGTGGAAACAATAATGGGAGCACAGGGTGGAGCAAGGCCAGCAGGTCAGCAGAGGGGTGAACTGAAACACAATTAGCATACTCCTTACTTAACTACTAAAAGTCCTTTCTGCTGCAAAACAAAGGAATCAAATGTTATTGTGTGGTCACAAATGTTCTTTTTTCTAAAACATATCTAGTTACAGCAAATTGTACGAAATTGTAGGAAAGAGTTTTTGGAACTGCATCCATCATTTTTTCTTTTCCAATCAACCACTTGGCTGATTCCCTATAAATGAGGGTACTGTTCAATCCTTTCTGCAGCTTTGTTGAAAAGGAGATTACTAGGGTTCTTAATAATGTGCCCTAGTGATCCTTCTGGCACCACTCATAAATGTTGTGTGGCGAGATACGGACCTTTGTAAGTGCGTTCGTCTTCCGCCTCGGGGTTTCTCAATCTAAAACGATCTGAAATGTTGAGACATATGTATATAACCTAATTTCCTATGGTTTATTGTATATTGCTGAGATTAATCACGCTGTAATTGAATAACACAGAAAGGAAAAAATTTTGTTTATTACTTTGTATTACCCGGTCCTTTCTGGTTTACCTGGGAAACTCTCTTTGTTTGGAGGCACATAAAGCAGCCAGAGGTCGGTATTGATAGTGTTCCGTTTATTTCGGTTGATTTGCTCCGAGACCCGCTGTTTGTATTGTGCGGCAACGGTGGTGGCGGGAGTGCTGGGAGTGCTGGAGACGCAGTGGAGGAGCCGGTGGGAGCTGGCGGCAGCGTGGATTGCAAGCAGCAGGCTTATATCATTAGCAAATGATCCCAGTAAGGAGAGGAAAGAAGGGGGATCGGGGAACAACACAGAAGGCAGGGGAGGTTGCCATAGTCCAAGAGCAGCAACTAGCTAGGAAAAAGGAGCCGACAGAATTACATGTTGGACCAAATGTTCTAAATGGATATACTCTTAGGAGTTGGGATATCTGTGGCAAGAATCAGCTCCTTTCAGAACTTCAAACAAAGGAAAAAACACCTCCCACAGTGAAAGTCAATCCACAAAAAAATCTGGAAGCTTGCCCAAACTCCTGCCTTTCACAAAGATAAAAGAGGATCTGCAGAGAGCATTCCTTCACTTTAAGGTAGGAAAAAACAACGAAATCAACTAAAAGTAACCCTGCTAATATCCGAGTCACCCCATCTCTTCTTTTTTACTTCAAGGTTCAGGCCAAGTTCTCCATCCCTAATCAATCTACCCAGTTAAGTCAGTGTGCCCAGGTTGGTGCTACCGATCTTGTTTGCTCACCTCGGGAAAGTGTGGTAACTACGAATATTGGCTCTATCTATGGACAATCAATCAATCAATCAATCAGTGACACTTATAGAGCGCGCTACATACCCGTAGGGTCTCAAGGCGCTGGGGGGGGGGGGGTGCCGCTACTGCTCGAACAGCCAGGTCTTCAGCTTCTTCCTGAAGGAGAGGTGGTCTTGGGTCAGGCGCAGGTCGGTCGGGAGGGAGTTCCAGGTCTTGGCGGCCAGGTAGGAGAAGGACCTTCCTCCTGTAGTCGCTCTTCGGATGCGGGGGACGGCGGCGAGGGCGTGGTTGGCTGATCGGAGGTGGCGTTTGGGAGCGTAGAAGTTGATCCGGCTGTTGAGGTAGCTCGGGCCTTGGTCGTGTAGGGCTTTGTGTGCGTGGGTGAGGAGGCGGAAGGTGATTCTTTTGTTGACGGGGAGCCAGTGAAGGTCTCTCAGATGTCCGGTGATGTGGCTGGTTCGTGGGATGTCGAGGATGAGTCTGGCTGAGGCGTTCTGGATCCGCTGGAGTCTCTTCTGGAGCTTGGCGGTGGTACCGGCATAGAGGGCGTTGCCGTAGTCCAGTCGGCTGGTGACGAGGGCCTGGGTGACGGTCTTCCTGGTCTCGGTGGGGATCCACCAGAAGATCTTCCGTAGCATGCGTAGGATGTTGAAGCACGCCGAGGAGACGTTGTTGACTTGCCTGGTCATGGAGAGGGAGGAGTCCAGGATGAAGCCCAGGTTGCGTGCATGGTCTGTCGGTTTGGGTGCGGTGCCCAGGGCGGGAGGCCACCAGGAGTCGTCCCAGGCGGAGGGTGATGAGCCCAGGATGAGGACCTCCGTCTTGTCAGAGTTCAGTTTCAGGCGGCTGGTCGTCATCCACTCGGCTACCTCTTTCATCCCTTCGTGCAGGTTGGCTCTGGCGGAGGCGGGGTCGTTGGTCAGGGAGAGGATCAGCTGGGTGTCGTCGGCGTAGGAGATTATGCTGAGGTTGTGTTTGCGTACGATGGCCGCGAGGGGGCTCATGTAGACGTTGGGCGAATTTTGCGGATCTCGCGTTCGCGAATTTTGCGGATTTGCGGATTCGCAATCCGCAAAATCCGCGAATTCCCGCGAATTTGTGGATTTTTTTTTTTTGTGTTCGCCCGTGTTTCTGCCAGTTCGCGAGGGTTTTTACAATTTCGCAATTTGCGAACTTACCTGTCGGGTCGCAAGTTTTGCGAACTTGTTGTTTCTACGTGTCCAGCCTGTTTGGGACACTCTTCTTCATCACTGCCACTCTCTGTCACCACTGCCACTCTCTGACTACTCATGCCACCCTCTGGCCCACCCATGCCACCCTCTGTTTCATCACCACACCCTCTGGTTGTCCAGTGTACATTATTTTCGGCAAAGCAAAGCACACCTTCCCTGCCTCAAGTGACCTGAATTAATTTGGGGCTGATTAATGTGTCACAGAATATTTTTTTAGCTGGCACCTGCTTCCTTCGTGCACCCTGATTAGTGATCTTTTGCACTTGCTAAGTGCTTTCATTGTTGCAAAATTAGTTACAACACCTGCCCTGCCCCAACTGACAATAATGAATTAGGGGCTGATTAATGGATTTTAACTTCCAGCCTGGCTCCTGCTTGTCTCCCTTAGCTGTAATTCAGGACCTTTGTGGCATATGTGTAACTATTCTGAGGTTCAGAGCAGGGTCACATAATAGTTTCAACTGGCAACTGAACTCTGGAGGGGCCCCTCAGGAAGCACTACAGGAAATGGCTACTAATGATGAGCCTGAACTTTTAAACCTGGTAAGTAGTTACTTTCAGTTTTGCTAAAATCGTATTTCTGCAATTTTGCACTTATTCGCGGGGCGCGAACTCACGCGAACTCACGCGAACAGTGCGAGCAAAATCCGCTGCTCGCGGATTTGCGGATTTTGCGGGAGATTCGCGAATCTCGCGGATTGCGAATTTCCCGAAAATCCGCAAAATCCGCGAGCGGAACGGATTTTCCGCCCATGCTTAGCTCAGAGATGATCCTTGAGGGACGCCGCAGATGACTTCGGAGGCCTCTGACTTGTACGGTGGTAGGCGGACTCTCTGTGTTCTTCCGTCGAGGAAGGAGATGATCCATTCCAGCGCCTTGTCCTGGATTCCGATGTTGCTGAGGGGCTGTACTAGGGTGCGGTGGCAGACCGTGTCGAATGCCGCGGAGAGGTCTAGGAGGATGAGGGCCGCTGTTTCTCCATTGTCCATCAGGGCTCGGATATCATCGGTGGCGGCGATGAGGGCGGTCTCGGTGCTGTGATTGGCTCGGAAGCCGGACTGTGAGGGGTCGAGGGATCCGTTCGTCTCAAGGAAGGCAGCCATCTGCTTGTTGACGGTCTTCTCGATGACTTTGGCTGGAAACGGGAGGAGCGAGATGGGGCGGTAGTTCTTGAGTTCGGTGGGGTCCGCTGTTGGTTTCTTGAGTAGAGCGCTGAGTTCGGCGTGCTTCCAGCTCTCAGGGAAGGTGGCGGTGTCGAAGGATGTGTTGATGATGTCTCGCAGGTGGGGTGCGATGACAGTGTCGGCCTTGTTGAAGACGTGGTGAGGGCAGGGGTCTAACTCCTCAGAGCAAACCTACACTTTCCTGCCTCTCTAGAGGTGATGTGGCACAATCAGATGCACATATGAAGTTAGTTCCCTGATTGACCAGATTAAATTAAAAGCACATCCAAAAAACAAATCTTAAAATTGCTGCCTAGGTAGAGCGAGAGCCTGAATTAGAGGTAGCTAGGTATACCTCTAGCATCGAGGGAGGTTCCCTAGGGTGGGAGGGTGGGATGGATAGAATGGGATGGGTCACAAAGGTAGGAAAATGTTAGAAAATATTGCCTTTAGGTTTAAGTACAGGGTGGGGAGCATGTGGGAAAAAAAAGAAAAAGTTGTCGTCATGTATGAAAAAATGATCAAAAAGTTGAAAACAGCCTGAAACATCTTCCAGCTCTACAAAAGGGGGTTTTATACTTTAGTGGGCTATATTTAAGTGAGAATGTTGCTCATTACTTTTTTCTATGATAGATCGGGCTAAGCCAGAGAAATTAAAAACCCCGAAAATCATATCATAGAATGTGAATGGACTCAGGGTTCTTTCCAGGTGGAGGAACATTTTGGAATATTTAGGACTTTTAGATAATGATGTGGTTTTTATCCAGGAGTCACATCTGTTGAAAGAAGAATGGGCATTAATCTTAAAAAACAAAAATATTTGGAGCATTGTATTTGCACAACCCAGTCATGCACAATAAAAGGGGTAGCCTTCTTGTTTAAGAAAAACACCCAAGCTATACTTGGGGACTGTACTGTTGACCCTCTAGGACGGTGGGCAATCACTAAAGCAAAAATCAATGGTCCCTGGTTGACCTTTATGAGTTTTTATAGACCAAATCTCGACGATCCTGCTCCAATTCGTACCTTATTTCTACAAGTAATTAATATAAATGGCCCTATCATATTGGCAGGGGTCTTTAAACTAGTTTTGGATGCTACCCAAGACTCGACCTCAGTAATAGCTGCGACAGCTACCCATAAAATGAGAATGGCTCTGAAACAGCTACTGACAGATATAGGGCTCCAAGATATTTGAAGTAAGATGAGCTGTAGAGCAGGTACAGTAGGAGGAAGTGTGGGCACTGTTCCAGAATTGATTTTTTTCTGGTCGATACTCTTACATGTAAAGATACTCTTAAGGTGTTGCAAGCTCCAGAGCATTTGTCTGATCACTCTGCAGTGATCTTGGAAATCGTCATTACTCAAAGACCCCCTTCCCGTAGATGGACGCCTAATCGTTCCTGACTTCAGGAGTCCTCAGTAATTGAAAAACTAAAGGATACAACTAAAGAGTATTTTTAATTCAATCTTAACTCTGCTCCTCCACATATGGTCTGAGAGGCCTACATAAGAGGGTTTTATCAACTCTATCTTTTTCTGAGTCAAAGAAAGTGAGAGAGGAAAATAAAGGCCTAGTGTTAGCAGTATGTACCAATCAAACAGCGTTAGCACAAATACCAGGAAATTTAAGCATCTCACAAAATATAAATTCAGAAAAACATAGGCTCAAGGATTATCTCAAATTAATAATCAAAAGAAAGTGGGAAGCCAGACGTCTAGGGCTGGGCATAGTTTGCAAAGTAGCGCTACGCCAAGCTACATAAAGTGAACTTTGCACTACGCGTAGCACTACACGAACTGTGTAGTACCCTCTTTGCACTATGCAAGATGCCATTTTCAATGATTGCACAGTGTGGACAAGCATCCGGCACTGTGCAATCATTGAAAATGGCATCTTTCACAGTGCAAACTGTAGTTTTCTGGCGCTCTAGTAGATTTTTACTCAAGCTGCAGCTTTCTCAACGTGGACTGGTAGTTTCTCATCGCGAGCAGTCGCGAGCATACGCGACAACTCGCAATGAGAAATCTGACCTCCCCATGTTGAGAATCTCTCCGGAAGGTTTATTTTCCACTCTCGCGATTGGCAACTTGATGTTGCTGATCGCGAACAAGGAAAAAAATCTTGCCGGGATGTCAGTTTGCTTGCTCACGGTCGCCAACTTGACATTGAGGACCGCAAGCAGGCAAAAAATGACCGCTGCACTACGCTACGCTACGCATCACTACGCGTGTTTGCACTGTGCTACGTGCAGTTCGCGCAGTGTGAAGTTGTGCAACCAAGCAAACTACACGAGCGTAGTGTAGTGCTTTGTCCAGGGTTACAGCAGACTATCTCACCACGAATATGGGGAGGGATGCGGCAAATTGCTTGCATGGAAGGTCAAGACAGACCAATCAAGAGTCTGATAATGGACATTAGTTGTATGAACCAGGTGATATTGTCACTGATAAAATTGCATTTTGGAGAAGCTTTTGCTCGAGTTTTTTCAAAACCCTTATTCAGAAGATTTAACGTTAAGTGAGAATTCTGTGGAGGAGTTCCCCTGAGATCTAGATCTTCCCTCTCTCCAGTTCAAAGAAAAAATTAATCTAAGTCGTCCCATAACTTCTTAAGAAATCCTCCAAGTAATAAGTATGTTGAAAAAGGGGAAAGCTGCAGGCCCTTACTCCAACCCAAATGAGATGTATGTCATCTTAAAAGAGGAGTTAGTCCCGTTTTGCTCCAATTATTCAATTCTGATTTTATATCTGGTCAAGAACTTCCGAAATCTTGGGATGAGGCTAGGATAACGATTATTTTAAAACCAGAAGAGAACACAAGAGTTTGTGAGTCTTATAGGCCTATCTCCATATTAAATAGCGATCATAAACTTTATATCCAGATTTAAGTAAACACTTGGACAAGGTGATGGGTCTTCTGATATACCTGGACCAGAAGGGTTTTATGAAAAGGAGGCTTTCTGAATTAACTCATGAATTAATAGGAGCAATTGACATAGCACATACTTATGAGATATTGCTAGAAATAATGACTTTTGATGCTGCTAAAGTGTTTGATAGGGTTAGCTGGCCCTTTTTATATAAAATGATCCAGCAATTTAACTTGGGAGAAACCTTCCTAGCAGCAGTCAAGGCCTTGTATAAAAGTCCATCTGCCAAGGTCCTTGTCAATGGATATGTCACCAGGTCACTAAAAAATAGGTAGGGGAACAAGACAGGGCTGCCCACTTTCTCCTCTCCTGTTTAACATAAATATAGAACCATTCGCTTGCAAATTAAGATCTTGTCAGAATATCTGCCCTTTTACGTGTAACGGCTGGGACTTTATGATCCTGACAGGGGACCTAGAGCATTCATTCCTGCGATTTGGGAGCACTTGGAGAATTTCAGAAGGGAGTCCGGATATTTAATCAATCAGCAAAACACTGATCTAATGAAATGGAATACTAATTTTAGGAGCAACTTCATAAAACAAGAAATTAGATATTTAGGAGTACAAATAGTTCATAACCTTATGAGCACAAGTTAATTTTGATAAAGTCACCACAATAGTAAAAAAAAACAGCTGAACTAATGGGGGGCAGTTTCAGATCACTCTGCATCCGGGGAGGATTGTCCAGAGCTGCAGTGGTCGGATTATGATAGTGACTCTGGAGACTGGCGTGCTAATCGGTCATTGAAAGATTTAAATACCAATACCGTCCGTAAAGCCTCTGGCACCAAGCCATCATCCATCTCTAATCTGCAGGACTCTCTCAATGGCCTCTCTACTGATCAATCTGAACCAAACACGCAGAAAACTGGCGAACATACTGTGTCACCCACGCCAGAGGCTCCCGGAGAGGTCTCATTAGTAACAATCTACCAAACTATCCTTATGCATAGGGAGGCAACTAAACAAGAAAATATGCGAACGCAGGGGGCCTGTCGCAAAATGCAGAATTCCCTAAGACGGGTTATCAAAACGTGTACTGAGACTACCACGAGGGTTACCGAAGCGGAAGAAAGGATTTCTGCTCTGGAAGACACTGCTGTCACTCAGAAAGAATTAGTTACGGAGGTCAAAGAACAACGCAAGGACATTCTCTGGAAGCTTACTGATCTGGAAAATCGCGCAAGAAGGAATAATCTTCGCGTCTTGGGGATAGAGGAAAATAAAGAAGGTGACGATCCACGGCGATTTATAGTGGAGCTCTTTTCTGAAGCATTTCCCGAGGTCACACAGTGGGATTGGAACCTCGAGATCCAAAGAGCACATCGCTTTCCGCTAAATAGTAGGAAGCAATTTTCCACTGCAAAAAACACCTATCCTCGCGCTATCCTGATCTGCTTTAATAACTTTCTTGCCCGTGAGCGTATTTTTGACCTCGCCAGACCTAACAAGAAACGATCCGCCAAGGGATGTCAATTTTTTGTGCGTCCAGATTTCGGTTCAGAGACGGTTACTCGTCGCTGGCACCTCCGGCAACAAATCCCTCTATTCCAGGCTAAGGGGGCCCAGGCGTATCTGCTTTTTCCTGCAAAACTCAAAGTTCTTTTTCAAGGCCAGACAAGGTTTTTCATGTCCTAGATTGTTGCTAAGGAGTTTCTGGACTCAATATAAGTCTAGTTTTGTTTTTTTTTTCTTTTTTCTTCTCTGATTAAGCAACATATGATAGCAATTATTTCTTTTTCTACTCAATGACCCATTAAATATACACATGGTATTTGCTGTTTATTTAAGCTGTTCAGGGTCATCGGTAGTTTGAAAATCCGGGAACACTATGGGTTCAGCGGTGTTTGTGTAACGCTAACTAACCATCACAAGGACTTTCGTCCTGATGCCCACTATGGGGGGAGAGGGGGGGTGGGGTACCCTGGGTGGGGGGGGTGGTCCTTGCAGGGAGGGAGGTCCAACCGGGGTGGGTTGTGGGGTGGTGGTATGGTGGTGGTGGTGGTGGTGGCGCTCAGAGTTGAGTATCCTGTTTTTTCATTTTTCGTGTCATCTGTCAAATGCATTTGAGGTCATATCAATTAGCATATTTTTCTGCAAAGAACAACTGACTGTAATTTTTCTGGTTATAAAAAGTCTCATGTTTATTTACTGCCATCGGTCTTGTATCAAATATTATGGCTGTTTCTAGTTTGAAGTTTGCAACTTGGAACATATGTGGTCTAAATGATCCCAAGAAACATAGAGTTTTCCTTGAGCTGTTAAAGTTAATGCAGGCCGATATTATTTGCCTGCAGGAAACCCATATACCATGGGGTAATCGTGCATGTCTTAGATTTCCGGGTTATGAGTTGCTGACTTGTACCCGACAGACCACTACAATCAGGGGAGTCGCTATCATCTCAAAGACTGGGTTAGTACTTGTTAAAAGAGTAAAACAAGATAATTGTGGCAGATGGTTAATAGCAGAACTATCGATTAAGGGTCGTCTTTTCTCTATCTGATCAATCTATGCATCTAATTTGGACGACCCTCAGGTCATAAGGGATCTAAATTTAGAACTAGCTATGTGGCCTCATCCCCTGTTTTTCTGTGGAGATTTTAACATAAATATTCCCAGTCATCTTGATATAACAAAACATAATATATATACAGGACGGAAGCCCCAAGTCTATAAGGCACTACGGACTCTCCTGATTGAACACGGCTTGTCGGATGTATGGCACCATCATCATTCAAACCAACCGGGTTTTACTTATTACTCGATACCTCATAGCAAAATGGTCCACATTGATTATGTTTTTACCTCTCTGTCAATTGTTGGGTCCGGTAAGATCGAAATTAATCCAAGGACTATATCTGATCATAACCCTATCTTTTTTAGCTTTCCCTGGGATCGTCCAATCAATCAGATCAGATCATGGACATTTGACAGGAAACTCTTAGTTGATAAATTATATCAAGAACAACTTAATTCTTGGATTATAGAGTTTTTTTCAATTAATACTGGTACTGCTTCGGTCGGTACCGTTTGGGATACATTCAAGGCCGCGTTACGCGGTGAGACCAAAAGATTTGCCTCCTATCGCTGGAAGACTGAGCAGCGAGCCGTAAAAACTAGACTCACAGCCCTTCAACAAGCCGAACTCGATTTAAGTTCCAATATTCGTAGGGGTGAAGACATAGCAGCTAGTATGAAATCAGTCGCCATAGCCAAATCTAATTTATTAGAACCCCTATATAAAGATGTAGCTACTAAATATTTCCAATTTCGCACTACCATGTATGAACTTGGTGAAAATTCGGGTAAGGTTTTAGCAAAACGCTTACGTCAAAAGGCCATAGCTAACCAGATAATTAAGGTTAAAGATAGTTCCGGTAATTTTCAGGATACAAGTGTTGGTGTTTTAGATGTTTTTGTTGACTTCTACACAACCTTATATTCAGAAGAAACTAATATAATTCTACAGCAACAAACTGGGTTAGAACAATTTTTTCTATCCTTGGATACTCTCAGAGTCACAGACGACCAGAACCAAATCCTTATCGAACCTATTAGTTGGGAAGAAGTTCTGATTGCCATGAAATCACTTTCTAATGGCAAAGCCGCGGGACCAGATCTTATTCATCTTGAATTTTATAAGACCTTTTCACATTTATTTAGGCAGCAAATGCTAGAAGTCTTTCGTCTCGCCCAATCTGGCTCAATTCCCGACTCATGGCGATATTCTACTATCGTACTTTTTAAGAAAAAAGGCAAGGATGAATTAAATCCATCTTCATATCGTCCGATCGCGTTAATTAATACGGACAGCAAAATCTACTCAAGGATACTTGCCCATCGTTTAAACCAAACAATTCTCCCTTTGGTTTCTATTCGCCAACATGGTTTTATTTCCGGTCGGGATACGACAGATCACATCAAGCGAGTAGTGGCACTTCTGGATTGGGCAAAGACCACAAACTCTGCCCTCGGGGTGATCCTGTTGGATGCCGAGAAGGCATTTGACAGGGTCTCCTGGGGGTATCTGTGGTCCGTTATGTCCTGGAAGGGCTATGCATCCAAATTCATCCAAGCTCTTCAAGCTCTATGCATATCCCCAATGGCCAAAATCCGTATCTCAGCTAATGAATCACACTCTTTCTCCATCAGTAGGGGTACCAGGCAAGGTTGCCCCTGCTCTCCACTCCTTTTTGCTTTATTTATTGACCCATTTTTATCCCTGATAGAAAATTCCCGTCTTATTACCCCTGTTATAGTGCATGGAATTAAATACAAGTCACTGGCATATGCTGATGATATCTTAGTGTTAACTGACAATGTCTCTCAATCCTTTCCTGCACTCGAGATTCTGGCAGCTCAATTTGGTACAATCTCGGGGTACAAATTAAACATCTCAAAAACTCAAATTGTACAATCCATGGCTATGCCTATTTCACAAGCCCCTATCACCACTGTTGCAACTTACCTTGGGGTCCAAATAGCGCCTGATGTAGATCAGATCCTAGACCTGAACTACTCTTCTGCAATTGACTCACTTCATAACAAATTGGAACGTCTTGATCATCTACACCTCTCGCTCTTTGGTCGATCTAATATCCTTAAAATGATTGTTCTCCCCAAATTCTTATATTTTTTTAGATCCATCCCACTGTTAATACCACCATCAACCTTGAAAAAAGTGGAAAGAATATGCCAACGATTTTTATGGTCATACCGTAAACCAAGACGGGCCGCTAAATGGACGTGCCTCCCACAGGAGCGCGGAGGGTGGACAGTCCCAAACCTAACATTCTATTACTGGGCAGCCATGATTCAACATTTTGCTGTCCCTCTTTTAGGGGATGCTGTTGAGCTACCAGCTCATCTTTCTCCCTCGATATATTCAATATCCTTGGGAGACTCTATAAAAGGGATACTCACACGTATACTCGAACCTAGTTATTTTAAAAAAACTAAATTCAAGGTACTATGGACATTATTCTCAATATGGCAAAAAGTCCGACGTCACTTTAATATCTCTAAAATAATGTATTATACCCCTTTAACAGCCTCGAGAGTACTTCCATCAATATTTCAAGAGGGGGTAACAAATATCTGGACAACTCTTGGTGTAAGGGAGATAGGTGATTTATCCGACTCAGGCCAAATAGCCTCTTTTTCGTTCTTAAAGGAGAAATTTCATTTCCATGTTAATCATTTTTTTAAATATCTTCAAATGAGAAGTTTTCTTGATAACAAGCTTCCTCAAAACCCAAAAATGTTTCAAAAACCTGTTATAGTAGAATCCATCAGAAGGAAATCGAAAATCGGCAATCTATATCAAAATTTTCTATCCCAACTTACTGATGACCTTAATCATCAGAACGATAAATGGGCAACAAAATTTGGAGTTTCTATTATCGACTTAAAATATCCACTTGTATTAGCTAGATCGGTCCTGGTATCAGGCACCCTCCGAGCTCAAAGTTATATGTCTATGTTCAATCTTTATTATACACCGCTAAAACTTGTTAAATGGGGGGTGGTCTCTGGGAGTAAAGGGTCATTTTGTGCCAGATGTAAATTTCCTTCCGCAGATTCCGTTCACATGTTTTTCAGTTGTCCAGAGTTAGCTATTTTTTTCAATCAAATTGAATCTTTTCTCACGCAGATTACTCAAACTTCTGTTAAAATAACCGCTGAAATGGTAATCACCGGCTATGAATATTCTACGGCTCCGGAAAAAACAAGACATTTGCAAGCTTTTCTCTTTATTTCCATGGCAATGATCAGACTGTATGTCACTTCACTTTGGATCAATCCTGAACCTCCTACTTTTTGTCATTGGAAAGCCAGGATGCTGGCTTGGTATAAACATGAGACTTCAGTGCAGCCTTTTAGAGGAAAAAGAAGACGCCTAATTGCCTCTAAGAACTGGGCACCTTTTGAAAAATGGGTTACAAGTTAATTAATTAATTTTATTGATATGTCTTTATGTTGCTTATATAATATCTTTGCTATATGTTCATGTATGATTTATGCTTCGCTGTTCTACCTCTTCCCACCACCACGGGATGAAAAGGGTGAAAAAAATTTTTTAAAAAAAAAATGAACTCATGGGGGGCTCTCCCTCTTTCCCATCTGGGCAGTTCAAACCTTCTAAAAATGTGTGCCCTCCCCAAATACACATTCTTCTTTAACACTATCCCATTAGAATTCCCAAAGAGTTGGTTTAAAAAAGTAAAGGGATGTTTTACATCTTGGCTTTTTCGGCACTCGTTAAGGCTCTTACGACCAGTGTCTCTCATCAAACAGACTTCTTTCTTCTAAAATTTGGTAATCCCAAGTTTTTTAGGAAGGTGAGACTGAAAGTACTCAAATCAACCATAAAACTTTGGTCTTGAGTGAGATGTTTTCTGAAAATACCTTACTAAACCGATGCAGCGCCTGTGTGGGACTCTCTGAGTACACCTGCCTGCCTGGAAGATACTCTTGCGGTCCCGCTTAGATCGTATGGTATTTGTAGGTGGGGGCAACTCATCATAGATACTGAAATCATTTTTGGCAACATCTTTCTGCAGTTTGAGGGAACTTGGTCAACAAGTTTAAATAATGCCAACTGTCAAGCTCGGTAAAATCCTTAGGGAAGGAGCTTGAAGAGAAAAGGGACTTGGTTGCTAAATTCTGCAAGCAAGCCATAGAGCGGAAAGATTAGTTGCAGCATGGTATTGGATGCTACTTGAAAATGGTGAAGAGATGAAAGACATGTTTAGAGAGTCCTGGAAGAAAGATTTACCGGAAGAAGATCTCGAAAATTTGGGGCAAGTATGGTCTTATGTGAAATCTGCACCTTTAAAAAAGAATCATATTTTTACAGTTCACAAGGCATACGGGACTGGGGAGCCGAGAGACCAAGACATGCTGAAAATTTGGAGAGATTAATGCCAATGAGGTCCACATGTTCTGATTGTGTCCAATCCTCGAACCCTTTTGTCAGAAAGTGGGTAAGTAGATCTCCGGCATTCTTGGGCAAAGGAGTCAGCTGACTACGTCCTCTGTTATGTTTGTAGTGTTTCTGGGGGGGATAGATAATCGAAGTTTAACCATAAAGCTCTTTTTTTGTTCTGATCCTTCTTGCACGGAAAGGAAATATGTATAAAATGGATTCGCCCCTGCCCTCCTACGGAGAAAGAATGGATTTATTCCATTCAGAGGATTTCCTGACTTGACCGTGCAAGTAAGCAGACCAAGAAAACTAAATACTGGGAAATATGGGATGACTGGGCCAAGACACAGATCTTAATTTCATTATAATAAGTGTTACTCTCACTTTTCTGTCGGTTCACTTTTTTTATTGTTTCCTGTTTGGCTGGTGTATCTATCTATGATATTTTGTTACCTATCTACCTGGTTTTTCACGATTCTTTCAACTTTTTTTTTTCTCTTTTCTGGTAGTTAGGACTCATTTTGAATACCCGTGATTTTGGTCTGATGATTAAAAATATGCTTCATAGGTTGCTCTGGTGGTGGGGTCACCTCAGTTATAGCACCTGCCTATAGAAGATTAGGTGCTATTTTCCACCCAAGAGGATAATTACTGGTATAACCTGGAGATAAATTACATCCTTTCTCCCTTGCTGAGTGACCGGGTAGAAAGTTATCTTATCTTGGTTTGGTCTATGCCCTTTCTTTTTGAACATAAAGCATAATTGATAAATGAGGACTAAAATAAAAAATAAAAACTGTCATTAACCCCAGCACTTTATCGCAATCCTGTTGGTCGGGATAGGGATTCTCCTTGTCATATTATACCCGTAAAGTCCAGCTGCAAGGGCAGCCACACTATCCCATTAAATTAGACACCTGTTAAAGAAATGCTCTCCGAATTGGAGTACTAGGGAGTAATTGATCCGTTTCTTCTTTTTGCTGATTTGAAACCAGATAATTCTTATTCCATATCCACAATATGATACTCATAAGAACCATTTTGGACATTTCTAATGTTTTTTCAGTTACAATTTCGCTCATTAAAGCCACGATTAGACAGTTTTTAGCATCATTGGATTTACATGTTATACACATGTATTTCTTTGGGCTAGAGTAATAGCCCAGGAGTTTTCAGAACACGTATTGTGTCAATTCTATATGATTTTGACCCTGAAGCACAGTCCTAGGTAGGTGATATCTACCTTATGGATGATTAATTGATTCTCCACCAAGAATCACAATTTATTGGGATTTTGCTGAGCTTGGTTACAAATTCAACTTAAAAAAATCTAATATACCTTTTTTGAGTGTCCTTCTTATAGGCTATGAACTAACACATGAGAGAAAGAGCCTAGCCCCTTATTTTTTGGAGAGATGTTCAAAATTGCAGCTTCTAGATACGTTGAAAAAATTGCAGTCCCTACTGGAATTTCTGAATTTTTGCAGGACTTACATTCCCGATTATGCACAGTGCAATAAATCACTTTACAAATCAATACATCCTGACTTTTCCACCACATGTTGGAAATCAAACCACATGGAAACACTCAGATCCTTATAATCTGATTTGCTTGAAACACGCCACTTGCATACTCATGTCAAGACCACAACCTGTTCAACTGTATTTTCACCGGGTGCAATTGGATTTACTGACATCACCTTTAACAAAGGTGAAACAGTCCCTACAGCATATATGGCCGGGATGCCTGTCACCCCCTCCCAACACAATCCCCAACGATGGGAAGACGGACGCCGTTCTGAACTTTTGGAAGGCGGGAGGGAGTTACCCTCCCGGCCGTATTTATTAAAATATGAAACAAAATTAAAACATTAAATAAAAGTTTCATATCATGTACAATTTTCATTTATTACATTTCGATGAAGACATGTTCTTTGGCTAACCTTAACAAATCTCTAATACAAAGGTTTTCCTAGCCGAGTCTAACATCCTGCAAATGCATACTTTCTAAATTAAAATTGTACATCCTAGCATTACGGGCCAACGGCAATGTCGCAACCGGTGTCAGATCCCTACTACCAAAACTCTCGCCCTCACGGTGTGAGTGGCGCATGCGCAGAGGACTGTACCCTCTGTGCCAACTCCAATTTCCCTTGTCTTGTTGGGGGCCCCCCATTTCAACTCGACGCCATCTTAAAGGTCGTCCGAGGACCCGTGTGAGGTGTCTGTAAGAAGGCAGCGTGGACTCCCCCCCACCCCACCCTGTCTATCACATCCGCCGTCGCGGATATCCGGGCCCCGGGAAATTCGTAGGAGGGGCATATAGCCGCCTCCTCCCCTGGAAGGGGCCTATGGCCGTCTTCTCCTAGGCGACCCATACTTAGTGGGTGCCGCCTCCCCGTGGGAGGGGCCAATGGCCACCTCCCCCCGGGCGCTCCCATCCATAGTGGGTGGCGCCCCCCTTTAGGGACCTTGAAATTACTGCTCACCGATCATGACCTTACCGCCCGACCAAAAAATAAATACGACATTGATTACCTACTAAGGGAAAAAACATCATCTTGTCTACTTGCATATTTGTCTATGCTACAAGAAAAACAGTACCTTCAGACAGAAATCATATCATTAAACTAGACCTTCATATACCGTAACACCGAGGGAAGAAGATGTTTATCAGAGAAAAAAGACTTTATTGCAGAACTAACATTGCCATAAGGGGCTGGTGGGTGGGTCAAAATTGCTCCTTGTTCCGTCGAGGGCTCACGTGCAACGAGTGGGTGCAGCTTCCAAGCACAGGAACAAGAGGATGCTTCTTTGGATTCGCGCTCTCTTTATTCCTCGTCGGGAGGGCGTGAACCCTCCGCTGGTACGCCTACTGGGCGTGGCCATCGGTGTAGGTGTCTAGGACAACCCCTCTTGGGCGGGAAAAGGCACGCCCCGGCTACGCCGCTTTGGGCATACCAGCCGCGACACGCCCCCCGCCCAAAAACGGTTTCCCGGGAGGATCCGGGCCCCCAACCATACGTTCGAGGGGACCGAGTGGTCGCCCCTTTCCATATGGCCAGGATGCCTTTCACCCCCTCCCAACACAATCCCCAAGGATGGGAAGACGGACGCCGTTCTGAACTTTTGGAAGGCGGGAGGGAGTTACCCTCCCGGCCGTATTTATTAAAATATGAAACAAAATTAAAACATTAAATAAAAGTTTCATATCATGTACAATTTTCATTTATTACATTTCGATGAAGACATGTTCTTTGGCTAACCTTAACAAATCTCTAATACAAAGCTTTTCCTAGCCGAGTCTAACATCCTGCAAATGCATACTTTCTAAATTAAAATTGTACATCCTAGCATTACGGGCCAACGGCAAGGTCGCAACCGGTGTCAGATCCCTACTACCAAAACTCTCTCCCTCACGGTGTGAGTGGCGCATGCGCAGAGGACTGTACCCTCTGTGCCAACTCCAATTTCCCTTGTCTTGTTGGGGGCCCCCCATTTCAACTCGACGCCATCTTAAAGGTCATCCGAGGACCCGTGTGAGGTGTCTATAAGAAGGCAGCGTGGACTCCCCCCCCACCCCACACTGTCTATCACATCCGCCGTCGCAGATATCCGGGCCCCGGGAAATTCGTAGGAGGGGCAAATAGCCACCTCCTCCCCTGGAAGGGGCCTATGGCCGTCTTCCCCTAGGCGACCCATACTTAGTGGGTGCCGCCTCCCGGTGGGAGGGGCCAATGGCCACCTCCCCCTGGGCGCTCCCATCCATAGTGGGTGGCGCCACCCTCTAGGGACCTTGAAATTACTGCTCACCGATCATGACCTTACCGCCACAGGCCGGATAGTTGACCGGCTATCCGGCCCCCCCACAAACTCCTCCTAAAGGTCATGCTTTCTTAAACCCCTTAGACATGCTATGAAGTCTCCTATGAGTAAGACATTCCCCTCCCGGGACAAGTGAACCCCATCATTGAGATACATGTGATCACCCCAAATACACCCATGCGGAATACTGTGCAACTGCGCCGAGCGAAACAACCTACCAATCTTGTTGTTGACCTTCTTCACTGAATGGTTCAGTGCTGACACCGAGAGGCCCCCCCGCCACACCTTCCTGGGAATCATGTGGGACCATGCAATCGTGCACCCCGGGATTCTTTTCGCCAGCCAGCTAACGGTAGACAAAACTCGCTCGAGTAATACTCGCCTACCGAGTGTCACCATGTCATTACCCCCCAGGTGTACTATGATTACAGATGGCGGTGACCTCTGCCGCCCTAAGAGTCCCTCGATAAAAGATTCGCACTGGTCAATACAGAGCCCGCCCCTTCCGTGGAAGGTCACTCTGTACCCGTATTCCCCAGCTGCGTGAGTCGCGTCACCTGCTTTGAATACGTCCCCGGCCCGCCTCACGTATGAGTGGCCCACGACCCACACCACTCTCTCCTCAGCCGGTGATCTCTGACCGCTGGTCCCCTGGTGCCGGGTCGACTGCAAATTCCGCCCCGCATAACATGCTCTCGAAACTGTAAATCAAACAGAAGACAAGAAGCGTGAGTGCATGTAACTTGACTTCACAACATGTGCAACCGCACATACCTTTTAAAACAATTCGAGGACCATCGTCCTAACAGTTTCACCTCTTCGGCACTCTGACCCCTGGCTGTAGCCTCCGTAGCAGCCCCTATCCTAAAGGAGTGGATACCAAAATCGCACGGGTCCAAGCCCGCCACTGCGATTGCCAATGTTAGCACCCTCTGAAACTGAAACCTCGTCAGTGGGGTGGCATCGATGTGTCTCAGCAGACTCCCACCCCATGTATCCGCCCTCAGCGCCAAATATTCCTCAATGCACTTTACCGGGCACATGGGGGACCCTCGCATGCGCTGGACAACAACACTGTCTCCCATAGCTCTCTGGTCAGTCTTGGACTTAGCTATTGTGACTACTATTGAATCACCCCTAATCAGGATGTGATCCCGACACAGACCTCCCTCCACATCTTTCTTATTCTTTGCGACCAGTTCGCTCACCCGCATAGCCCCATGGAACGCTAATGCGAAAGCGGCCCGGAACAGAACTGCTTCGAATTGGGAGGAACATGTCGTGGGTAGTATCGCCATAAGCAGGGACAGCCTTTCTAACCCAATCGGGCGCCTCTCGTCTACTCTATGACCCTCAAGGCGCTGCCAGCCACGAAGGGCTTTCTTTGCCAAAAAGGAAGATGTCGGGTCCTTGATGCCATGCACCTGCGCCATGAATGAAATGGCCGCCCAGTGCCTATTGGCCGTTGCCACTGATCGGCTTTCCCTGTGTAATGCTACCAGAAACCTTAGGAAGCAATCCTCCTGACCCCATTTCTGATCCCCTGCCGGACCCAAAAATGCACAATAGTAACGAAACGCTCCTTCGTATGCCTTCCTCGTCCTGGGGGCTAAGCTTGCTGCCACGAGGTCTTGTAATCCGGGGCACCGAGTAGCCAGAGTACTTCGGGGAATGGTGCCGCCGCTAGGTCCGCAGTAGGTAGTTAGCCCCTGAACGCCTGCATATGTGAACGAGAGAGTGCATCAGCAGCATGATTCAGTACACCCGGCACATGTTTCGCCCTGAACTGTACATTCGGTCTCATGCAAAGTAGTACAATTTCCTTCAACAATCTCAATATCCACTTGCAGCGTGCTGCCTGGTTATTTATACATTCGACAACAGTCATATTGTCGGACCAAAATACCACAGAGCGATCTCTGAACTTGTCCGGCCATGCCATCAGAGCCACAAAAATAGGGAATAGCTCGAGGAACCCAATGTTACTTGTGAGACCTCTGTTGTGCCACCATGTCGGCCATGTTTGCGCCGACCATCGGTTACCAAAAATGGCGCCAAATCCCACGCTCCCCACCGAGTCAGTCCACAAACCTAGCTCGTCCGAAGACGCTGGCGGCTTGTTCCACACTACTCGACCGTTGAAGTCCGCCAGGAATGCCAACCAAATGCGCATGTCCTGGCGAACCTCTGCAGATAGTCTCGTGCGGTGGTGTCCTTCTTTGAGACCGACCATAGCCTGTGCAATAGAGCGTTAAAAGGGGCGGGCCATTGGTATCACCCTTAGGGCAAATTTAAGCTGACCCACTGCTTGTTGTAGCTGATGCAGGGTCACTTTTTCCTTACTAAGGCACAGTTCCAGGGAAGTCCTAAATTTCGCTATTTTTCCTGACGGCAAACGGAAACATCCCTCCACAGAATCGAGCTCAATTCCCAGAAACTCGAGTGAAGTAGATGGTCCTACCGTCTTACCTGGTGCCAATGGCACCCCGAATTCCCTCATGAGGATACAAAACTCCTGTAGCGCCTGCGCACATGTTGTGTCGCCGCTGCCCCCAAGAACAGAAAATCATTTAAGTAATGCATAACATGGCTATACCCAGTGGCCTCAGTGAACGCCCATTCCAAAAAACAACTGAATTTCTCAAAATAAGCACAAGAGATGGAGCAACCCATTGGCATGCATCTATCCATGTAGTAACGTCCTTGGAACACAAAGCCTAACAGACGCTGATCCTGTGGGTGTACCGGGAGCAAACGGAACGCCGACTCGATATCTGACTTCGCCATCAGCGCTCCGGGCCCCAGGCGATTCAACATGGTGACGGCATCATCGAAGGATGCGTACCGCACCGAACAAACTCCCAGGTCAATCGCATCGTTCACCGAGAAACCCTTCGGTGCTGACAAGTTATGGATCATCCTAAATTCCCCTGGGTCTTTTTAGGGGACTACTCCTAACGGGGAACAGACAAAATTTGTTATTGGAGGGTGCTGGTATGGGCCCGCCACCCGGCCCAGGGAAACCTCTTTTTCAATCTTCTTCTATACCACCGCTGGATTATGCCGAGCCGATAGTTGGTTTCTACAAAGTGATTCCCCACGAAAATCCCTCGCCAGGATGTGGAAACCATATAAGAATCCGTTCCTCAACACCCCAGCGGAGACATGATCAGGGTATTTGTTTAGCCAGGGGATCATTGCCATGATATCAACGGGGGTAGGTAACGGTACACAGTGGTCCCCCTCAGTCTTGTTTGGACCCTCCTTTACCTCCCGACCCGCCATTTTTGGATCTGCACGAACTTTCCGGGTGCGAGGAATTCCCGCAACCCGCACATGCATGCCTGAACTTACATGCCCCTTGCGGTCTGGAGCAGTTACCTCTATTAAAGCTCCAACAGACCCCCCGCTTTCCCCCATTCCCCCCGGTCTTTGGTTGGTGATCGCCACCGGCGCCCGCTCGAAAGGGCACCACCGGCTGTTGGCGGGAAAGCCCCGTCCCATTCCCGCCTGGCGAGGACGTCTTCGTCGCGCCCGGCAGGAGCTGCTTCTGCCACGAAATCGAGTCGAGACAATCCCACGTCAGAGATGAATCGTACTCTTTGGCCTTACGGAACTTCATGTCATAACCCATCTATTCGTTCCCCTCATATGTTTCATAAAAATCCATTATACGTGCCTGATAACAAGATAATTCGGGTAATACCTCGGGCTTACGCTCCCCAATAATTGCAGTAAACATCGCAAAGGCCTTGGCCCAATTTGTTATAGTCTCATCCACCCTGAATCCCGCCATCTTGGCTCGCCAAACACTCGGGTGCCACAAATCTTTCTGCGTCTTAGCATACTCCATCTCGCGATGGTCAGTCACCAGAGAAAACATATTAACATACTTGTCAGCCCAAATTAATTCTTTCGTGGCCAACGGGATATGTTGAACCACTCTCTCCCGTCTTGAGGGCAATGAGCCCTCCCCCGCAATTGGCAATGCCTGCTTACCCGGTTCGGTTGACGTTCCCGCTGTTTTTTCCACGCCAGCTGCCAGTCCTTCCGGGGTCACCTGTGGGGGGACAAGAGGGAGATTCGCCTTCGCGGCATCTCGCGACTGCCGCAACTGCTGAATTAGTAACCTGGCCTCTTCGGCCGTGTCTCCAGGTGCAGTAGCACCCCCTGTTTTTCTGCCGAGCCATGCGGCCAACTGGGCGGCCAATTCAGGCAGCATGTCCTCCTCGTTAGCGGGCGTAATCACAACCGGAATCGGCTGACCCGCGTCTGGGAGTACCGGGGCCTCGACCGGAATGGCAGGGCTCACCGGGGGTACCTCGGGGACCGGGACCTCCCCCCCTTGCGCCCTATTCCTGACCCGCTTCCCCCTACCCTCCGGGGCAACTCCCGGCAATGCCGGGCCTATTACCTTCATTGGTTTACCCGGATTGTTCATCGCAGCCATCTGCTTCTTCATGTTCGCCATATCTCGGCCAAGCGCAGGGACCATAACAACGTTTCGTTCGATCTTCACGATTCTGCTCACCAATATCCGAAGCATCTGGTCAGCCTCGGACTTCTTTCCTGCCTTCTTGCCAGACATTCCTTCCGAGTAGTCGCTCTAAGACGATCAAAAAACGGTCCTAGATCTTTTAGCCTCGAAGTCGCTGAAAGAGAAACACAAGAATTACAAATTCTCAAAATTGCTCCTTGTTCCGTCGAGGGCTCACGTGCAACGAGTGGGTGCAGCTTCCAAGCACAGGAACAAGAGGATGCTTCTTTGGATTCCCGCTCTCTTTATTCCTCGTCGGGAGGGCGTGAACCCTCCGCTGGTACGCCTACTGGGCTTGGCCATCGGTGTAGGTGTCTAGGACAACCCCTCTTGGGCGGGAAAAGGCGCGCCCCGGCTACGCCGCTTTGGGCATACCAGCCGTGACACGCCCCCGCCCAAAAACGGTTTCCCGGGAGGATCCGGGCCCCAACCATATGTTCGGGGGGACCGAGTGGTCGCCCCTTACCATAAATCGCATTGATATTTCAGAGCGAAAATGCATTTTGCTTCCACTGACAAAATACCGACTGCTGTGCAGATGGAAAGCCTTACTGAATAGCCACTTGCTCAAGGAAAACACATTATTGTCGTTACTCGGGTGCCAGCTTTAGAGGCTCTCACCAAAGCTACAGTTCCAAACGTTAAATACCTTCATCCTAGATGGATTCAATGGGCTACATCCTTAACAGCTGTTGATGTGGACTTTGTCTTTGACCCGTCTTTGCGGACACAAGATTTTTTACAGTAAGATCATGTATACCCTTTACCCTCGTTACTGTTGGGTGTAAAATAATTCAGATATTGATGATGACCCCCTCAGCAATTAAACTAACACTTTCATATTTTGCATTTGCATAAGCCAGTTCCTTTCCAAGTTTATGCTTGCACAGACATAAGAGCTCTTTCTGCCTCAATATGCTCCATCCCTCATGGTGTGGGAGTTCTGTCATTGTCCAACAAGCTAAATGGACAAAGGTGTTGCAAGTACTATTCAGTAGGAGATGTGGTCAGGAAAGTCTGTGTGCAAATATTTCCCCTCAATCCTGGCTTCTGTTTGGTTTTTATGGATGCATATGACAGGCCTTGCAACCAGGGATGTAGCCATCCAGTTGTTAAATACTCATCTGAACTCCCATAGCCTATATGTGAAAAATCCCCACTAATACACATGGCATAAGGATTAACATTTTACGAACATATGTATTCTATTCATACTGGATAATAGATATGTACGAAATTTGATCTAGTAGCATCTTCTTATCAAAGGTTACATAACTCCGTTTTTTTTAAAATACATTATTGATACATAATATGGATAGGCTTTGCAGTTTTTCTGACTGCCTGCAAAAAAGGACAGTTCCATTAGAAAATATTACTTTTTAACGTCCATGTGGTAAAATTGCATACTTCTCCCCCACGCGAATACCAGACTTCTGTACTGTTGCACTGAAACCCTGCTCATCAATAATTTACAATTCAGAGTGACAGGTAATGTAACTCTGGATACAAATAGTTGCCCGTTCTTTTCAAGCAGAGCACATCTGATCGAATCATGTTCAGCAGGACTACTGCCTCTGCAGATTTCAAAAACACCATCACAAAAAATGGAGTTCAACACAGCCAAAAAAGGTTTTTCCCAACTCTGCACATGTGGCCCTAATAGAAATCAAACATTTGCCTTAAAATTTATGTAGAGTTCCTGTCCAGTATGGTGCTAGACATAGTTAAAACCATCCAGCAATTGTATAACCTTAAAACTGTACTTCAATGCAGTAAAAATAAAATGTTCAGTTGTATGATGAGCTTCTTCATGTAATTTATTGTTGTGTTGAAATGTTTCTTGCACATTTATACATATGTAAAGCTGTACATAATTTAATTTAAAGACTATGTATCACATGTATCATCCTCATAACGTGTGTAAATAGGAATTAAATGCATAACCATGTATCACCCTATACTGCTAAGCAGGATTTCATGTTTTATGGAAAGTTACTCTTTCATAATAAAATGGTACAGATGTAATGCGAATCCAAGATTTATTCATATGAACAAGATTTATTTATTTATTTATTTATGAAATGTATTAAGCGCAAGCAAATGCCCGGGGGCGTTTCGGCGCTCTGAACGGAGACAGACCAGAGAAATGACAGTGAAAATTACTGGTGAAATAGCCAAGTTTTTATGGTACGAAATATGGTTCATGATTATTACTATTAATGTAATATGCGTATGTGATACAGCTGTCACTTTGGAGATACATGGCATTCTAAATAATTAGCATGGCATGAAAGCAAAGCAAGGTACACAGGTCATGGCAAAAGATCCCTGCAAACCCAGCTTTCCAGTTCTAGAACACCTTTCACCCTTTACTCTCTGCGTCATAGATAGGTCATTAATCAATCGGAAATTCCCATAACATCCATCTGTTCCCTTCTGTGAACATCAATGATGCGTGTGTACCTCATTGGGAGTTGACCAAAGTTCTCAATAATCCCCATTTCAGTACCTTTTGTGAACTAGTACAGACCTGCGGTGCTGGCTGGTCTGTGCAAATAATAATAAAAAATGAACGACTAAGCAATCTGAGTGGATTGTATTTTTTACAGCAATGCCTTTGGCTTTTATTCAAAGTGGCACACATTTTCACAGACATATGGTATTTGAGTTGGGAGTGTGGGGGCATGTGGCCTGAAAGTAAAAGGCCCATAAGCATGCCTCATGTATTTCCTGACAGAGACCCTTTTTTGAAAGCGTCTACTACTGGTCTTTGGCTTAAAAGTGAAACCATATCAATTTGATTACATTTTCTGACATCAGGTTGAATCTTGTGCTTTGCATTATGTTGCAATGAAGATTGTATGCACCCAACACATAGGAAATATTTACATTGTTAAGTAACTGCACACTAATATTTAATTTTTCAACATGAGGTACTACTAATCGCAATTTCAAGGGATGGATGGCATTGAACAAAGCTTTAGAGAACTAAGGATCAATTCTTGGAGTTCACATTCACAGTCTAGTTTAGAGGAGAGTGTAAAAGAAAAAAGGGTCTAGTAAACCAGCATGAATGTAAAGTTCTCAATAAGAAAAATGAATTTCAACTAAAAAGTGAATGTTAGCCCTGTCATCCTTTGTTGGTTTTCCACCTAACTTTTTGTCTTCACGCCTTGGGCCATATTTACCAAGGATTGCGTCGCTTTTGCATCACCCAAAGACCTATGCGATTTGGATGTATGGCGGTACGACGCGGGCTATTACTGACACCAGTCCCCGTGGATAGTAGGGAAGGTGTTGGAATAGTAAATGAACTATTCCTTGTCCTTGAGCGCCCTTCAGTGCAAGTCGTGGTTACGACTTGCGTTGTAAGAGACGCATCATAATGGTAGCGCGGGGTAACATCCGGTCGTAAAGGATGTTCCCCATGCGATTTATAAGGCCACTCAAGGTGGCCACGCAAGGCCACCCTGAGTGGCCATGAGTGGTTTGATAGATCAAGGGTAACCAACACAGTCCAATCGCAGTTTTGTGTTATTCTGTTGGAGGGAGGTGTTCCATGGGTGGTATGTGGGTGCTCCTATGTAAAATCCATGGATTTTATACATTGCCAGATTTACCATTAGTCGTAGACCTGGGAATGCGCCAAACTACTACACCTCCCCAGGTGAGGCGTAATGAGGAGACATATGTTAAATTCTCCTCGTTTTTTCCTCTTCCTGTGTATGCTGCAAATATTGTTAGATAAATAAAATAGTTTTTTGCCGTATTCTACTCATAAGGGGTTCCTCAAACACCCCTGTATTTTTCTCATGGGGTCAGGACACATAACACCTGACCCTTATGCCCCCTTCGGCCATTTGGTTTGTGCCAGGAGACTGTTCAATCAATCAATCAATCAGTCATTTGTTAAGCACACTACATACCCGCGAGGGTCTCAAAGTGCTGGGGGGGGTGAGGTGGGGGCCACTACTGATCGAACAGCCAGGTCTTTAGTATCTTCCTGAAGGTCAGCAAGTCTTGGGTCTGTCGTAGGCTCAGTGGGAGGGTGTTCCATGTCTTGGCGCGAGGTGGGAGAAGGATCTCCAGTCAGTGGTTGTTCTTCGGATGCTCGGGACGGTGGTGAGTGAGAGGTCGGCGAAGCGTAGCTGGCGGTTGGGGGTGTAGAAGGAGAGCTGTCTGTTGAGGTAGGCTGGGCCGGTCTTGTGGAGTGCCTTGTGTGCGTGGATGAGGAGCTTGAAGGATATCCTCTTGTTGACGGGGAGCCAGTGTAGGTTTTTCAGGTGGGGTGTGATGTGGTCGTGTCGTGGTACATTGAGTATCAGTCGTTCCGGGGCATTTCAGATGCATTGTAGTCGATTGATGAGCTTGGCCGGGGCTCCTGTGTAGAGGGCATTTCCGTAGTCGAGTCTGCTGCTGACGAGGGCCTGGGTGACTGTCTTTCTTGTATCTGTCGGGATCCATCTGTAGATCTTGCGGAGCATGCGGAGGGTGTTGAAGCAGGAGGAGGAGACTGTGTTGACTTGCTTGATCATTGAGGGCATTGAGTCCAGGATGATTCCCGGGTTGCGTGCATGGTCGGTGGGGGTCGGGGCTGGTCCCAGTGCCGTTGGCCACCAGGAGTCGTCCCAGGCTGACGGGTTGGAGCTGAGGATGAGGACCTCCGTCTTGTTCCGATGAGGTAAAACGTGGTTGTAACTATCTGTTCAAGTTGTGGCTAGCCACATACGCATTCACAATTATTTACAAAATTGCTACGAATTAGCAATGATTGCAGATATCCTAATTGGAATTTCCATATATTTTTGAACAACTACTGAATGGATTGCACTAAACAACTGAAAGAGAAATGTGTGAAGCAAAATCTAAATTGTTGCCAAATTTGGTGTAGTTATGTCTAAAGGTTCATGCTGGAGACCTGTCTAAAGGTCCCTTTAGAAATTAAAAGGGTGAAACACACTTTTTTTGATCCCCTTTTTCTCAGCCCCCGCTTGACAGATCAGCCAGAAACTTTCCATGCACCAAAAGATTTACCAGGCCACTCTTTTGGAGGGAAATTCTGTGAAGGTTTGTCAAATGCTGCTAAAGATGTAGGCAAGTCGACGAAAGCTTTTCTTATGATACCATTGTCCTAACTATGACTTCCTACTGCAACTGCCAGTAGGTAATTTATAGATATATAGTTAGATAGATCGATAGATAGATAGATAGATAGATAGATAGATAGATAGATAGATAGATAGATAGATAGATAGATAGATAGATAGATAGATAGATAGATAGATAGATAGATAGATAGATATACAGATAGATAGATAGACAGACAGATGGATAGAATATTTTTAGGCAGTTATATCTATAATTATTGTTCCAATTTTAATCTGGAAAGTAGAGTTTTCTTCAAACTCTGGGGGTCAGGGGGATCATCTGGAGGATGATCATTGGCCACACTTGTGATGTCATCTAGCTAATTGGCCTCATCACAAATGAAAGTTCTAGAGTATCATACTGTTTATGTCTCTTAGATATGAAATGCTTGATTATTTTAATAATCCTCAGTCTCCACCAATTTTGAGGGGACAGACAGGTCCATGTGACCATGTGAACTGTACTGGCTGTTCTGAACAAAGTCTCTGAAGATACACTGACTTACAAACACAATAGATACTGTATTTCCAGCCTCGGGAATTCTGACTATTGTTCATTATTTTAGTCCTTCCTTATGAAACTGTGAGAAAGTCATCCTTTATGCCCTGATCCCTGATGTGGGATGGTGCCTCTTTTGAAGGTGGTGTTGATGGTGCGTTGTCGTTCAGGTGCGATGGCGGCCGTGGTTCTGTGGTAGATGTGAGGGGGGCAGGGGTCGGTGGAAGCCCCGAGTGGATGCTTTTCATGGTCAAGGCAGTGTCTTGGGACGTGATTGGTGTCCAGTTGGAGATGGTGGGCTGGCTAGTGTTTCTGGGGGGTCATCTGTGGTGCTTGGCAGATGGTCAGTGAAGTTGTCATAGAGGTTTTTGATGTTGAGGTGGAACTAGGTTCCAAGCTTGTCGCCAAGGTCTTGGGATGGGGTGATGTCAGTGTCCTAATCACCCACAATTTTTTATGGATTGGTGGTTACTGAATCTGATTATGTCCTGTGCCCTGCTAACCAGGCCAATGGCCATTGCTCTGCATAAAAGGTATATGGTAATTGGGTATAATTACAATTGGTATGACAACCTACCTGTAAGCCCCTAGTATATGGCTTACCAGCCCAGTAAAGTTAATGCTCCTAAACGTGCACAGCTGTGGTGCCTTATGTCATTTTAATAGCTAGCCCTGCCTTGCAGGCTACTTTTAAATTAAAACTATTTCCGATTTCGACTTTGCAATTAAAGTTACTTCCAAAGTCTTAAACAACCTTATTTTTACATGTTAGTCACCCCTAATGTCTATCCTAGGTGCTCTACTGCAATTGATTCAAGCAAGCTGGGCTGAAGAAGGCTGGAATGCCAGAAAAAGGTCCTCGGAAGCTTGTTTCCAGACCAGGGAAGGCATGGTTTGGCAGTTCGAGCTGGACTGTTCCGATGAGGCACAGGGTCAGACTGATTTGCATATGGCCATGTCTAAACTGGGGTGGTGTGGAGTGCAAAAAACCGATGGATTTAGGCCCAGCTCTCTGTACTGGGGTGAATGTATGACATTGTTCTGCATTCTGTCCATCAACTGTGGTTTTTGCATTTGTCACCCCGAGTGGGATGGGTATGCTCAGAAGTGAGTCCCATGCTCTCTACACCACTGGATTCAAGCAAGCCGGGCTGAAGACGGCTGGAATGCCAGAAACCGGTACTCGGAAGCTTGTTTCCGGTCCAGGGAAGGCATGGCTTGGCAGGTCGGGTTGGACTGTTCCCATGAGGCACAGGGTCAGACTGATTTACATATGGCCATGTCTGAACTGGGGTGGTGTGGAGTGCAAAAAAACGACAGATTTAGGCCCATATCTCGGTACTGGAATGAATGTATGACGTTGTTCTGCATTCTGTCCATCAACTGTGGTTTTTGCATTTGTCACCCCGAGTGGGATGGGTATGCTCAGACTTGAGCCCCATGCTCGCCACACCACTGGATGCAAGCAAGCCGGTGTGAGAAGTTGGCCTGGTATATAATGCTCACTAATTCTAGTGATCACTTTGTACCATGCCAAGCAACCCTTATGATGATGGTTGTAATTCAACCTTGTAGACCAGTTATCCTAGTGGTAACGTGGACAAAGCAGTCTTAGGCTAAACTCTGAAAGGCATGTGAAGCCAGCTGTTATACCATACACAACCCCCTTGAATACCAAATGAAAGGGACACCACACAGATATATATTGAAAATATATATTGATTTATTAACTATTAAAATCCCCTGGACTCTTTATGAGCACAGAAGCACAAGCGTTAAATCACAAGACAGTTTAAAATACACAAAAGTTGCACAATATGGATGAGCCCTAGGGGCCACCTAAACCATATACTAAATAAGTGGTATAAGAGATACCTAAAGGAAAGTGAAGAGGCCTAGGGCCTTGGGAATCGCTGGAGCTATTCGAGACTGGAGTTAACTAAGTCGGGAAAGGCCCACGGGACTCGGGTGCAGTGTTCAAAGTGCACGCACTTCTCAATACAAAGTCTATGGTGCGTAAAAAGCACAAAGTTAGAAAGTTAGGAACCTTCCGAGTGACCTACGGAGCTGAAACTTAAAACACAGGCCCTTGGGATGTGTACCAGTGCAGGAGCACCGGCGGAGCTGAGTTACCTCACCCACAGGAAGCGGGTGCACAGGGTCGAAGATGTGTCGGGTTTCGTCACGCTGGTCGATGGTGCTTGGAGCAGGAGATGCTGCAGGCGGCTCGATGAGAAGAGTTCCGGTGGATCCAAGGGTGGATCAGAAGAGTTGAAGACCTGAAAGCAGAGGGGACAGTGTTCAAAGTCACTAGCCAGTGACTGCCGTGGAACCAGAGTGGAACCAGGTGATGTCGGGTGCAAACAGGCGTTGTCGGGTAGCTTCTTTCTGCAGCCACGTGGATACCCGGGGTCGAGGACGTCCAGGAGTCGGTCACGAGCTGTCCCACGTAGGCTTCTCGCTGTTGGCGGTGTCGGCGACCTGATCGGAGCAAACAGGCCTTGGCAAATGCAAGCCACGCAGAAGTTGAAAGATGCTGTTCACTCGGACCAGCAAGGTCAGAGCGGGTGCTCCTTTTTACAGGAGCTTGGGTAGGTCTGGAGCAACCAGACCTGCGGTTTAAATCTTCGGGTTCGTCGCCAAGATGGCCGCTGACCACGTGGCTAGTGGCCGGGATGGCGCGTCGAGTGGCACAGTGCAAAAGGGCCCCACGCAGATCGTGGAGATGCTGGGGGGCTGATCTTCGGTGCAAGGGCTGCTCGGTGGTGGGGGTTCTCAATCCCCAAAGCACAACGTCGAGGATGCCTCAGAAGCTGCGCAGTCAGCTTTACGAGTGTCTTCCAAGAGGTCCGGTCCCACGTCACTCGGTGCCTCCACGGGTCCCTTCTTCGCAGGGACTGTGGATCGGGCTTTGAGAGGTCTGGGAGTCTGGTTCTTGTCGGGCTCTGGGCTCGGTCTCCGGCGGGAGGCGGCGGCAAAGCAGACGTCGAGTTGCTGGTTGGTACCTGTGTTCACAGGGTGGTCACTCCTTGGCCACAAGGGAGATTCTTCTTCAGTCTTCTGTGCAGCAGAATGTCGAAGTCCAGTCTTCTTCTTAGTTTTAAGTTGATTTCGGGATGATCTGCTGTGCAATGGCACTGCTCCCCCTCTTATTCCCAAACTAGGGGGTGGATCACCTACTAGGTCCCTCCTCTGGGAGGAACCAGGAAGGGGGGCGGTTACACCCCCTTTCCTTTGTCCAGCTCCGCGCCAGGACTGGGGCTGGAAGGCCCCAGAACCGGTTTGGGCTGGCCTATGCACGGGGACACCTTGTGTGCCCCGGGCATGTCTGATTCTATTCAGCCCTGTCCTACCCAATACACAAAATCCTGTCTGGGGTGGTGCTCGCACCTCCCAAGGCAGGAAACCCTTTGTCCAGGCCACCATCTGCCGAGTTTCGGTCAGCAGCAGGAGGCCAGACTTGTGTCTGTGGTGGCAGCGTCCATTTTGTGAAGCTGAGGCTCTGTTTAACTTTAACCGGGGTTAAGGCTACACACATGTCGTGTCCCTCTAGAAGGGTGGAATGCTATCCCCGTCGCCAGAATTGGCGAGGGGATAGTATTCCAATTCGTATGACACCTTACTCGACATGTTTTGATAAAGCCAAACCAAAGATAGCATTTAACCGCGAGGATTATAATGCACTTAAGAGTATATGGTATGGCAATATCCCGGAACGGCTTAGGGAGTTGTTCCCGACAGCTGCAGACAGGCTCAGCTCATGCCAGAGCACCATCTCACATATTTCCAAGCACTCTGCCTCCAGGATTGATGAGGCCTTCCATAGGAGTGGCTGATAGGAACATATGTGTCCAGTTTAGGGTTAGGCACAGGCATACTGTACCTAAGTAAGAGGTGATTACACCAACTTACCCCAGCTGAGTGATCAGCCAGTCGTGTCAAATATGGAGGCCAGGCCAGGGGTGGCACAATACATGCTGCAGCCCCTGGCAGGCCTTGGCTACACCTATGCCCTGGGTACCTATGGTACACTGTTACAGGGGCCTATAAGGTGAACCAATTCCAATTGTGTTATGCACCTAAGGTACATGGAGTCCATTTTAAGGAGAGAGCAATCAGCCTGGGGCCCTGAATAGCAGGATCCCAGGCCAACTAAGTCAAAAACCAGCTAAACACCAGGCAAAAAGTTTGGGGGTAACCATAGTCAGATATCCACCTTCCTACATAACCCCCCCCCAAACGAAAGGAGATAAGGCTATCCTTGACCAGGTAAGCCTATATTGCCTAAGTGGCCATATAAGGAAGTACCAGCTCTGGCTTGGTAACCCCCTGTCTCATGGTCCACTAAGCAATCCCTCACCCTAAGGGTATCTGAGGGTCTCCACCATAGGGAATCTCTACCTGTGGTGTGTCTTTGCAAAGTCAAAGGCTGGTGTTGGGATGGAGTACTGAAGTGAGTTTCCTCTGTAGGGCTCAGCTTCCTCCAATCACTCTCCACCATGTGTGCCTTTCTTTCTCTGACTGAGTTGCACTGTGCTCTCAGGGTCAACCTCTGGCTACCTAAAGCTGGAGGCTGGGTCCCTCTGTTTGGCTTACTGGAGGGACAGGTCAGGTTTGGGCCCTTAGGGTCCCAGGTTTGGCTGTGCCCAACAATATCCATCTGGGGGAGGTCCCTAACTACTTTTAAGGGGGATCCCTCAGGAGTTTTTAAAGCTTGCACCTCACTAGGGCTACTAGTTTCGGTGCCCCTAATCTGCTGATGGGGGTGCTTTATTTGACAGGGGGCCCTTTGGGTCTCACTGTCCTTCTTGTCCTCTGCAGCCCTGGGCTGAGTAAGGCAAGGTAGAGAGGGGCAGGTTACCTGCTCCAGACTGGGTCCCTCCTGAGAAGGGTCCACTGCCATCAGAGGCTCTGTCAGGCCAGGCCTAACAACCTCTGGGACAGTTCCTTCATCAGGGGTAAGATCAGTTCCCTGAGGAGGCTGATCCTTTCCTAAAGTCTGGTGGGAGGGAGATTTCTCTTCCTCCTCAATGCTCTCTGTTTGGGTGGAGTGATCCATCATTTCAGGCTTCACTACCCATGTATCAGTTTGAGTTTGGGCTGTGGCCATCACAGCCCCACCAACCTTTTCAGGAGGAGACTCAGTTTGGGTATGGGCTGTTACTAGTACAGCCCTGCTACTCTTTTCAGGAGGGAAGTTATCTAAAGA
The DNA here is from genome assembly GCF_964263255.1 of Lissotriton vulgaris. NCBI lineage: Eukaryota > Metazoa > Chordata > Amphibia > Caudata > Salamandridae > Lissotriton > Lissotriton vulgaris. The sequence continues at coordinate 307,703 of NW_028252532.1, forward strand.
TGGGGCTGAGGTTTGCTCAGCCCTCCCAACCTTTTCAGGAAGGACATCTTGAATTGGGGCTGTAGCCATTACAGCCCCACTAACCTTTCCATGGAGATTTACCATTCTAGAATGGGTTTGCTGTTCAACCTCAGCCCAGGCTGAGATTTCCAAATCATTACCCAGTAGGCAATCTACAGGCAAGTTTGCTGACACTGCCACTCTCTTTGGGCCAGTGACACCTCCCCAGCTAAGATTGACTACTGCCATGGGATGATTGGATTCTATGCCATCAATGTTTGTCACCTGATATTTGGCATCAGGTAAAAGTTGCCTTGAGGGGACTAGACATTCAGCCACCATGGTGATGCTAGCCCCTGTGTCTCTGAAGGCCTCAACTTTCAAGCCATTGATGAGGGGCTCCTGTCTATACTTGCTCAAAGTGTTTGGGCAAGCAGTGAAATTGGCAAACCCCATGCCAGTCTCATAGACAAGAGTATCTGAGTTAGGGGACCTGGATAGGCCAGAGTCCACCTGTCCTCCAAAAGTAAACCCACCCAAATTCTTGGGGGTGCTCCCACCACCTGGGGGACCACTGCTAACAGTGACAGGAGGTGTTGGAGCCTTACCTGGAGGTATATTCTCCTTATTGCCATTCTTGGGACAACAGCTATCTGTTTTGTAATGCCCCACCTGTTTACAGGTATGACAATAAGGCTTTTTCTGGGATGTAGAAGTGTCTTGGGACCCACCCCCATTCTTGGAGTTTTGGGGCCCTGGGGAAGTCTTTTCCTTACTTTTATCCCCACCCTTCTCTTGAGGCTTGGTAGTCTCTTTCTTTTGGTCACCACCCTGGTTCTTAGGCCTGATCCTGGTTCTGACCCATTTGTCTGCCCTCCTACCCAATTCTTGTGGGGAGGTCAGATCAGAGTCAACCAGGTGCTGATGTAGAAGCTGATTTTGACAATTACTTAAGATTTGCTCTCTCATAATTAAATTATACAATCCTGTATAGTCAGTAACCTTACTTCCCAGCAACCAGCCCTCCAGAGCCTTAGTGGCACACTCAACAAATTCAGACCAGTCCTGAGTCTGTGTCTTCTGGGTGTCTCTGAACATTAACCTGTACTGTTCAGTGGTTAAGCCCAACCCATCAATCAGAGCACTCTTCAGGACCATGTAGTTTCTAGAATCCTCATCACTAACTGTGAGGAGTCTGTCTCTGCCTCTACCTTCAAAGGAGAGCCACAAGATTGCTGCCCACTGCTCCTGAGGGATCTGCTGTACCATGCAGGCTCTCTCAAGTGCAGTCATCCATTTGTGGATATCATCCCCAGCTTTGTAGGGGGGCACAATCTTACTCAGGTTTCTTGTATCAAAGGACCTGTCTTTATCCTTCTGGATATTGCTGCCACCAGTGGATCCTAATCCACTCTCTCTAGGCTGTCTTGCTCTAGCAAGTTTCTCCTTGGCCAGGGCAACCTCTAACTCTTGCCTCTGGATCCTAAGCTCAGCCTCTCTCATCTTGGCCTCATGTTCCCTTCTCTGAGGGCTAGTCATCTCCTTCCTGGAGTGACCATGAGAGCCTCTAGAGACATGGGAGGTATTGGATTCACCTGAGTGATGCCTTCTCCTCCTATGGCCCTGGTTAAGTCCACCTGAGGGTCTGAATGGGTTGTTACCTGATTCATTCCCAAGTTGACTTAAGTTAGCCTGGTTCAGTCTACTGACCAGCACCTGACTATCTCTGTCATCATCTGACTCACTGCTTTCCACCTCCTCCTCCTCTTCTTCTTCCTCTTCCTCTTCATCTACCTGAGGAGCTCCAGTGGTGGAGGCTTCCTCATCTACTAGGATGATAGGGGCAGGGGTGTCTACAGTGTCATCCTCTGAAGGATGGCCTCCTTCAGCATTCCCTGTGGGGTTTGCTTTAGAGGTCTTTAGAGCCTCAGACTGATCCAAGAGCTCTCTTAGGTGGTCTGTAGTAGGGGAAGGCCCTGTCTTCAGACCCCTTAAGACACAAAGCTGTCTTAATTCCTTAAAGGGAAAAATAGCAAACTGGGATGGTGCCCTTGGAGGGTCACTCTCAACAGGAGTAAGTCCACTGGACCCCTCTGTTCCAGACATTGCTCTAGTGTGGGTGGATGTGTTGCAATCTACCTACACTGGTGTTTACCTACTAAACCTATCTAGTAGTTGTAGCTAGGGTGTGCTACTCCCTTTGCTCTACAACAACTAAGTTCAGTAGAACTTAAGTATACTAGTCTTGTTTTATATGTACCTAGCAGGTACCTGTATGATCTTTCAAATGATAATCTCAAAGATTGTAATGGTAAAACAACAGCAAGCTCAGATCCCAATCCGCTGCTCACCAATGTGAGAAGTTGGCCTGGTATATAATGCTCACTAATTCTAGTGATCACTTTGTACCATGCCAAGCAACCCTTATGATGATGGTTGTAATTCAACCTTGTAGACCAGTTATCCTAGTGGTAACGTGGACAAAGCAGTCTTAGGCTAAACTCTGAAAGGCATGTGAAGCCAGCTGTTATACCATACACAACCCCCTTGAATACCAAATGAAAGGGACACCACACAGATATATATTGAAAATATATATTGATTTATTAACTATTAAAATCCCCTGGACTCTTTATGAGCACAGAAGCACAAGCGTTAAATCACAAGACAGTTTAAAATACACAAAAGTTGCACAATATGGATGAGCCCTAGGGGCCACCTAAACCATATACTAAATAAGTGGTATAAGAGATACCTAAAGGAAAGTGAAGAGGCCTAGGGCCTTGGGAATCGCTGGAGCTATTCGAGACTGGAGTTAACTAAGTCGGGAAAGGCCCACGGGACTCGGGTGCAGTGTTCAAAGTGCACGCACTTCTCAATACAAAGTCTATGGTGCGTAAAAAGCACAAAGTTAGAAAGTTAGGAACCTTCCGAGTGACCTACGGAGCTGAAACTTAAAACACAGGCCCTTGGGATGTGTACCAGTGCAGGAGCACCGGCGGAGCTGAGTTACCTCACCCACAGGAAGCGGGTGCACAGGGTCGAAGATGTGTCGGGTTTCGTCACGCTGGTCGATGGTGCTTGGAGCAGGAGATGCTGCAGGCGGCTCGATGAGAAGAGTTCCGGTGGATCCAAGGGTGGATCAGAAGAGTTGAAGACCTGAAAGCAGAGGGGACAGTGTTCAAAGTCACTAGCCAGTGACTGCCGTGGAACCAGAGTGGAACCAGGTGATGTCGGGTGCAAACAGGCGTTGTCGGGTAGCTTCTTTCTGCAGCCACGTGGATACCCGGGGTCGAGGACGTCCAGGAGTCGGTCACGAGCTGTCCCACGTAGGCTTCTCGCTGTTGGCGGTGTCGGCGACCTGATCGGAGCAAACAGGCCTTGGCAAATGCAAGCCACGCAGAAGTTGAAAGATGCTGTTCACTCGGACCAGCAAGGTCAGAGCGGGTGCTCCTTTTTACAGGAGCTTGGGTAGGTCTGGAGCAACCAGACCTGCGGTTTAAATCTTCGGGTTCGTCGCCAAGATGGCCGCTGACCACGTGGCTAGTGGCCGGGATGGCGCGTCGAGTGGCACAGTGCAAAAGGGCCCCACGCAGATCGTGGAGATGCTGGGGGGCTGATCTTCGGTGCAAGGGCTGCTCGGTGGTGGGGGTTCTCAATCCCCAAAGCACAACGTCGAGGATGCCTCAGAAGCTGCGCAGTCAGCTTTACGAGTGTCTTCCAAGAGGTCCGGTCCCACGTCACTCGGTGCCTCCACGGGTCCCTTCTTCGCAGGGACTGTGGATCGGGCTTTGAGAGGTCTGGGAGTCTGGTTCTTGTCGGGCTCTGGGCTCGGTCTCCGGCGGGAGGCGGCGGCAAAGCAGACGTCGAGTTGCTGGTTGGTACCTGTGTTCACAGGGTGGTCACTCCTTGGCCACAAGGGAGATTCTTCTTCAGTCTTCTGTGCAGCAGAATGTCGAAGTCCAGTCTTCTTCTTAGTTTTAAGTTGATTTCGGGATGATCTGCTGTGCAATGGCACTGCTCCCCCTCTTATTCCCAAACTAGGGGGTGGATCACCTACTAGGTCCCTCCTCTGGGAGGAACCAGGAAGGGGGGCGGTTACACCCCCTTTCCTTTGTCCAGCTCCGCGCCAGGACTGGGGCTGGAAGGCCCCAGAACCGGTTTGGGCTGGCCTATGCACGGGGACACCTTGTGTGCCCCGGGCATGTCTGATTCTATTCAGCCCTGTCCTACCCAATACACAAAATCCTGTCTGGGGTGGTGCTCGCACCTCCCAAGGCAGGAAACCCTTTGTCCAGGCCACCATCTGCCGAGTTTCGGTCAGCAGCAGGAGGCCAGACTTGTGTCTGTGGTGGCAGCGTCCATTTTGTGAAGCTGAGGCTCTGTTTAACTTTAACCGGGGTTAAGGCTACACACATGTCGTGTCCCTCTAGAAGGGTGGAATGCTATCCCCGTCGCCAGAATTGGCGAGGGGATAGTATTCCAATTCGTATGACACCTTACTCGACATGTTTTGATAAAGCCAAACCAAAGATAGCATTTAACCGCGAGGATTATAATGCACTTAAGAGTATATGGTATGGCAATATCCCGGAACGGCTTAGGGAGTTGTTCCCGACAGCTGCAGACAGGCTCAGCTCATGCCAGAGCACCATCTCACATATTTCCAAGCACTCTGCCTCCAGGATTGATGAGGCCTTCCATAGGAGTGGCTGATAGGAACATATGTGTCCAGTTTAGGGTTAGGCACAGGCATACTGTACCTAAGTAAGAGGTGATTACACCAACTTACCCCAGCTGAGTGATCAGCCAGTCGTGTCAAATATGGAGGCCAGGCCAGGGGTGGCACAATACATGCTGCAGCCCCTGGCAGGCCTTGGCTACACCTATGCCCTGGGTACCTATGGTACACTGTTACAGGGGCCTATAAGGTGAACCAATTCCAATTGTGTTATGCACCTAAGGTACATGGAGTCCATTTTAAGGAGAGAGCAATCAGCCTGGGGCCCTGAATAGCAGGATCCCAGGCCAACTAAGTCAAAAACCAGCTAAACACCAGGCAAAAAGTTTGGGGGTAACCATAGTCAGATATCCACCTTCCTACAGCCGGGCTGAAGACGGCTGGAATGCCAGAAACCGGTCCTTCGAAGCTTGTTTCCGGTCCAGGGAAGGCATGGCTTGGCAGTTCAGGCTGGAATGTTCCCATGAGGCACAGGGTCAGACTGATTTGCATATGGCCATGTCTGAACTGGGGTGGTGTGGAGTGCAAAAAAACGATGGATTTAAGCCCAGATCTCTGTACGGGGGTGAATGTGTGACATTGTTCTGCATTCTGTCCATCAACTGTGGTTTTTGCATTTGTCACCCCACGTGGGATGGGAATGCTCAGACGTGAGTCCCATGCTCTCCACACCTCTGGATTCAAGCAAGCCGGGCTGAAGACGGCTGGAATGCCAGAAACCGGTCCGCGGAAGCTTGTTTCCGGTCCAGGAAAGTCATGGCTTGGCAGTTCGGGCTGGACTGTTCCCATGAGGCACAGGGTCAGACTGATTTGCATAAGGCCATTTCTGAACTGGGGTGGTGTGGAGTGCAAAAAAACGATGGATTTAGGCCCAGATCTCTGTACTGGGGTGAATTTATGACATTGTTCTGCATTCTGTCCATCAACTGTGGTTTTTGCATTTGTCATCCCGAGTGGGATGGGTAAGCTAAGAACGTGAGTCCCATGCTCTCCACACCACTGGATTCAAGCAAGCCGGGCTGAAGACAGCTGGAATGCCAGAAACCGGTCCTCGGAAGTTTGTTTCAGGTCCAGGGAAGGCATGGCTTGGCAGTTCGGGTTGGACTGTTCCCATGAGACACAGGGTCAGAATGATTTGCATATGGTCATGTCTGAACTGGGGGTGGTGTGGAGTGCAAGAAAACTATGGATTTAGGCCCATATCTCTGTACTGGGATGAATGTATGACATTGTTCTGCATTCTGTCCATCAACTTTGGTTTTTGCATTTGTCACCCCGCGTGGGATGGGTATGTTCAGACGTGAGTCCCATGCTCTCTACACCACTGGATTCAAGCAAGCCGGGCTGAAGACGGCTGGAATGCCAGAAACCGGTCCTCGGAAGCTTGTTTCCGGTCCAGGGAAGGCATGGCTTGGCAGTTCGGGCTGGACTGTTCCCATGAGGCACAGGGTCAGACTGATTTGCATATGGCCATGTCTGAACTGTGGTGGTGTGGAGTGCAAAAAAACGATGGATTTAGGCCCAGATCTCTGTACTGGGGTGAATGTATGACATTGTTCTGCATTCTGTCCATCAACTGTGGTTTTTGCATTTGTCACTCCGAGTGGGATGGGAATGCTCAGACGTGAGTCCCATGCTTTCCACACCACTGGATTCAAGCAAGCCGGGCTGAAGACGGCTGGAATGCCAAAAAATGTTCCTCGGAAGCTTTTTTACGGTCCAGGAAATGCATGGCTTGGCAGTTCGGACTGGACTGTTCCCATGAGGCACAGGGTCAGACTGCTTTGCGTATGGCCATGTCTGAACTGGTGTGGTGTGGAGTGCAAAAAAAATGATGGATTTAGGCCCGGATCTCTGTACTAGGTTGAATGTATGACATTATTCTGCATTCTGTCCATCAACTGAGGTTTTTGCATTTGTCACCTTGAGTGGGATGGGTATGCTCAGACGTGAGTCCCATGCTCTCCACACCACTGGATTCAAGCAAGCCGGGCTGAGGACGGTTGGAATGCAAGAAACCAGTCCTCTGAAGCTTGTTTCCGGTCCAGGGAAGGTATGGCTTGGCAGTTCGGGCTGGACTGTTCCCATGAGGCACATGGTCAGACTGATTTGCATATGGCCATGTCTGAACTGGGGTGGTGTGGAGTGCAAAAAAATGATGGATTTAGGCCCAGATCTCTGTACTGGGGTGAATGTGTGACATTGTTCTGCATTCTGTCCATCAACTGTGGTTTTTGCATTTGTCACCCCACGTGGGATGGGAATGCTCAGACGTGAGTCCCATGCTCTCCACACCTCTGGATTCAAGCAAGCCGGGCTGAAGACGGCTGGAATGCCAGAAACCGGTCCGCGGAAGCTTGTTTCCGGTCCAGGAAAGTCATGGCTTGGCAGTTCGGGCTGGACTGTTCCCATGAGGCACAGGGTCAGACTGATTTGCATAAGGCCATTTCTGAACTGGGGTGGTGTGGAGTGCAAAAAAACGATGGATTTAGGCCCAGATCTCTGTACTGGGGTGAATTTATGACATTGTTCTGCATTCTGTCCATCAACTGTGGTTTTTGCATTTGTCATCCCGAGTGGGATGGGTAAGCTAAGAACGTGAGTCCCATGCTCTCCACACCACTGGATTCAAGCAAGCCGGGCTGAAGACAGCTGGAATGCCAGAAACCGGTCCTCGGAAGTTTGTTTCAGGTCCAGGGAAGGCATGGCTTGGCAGTTCGGGTTGGACTGTTCCCATGAGACACAGGGTCAGAATGATTTGCATATGGTCATGTCTGAACTGGGGGTGGTGTGGAGTGCAAGAAAACTATGGATTTAGGCCCATATCTCTGTACTGGGATGAATGTATGACATTGTTCTGCATTCTGTCCATCAACTGTGGTTTTTGCATTTGTCACTCCGAGTGGGATGGGAATGCTCAGACGTGAGTCCCATGCTTTCCACACCACTGGATTCAAGCAAGCCGGGCTGAAGACGGCTGGAATGCCAGAAACCGGTCCTCGGAAGCTTGTTTCCGGTCCAGGGAAGGCATGGCTTGGCAGTTCGGGCTGGACTGTTCCCATGAGGCACAGGGTCAGACTGATTTGCATATGGCCATGTCTGAACTGTGGTGGTGTGGAGTGCAAAAAAACGATGGATTTAGGCCCAGATCTCTGTACTGGGGTGAATGTATGACATTGTTCTGCATTCTGTCCATCAACTGTGGTTTTTGCATTTGTCACTCCGAGTGGGATGGGAATGCTCAGACGTGAGTCCCATGCTTTCCACACCACTGGATTCAAGCAAGCCGGGCTGAAGACGGCTGGAATGCCAAAAAATGTTCCTCGGAAGCTTTTTTACGGTCCAGGAAATGCATGGCTTGGCAGTTCGGACTGGACTGTTCCCATGAGGCACAGGGTCAGACTGCTTTGCGTATGGCCATGTCTGAACTGGTGTGGTGTGGAGTGCAAAAAAAATGATGGATTTAGGCCCGGATCTCTGTACTAGGTTGAATGTATGACATTATTCTGCATTCTGTCCATCAACTGAGGTTTTTGCATTTGTCACCTTGAGTGGGATGGGTATGCTCAGACGTGAGTCCCATGCTCTCCACACCACTGGATTCAAGCAAGCCGGGCTGAGGACGGTTGGAATGCAAGAAACCAGTCCTCTGAAGCTTGTTTCCGGTCCAGGGAAGGTATGGCTTGGCAGTTCGGGCTGGACTGTTCCCATGAGGCACATGGTCAGACTGATTTGCATATGGCCATGTCTGAACTGGGGTGGTGTGGAGTGCAAAAAAATGATGGATTTAGGCCCAGATCTCTGTACTGGGGTGAATGTGTGACATTGTTCTGCATTCTGTCCATCAACTGTGGTTTTTGCATTTGTCACCCCACGTGGGATGGGAATGCTCAGACGTGAGTCCCATGCTCTCCACACCTCTGGATTCAAGCAAGCCGGGCTGAAGACGGCTGGAATGCCAGAAACCGGTCCGCGGAAGCTTGTTTCCGGTCCAGGAAAGTCATGGCTTGGTAGTTCGGGCTGGACTGTTCCCATGAGGCACAGGGTCAGACTGATTTGCATAAGGCCATTTCTGAACTGGGGTGGTGTGGAGTGCAAAAAAACGATGGATTTAGGCCCAGATCTCTGTACTGGGGTGAATTTATGACATTGTTCTGCATTCTGTCCATCAACTGTGGTTTTTGCATTTGTCATCCCGAGTGGGATGGGTAAGCTAAGAACGTGAGTCCCATGCTCTCCACACCACTGGATTCAAGCAAGCCGGGCTGAAGACGGCTGGAATGCCAGAAACCGGTCCTCGGAAGTTTGTTTCAGGTCCAGGGAAGGCATGGCTTGGCAGTTCGGGTTGGACTGTTCCCATGAGACACAGGGTCAGAATGATTTGCATATGGTCATGTCTGAACTGGGGGTGGTGTGGAGTGCAAGAAAACTATGGATTTAGGCCCATATCTCTGTACTGGGATGAATGTATGACATTGTTCTGCATTCTGTCCATCAACTTTGGTTTTTGCATTTGTCACCCCGAGTGGGATGGGTATGTTCAGACGTGAGTCCCATGCTCTCTACACCACTGGATTCAAGCAAGCCGGGCTGAAGACGGCTGGAATGCCAGAAACCGGTCCTCGGAAGCTTGTTTCCGGTCCAGGGAAGGCATGGCTTGGCAGTTCGGGCTGGACTGTTCCCATGAGGCACAGGGTCAGACTGATTTGCATATGGCCATGTCTGAACTGTGGTGGTGTGGAGTGCAAAAAAACGATGGATTTAGGCCCAGATCTCTGTACTGGGGTGAATGTATGACATTGTTCTGCATTCTGTCCATCAACTGTGGTTTTTGCATTTGTCACTCCGAGTGGGATGGGAATGCTCAGACGTGAGTCCCATGCTTTCCACACCACTGGATTCAAGCAAGCCGGGCTGAAGACGGCTGGAATGCCAAAAAATGTTCCTCGGAAGCTTTTTTACGGTCCAGGAAATGCATGGCTTGGCAGTTCGGACTGGACTGTTCCCATGAGGCACAGGGTCAGACTGCTTTGCGTATGGCCATGTCTGAACTGGTGTGGTGTGGAGTGCAAAAAAAATGATGGATTTAGGCCCGGATCTCTGTACTAGGTTGAATGTATGACATTATTCTGCATTCTGTCCATCAACTGAGGTTTTTGCATCTGTCACCTTGAGTGGGATGGGTATGCTCAGACGTGAGTCCCATGCTCTCCACACCACTGGATTCAAGCAAGCCGGGCTGAGGACGGTTGGAAAGCAAGAAACCAGTCCTCTGAAGCTTGTTTCCGGTCCAGGGAAGGTATGGCTTGGCAGTTCGGGCTGGACTGTTCCCATGAGGCACATGGTCAGACTGATTTGCATATGGCCATGTCTGAACTGGGGTGGTGTGGAGTGCAAAAAAATGATGGATTTAGGCCCAGATCTCTGTACTGGGGTGAATGTGTGACATTGTTCTGCATTCTGTCCATCAACTGTGGTTTTTGCATTTGTCACCCCACGTGGGATGGGAATGCTCAGACGTGAGTCCCATGCTCTCCACACCTCTGGATTCAAGCAAGCCGGGCTGAAGACGGCTGGAATGCCAGAAACCGGTCCGCGGAAGCTTGTCTCCGGTCCAGGAAAGTCATGGCTTGGCAGTTCGGGCTGGACTGTTCCCATGAGGCACAGGGTCAGACTGATTTGCATAAGGCCATTTCTGAACTGGGGTGGTGTGGAGTGCAAAAAAACGATGGATTTAGGCCCAGATCTCTGTACTGGGGTGAATTTATGACATTGTTCTGCATTCTGTCCATCAACTGTGGTTTTTGCATTTGTCATCCCGAGTGGGATGGGTAAGCTAAGAACGTGAGTCCCATGCTCTCCACACCACTGGATTCAAGCAAGCCGGGCTGAAGACGGCTGGAATGCCAGAAACCGGTCCTCGGAAGTTTGTTTCAGGTCCAGGGAAGGCATGGCTTGGCAGTTCGGGTTGGACTGTTCCCATGAGACACAGGGTCAGAATGATTTGCATATGGTCATGTCTGAACTGGGGGTGGTGTGGAGTGCAAGAAAACGATGGATTTAGGCCCATATCTCTGTACTGGGATGAATGTATGACATTGTTCTGCATTCTGTCCATCAACTTTGGTTTTTGCAGTTGTCACCCCGAGTGGGATGGGTATGTTCAGACGTGAGTCCCATGCTCTCTACACCACTGGATTCAAGCAAGCCGGGCTGAAGACGGCTGGAATGCCAGAAACCGGTCCTCGGAAGCTTGTTTCCGGTCCAGGGAAGGCATGGCTTGGCAGTTCGGGCTGGACTGTTCCCATGAGGCACAGGGTCAGACTGATTTGCATATGGCCATGTCTGAACTGTGGTGGTGTGGAGTGCAAAAAAACGATGGATTTAGGCCCAGATCTCTGTACTGGGGTGAATGTATGACATTGTTCTGCATTCTGTCCATCAACTGTGGTTTTTGCATTTGTCACTCCGAGTGGGATGGGAATGCTCAGACGTGAGTCCCATGCTTTCCACACCACTGGATTCAAGCAAGCCGGGCTGAAGACGGCTGGAATGCCAAAAAATGTTCCTCGGAAGCTTTTTTACGGTCCAGGAAATGCATGGCTTGGCAGTTCGGACTGGACTGTTCCCATGAGGCACAGGGTCAGACTGCTTTGCGTATGGCCATGTCTGAACTGGTGTGGTGTGGAGTGCAAAAAAAATGATGGATTTAGGCCCGGATCTCTGTACTAGGTTGAATGTATGACATTATTCTGCATTCTGTCCATCAACTGAGGTTTTTGCATTTGTCACCTTGAGTGGGATGGGTATGCTCAGACGTGAGTCCCATGCTCTCCACACCACTGGATTCAAGCAAGCCGGGCTGAGGACGGTTGGAATGCAAGAAACCAGTCCTCTGAAGCTTGTTTCCGGTCCAGGGAAGGTATGGCTTGGCAGTTCGGGCTGGACTGTTCCCATGAGGCACATGGTCAGACTGATTTGCATATGGCCATGTCTGAACTGGGGTGGTGTGGAGTGCAAAAAAATGATGGATTTAGGCCCAGATCTCTGTACTGGGGTGAATGTGTGACATTGTTCTGCATTCTGTCCATCAACTGTGGTTTTTGCATTTGTCACCCCACGTGGGATGGGAATGCTCAGACGTGAGTCCCATGCTCTCCACACCTCTGGATTCAAGCAAGCCGGGCTGAAGACGGCTGGAATGCCAGAAACCGGTCCGCGGAAGCTTGTCTCCGGTCCAGGAAAGTCATGGCTTGGCAGTTCGGGCTGGACTGTTCCCATGAGGCACAGGGTCAGACTGATTTGCATAAGGCCATTTCTGAACTGGGGTGGTGTGGAGTGCAAAAAAACGATGGATTTAGGCCCAGATCTCTGTACTGGGGTGAATTTATGACATTGTTCTGCATTCTGTCCATCAACTGTGGTTTTTGCATTTGTCATCCCGAGTGGGATGGGTAAGCTAAGAACGTGAGTCCCATGCTCTCCACACCACTGGATTCAAGCAAGCCGGGCTGAAGACGGCTGGAATGCCAGAAACCGGTCCTCGGAAGTTTGTTTCAGGTCCAGGGAAGGCATGGCTTGGCAGTTCGGGTTGGACTGTTCCCATGAGACACAGGGTCAGAATGATTTGCATATGGTCATGTCTGAACTGGGGGTGGTGTGGAGTGCAAGAAAACGATGGATTTAGGCCCATATCTCTGTACTGGGATGAATGTATGACATTGTTCTGCATTCTGTCCATCAACTTTGGTTTTTGCATTTGTCACCCCGAGTGGGATGGGTATGTTCAGACGTGAGTCCCATGCTCTCTACACCACTGGATTCAAGCAAGCCGGGCTGAAGACGGCTGGAATGCCAGAAACCGGTCCTCGGAAGCTTGTTTCCGGTCCAGGGAAAGCATGGCTTGGCAGTTCGGGCTGGACTGTCCCCATGAGGCACAGGGTCAGACTGATTTGCATATGGCCATGTCTGAACTGTGGTGGTGTGGAGTGCAAAAAAACGATGGATTTAGGCCCAGATCTCTGTACTGGGGTGAATGTATGACATTGTTCTGCATTCTGTCCATCAACTGTGGTTTTTGCATTTGTCACTCCGAGTGGGATGGGAATGCTCAGACGTGAGTCCCATGCTTTCCACACCACTGGATTCAAGCAAGCCGGGCTGAAGACGGCTGGAATGCCAAAAAATGTTCCTCGGAAGCTTTTTTACGGTCCAGGAAATGCATGGCTTGGCAGTTCGGACTGGACTGTTCCCATGAGGCACAGGGTCAGACTGCTTTGCGTATGGCCATGTCTGAACTGGTGTGGTGTGGAGTGCAAAAAAAATGATGGATTTAGGCCCGGATCTCTGTACTAGGTTGAATGTATGACATTATTCTGCATTCTGTCCATCAACTGAGGTTTTTGCATTTGTCACCTTGAGTGGGATGGGTATGCTCAGACGTGACTCGCATGCTCTCCACACCACTGGATTCAAGCAAGCCGGGCTGAGGACGGTTGGAATGCAAGAAACCAGTCCTCTGAAGCTTGTTTCCGGTCCAGGGAAGGTATGGCTTGGCAGTTCGGGCAGGACTGTTCCCATGAGGCACATGGTCAGACTGATTTGCATATGGCCATGTCTGAACTGGGGTGGTGTGGAGTGCAAAAAAATGATAGATTTAGGCCCAGATCTCTGTACTGGGGCGAATGTATGACATTGTTCTGCATTCTGTCCATCAACTGTGGTTTTTGCATTTGTCACCCTGAGTGGGATGGGTATGCTCAGGCGTGAGCCCCATGCTCTCCACACAACTGGATTCAAGCAAGCCGGGCTGAAGACGGCTGGAATGCCAGAAACCGGTCCTCGGAAGCTTGTTTCCGTTCCAGGGAAGGCATGGCTTGGCAGCTCGGGCTGGACTGTTCCTATCAAGGCAGAGGGTCAGACTGATTTGCATATGGCCATGTTTGCACTGGGGTGGTGTGGAGTGCAAAAAAACGATGGATTTAGGCCCAGATCTCTGTACTGGGGTGAATGTATGACATTGTTCTGCATTCTGTCCATCAACTGTGGTTTTTTCATTTGTCACCCCCAGTGGGATGGGTATGCTCAGACGTGAGTCCCATGCTCTCCACACCACTGGATTCAAGCAAGCCTGGCTGAAGACGGCTGGAATGCCAGGAACGAGTCCTCGGAAGCTTGTTTCCTGTCCAGGGAAGGCATGGCTTGGCAGTTAGGGCTGGACTGTTCCCATGAGGCACAGGGTCAGACTGATTTGCATATGGCCATGTCTGCACTGGGGTGGTGTGGAGTGCAAACAAAACGATGGATTTAGGCCCAGATCTTTGTACTAGGTTGAATGTATGACATTGTTCTGCATTCTGTCCATCAACTGTGGTTTTTTCATTTGTCACCCCCAGTGGGATGGGTATGCTCAGATGTGAGTCCCATGCTCTCCAAACCACTGGATTTAAGCAAGCCAGCTGAAGACGGCTGGAATGCCAGAAACCGGTCCTCGGAAGCTTGTTTCCCATCCAGGGAAGGCATGGCTTGGCAGTTAGGGCTGGACTGTTCCCATGAGGCACAGGGTCAGACTGATTTGCATATGGCCATGTCTGAACTGCGGTGGTGTGGAGTGCAAAAAATACAATGGATTTAGGCCCAGATCTTTGTACTAGGTTGAATGTATGACATTATGCTGCATTCTGTCCTTCAACTGAGGTTTTTGCATGTGTCACCCTGAGTGGGATGGGTATGCTGAGACATGAGTCTCATGCTCTCCACACCACTGGATTCAAGCAAGCCGGGCTGAGGACGGCTGGAATGCAAGAAACCAGTCCTCGGAAGCTTGTTTCCGGTCCAGGGAAGGTATGGCTTGGCAGTTCGGGCTGGACTGTTCCCATGAGGCGCATGGTCAGACTGATTTGCATATGGCCATGTCTGAACTGGGGTGGTGTTGAGTGCAAAAAAATGATAGATTTAGGCCAAGATCTCTGTACTGGGACGAATGTATGACATTGTTCTGCATTCTGTCCATCAACTGTGGTTTTTGCATTTGTCACCCAGATTGGGATGGGTATGCTCAGGCTTGAGTCCCATGCTCTCCACACCACTGGATTCAAGCAAGCCAGGCTGAAGACGGCTGGAATGCCAGAAACCGGTCCTCGGAAGCTTGTTTCCGGTCCAGGGAAGGCATGGCTTGGCAGTGCGGGCTGGAATGTTCCCATGAGGCACAGGGTCAGACTGATTTGCATTTGGCCATGTCTGAACTGGGGTGGTGTGGAGTGCAAGAAAACGATGGATTTAGGCCCAGATCTCTGTACTGGGGTGAATGTATGACATTGTTCTGCATTCTGTCCATCAACTGTGGATTTTGCATTTGTCACCCCGAGTGGGATGGGTATGCTCAGACGTGAGTCCCATGCTCTTCACACCACTGGATTCAAGCAAGCCGGGCTGAAGACGGCTGTAATGCCAGATACCAGTCCACGGAAGCTTGATTCCGGTCCAGGGAAGGCATGGCTTGGCAGTTCGGGCTGGACTGTTCCCATGAGGCAAAGGTTCAGACTGATTTGCATATGACCATGTCTGAACTGGGGTGGTGTGGAGTGCAAAAAAATGCTGGATTTAGGCCAAGATCTCTGTACTGGGGTGAATGTGTTACATTGTTCTGTATTCTGTCCATCAACTGTGGTTTTTGCATTTGTCACTCCGAGTGGGATGGGAATGCTCAGACGTGAGTCCCATGCTTTCCACCCCACTGGATTCAAGCAAGCCGGGCTGAACACGGCTGGAATGCCAAAAAATGTTCCTCGGAAGCTTGTTTCCGGTCCAGGGAAGGTATGGCTTGGCAGTTCGGGCTGGACTGTTCCCATGAGGCACATGGTCAGACTGATTTGCATATGGCCATGTCTGAACTGGGGTGGTGTGGAGTGCAAAAAAATGATAGATTTAGGCCCAGATCTCTGTACTGGGGCGAATGTATGACATTGTTCTGCATTCTGTCCATCAACTGTGGTTTTTGCATTTGTCACCCTGAGTGGGATGGGTATGCTCAGGCGTGAGCCCCATGCTCTCCACACAACTGGATTCAAGCAAGCCGGGCTGTAGACGGCTGGAATGCCAGAAACCGGTCCTCGGAAGCTTGTTTCCGTTCCAGGGAAGGCATGGCTTGGCAGTTCGGGCTGGACTGTTCCCATCAAGGCACAGGGTCAGACTGATTTGCATATGGCCATGTTTGCACTGGGGTGGTGTGGAGTGCAAAAAAACGATGGATTTAGGCCCAGATCTCTGTACTGGGGTGAATGTAAAACATTGTTCTACATTCTGTCCATCAACTGTGGTTTTTTCATTTGTCACCCCCAGTGGGATGGGTATGCTCAGACGTGAGTCCCATGCTCTCCACACCACTGGATTCAAGCAAGCCTGGCTGAAGACGGCTGGAATGCCAGGAACGAGTCCTCGGAAGCTTGTTTCCTGTCCAGGGAAGGCATGGCTTGGCAGTTAGGGCTGGACTGTTCCCATGAGGCACAGGGTCAGACTGATTTGCATATGGCCATGTCTGCACTGGGGTGGTGTGGAGTGCAAACAAAACGATGGATTTAGGCCCAGATCTTTGTACTAGGTTGAATGTATGACATTGTTCTGCATTCTGTCCATCAACTGTGGTTTTTTCATTTGTCACCCCCAGTGGGATGGGTATGCTCAGATGTGAGTCCCATGCTCTCCAAACCACTGGATTTAAGCAAGCCAGCTGAAGACGGCTGGAATGCCAGAAACCGGTCCTCGGAAGCTTGTTTCCCATCCAGGGAAGGCATGGCTTGGCAGTTAGGGCTGGACTGTTCCCATGAGGCACAGGGTCAGACTGATTTGCATATGGCCATGTCTGAACTGCGGTGGTGTGGAGTGCAAAAAATACAATGGATTTAGGCCCAGATCTTTGTACTAGGTTGAATGTATGACATTATGCTGCATTCTGTCCATCAACTGAGGTTTTTGCATGTGTCACCCTGAGTGGGATGGGTATGCTGAGACATGAGTCTCATGCTCTCAACACCACTGGATTCAAGCAAGCCGGGCTGAGGACGGCTGGAATGCAAGAAACCAGTCCTCGGAAGCTTGTTTCCGGTCCAGGGAAGGTATGGCTTGGCAGTTCGGGCTGCACTGTTCCCATGAGGCGCATGGTCAGACTGATTTGCATATGGCCATGTCTGAACTGGGGTGGTGTTGAGTGCAAAAAAATGATAGATTTAGGCCAAGATCTCTGTACTGGGACGAATGTATGATATTGTTCTGCATTCTGTCCATCAACTGTGGTTTTTGCATTTGTCACCCAGATTGGGATGGGTATGCTCAGGCTTGAGTCCCATGCTCTCCACACCACTGGATTCAAGCAAGCCAGGCTGAAGACGGCTGGAATGCCAGAAACCGGTCCTCGGAAGCTTGTTTCCGGTCCAGGGAAGGCATGGCTTGGCAGTGCGGGCTGGAATGTTCCCATGAGGCACAGGGTCAGACTGATTTGCATTTGGCCATGTCTGAACTGGGGTGGTGTGGAGTGCAAGAAAACGATGGATTTAGGCCCAGATCTCTGTACTGGGGTGAATGTATGACATTGTTCTGCATTATGTCCATCAACTGTGGATTTTGCATTTGTCACCCCGAGTGGGATGGGTATGCTCAGACGTGAGTCCCATGCTCTTCACACCACTGGATTCAAGCAAGCCGGGCTGAAGACGGCTGTAATGCCAGATACCAGTCCACGGAAGCTTGATTCCGGTCCAGGGAAGGCATAGCTTGGCAGTTCGGGCTGGACTGTTCCCATGAGGCAAAGGTTCAGACTGATTTGCATATGACCATGTCTGAACTGGGGTGGTGTGGAGTGCAAAAAAATGCTGGATTTAGGCCAAGATCTCTGTACTGAGGTGAATGTGTGACATTGTTCTGCATTCTGTCCATCAACTGTGGTTTTTGCATTTGTCACTCCGAGTGGGATGGGAATGCTCAGACGTGAGTCCCATGCTTTCCACCCCACTGGATTCAAGCAAGCCGGGCTGAACACGGCTGGAATGCCAAAAAATGTTCCTCGGAAGCTTGTTTCCGGTCCAGGGAAGGTATGGCTTGGCAGTTCGGGCTGGACTGTTCCCATGAGGCACATGGTCAGACTGATTTGCATATGGCCATGTCTGAACTGGGGTGGTGTGGAGTGCAAAAAAATGATAGATTTAGGCCCAGATCTCTGTACTGGGGCGAATGTATGACATTGTTCTGCATTCTGTCCATCAACTGTGGTTTTTGCATTTGTCACCCTGAGTGGGATGGGTATGCTCAGGCGTGAGCCCCATGCTCTCCACACAACTGGATTCAAGCAAGCCGGGCTGTAGACGGCTGGAATGCCAGAAACCGGTCCTCGGAAGCTTGTTTCCGTTCCAGGGAAGGCATGGCTTGGCAGTTCGGGCTGGACTGTTCCCATCAAGGCACAGGGTCAGCCCAATTTGCATATGGCCATGTTTGCACTGGGGTGGTGTGGAGTGCAAAAAAACGATGGATTTAGGCCCAGATCTCTGTACTGGGGTGAATGTAAAACATTGTTCTACATTCTGTCCATCAACTGTGGTTTTTTCATTTGTCACCCCGAGTGGGATGGTTATGCTCAGACGTGAGTCCCATGCTCTCCACACCACTGGATTCAAGCAAGCCGGGCTGAAGACGGCTGGAATGCCAGGAACGGGTCCTCGGAAGCTTGTTTCCTGTCCAGGAAAGGCATGTTTTGGCAGTTCGGGCTGGACTGTTCCCATGAGGAACAGGGTCAGACTGATTTGCATATGGCCATGTCTGCACTGAGGTGGTGTGGAGTGCAAACAAAACGATGGATTTAGGCCCAGATCTCTGTACTGGGGTGAATGTATGACATTGTTCTGCATTCTGTCCATCAACTGGTTTTTTCATTTGTCACCCCCAGTGGGATGGGTATGCTCAGACGTGAGTCCCATGCTCTCCAAACCACTGGATTCAAGCAAGCCAGCTGAAGGTGGCTGGAATGCCAGAAACCGGTCCTCGGAAGCTTGTTTCCCATCCAGGGAAGGCATGGCTTAGCAGTTCGGGCTGGACTGTTCCCATGAGGCACAGGGTCAGACTGATTTGCATATGGCCATGTCTGAACTGCGGTGGTGTGGAGTGCAAAAAAACAATGGATTTAGGCCCAGATCTCTGTACTAGGTTGAATGTATGACATTATGCTGCATTCTGTCCATCAACTGTGGTTTTTGCATTTGTCACCCTGAGTGGGATGGGTATGCTCAGGCGTGAGCCCCAGGCTCTCCACACAACTGGATTCAAGCAAGCCGGGCTGTAGACGGCTGGAATGCCAGAAACCGGTCCTCGGAAGCTTGTTTCCGTTCCAGGGAAGGCATGGCTTGGCAGCTCGGGCTGGACTGTTCCCATCAAGGCACAGGGTCAGACTGATTTGCATATGGCCATGTTTGCACTGGGGTGGTGTGGAGTGCAAAAAACGATGGATTTAGGCCCAGATCTCTGTACTGGGGTGAATGTAAAACATTGTTCTGCATTATGTCCATCAAACTGTGGTTTTTTCATTTGTCACCCCGAGTGGGATGGTTATGCTCAGACGTGAGTCCCATGCTCTCCACACCACTGGATTCAAGCAAGCCGGGCTGAAGACGGCTGGAATGCCAGGAACGGGTCCTCTGAAGCTTGTTTCCTGTCCAGGAAAGGCATGTTTTGGCAGTTCGGGCTGGACTGTTCCCATGAGGAACAGGGTCAGACTGATTTGCATATGGCCATGTCTGCACTGGGGTGGTGTGGAGTGCAAACAAAACGATGGATTTAGGCCCAGATCTCTGTACTGGGGTGAATGTATGACATTGTTCTGCATTCTGTCCATCAACTGTGGTTTTTTCATTTGTCACCCCCAGTGGGATGGGTATGCTCAGACGTGAGTCCCATGCTCTCCAAACCACTGGATTCAAGCAAGCCAGCTGAAGGCGGCTGGAATGCCAGAAACCGGTCCTCGGAAGCTTGTTTCCCATCCAGGGAAGGCATGGCTTAGCAGTTCGGGCTGGACTGTTCCCATGAGGCACAGGGTCAGACTGATTTGCATATGGCCATGTCTGAACTGCGGTGGTGTGGAGTGCAAAAAAACAATGGATTTAGGCCCAGATCTCTGTACTAGGTTGAATGTATGACATTATGCTGCATTCTGTCCATCAACTGAGGTTTTAGCATTTGTCACCCTGAGTGGGATGGGTATGCTGAGACATGAGTCTCATGCTCTCCACACCACTGGATTCAAGCAAGCCGGGCTGAGGACGGCTGGAATGCAAGAAACCAGTCCTCGGAAGCTTGTTTCAGGTCCAGGGAAGGTATGGCTTGGCAGTTCGGGCTGGACTGTTCCCATGAGGCACATGGTCAGACTGATTTGCATATGGCCATGTCTGAACTGGGGTGGTGTGGAGTGCAAAAAAATGATGGATTTAGGCCCAGATCTCTGTACTGGGGTGAATGTATGACATTGTTCTGCATTCTGTCCATCAACGGTGGTTTTTGCATTTTTCACCCTGAGCGGGATGGGTATGCTCAGGCTCGAGTCCCATGCTCTCCACACCACTGGATTCAAGCAAGCCGGGCTGAAGACGGCTGGAATGCCAGAAACCGGTCTTCTGAAGCTAGTTTCCGGTCCAGGGAAGGCATGGCTTGGCAGTGCGGGCTGGACTGTTCCCATGAGGCACAGGGTCAGACTGATTTGCATATGGCCATGTCTGAACTGGGGTGGTGTGGAGTGCAAGAAAACGATGGATTTAGGCCCAGATCTCTGTACTGGGGTGAATGTATGACATTGTTCTGCATTCTGTCCATCAACTGTGGATTTTGCATTTGTCACCCGAGTGGGATGGGTATGATCAGACGTGAGTCCTATGCTCTCCACACCACTGGATTCAAGCAAGTTGGGCTGAAGACGGCTGGCATGGCAGAAACCGGTCCTCAGAAGCTTGTTTCCGGTAGAGGGAAGGCATGGCTTGGCAGTTCGGGCTGGACTGTTCCCATCAAGGCACAGGGTCAGACTGATTTGCATATGGCCTTGTCTGAACTGGTGTGGTGTGGAGTGCAAAAAAATGATGGATTTAGGCCAAGATCTCTGTACTGTGGTGAATGTATGACATTGTTCTGCATTCTATCCATCAACTGTGGTTTTTGCATTTGTCACCCTGAGTGGGATGGGTATGCTCAGACGTAGGTCCCATGCTCTTCACACCATTGGATTCAAGCAAGCCGGGCTGAAGACGGCTGTAATTCCAGAAACAAGTCCTCGGAAGCTTGTTTCCGGTCCAGGGAAGGCATGGCTTGGCAGTTTTGGCTGGACTGTTCCCATGGGGCACAGGGTCAGAATGATTTGCATATGACCATGTCTGAACCGGGGTGGTGTGGAGTGCAAAAAAATGATGGATTTAGGCCAAGATCTCTATAATGGGGTGAATGTGTGACATTGTTTTGCATTCTGTCCATCAACTGTGGTTTTTGCATTTGTCACTCCGAGTGGGATGGGTATGCTCAGACGTGAGTCCCATGCTCTCCACACCACTGGATTCAAGCAAGCCGGGCTGAAGATGGATGGAATGCCAAAAAATGGTCCTCGGAAGCTTTTTTACGGTCCAGGAAAGGCATGGCTTGGCAGTTCGGACTGGACTGTTCCCATGAGGCACAGGGTCAGACTGATTTGCGTAGGGCCATGTCTGAACTGGGGTGGTGTGGAGTGCAAAAAAACGATGGATTTAGGCCCAGATCTCTGTACTGTGGTAAATGTATGACATTGTTCTGCATTCTGTCCATCAACTGTGGTTTTTGCATTTGTCACCCTGAGTGGGATGGGTATGCTCGGACGTGAGTCCCATGCTCTTCACACCACTGGATTCAAGAAAGCCGGGCTGAAGATGGCTGTAATGCCAGAAACCAGTCCTCGGAAGCTTGTTTCCGGTCCAGGGAAGGCATGGCTTGGCAGTTCGGGCTGGACTGTTCCCATGAGGCACAGGGTCAGACTGATTTGCATATGGCCATGTCTGAACTGGGGTGGTGAGGAGTGCAAAAAAACGATGGATTTAGGCCTTGATCTATGTACTGGGGTGAATGTATGACATTGTTCTGCATTCTGTCCATCAACTGTGGTTTTTGCATTTTTTTACCTCAAGTGGGATGGGTATGCTCTGACGTGAGTCCCATGCTCTCCAAGCAAGCCGGGCTGAAGACGGCTGGAATGCCAAAAAATGGTCCTCGGAAGCTTTTTTACCGTCCAGGAAAGGCATGGCTTGGTAATTCTGACTGGACTGTTCCCATGAGGCCCAGGGTCAGACTGATTTGCATATGGCCATGTTTGCACTGAGGTGGTGTGGAGTGCAAACAAAACGTATGACATTGTTCTGCATTCTGTCCATCAACTGTGGTTATTTCATTTGTCACCCCAAGTGGGATGGGTATGCTCAGACGTGATCTCCATGCTATCCACACCACTGGAATCAAGCATGCCAGGCTCAAGACGGCTGGAATGCCAGAAACCGGTCCTCGGAAGCTTGTTTCCGGTACAGGGAAGGCAATGCTTGGCAGTTCGGGCTGGACTGTTCCCATTAAGGCACAGGGTCAGACTGATTTGCATATGGCCATGTTTGCACTGAGGTGGTGTGGAGTGCAAACAAAACGATGGATTTAGGCCCAGATCTCTGTACTGGGGTGAATGTATGACATTGTTCTGCATTCTGTCCATCAACTGTGGTTTTTTCATTTGTCACCCTGAGTGGGATGGGTATGCTCAGACGTGAGTCCCATGCTCTCCAAACCACTGGATTCAAGCAAGCCAGCTGAAGACGGCCGGAATGCCAGAAACCGGTCCTCGGAAGCTTGTTTCCCATCCAGGGAAGGCATGGCTTGGCAGTTCGGGCTGGACTGTTCCCATGAGGCACAGGGTTAGACTGATTTGCATATGGCCATGTCTGAACTGGGGTGGTGTGGAGTGCAAAAAAACAATGGATTTAGGCCTAGATCTCTGTACTAGGTTGAATGTATGACATTATTCTGCATTCTGTCCATCAACTGAGGTTTTTGCATTTGTCAACCTGAGTGGGATGGGTATGCTCAGACATGAGTCCCATGCTCTCCACACCACTGGATTCAAGCAAGCCGGGCTCAGGACGGCTGGAATGCAAGAAACCATTCCTCAGAAGCTTGTTTCCGGTCCAGGGAAGGTATGGCTTGGCAGTTCGGGCTGGACTGTTCCCATGAGGCACATGGTCAGACTTATTTGCATATGGCTATGTCTGAACTGGGGCGGGGTGGAGTGCAAAAAAATGATAGATTTAGGCCGAGATCTCTGTACTGTGGCGAATGTATGACATTGTTCTGCATTCTGTCCATCAACTGTGGTTTTTGTATTTTTCACCCTGAGTGGGATGGGTATGCTCAGGCTTGAGTCCCATGCTCTCCACACCACTGGATTCAAGCAAGCCGGGCTGAAGACGGCTGGAATGCCAGAAACCGGTCTTCTGAAGCTCGTTTCCGGTCCAGGGAAGGCATGGCTTGGCAGTGCGGGCTGGACTGTTCCCATGAGGCACAGGGTCAGACTGATTTGCATATGGCCATGTCTGAACTGGGGTGGTGTGGAGTGCAAGAAAACGATGGATTTAGGCCCAGATCTCTGTACTGGGGTGAATGTATGACATTGTTCTGCATTTTGTCCATCAACTGTGGATTTTGCATTTGTCACCCCGATTGGGATGGGTATGATCAGACGTGAGTCCTATGCTCTCCACACCACTGGATTCAAGCAAGCCAGGCTGAAGACGGATGGAATGGCAGAAACCGGTCCTCAGAAGCTTGTTTCCGGTACAGGGAAGGCATGGCTTGGCAGTTCGGGCTGGACTGTTCCCATCAAGGCACAGGGTCAGACTGATTTGCATATGGCCTTGTCTGAACTGGTGTGGTGTGGAGTGCAAAAAAAAGATGGATTTAGGCCAAGATCTCTGTACTGTGGTGAATGTATGACATTGATCTGCATTCTATCCATCAACTGTGGTTTTTGCATTTGTCACCCTGAGTGGGATGGGTATGCTCAGACGTAGGTCCCATGCTCTTCACACTACTGGATTCAAGCAAGCCGGGCTGAAGACGGCTGTAATGCCAGAAACAAGTAATCGGAAGCTTGTTTCCGGTCCAGGGAAGGCATGGCTTGGCAGTTTTGGCTGGACTGTTCCCATGGGGCACAGGGTCAGATTGATTTGCATATGACCATGTCTGAACTGGGGTGGTGTGGAGTGCAAAAAAATGATGGATTTAGGCCAAGATCTCTGTAGTGGGGTGAATGTGTGACATTGTTCTGCATTCTGTCCATCAACTGTGGTTTTTGCATTTGTCACTCCGAGTGGGATGGGAATGCTCAGACGTGAGTCCCATGCTTTCCACACCACTGGATTCAAGCAAGCCGGGCTGAAGACGGCTGGAATGCCAAAAAATGTTCCTCGGAAGCTTGTTTCCGGTCCAGGGAAGGTATGGCTTGGCAGTTCGGGCTGGACTGTTCCCATGAGGCACATGGTCAGACTGATTTGCATATGGCCATGTCTGAACTGGGGTGGTGTGGAGTGCAAAAAATGATAGATTTAGGCCCAGATCTCTGTACTGGGGCGAATGTATGACATTGTTCTGCATTCTGTCCATCGACTGTGGTTTTTGCATTTTTCACCCTGAGTGGGATGGGTATGCTCAGGCGTGAGCCCCATGCTCTCCACACAACTGGATTCAAGCAAGCCGGGCTGTAGACGGCTGGAATGCCAGAAACCGGTCCTCGGAAGCTTGTTTCCGTTCCAGGGAAGGCATGGCTTGGCAGCTCGGGCTGGACTGTTCCCATCAAGGCACAGGGTCAGACTGATTTGCATATGGCCATGTTTGCACTGGGGTGGTGTGGGTGCAAAAAAACGATGGATTTAGGCCCAGATCTCTGTACTGGGGTGAATGTAAAACATTGTTCTGCATTCTGTCCATCAACTGTGGTTTTTTCATTTGTCACCCCGAGTGGGATGGTTATGCTCAGACGTGAGTCCCATGCTCTCCACACCACTGGATTCAAGCAAGCCGGGCTGAAGACGGCTGGAATGCCAGGAACGGGTCCTCGGAAGCTTGTTTCCTGTCCAGGAAAGGCATGTTTTGGCAGTTCGGGCTGGACTGTTCCCATGAGGAACAGGGTCAGACTGATTTGCATATGGCCATGTCTGCACTGGGGTGGTGTGGAGTGCAAACAAAACGATGGATTTAGGCCCAGATCTCTGTACTGGGGTGAATGTATGAC
This sequence comes from Lissotriton vulgaris, assembly GCF_964263255.1. Classification (NCBI taxonomy): domain Eukaryota; kingdom Metazoa; phylum Chordata; class Amphibia; order Caudata; family Salamandridae; genus Lissotriton; species Lissotriton vulgaris. Next base: position 332,758 of record NW_028252532.1, read on the forward strand.
ATTGTTCTGCATTCTGTCCATCAACTGTGGTTTTTTCATTTGTCACCCCCAGTGGGATGGGTATGCTCAGACGTGAGTCCCATGCTCTCCAAACCAATGGATTCAAGCAAGCCAGCTGAAGGCGGCTGGAATGCCAGAAACCGGTCCTCGGAAGCTTGTTTCCCATCCAGGGAAGGCATGGCTTAGCAGTTCGGGCTGGACTGTTCCCATGAGGCACAGGGTCAGACTGATTTGCATATTACCATGTCTGAACTGGGGTGGTGTGGAGTGCAAAAAAATGATGGATTTAGGCCAAGATCTCTGTACTGGGGTGAATGTGTGACATTGTTCTGCATTCTGTCCATCAACTGTGGTTTTTGCATTTGTCACTCCGAGTGGGATGGGTATGCTCAGGCGTGAGTCCCATGCTCTCCACACCACTGGATTCAAGCAAGCCGGGCTGAAGATGGCTGGAATGCCAAAAAATGGTCCTCGGAAGCTTGTTTCCCATCCAGGGAAGGCATGGCTTAGCAGTTCGGGCTGGACTGTTCCCATGAGGCACAGGGTCAGACTGATTTGCATATGACCATGTCTGAACTGGGGTGGTGTGGAGTGCAAAACAAATGATGGATTTAGGCCCAGATCTCTGTACTAGGTTGAATGTATGACATTATTCTGCATTCTGTCCATCAACTGAGGTTTTTGCATTTGTCACCCTGAGTGGGATGGGTATGCTCAGACGTGAGTCCCATGCTCTCCACACCACTGGATTCAAGCAAGCCGGGCTGAGGACGGCTGGAATGCAAGAAACCAGTCCTCGGAAGCTTGTTTCCGGTCCAGGGAAGGCATGGCTTGGCAGTTCGGGCTGGACTGTTCCCATGAGGCACAGGGTCAGACTGATTGGCATATGGCCATGTCTGAACTGGGGTGGTGTGGAGTGCAAAAAAACGATGGATTTAGGCCCAGATCTCTGTACTGGGATGAATGTATGACATTGTTCTGCATTCTGTCCATCAACTGTGGTTTTTGCATTTTTTTACCTCGAGTGGTATGGGTATGCTCTGACGTGAGTCCCATGCTCTCCACACCACTGGATTTAAGCAAGCCGGGCTGAAGACGGCTGGCATGCCACAAAATGGTCCTCGGAAGCTTTTTTGCGGTCCAGGAAAGGCATGGCTTGGTAATTCGGACTGGACTGTTCCCATGAGGCACGGGGTCAGACTGATTTGCATATGGCCATGTTTGCCCTGAGGTGGTGTGGAGTGCAAACAAAACAATGGATTTAGGCCCAGATCTCTGTACTGGGGTGAATGTATGACATTGTTCTGCATTCTGTCCATCAACTGTGGTTATTTCATTTGTCACCCCAAGTGGGATGGGTATGCTCAGACGTGATCTCCATGCTATCCACACCACTGGAATCAAGCATGCCAGGCTCAAGACGGCTGGAATGCCAGAAACCGGTCCTCAGAAGTTTGTTTCCGGTACAGGGAAGGCAATGCTTGGCAGTTCGGGCTGGACTGTTCCCATTAAGGCACAGGGTCAGACTGATTTGCATATGGCCATGTTTGCACTGAGGTGGTGTGGAGTGCAAACAAAACGATGGATTTAGGCCCAGATCTCTGTACTGGGGTGAATGTATGACATTGTTCTGCATTCTGTCCATCAACTGTGGTTTTTTCATTTGTCACCCTGAATGGGATGGGTATGCTCAGACGTGAGTCCCATGCTCTCCAAACCACTGGATTCAAGCAAGCCAGCTGAAGACGGCTGGAATTCCAGAAACCGGTCCTCTGAAGCTTGTTTCCCATCCAGGGAAGGCATGGCTTGGCAGTTCGGGCTGGACTGTTCCCATGAGGCACATGGTCAGACTTATTTGCATATGGCCATGTCTGAACTGGTGTGGGGTGGAGTGCAAAAAAATGATAGATTTAGGCCGAGATCTCTGTACTGTGGCGAATGTATGACATTGTTCTGCATTCTGTCCATCAACTGTGGTTTTTGCATTTTTCACCCTGAGTGGGATGGGTATGCTCAGGCTTGAGTCCCATGCTCTCCACACCACTGGATTCAAGCAAGCCGGGCTGAAGACGGCTGGAATGCCAGAAACCGGTCTTCTGAAGCTTGTTTCCGGTCCAGGGAAGGCATGGCTTGGCAGTGCGGGCTGGACTGTTCCCATGAGGCACAGGGTCAGACTGATTTGCATATGGCCATGTCTGAACTGGGGTGGTGTGGAGTGCAAGAAAACGATGGATTTAGGCCCAGATCTCTGTACTGGGGTGAATGTATGACATTGTTCTGCATTCTGTCCATCAACTGTTGATTTTGCATTTGTCACCCCGAGTGGGATGGGTATGATCAGACGTGAGTCCTATGCTCTCCACACCACTGGATTCAAGCAAGCCGGGCTGAAGACGGCTGGAATGGCAGAAACCGGTCCTCAGAAGCTTGTTTCCGGTACAGGGAAGGCATGGCTTGGCAGTTCGGGCTGGACTTTTCCCATCAAGGCACAGGGTCAGACTGATTTGCATATGACCATGTCTGAACTGGTGTGGTGTGGAGTGCAAAAAAACGATGGATTTAGGCCCAGATCTCTGTACTGTGGTGAATGTATGACATCGTTCTGCATTCTATCCATCAACTGTGGTTTTTGCATTTGTCACCCTGAGTGGGATGGGTATGCTCAGACGTAGGTCCCATGCTCTTCACACCACTGGATTCAAGCAAGCCGGGCTGAAGACGGCTGTAATGCCAGAAACAAGTCCTCGGAAGCTTGTTTTCGTTCCAGGGAAGGCATGGCTTGGCAGCTCGGGCTGGACTGTTCCCATCAAGGCACAGGGTCTGACTGATTTGCATATGGCCATGTTTGCACTGGGGTGGTGTGGGTGCAAAAAACCGATGGATTTAGGCCCAGATCTCTGTACTGGGGTGAATGTAAAACATTGTTCTGCATTCTGTCCATCAACTGTGGTTTTTTCATTTGTCACCCCGAGTGGGATGGTTATGCTCAGACGTGAGTCCCATGCTCTCCACACCACTGGATTCAAGCAAGCCGGGCTGAAGACGGCTGGAATGCCAGGAACGGGTCCTCGGAAGCTTGTTTCCTGTCCAGGAAAGGCATGTTTTGGCAGTTCGGGCTGGACTGTTCCCATGAGGAACAGGGTCAGACTGATTTGCATATGGCCATGTCTGCACTGGGGTGGTGTGGAGTGCAAACAAAACGATGGATTTAGGCCCAGATCTCTGTACTGGGGTGAATGTATGACATTGTTCTGCATTCTGTCCATCAACTGTGGTTTTTTCATTTGTCACCCCCAGTGGGATGGGTATGCTCAGACGTGAGTCCCATGCTCTCCAAACCACTGGATTCAAGCAAGCCAGCTGAAGGCGGCTGGAATGCCAGAAACCGGTCCTCGGAAGCTTGTTTCCCATCCAGGGAAGGCATGGCTTAGCAGTTCGGGCTGGACTGTTCCCATGAGGCACAGGGTCAGACTGATTTGCATATGACCATGTCTGAACTGGGGTGGTGTGGAGTGCAAAAAAATGATGGATTTAGGCCAAGATCTCTGTACTGGGGTGAATGTGTGACATTGTTCTGCATTCTGTCCATCAACTGTGGTTTTTGCATTTGTCACTCCGAGTGGGATGGGTATGCTCAGGCGTGAGTCCCATGCTCTCCACACCACTGGATTCAAGCAAGCCGGGCTGAAGATGGCTGGAATGCCAAAAAATGGTCCTCGGAAGCTTTTTTACGGTCCAGGAAAGGCATGGCTTGGCAGTTCGGACTGGACTGTTCCCATGAGGCACAGGGTCAGACTGATTTGCGTAGGGCCATGTCTGAACTGGGGTGGTGTGGAGTGCAAAAAAAATGATGGATTTAGGCCCAGATCTCTGTACTAGGTTGAATGTATGACATTATTCTGCATTCTGTCCATCAACTGAGGTTTTTGCATTTGTCAACCTGAGTGGGATGGGTATGCTCAGACGTGAGTCCCATGCTCTCCACACCACTGGATTCAAGCAAGCCGGGCTGAGGACGGCTGGAATGCAAGAAACCAGTCCTCGGAAGCTTGTTTCCGGTCCAGGGAAGGCATGGCTTGGCAGTTCGGGCTGGACTGTTCCCATGAGGCACAGGGTCAGACTGATTGGCATATGGCCATGTCTGAACTGGGGTGGTGTGGAGTGCAAAAAAACGATGGATTTAGGCCCAGATCTCTGTACTGGGATGAATGTATGACATTGTTCTGCATTCTGTCCATCAACTGTGGTTTTTGCATTTTTTTACCTCGAGTGGTATGGGTATGCTCCGACGTGAGTCCCATGCTCTCCACACCACTGGATTCAAGCAAGCCGGGCTGAAGACGGCTGGCATGCCACAAAATGGTCCTCGGAAGCTTTTTTGCGGTCCAGGAAAGGCATGGCTTGGTAATTCGGACTGGACTGTTCCCATGAGGCACGGGGTCAGACTGATTTGCATATGGCCATGTTTGCCCTGAGGTGGTGTGGAGTGCAAACAAAACAATGGATTTAGGCCCAGATCTCTGTACTGGGGTGAATGTATGACATTGTTCTGCATTCTGTCCATCAACTGTGGTTATTTCATTTGTCACCCCAAGTGGGATGGGTATGCTCAGACGTGATCTCCATGCTATCCACACCACTGGAATCAAGCATGCCAGGCTCAAGACGGCTGGAATGCCAGAAACCGGTCCTCGGAAGTTTGTTTCCGGTACAGGGAAGGCAATGCTTGGCAGTTCGGGCTGGACTGTTCCCATTAAGGCACAGGGTCACACTGATTTGCATATGGCCATGTTTGCACTGAGGTGGTGTGGAGTGCAAACAAAACGATGGATTTAGGCCCAGATCTCTGTACTGGGGTGAATGTATGACATTGTTCTGCATTCTGTCCATCAACTGTGGTTTTTTCATTTGTCACCCTGAGTGGGATGGGTATGCTCAGACGTGAGTCCCATGCTCTCCAAACCACTGGATTCAAGCAAGCCAGCTGAAGACGGCTGGAATGCCAGAAACCGGTCCTCTGAAGCTTGTTTCCCATCCAGGGAAGGCATGGCTTGGCAGTTCGGGCTGGACTGTTCCCATGAGGCACATGGTCAGACTTATTTGCATATGGCCATGTCTGAACTGGTGTGGGGTGGAGTGCAAAAAAATGATAGATTTAGGCCGAGATCTCTGTACTGTGGCGAATGTATGACATTGTTCTGCATTCTGTCCATCAACTGTGGTTTTTGCATTTTTCACCCTGAGTGGGATGGGTATGCTCAGGCTTGAGTCCCATGCTCTCCACACCACTGGATTCAAGCAAGCCGGGCTGAAGACGGCTGGAATGCCAGAAACCGGTCTTCTGAAGCTTGTTTCCGGTCCAGGGAAGGCATGGCTTGGCAGTGCGGGCTGGACTGTTCCCATGAGGCACAGGGTCAGACTGATTTGCATATGGCCATGTCTGAACTGGGGTGGTGTGGAGTGCAAGAAAACGATGGATTTAGGCCCAGATCTCTGTACTGGGGTGAATGTATGACATTGTTCTGCATTCTGTCCATCAACTGTTGATTTTGCATTTGTCACCCCGAGTGGGATGGGTATGATCAGACGTGAGTCCTCTGCTCTCCACACCACTGGATTCAAGCAAGCCGGGCTGAAGACGGCTGGAATGGCAGAAACCGGTCCTCAGAAGCTTGTTTCCGGTACAGGGAAGGCATGGCTTGGCAGTTCGGGCTGGACTGTTCCCATCAAGGCACAGGGTCAGACTGATTTGCATATGGCCTTGTCTGAACTGGTGTGGTGTGGAGTGCAAAAAAACGATGGATTTAGGCCCAGATCTCTGTACTGTGGTGAATGTATGACATTGTTCTGCATTCTATCCATCAACTGTGGTTTTTGCATTTGTCACCCTGAGTGGGATGGGTATGCTCAGACGTAGGTCCCATGCTCTTCACACCACTGGATTCAAGCAAGCCGGGCTGAAGACGGCTGTAATGCCAGAAACAAGTCCTCGGAAGCTTGTTTCCGGTCCAGGGAAGGCATGTCTTGGCAGTTTTGGCTGGACTGTTCCCATGGGGCACAGGGTCAGATTGATGTGCATATGACCATGTCTTAACTGGGGTGGTGTGGAGTGCAAAAAAATGATGGATTTAGGCCAAGATCTCTGTACTGGGGTGAATGTGTGACATTGTTCTGCATTCTGTCCATCAACTGTGGTTTTTGCATTTGTCACTCCGAGTGGGATGGGTATGCTCAGACGTGAGTCCCATGCTCTCCACACCACTGGATTCAAGAAAGCCGGGCTGAAGATGGCTGGAATGCCAAAAAATGGTCCTCAGAAGCTTTTTTACGGTCCAGGAAAGGCATGGCTTGGCAGTTCGGACTGGACTGTTCCCATGAGGCACAGGGTCAGACTGATTTGCGTAGGGCCATGTCTGAACTGGGGTGGTGTGGAGTCCAAAAAAAATGATGGATTTAGGCCCAGATCTCTGTACTAGGTTGAATGTATGACATTATTCTGCATTCTGTCCATCAACTGAGGTTTTTGCATTTGTCACCCTGAGTGGGATGGGTATGCTCAGACGTGAGTCCCATGCTCTCCACACCACTGGATTCAAGCAAGCCGGGCTGAGGACGGCTGGAATGCAAGAAACCAGTCCTCGGAAGCTTTTTTACGGTCCAGGGAAGGTATGGCTTGGCAGTTCGGGCTGGACTGTTCCCATGAGGCACATGGTCAGACTGATTTGCATATGGCCATGTCTGAACTGGGGTGGTGTGGAGTGCAAAAAAATGATAGATTTAGGCCCAGATCTCTGTACTGGGGCGAATGTATGACATTGTTCTGCATTCTGTCCATCAACTGTGGTTTTTGCATTTGTCACCCTGAGTGGGATGGGTATGCTCAGGCGTGAGTCCCATGCTCTCCACACCACTGGATTCAAGCAAGCCGGGCTGAAGACGGCTGGAATGCCAGAAACCGGTCCTCGGAAGCTTGTTTCCAGTCCAGGGAAGGCACGGCTTGGCAGTACGGGCTGGACTGTTCCCATGAGGCACAGGGTCAGACTGATTTGCATATGGCCATGTCTGAACTGGGGTGGTGTGGAGTGCAAGAAAACGATGGATTTAGGCCCAGATCTCTGTACTGGGGTGAATGTATGACATTGTTCTGCATTCTGTCCATCAACTGTGGATTTTGCATTTGTCACCCCGAGTGGGATGGGTATGATCAGACGTGAGTCCTATGCTCTCCACACCACTGGATTCAAGCAAGCCGGGCTGAAGACGGCTGGAATGGCAGAAACCGGTCCTCGGAAGCTTGTTTCCGGTGCAGGGAAGGCATGGCTTGGCAGTTCAGGCTGGACTGTTCCCATCAAGGCACAGGGTCAGACTGATTTGCATATGGCCATGTCTGAACTGGTGTGGTGTGGAGTGCAAAAAAAATGATGGATTTAGGCCCAGATCTCTGTACTGTGGTGAATGTATGACATTGTTCTGCATTCTGTCCATCAACTGTGGTTTTTGCATTTGTCACCCTGAGCGGGATGGGTATGCTCAGACGTGAGTCCCATGCTCTTCACACCACTGGATTCAAGCAAGCCGGGCTAAAGACAGCTGTAATGCCAGAAACCGGTCCTTGGAAGCTTGTTTTCGGTCCAGGGAAGGCATGGCTTGGCAGTTCGGGCTGGACTGTTCCCATGAGGCACAGGGTCAGACTGATTTGCATATGACCATGTCTGAACTGGGGTGGTGTGGATTGCAAAAAAACAATGGATTTAGGCCAAGATCTCTGTACTGGGGTGAATGTGTGACATTGTTCTGCATTCTGTCCATCAACGGGTGTTTTTGCATTTGTCACTCCGAGTGGGATGGGTATGCTCAGACGTGAGTCCCATGCTCTCCACACCACTGGATTCAAGCAAGCCAGGCTGAAGATGGCTGGAATGCCACAAAATGGTCCTTGGAAGCTTTTTTACGGTCCAGGAAAGGCATGGCTTGGTAGTTCGGACTAGACTGTTCCCATGAGGCACAGGGTCAGACTGATTTGCGTATGGCCATGTCTGAACTGGGGTGGTGTGGAGTGCAAAAAAAATGATGGATTTAGGCCCAGATCTCTGTACTGGGGTGAATGTATGACATTGTTCTGCATTCTGTCCATCAACTGTGGTTATTTCATGTGTCACCCCAAGTGGGATGGGTATGCTCATACGTGATCTCCATGCTATCCACACCACTGGATTCAAGCATGCCAGGCTGAAGACGGCTGGAATGCCAGAAACTGGTCCTCGGAAGCTTGTTTCCGGTCCAGGGAAGGCATGGCTTGGCAGTTCGGGCTGGACTGTTCCAATTAAGGCACAGGGTCAGACTGATTTGCATATGGCCATGTTTGCACTGGGGTGGTGTGGAGTGCAAAAAAACGATGGATTTAGGCCCAGATATCTGTACTGGGGTGAATGTATGACATTGTTCTGCATTCTGTCCATCAACTGTGGTTTTTGCATTTGTCACCCGAGTGGGATTGTTATGCTCAGACGTGAGTCCCATGCTCTCCACACCACTGGATTCAAGCAAGCCAGGCTGAAGACGGCTGGAATGCCAGAAACCGGTCCTCGGAAGCTTGTTTCCGGTCCAGGGAAGGCATGGCTTGGCAGTTCGGGCTGGACTATTTCCATGAGGCACAGGGTCAGACTGATTGGCATATGGCCGTGTCTGAACTGGGGTGGTGTGTAGTGCAAAAAAAATGATGGATTTAGGCCCAGATCTCTGTACTGGGGTGAATGTATGACATTGTTCTGCATTCTGTCCATCAACTGTGGTTATTTCATGTGTCACCCCAAGTGGGATGGGTATGCTCAGACGTGATCTCCATGCTATCCACACCACTGGATTCAAGCATGCCAGGCTGAAGACGGCTGGAATGCCAGAAACTGGTCCTCGGAAGCTTGTTTCCGGTCCAGGGAAGGCATGGCTTGGCAGTTCGGGCTGGACTGTTCCAATTAAGGCACAGGGTCAGACTGATTTGCATATGGCCATGTTTGCACTGGGGTGGTGTGGAGTGCAAAAAAATGATGGATTTAGGCCCTGATATCTGTACTGGGGTGAATGTATGACATTGTTCTGCATTCTGTCCATCAACTGTGGTTTTTGCATTTGTCACCCGAGTGGGATTGTTATGCTCAGACGTGAGTCCCATGCTCTCCACACCACTGGATTCAAGCAAGCCAGGCTGAAGACGGTTGGAATGCCAGAAACCGGTCCTCGGAAGCTTGTTTCCGGTCCAGGGAAGGCATGGCTTGGCAGTTCCGGCTGGACTATTTCCATGAGGCACAGGGTCAGACTGATTTGCATATGGCCGTGTCTGAACTGGGGTGGTGTGTAGTGCAAAAAAACAATCGATTTAGACCCAGATCTCTGTACTGGGGTGATTGTATGACATTGTTCTGTGGTTTTTGCATTTGTCACCCCGAGTGGGATGGGTATGCTCAGACGTGAGTCCCATGCAACCTGTACCCCCGTCCCCTACTCCACTCACTCCGTAATTAGGACATTACAGTGTTTAACTATGCTGACGATTTGCAGATCATTTTCCCACTCAACTCCCCCAATGCAATAGACAATTTTCACTCTGCCATGCTTCACATCCAAGATTGGATGAATTCCAACCAATTGAATCTAAACCCCGGGAAAACCGAGCTCCTTCTCCCAGGCTCCAGCTTCTCCTCCTGGGGCACCCAGTTCTGGCCTCACAAACTGGGACCCCCGCCGACCCCTTCCACCTCTGTAAAAAGCCTCGGCGTAATAATGGACGCCGATCTCTCCCTCCGACCTCATATTAGCTCCGTGATTTCATCCTGCTCCTTCCAGCTCAGAAAGATCCGGAAGGTCAGCCATCTGCTTCCCACACCTGCATTGACTCAGGTTATCATCTCTCTTGTGCTCTCCCGTTTGGACTTTTCCAACAGCATTTATCACGGACTTCCCAAAACCCTTCTCCACCGCCTTCAGGTGATCCAAAACCAGGCAGCCCGGATCATCTTTAAATCTCCAAAATGGCAATCTGCCAGACCTATGATGTACAAACTCCACTGGCTACCAATCGAACAAAGGGTGGCCTTCAAGCTGGGCTGTCTCACATACAAAGCCATGAATTGCCCCAGTCCTGCCTTCCTGATCTCCCTGATCACCCGCTACTGTCCAAACCGCAACCTCCGCTCTACCCATCTCAAATCATTCACCACACCCAAAACTAGAACTAACAAATTCGGTGGACGAAGTTTCGCCTTTCTGGCCCCAAAATTTTGGAACTCCCTTCCAATGAACATCAAATCAAGCAGCACCCTCCTTCATTTAGGAAGTTGCTAAAAACCTTTCTCTTTTCCCCACCCTGCTAACCCTGCACTAAACCTCAGCTCCGGAATTCGATGTCTTATAGCGCCAGGAAACCCATGGTGTCAGCGCTCTCTACAAATTTCATTTAATAATAATAATAATAATGCTCTACACACCACTGGATTCAAGCAAGCCAGGCTGAAGACGGCTGGAATGCCAGAAAGAAGCTTGTTTCCGGTCCAGGGAAGGCATAGCTTGGCGGCTCAGGCTGGACTGTTCCCATGAGGCACAGGGTCAGACTGATTTGCATATGGTTATGTCTGAACTGGGGTGGTGTGGAGTGCAAAAAAACAATGGATTTAGGCACAGATCTCTGTACTGGGGTGAATGTATGATATTGTTCTGCATTCTGTCCATCAACTGTGGTTTTTGCATTTGTCACCCTGATGGGTATGCTCAGATGTGAGTCCCATGCTCTTCACACCACTGGATTCAAGCAAGCTGGGCTGAAGACAGCTGGAATGCCAGAAACCGGTCCTCGGAAGCTTGTTCCCGGTCCAGGAAAGGCATGTCTTGGCAGTTCAGGCTGGACTGTTCCCATAAGGCACAGGGTCAGACTGCTTTGCATATGGCCATGTCTGAACTGGGGTGGTGTGGAGTGCAAAAAAACGATGGTTTTAGGCCCAGATCTCTGTACTGGGGTGAATGTATGACATTGTTCTGCATTCTGTCCATCAACTGTGGTTTTTGCTACTGCAAGTGTGACATGTTAAAATAAGCAGGGATATTATAAAATATGTTTTGCCCTGGAGAGGGAAGAAGCTATCAATCTTGTTTTTCCTTCTGTAGTGCATTAGCTCCATCAGCTGACATTGGAAGGATTCATTAAACTTTAATAAAGTCTAAATATTAATGAACAGTGTCAAAATAAAAGATGGAATACTCCAATAACTTGCCACGGTTAGATTCATTATAACTATGACAGAAAAGAAGTTATAGAACTTGTTTTTCTGATGTGTGTGAATCTAGCTTTGCAACAGCCTCTCCTAATTGGCCAGCCTTTGACAGGCTGATCCAAGCTGCTCTGGTGAGGTGTGAGTTGGCCTGCATTGAGAAAGGGATATCTGGTAAGAAGAAATCTGCAGCTGCAGTGCACTCTTCTTCAAAGAGCATAAAACAACTAGTACAGGACTCAGGCCCACCCCCACATCCTGCACCTTAAGCCAGCTGTTAGCCCCTGTAATTGCATTAGCAGAGGGGCTGGAAGGGGAGGCTTAGGGAATGTTAGCCAGACTTGTAAGTTGTCTTAGCCAGACCTAAAGCTCCTGGAAATATTTTCTTTATTTTGTTTTTTGAAGAACAATGCTTTCTGGGACATGAATATCCACTTCAACGCTCCTGGAATTCCCCGATGTTGGGGCGAATTCCACGCGATATTAACATGGAGAAATTCACCAAAAAAAACAGAGGTTTCAGGGATGTTATAGTTAGTTGAACATTTGACTCATATAAACCAGAGAAATTCGCTTGTTATAGTAAGTATGGGCGGAAAATTAGTTCCGCTCGTGGAATTTACGAACTTTTGGCAATTTCGCGAATCGCACGAAATTGCCCAAAAGTCCGCAATTCACGAGTTGGCGGATTTTTTTTCTTGTTCGCTGATACGTTTTCCTCCCTGTTCGCGTTTGTTGCGAGATTTTGGTAGCGTGCCGAGCGAACAAGTCATTGCGACAGTAAAAACAAGAAATTGCGAACGCGAACACATCATTGCGACCCGAAACAGGAAATTGTGAACACGTCATTGCGACCAGAAACAGGAAAAAAGCATCGCTAGCAGACTGGTTAAGTGGAAAAACATGTTCGCGAATGTTGCGACCGCATGCGCAAGTTCTCGTTCCCGAACTGGTAAAAAAATCTCTCAAACTCGCCCCAAAATTTTATACGCAAGCTTTCAGAATTTGGCGGATTTTTGCAAAACGCGATTACGAACTCACGCAAATTCAGATATCACGAATTCGCGAATTCCGCCCATGCTTATGTTATAGTTAGTTGTGCTAACTATAACTGGCGCACCGCTATGCACTCGTGATGATGTTGCATATTATATCACTCATGACATGGTCAGTGACATCACTGATGATATCACTGATGACATCTCAAATTACATCACTGATGGCATCATCCAGTGAATGTGTATTGAAGAATAAGTGAATTTACAACTGCCTGAATGGATTATTTAGTAGCAGCATGACTGACTGTATAAGTGAGTGATTGAATGTGTCTTACTGCATACATGGGTTAGTGACTAAACTGTGTGAAAGTCTGTATTAGTCTCTCAGTTGGTGTGGCATATTCTGCCTTAAAACATATGTAGTTACTCACACATATTCCACTGAGACACCAGTTATAGTTAGCTGGAAATTTTACAGACATAAAACCATTGAAATTCCCACGTTATAGTTAGTTGGACTCACTATAACTTGCGTGCCTGCAATGCACTGCTGATGACGTCACATATTACATCACTCATGACATGGTCAGTGACAACACTCATGACATCACTGATGACACCATCCTTGTGACAGAGTGACAGACCTCCTTTCAGTATAATGTAACCCTTGAAACACATATTCAAAAATAGAAACTAACATTTTCAAAAAAAATGGAGATTCCCATACCAGTTACAATAACCAATTCAGTAATTCCACCATCTATATACACATCCACTCATTCACCAGCAGTTCTATATAGTCAATCATACATATACTCACTCATCATATGTAGTGACACACCTATACATCCTGTTACACACCGACAGTCATCCAAACGTTACTCACACACATACTCACACATGCAAATAAACTATTGAACATCCATTTATTTGCATATACAACTATACACACACTACCACCTTACTTCTAAGGAAACTTACACATACTTACTCTCTTAAACAATCACTTATACAAATACATACTTATTTAAATAGGAACTCTTACAATCTCTCACTCGCACATATACTCACTTATATACATCAATAATCACATATACTAGATTAAAACATGTGTTGTTACTGATAAAGACACTAGTGAGACAGTCATTCACTCACTAACACACACACATATACACACTCATCCACGCATACAGTCCTGCACATATGCTGTCTTCAAAACACATACAACCAGTGAATCAGTCATTGATGCATCTATGTGCTAAGTAATACCCCCACCAAACCATACAGGCACTCATACTGATACTAAAAAAAATCTAATAACCCATATACAAACATATGTAGCTACTCACCAACCCATGCAGCCACTTATACACAAAGTGAAACTCTGATACATATATTTAAATATTTATGTGTATGTATATTTATATATACATACATACATATATAAACATATATAATCTGTATAGCTATATAAATACACATATAAATGCATGAAAGTTTAAAAAAACACTAATAAAAGCAAAGCTAAAAAGCCACCTCCTTACAAACAGAATGGCTTTAACTTAAACGAGGGCGAGATCTATTGCATTTTCAATGCTTGTTTACTTTGGTTCCATCAAGAAGGCATTCAGATGTGTCACACATTTGCCATAAATTCTGAATGTTAGCACTCTAGTTGCTCATTAGATCACTGTAGTAAAGCTACTGCTCACCAGGGAAGTCTGCTGCTGGTATTCAAAGTGCATGTTTCAGAGGATTTGAGAAGTCACTCAAAATGTGCCCTCATTTTTTTTTCTGCAGCACTAATCATACTTTCTATGGCAAAATATACCCCCTCATTTTGTTCCTTTTTAAATTAAATGTTTTAAGAGTTACCACTTTATTCCAATCAAGATGGCTTCAGGTGTGCCATACCTTTGTAATAAGTAGGACTGTTAGCGCTCTAGTTGTTCTTTAGAACACTCTGGGACATTCTGTCATTGGGCTATACTTGGGCTACATCTGGGTGATATTTGGGCTACATTTGGGCTCTTTTGTCTCTGGTGGCCATCTTGGGAGACTGCATGTCAGAATTTTTTAATGAAATAGAAGAGGATTTGAGAAGTCACTCAAAATGTGTCCTAATTTTTCTTTCTGTAGCACTAATAATACTTGAAGGAGATCCCCTGACTGCTGCTGCTGTTCTGCAAATAAAGGATGAAACTGACGCCGCGTGGGTGTCTTCAATTGCTGAGCGCAAGTTGTTTTGAATAGATGGTGGCTGGCTTCGGGTCACGGAGACCACCCCACCGCTGCCTGCAGATCCGTGTGTTTGTGGACACAAACACAATAAACGGAGCGGCGTTCCCTGCAGAAACAGCACAAGGTAAGCTACGGCCATGAGTATCTAAGGACTAACAAACCCTATGGGAAACACGAATTGAAGGTGAATGCAAGCGGCTTCCACTATGGCTATTACTTCCCAAGACTACAAGACCCACAATGCTTGGTAGCTGACACGCCCAGATGGGCGGTGCCGACATACAACATCACCTGTGAAAACTGTGGCTGCCTGCCTTACCTCATTATACACCGAGCCATGATTAAGGAAGGTTCTTCTGAAACGCGTAGGCAATATGGCTGAGATACCCGCCACCCCCTCTCAACACAATCCCCAAGAATTGGGAAACCGGAAACAGTTCTTGAACTTTTGGAAGGCGGGAAGGGAGTTACCCTTCCCGGCCGTATTTATTAAAATATGAAACAAAATCAAAACATTAAAATAACAGTTTCATATCATGTACAATTTCATATCCACATTACGATGTTTGGCTAACCTTAACATATATCTAATACAAAGGTTCTCCTAGCCGATACTAACATCCTTACAAAATGCATTTCAAATTGAAATTGTACATCCTAACGTTAAGGGCCAACGGCAAGGTCGTAACCGGTGTCAGATCCCTAAACCAGAACTCCCCCCTCACTTGTGAGGGGCGGCCGCACAGAGGACTGTACCTCGTGTGCCATACCAATTTCCCTTGTCTTGACGGGGGCCCCTGTTAACTCGACGCCATGTACGTGGTCGTCCGAGGACTCGTGTGAGGTGTCTAGAAGGTAGCGTAGACCCCCCTCCCCACCTTACACAACTTACCACATCTGCCGTCGCAGATGTCCTGGCCCGAGAAATTCCCAGGAGGGGCCCGTAGCCCCTCCTATCCAGGGAGGGGCCTTGACCGCCTTCCCTTTCCTTTAGGCGTCCCGTCCTTTAGAAGGGACCGCCTACCCGTTGAGGGGCCAATGGCCACCTCCCCCCGGGCGCTCCCATCCGTAATGGGTGACGCCCCCCCCTAGGGATCTTCCAATGACTGCTCACCGATCATGACCTTACCGCCCGACCAAACAATAAATACAACAAGGCTAATGACTAAAAAGCAAGAGACATTCCTACCTAAAACAGATCACGTCTCAACCTAAAACATTCAAAACGTTACTAATCACTCTGATGAAAGTTTTTTAATATAGCATACCGCACAGAGTTATCAACTTTATTGCAACAGAATCATGAACTTTATTCAGAAACAACCTGTAAGAAAAAACTACTACGTAAAAACGAACTTTATACCATAACAACTTGCTGTCTTCAGGGGATGGTGGGTGGGTTAAAAAAATGGCTCTTCGTTCCGTCTCGAGCTCACGTGCAGCGAGGAGGTGCAGCTTCGGAGCACAGGAACAAGAGGATGCTTCCATGGCTTGCGGCTCCTCTTATTCTTCTCTGGGCGGGCGTGAACCCGCCTCCTCCCGCCTCCCGGGGCGTGGCGGACGGCTTCGGTGTCTAGGACAACCCACTCTTGGGCGGGAAAGAGCGCGCCCCGGCTACGCCGCTTCGGGCATACCAGCCGAGACGCGCCTCCCGCCCAAAATGGCTTCCCGGGGGGATCGGAGTACTCCACCATACGTTCGGGGGGACTGATTGGTCGCCCCTTTCCATATGGCTGAGATACCCGCCACCCCCTCTCAACACAATCCCCAAGAATTGGGAAACCGGAAACAGTTCTTGAACTTTTGGAAGGCGGGAAGGGAGTTACCCTTCCCGGCCGTATTTATTAAAATATGAAACAAAATCAAAACATTAAAATAACAGTTTCATATCATGTACAATTTCATATCCACATTACGATGTTTGGCTAACCTTAACATATATCTAATACAAAGGTTCTCCTAGCCGATACTAACATCCTTACAAAATGCATTTCAAATTGAAATTGTACATCCTAACGTTAAGGGCCAACGGCAAGGTCGTAACCGGTGTCAGATCCCTAAACCAGAACTCCCCCCTCACTTGTGAGGGGCGGCCGCACAGAGGACTGTACCTCGTGTGCCATACCAATTTCCCTTGTCTTGACGGGGGCCCCTGTTAACTCGACGCCATGTACGTGGTCGTCCGAGGACTCGTGTGAGGTGTCTAGAAGGTAGCGTAGACCCCCCTCCCCACCTTACACAACTTACCACATCTGCCATCGCAGATGTCCTGGCCCCGGGAAATTCCCAGGAGGGGCCCGTAGCCCCTCCTATCCAGGGAGGGGCCTTGACCGCCTTCCCTTTCCTTTAGGCGTCCCGTCCTTTAGAAGGGACCGCCTCCCCGTTGAGGGGCCAATGGCCACCTCCCCCCGGGCGCTCCCATCTGTAATGGGTGACGCCCCCCCTAGGGATCTTCCAATGACTGCTCACCGATCATGACCTTACCGCCACAGGACGGATAGTTGACCGGCTATCCGGACCCCCCACACACTCCTACCTAAAGGTCATGCTGCAAACTCCTTAACCAGGCTACGAGGTCTCCTATGAGTAAAGAATTCCCCACCCGGGACAAATGGACCCCATCCTCCAGATACATACTGTCTCCCCTGATACAACCATGAGGAATCGAATGCAATGTACTGGTGCGGAACAGTCTACCAAGCTTGTTATTAATCTTTTTCACAGAATGATTTATAGCAGACACTGAATTAGCCCCCCGCCACACCTTTCGTGGAATCATATGGGACCATGCAATTGTGCACCCTGGAACCCTCCTCGCCAACCAACTTACTGTGGATAGTATCGCCTCGAGAAGCAGTCGTCTACCAGTGGTCACCAAATCATTGCCCCCAAGATGTACTATGATTATAGCTGGCGGTGACCTTGTCCGCCCTAACAAACCCTCAAGAAAAGATTGAAAGTGGTCAATACAGAGCCCGCCCCTTCCGTAGAAGGTCACCCTGTACCCGTATTCCCCAGCTGTGTGAATCATGTCACCTGCTTTGAATACGTCCCCGGCACGCCTCACGTATGAGTGGCCCACGACCCACACCACTTTTTCATCAGCCGGTGATCTCTGACCGCTGGTTCCCAGGTGTCGGGCCGACTGCACAGTCCGCCCCGCCTCGTAGGTTTGCGACACTGTAACCAAACAAAACAAGAAGCGTGAGTACATGATATCAGCTTCACAACATGTGCAATCGCACATATCTTTTGTAACAATTCGAGGACCAACGCCCCAACTGTTTCACTTTTTCAACACTCAGACCCTTGGCTGTAGCCTCTGTAGCAGCCCCTATCCGAAAGGAATGGGTCCCAAACTCGCCCGGGTTCAGGCCCGCAGCCGAGATTGCCATTGCAAGCACCCGCTGGAACTGAAACCTCGTCAGTGGGGTGGCATCTGCATGTCTCAGCAAGGTCCCTCCCCATGATGCCGCCCTTTGCGCCAAATATTCCTCGACACATGCAACTGGGCACATGGGAGATCCGGGGATCCGCTGGACTACTACACTATCCCCGACCGCGCCTTGATCGGTTTTGGACCTGACAAACGAGACAATCATTGTCTCCCCCTTTACTTGAACGTGCTCTCGGCACAGTCCACCCCCCGTATCCTGCTTATTCTTTGCCACCAGTTCGCTTACCCGCATAGCCCCATGAAATGCTAATGAAAAAGCGGCCCGGAATAACACTGTTTCCGCCTGGGATGAACAAGTAGCAGGAAGTACGGACAGTAATAGGGCCAACCTATCCAGACCTATCGGGTGCCTAACATCTACTCTGCGACCCTCAAGGCGTTGCCACCCGCGCAGCTCTTTCTGTACCACAAAAGACGCTGTAGGGTCCTGGATCCCATGAGCCCGCGCCATAAAGGAAATGGCAGCCCGATGCCTCAGGGCCGTGGCCACCGATTTACCTGCCCTGCGTAGAGACAGTAAAAACTCTATGACAAATTCTTCCTGACCCCAATGCTCTCCCCTAGCTGAACCCAAAAAGGACAAATAGGAACGGAATGCCCCTTCATATGCCTTCCTTGTCCTGGGTGCTAAACTCTCTCCCACGAGGTTTTGTAGTTCGGGGCACCGAAAGACCAGAGAGCTTCGGGAAATGGTGCCGCCACCGGGTCCGCTGTGGGCAGAAAACCCCAGAAGGCCTGCATACGGAAACGAGAAAGCGCATCAGCAGCCTGATTCAGCACTCCTGGCACATGCCTCGCTCTAAAGAGCACGTTCAATTGCATACTTAGTAAAACAATTTCCTTGAGCAACCGCAAAACCCATTTGCATCGTGCTGCCTGACTATTGATACACTCAACCACGGTCATGTTATCAGACCAGAACACCACAGAGTGATCCCTAAACCCCTCAGGCCATGTTTTCAAGGCCACCAGAATAGGGAACAGTTCGAGAAAGGCAATGTTACTTGTCAGCCCACTCTCGTGCCACCATGACGGCCACGTTTGAGCCGACCAGTGATTGCCAAATATGGCGCCAAAGCCTATACTCCCTGCCGAATCTGTCCACAGCCCCAACTCTTCGGAGGACACCGCCGGTTTCGTCCAGACAACACGACCATTGAAATCCGCCAAGAATGCCAACCAAATGCGCATGTCCTGACGAATCTCGGCCGAGAGTCTCGTGCGGTGATGCCCCTCCTTAAGACCGACCATGGATTGTGCAATCGAGCGGGAAAAGGGGCGGGCCATCGGCATTATCCTAAGGGCAAAATTCAACTGGCCCACAGTCTGCTGCAATTGATGCAAGCTCACCTTAGTTTCTCTAATACATGCTTCCAGTGAAGCCCTGAATTTCCGCACCTTTTCTACTGGCAAGCGGAAGCAACCTTCTTCGGAATCGAGCTCTATTCCAAGAAACTCGAGGGAAGTTGAGGGCCCCACAGTCTTACCTGGTGCCAATGGCACACCGAACAGACTCATCAAATCACAAAATTCTTTAAGTGCCTGTTCACATTCTGTGTCCCTGGCTGCCCCCAGAAACAGGAAATCGTCTAGATAATGCATGACATGTTGAAAACCCGTAATCCTTGTGAATGCCCATTGCAGAAAACAACTGAATTTTTCAAAATAAGCACACGATATGGAACAGCCCATTGGCATACATTTATCCATGTAATAGCGTCCCTGAAACATGAAGCCCAGAAGACGCTGATCGTCTGGGTGTACCGGGAGCAACCGGAACGCGGACTCAATGTCAGATTTGGCCATCAGCGCTCCGGGCCCCAGGCGATTCAACATGGCGACCGCATCGTCGAAGGATGCGTACCGCACCGAACAAAGCTCTGGGTCTATTGCATCATTAACTGACAAATCCCTCGGGGCTGACAAATTATGTATTAGTCTAAACTCACCCGGGTCCTTCTTGGGGACCACTCCCAATGGCGAACAAACAAAATTAGGAACTGGTGGCGTGTTGAATGGTCCTGCCACCCGACCCGGGCTACTTCTTTCCAAATCTTTGCTTGCACCACTGCCGTATTATGCAGGACCGAAAGTTGGTTCCTACATTGTGCTTTACCCTGAAAATTCCCCACCGGGATGCGGAAACCGTAAGAAAACCCATCTCGCAGCACCCCAGCGGAGACATGATCAGGGTATTCGTTGAGCCAAGGAATCATTGCCATGGTATCCACCGGTGTAGGTAAAGCCGCCCTTCGGACTATGTCAGACCTGTTTGGCGCTTCCCCTACTGCCGTTATCACCAGTTTTGGCTCTGCACATGGTCTTGGGATGCGAAGACTGTCCACACCCCCCACATTCATGTCTAAACTTGCATGACCCGTGGGGCCTCGTACACTTTCCCTTGTTAAAGTTCCAGCATACCCCTTTTTTACCTGTATTGCCGTTCGGCTTTGGGTGATGCTCGTTACTTGCTCCCGTCCGAAAGGGCGCCCCGGATGATTGGCGGGAAAGTTCACCCCCGCTCCCCCCCAACAATGGCACCTTCAGCATGCCTGATTGTTCCATCCTTTGCCAAGAAATGGAGTCATAACAATCCCACGTCAGAGATGCATCAAACTCTTTGGACTTACGAAAGATATTATCATAACAAAACCACTCATTGCCCCCATATGTCTGCGAAAATTCCATAATACGTGACTGGTACACAGGTAACTCGGTCAACAAATCGGGTCTCCGTTCCCCCATAATCGAAGTGAATATGCTAAATGCTCTACCCCAGTTACCTATCGTCTCATCGACTCTAAAGGCGGCCATTTTTGCGCGCCAAACACTCGGATGCATGAGTTCCTTCTGAACTTTCACATACTCGATCTCATAGTGGTCGGTTAGTAAGGAGAACATGTTTACATATTTCTCAGCCCATATCCGTTCTTTTAACTCCATCGGAATATGCTGAGCCAATCTCTCCCTTCTCGAGGGTACCGACCCCTTCCCCGCAATCGGCATTAGCTGCTTACCTGAGCTAGAAGCTGTGACTGCTGTTGTTGCCGAACTTGTGCCTGCTGCGGGTTGCTCTACTGGAGCCTGCGGGGAAATAAAAGGACAAGGAGGTTTCGCGGCCTCTTGAGACTGCCGTAACTGCCTCATTAATTGCTTGGCTTCCTCAGCCGTGTCCCCCGGGACCGCGGGACGCCCGCTGCTATTACCCAGCCATGCCGCCAATTGAGCGGCCAATTCCGGGGGCATGTCCCCTTCGTCCACTGGGGTAACCACAACGGGGATCTGCTGACCCTCAGCAGGAGCCGGTGCGGGAATCTCCGCTGGTCTAGGAGGGCTCATCGGGGGAGCCTCCGGAACTGGGGCCTCGTCTTCGTTCGACCCATTCCTGGCCCTCTTCCTTCTGCCGGCCGGGGCCTCCGTCGGATTGGGTCTCTTTGGCCTTCCCGCACCGTCCCTGGCCGCCATTTTCCTTTTCATCTCTGCCATGTCCTTCATCAACATCCGGAGCATCTGGTCAGTGCTGACCTTCTTTGCGACTCTTTTGCCCGGCATGATTTGTAGCGCTAGGAGAGAAAAAAGAGAGAAATTACAAATTTCAAAAAATGGCTCTTCGTTCCGTCTCAAGCTCACGTGCAGCGAGGAGGTGCAGCTTCGGAGCACAGGAACAAGAGGATGCTTCCATGGCTTGCGGCTCCTCTTATTCTTCTCTGGGCGGGCGTGAACCCGCCTCCTCCCGCCTCCCGGGGCGTGGCAGACGGCTTCGGTGTCTAGGACAACCCACTCTTGGGCGGGAAAGAGCGCGCCCCGGCTACGCCGCTTCGGGCATACCAGCCGAGACGCGCCTCCCGCCCAAAATGGCTTCCCGGGGGGATCGGAGTACTCCACCATACGTTCGGGGGGACCGATTGGTCGCCCCTTTCCATATGGCTGAGATACCCGCCACCCCCTCTCAACACAATCCCCAAGAATTGGGAAACCGGAAACAGTTCTTGAACTTTTGGAAGGCGGGAAGGGAGTTACCCTTCCCGGCCGTATTTATTAAAATATGAAACAAAATCAAAACATTAAAATAACAGTTTCATATCATGTACAATTTCATATCCACATTACGATGTTTGGCTAACCTTAACATATATCTAATACAAAGGTTCTCCTAGCCGATACTAACATCCTTACAAAATGCATTTCAAATTGAAATTGTACATCCTAACGTTAAGGGCCAACGGCAAGGTCGTAACCGGTGTCAGATACCTAAACCAGAACTCCCCCCTCACTTGTGAGGGGCGGCCGCACAGAGGACTGTACCTCGTGTGCCATACCAATTTCCCTTGTCTTGACGGGGGCCCCTGTTAACTCGACGCCATGTACGTGGTCGTCCGAGGACTCGTGTGAGGTGTCTAGAAGGTAGCGTAGACCCCCCTCCCCACCTTACACAACTTACCACATCTGCCATCGCAGATGTCCTGGCCCCGGGAAATTCCCAGGAGGGGCCCGTAGCCCCTCCTATCCAGGGAGGGGCCTTGACCGCCTTCCCTTTCCTTTAGGCATCCCGTCCTTTAGAAGGGACCGCCTCCCCGTTGAGGGGCCAATGGCCACCTCCCCCCGGGCGCTCCCATCTGTAATGGGTGACGCCGCCCCTAGGGATCTTCCAATGACTGCTCACCGATCATGACCTTACCGCCACAGGCCGGATAGTTGACCGGCTATCCGGACCCCCCACACACTCCTACCTAAAGGTCATGCTGCAAACTCCTTAACCAGGCTACGAGGTCTCCTATGAGTAATGAATTCCCCACCCGGGACAAATGGACCCCATCCTCCAGATACATACTGTCTCCCCTGATACAACCATGAGGAATCGAATGCAATGTACTGGTGCGGAACAGTCTACCAAGCTTGTTATTAATCTTTTTCACAGAATGATTTATAGCAGACACTGAATTAGCCCCCCGCCACACCTTTCGTGGAATCATATGGGACCATGCAATTGTGCACCCTGGAACCCTCCTCGCCAACCAACTTACTGT
The DNA here is from genome assembly GCF_964263255.1 of Lissotriton vulgaris. NCBI lineage: Eukaryota > Metazoa > Chordata > Amphibia > Caudata > Salamandridae > Lissotriton > Lissotriton vulgaris. Next base: position 355,739 of record NW_028252532.1, read on the forward strand.
GGATAGTATCGCCTCGAGAAGCAGTCGTCTACCAGTGGTCACCAAATCATTGCCCCCAAGATGTACTATGATTATAGCTGGCGGTGACCTTGTCCGCCCTAACAAACCCTCAAGAAAAGATTGAAAGTGGTCAATACAGAGCCCGCCCCTTCCGTAGAAGGTCACCCTGTACCCGTATTCCCCAGCTGTGTGAATCATGTCACCTGCTTTGAATACGTCCCCGGCACGCCTCACGTATGAGTGGCCCACGACCCACACCACTTTTTCATCAGCCGGTGATCTCTGACCGCTGGTTCCCAGGTGTCGGGCCGACTGCACAGTCCGCCCCGCCTCGTAGGTTTGCGACACTGTAACCAAACAAAACAAGAAGCGTGAGTACATGATATCAGCTTCACAACATGTGCAATCGCACATATCTTTTGTAACAATTCGAGGACCAACGCCCCAACTGTTTCACTTTTTCAACACTCAGAACCTTGTCTGTAGCCTCTGTAGCAGCCCCTATCCGAAAGGAATGGGTCCCAAACTCGCCCGGGTTCAGGCCCGCAGCCGAGATTGCCATTGCAAGCACCCGCTGGAACTGAAACCTCGTCAGTGGGGTGGCATCTGCATGTCTCAGCAAGGTCCCCCCCCATGATGCCGCCCTTTGTGCCAAATATTCCTCGACACATGCAACTGGGCACATGGGAGATCCGGGGATCCGCTGGACTACTACACTATCCCCGACCGCGCCTTGATCGGTTTTGGACCTGACAAACAAGACAATCATTGTCTCCCCCTTTACTTGAACGTGCTCTTGGCACAGTCCACCCCCCGTATCCTGCTTATTCTTTGCCACCAGTTCGCTTACCCGCATAGCCCCATGAAATGCTAATGAAAAAGCGGCCCGGAATAACACTGTTTCCGCCTGGGATGAACAAGTAGCAGGAAGTACGGACAGTAATAGGGCCAACCTATCCAGACCTATCGGGTGCCTAACATCTACTCTGCGACCCTCAAGGCGTTGCCACCCGCGCAGCTCTTTCTGTACCACAAAAGACGCTGTAGGGTCCTGGATCCCATGAGCCCGCGCCATAAAGGAAATGGCAGCCCGATGCCTCAGGGCCGTGGCCACCGATTTACCTGCCCTGCGTAGAGACAGTAAAAACTCTATGACAAATTCTTCCTGACCCCAATGCTCTCCCCTAGCTGAACCCAAAAAGGACAAATAGGAACGGAATGCCCCTTCATATGCCTTCCTTGTCCTGGGTGCTAAACTCTCTCCCACGAGGTTTTGTAGTTCGGGGCACCGAAAGACCAGAGAGCTTCGGGAAATGGTGCCGCCACCGGGTCCGCTGTGGGCAGAAAACCCCAGAAGGCCTGCATACGGAAACGAGAAAGCGCATCAGCAGCCTGATTCAGCACTCCTGGCACATGCCTCGCTCTAAAGAGCACGTTCAATTGCATACTTAGTAAAACAATTTCCTTGAGCAACCGCAAAACCCATTTGCATCGTGCTGCCTGACTATTGATACACTCAACCACGGTCATGTTATCAGACCAGAACACCACAGAGTGATCCCTAAACCCCTCAGGCCATGTTTTCAAGGCCACCAGAATAGGGAACAGTTCGAGAAAGGCAATGTTACTTGTCAGCCCACTCTCGTGCCACCATGACGGCCACGTTTGAGCCGACCAGTGATTGCCAAATATGGCGCCAAAGCCTATACTCCCTGCCGAATCTGTCCACAGCCCCAACTCTTCGGAGGACACCGCCGGTTTCGTCCAGACAACACGACCATTGAAATCCGCCAAGAATGCCAACCAAATGCGCATGTCCTGACGAATCTCGGCCGAGAGTCTCGTGCGGTGATGCCCCTCCTTAAGACCGACCATGGCTTGTGCAATCGAGCGGGAAAAGGGGCGGGCCATCGGCATTATCCTAAGGGCAAAATTCAACTGGCCCACAGTCTGCTGCAATTGATGCAAGTTCACCTTAGTTTCTCTAATACATGCTTCCAGTGAAGCCCTGAATTTCCGCACCTTTTCTACTGGCAAGCGGAAGCAACCTTCTTCGGAATCGAGCTCTATTCCAAGAAACTCGAGGGAAGTTGAGGGCCCCACAGTCTTACCTGGTGCCAATGGCACACCGAACAGACTCATCAAATCACAAAATTCTTTAAGTGCCTGTTCACATTCTGTGTCCCTGGCTGCCCCCAGAAACAGGAAATCGTCTAGATAATGCATGACATGTTGAAAACCCGTAATCCTTGTGAATGCCCATTGCAGAAAACAACTGAATTTTTCAAAATAAGCACACAATATGGAACAGCCCATTGGCATACATTTATCCATGTAATAGCGTCCCTGAAACATGAAGCCCAGAAGACGCTGATCGTCTGGGTGTACCGGGAGCAACCGGAACGCGGACTCAATGTCAGATTTGGCCATCAGCGCTCCGGGCCCCAGGCGATTCAACATGGCGACCGCATCGTCGAAGGATGCGTACCGCACCGAACAAAGCTCTGGGTCTATTGCATCATTAACTGACAAATCCCTCGGGGCTGACAAATTATGTATTAGTCTAAACTCACCCGGGTCCTTCTTGGGGACCACTCCCAATGGCGAACAAACAAAATTAGGAACTGGTGGCGTGTTGAATGGTCCTGCCACCCGACCCCGGGCTACTTCTTTCCAAATCTTTGCTTGCACCACTGCCGTATTATGCAGGACCGAAAGTTGGTTCCTACATTGTGCTTTACCCTGAAAATTCCCCACCGGGATGCGGAAACCGTAAGAAAACCCATCTCGCAGCACCCCAGCGGAGACATGATCAGGGTATTCGTTGAGCCAAGGAATCATTGCCATGGTATCCACCGGTGTAGGTAAAGCCGCCCTTCGGACTATGTCAGACCTGTTTGGCGCTTCCCCTACTGCCGTTATCACCAGTTTTGGCTCTGCACATGGTCTTGGGATGCGAAGACTGTCCACACCCCCCACATTCATGTCTAAACTTGCATGACCCGTGGGGCCTCGTACACTTTCCCTTGTTAAAGTTCCAGCATACCCCTTTTTTACCTGTATTGCCGTTCGGCTTTGGGTGTTGCTCGTTACTTGCTCCCGTCCGAAAGGGCGCCCAGGATGATTGGCGGGAAAGTTCACCCCCGCTCCCCCCCAACAATGGCGCCTTCAGCATGCCTGATTGTTCCATCCTTTGCCAAGAAATGGAGTCATAACAATCCCACGTCAGAGATGCATCAAACTCTTTGGACTTACGAAAGATATTATCATAACAAAACCACTCATTGCCCCCATATGTCTGCGAAAATTCCATAATACGTGACTGGTACACAGGTAACTCGGTCAACAAATCGGGTCTCCGTTCCCCCATAATCGAAGTGAATATGCTAAATGCTCTACCCCAGTTACCTATCGTCTCATCGACTCTAAAGGCGGCCATTTTTGCGCGCCAAACACTCGGATGCATGAGTTCCTTCTGAACTTTCACATACTCGATCTCATAGTGGTCGGTTAGTAAGGAGAACATGTTTACATATTTCTCAGCCCATATCCGTTCTTTTAACTCCATCGGAATATGCTGAGCCAATCTCTCCCTTCTCGAGGGTACCGACCCCTTCCCCGCAATCGGCATTAGCTGCTTACCTGAGCTAGAAGCTGTGACTGCTGTTGTTGCCGAACTTGTGCCTGCTGCGGGTTGCTCTACTGGAGCCTGCGGGGAAATAAAAGGACAAGGAGGTTTCGCGGCCTCTTGAGACTGCCGTAACTGCCTCATTAATTGCTTGGCTTCCTCAGCCGTGTCCCCCGGGACCGCGGGACGCCCGCTGCTATTACCCAGCCATGCCGCCAATTGAGCGGCCAATTCCGGGGGCATGTCCCCTTCGTCCACTGGGGTAACCACAACGGGGATCTGCTGACCCTCAGCAGGAGCCGGCGCGGGAATCTCCGCTGGTCTAGGAGGGCTCATCGGGGGAGCCTCCGGAACTGGGGCCTCGTCTTCGTTTGACCCATTCCTGGCCCTCTTCCTTCTGCCGGCCGGGGCCTCCGTCGGATTGGGTCTCTTTGGCCTTCCCGCACCGTCCCTGGCCGCCATTTTCCTTTTCATCTCTGCCATGTCCTTCATCAACATCCGGAGCATCTGGTCAGTGCTGACCTTCTTTGCGACTCTTTTGCCCGGCATGATTTGTAGCGCTAGGAGAGAAAAAAGAGAGAAATTACAAATTTCAAAAAATGGCTCTTCGTTCCGTCTCAAGCTCACGTGCAGCGAGGAGGTGCAGCTTCGGAGCACAGGAACAAGAGGATGCTTCCATGGCTTGCGGCTCCTCTTATTCTTCTCTGGGCGGGCGTGAACCCGCCTCCTCCCGCCTCCCGGGGCGTGGCGGACGGCTTCGGTGTCTAGGACAACCCACTCTTGGGCGGGAAAGAGCGCGCCCCGGCTACGCCGCTTCGGGCATACCAGCCGGGACGCGCCTCCCGCCCAAAATGGCTTCCCGGGGGGATCGGAGTACTCCACCATACGTTCGGGGGGACCGATTGGTCGCCCCTTGCCAATTGGTGAACTTTGTTTGAAGGAGATCCCCTGACCGCTGCTGCTGTTCTGCAACTAAAGGATGAGACTGACGCCGCGTGGGTGTCTTCAATTGCTGAGCGCAAGTTGTTTTGAATAGATGGTGGCCGGCTTCGGGTCACGGAGACCACCCCACCGCTGCCTGCTGATCCGTGTGTTTGTGGACACAAACACAAGAAACGGAGCGGCGTGCCCTGCAGAAACAGCACAAGGTAAGCTACGGCCATGAGTATCTACGGACTAACAAACCCGATGGGAAACACGAATTGAAGGTGAATGCAAGTGGCTTCCACTATGGATATTACTTCCCAAGACAACAAGACCCACAATGCTTGGTAGCTGACACGCCCAGATGGGCGGTGCCGACATACAACATCACCTGTGAAAACTGTGGCTGCCTGCCTTACCTCATTATACACCAAGCCATGATTAAGGAAGGTTCTTCTGAAACGCGTAGGCAAATTGGTGAACTTTATTTGAAGGAGATCCCCTGACCGCTGCTGCTGTTCTGCAAATAAAGGATGAAACTGACGCCGCATGGGTGTCTTCAATTGCTGAGCGCAAGTTGTTTTGAATATATATATATATATATAAATATATATATATATATATATATATATATTTACTGAAAAAACCATAGGTTTCACACCAGTTATAGTTAGGAATTAGCATTTAAAAAACCTATTAAATTCACTGAAAAAACCATAGGTTTCACACCAGTTATAGTTAGCTGGAAATTTTACTGACATAAAACCATTGAAATTCCCACGTTAAAGTTAGTTGGACTCACTATAACTTGCGCGCCTGCAATGCACTGCTGATGACGTCACATATTACATCACTCATGACATGGTCAGTGACATCACTCGTGACCTGCTTTACTTTATCTATTAGTGCTTCATGTTGAAGCTCTTTGTAGCTATTTTAGAAAGGCGCTGGCAGCTTGCCAGCGCCATTCTAAGTGGGGCTGAGGGCACAAGGGCACAAAAGTGGGACAGAGGGCAGAAGGGGACAAAAAATGATTGGGGCAGAGGGCAGAAGGGCACAGAAACAAGTGGTACAGAGGGCAGAAGGGCATATAAAACGAGAGGGTGGCAGTGATTAACCAGGCAAAAAAAAACCCGCAAAGTGCCCCACGAACACCCGCGAACACGCAAAGCGCCCTGCGAACACGCACAAATATAAAAATCCGCAAATTCGCACAAATTCGCGAATTTTGCGGATTGCAAATTCGCAAATCCGCAAATTTGCGAATGGCGAATTCGCAAAATTCGCCCATGCTTAATATATATATATATATATATACATATATATATTACCTACTGGCGGTCGCCAGTAGGTAGTTATAGATAGGATTTTTTTCAATGTTAAATCTCAAAATTCTATTTGGAATAACTTTGCCGCCGGTTGACGAATGTGACTGAAAATTTCCTCAAAATGGCCTCGCGGCGTTCCGTTCCTTGCCTGAAAGTTTGGGGGGGATTCGTCAAGCGGGGGCCGAGATAAAAGGGGGGTCCCAAAACGCGTTTTCCCCTTGTTAATTTCCATAGGGCGGTCAATTTCACTTTTAGCCCGAACGGCTGAATGGATTTCCACCAAATTTTCAAAATTGTAGGAACTGGTAGCCCGATGTGCCTTTGCTATTTCTCAAGATATGTGCTCCAGTGGATTTTGAGTAATTTAGGTTAAAAAAAATATCGATATCTATAGGTGCCCTCCGGTGCGCGCACCGGGGAGCGCACCAGGCGCGACACGCGACTTGCGCGCAGAAAGCTGATTGGCTCACGGGTGTCTGTAAACATTCGAAACAGTCCGGAGCGGCCGCCATCTTGTGTCTCGGTAGGATCGAGACACAAGAGGTGATATATAAAAAGGGAGAAATGACTATAAGGGGGCAGGGTAGACCCCCTCCTGACCCCCTAGGTTTAATGTGCGGGCTAAAATAGGGTCCCGTGGGGCATTTAAAAAAAAAATTGATTTGCGCGGGGGGAGCGCCCGGTACGCGCACCGGGAAGCGCACCGGGGAGTGAAGCACGGGGAAAATCCTGGACCTTATTTATGAAGGCCTTGCGACAGTTTTGCGCCGCCTGTGCGTCACTTTTTGTGACGCACCAGCGGTGTAAAAAATGTGCATCGTTGCGCTATATTTAAAAAGTGACGCATCTAGGTAGATGGGTCATTTTTTAAAACCCTGCACCACATTATACCTGCGTCGGGTATAATGTATGCAGAGGGGGCGTTCCCCCGCAAAAAGCTTCGTAATAGCGACGCAGTGAAATCTATGAGATTTCACTGCGTCACTTTTAGGATGCTGTTGCGTCAAAATCTTGCGCCTGCCTCAAAGCAGGTGTAAAACTGATGCAAGACCATTCACAAGGTGCTTTCCCCATGTGAAAGGACACATTACTGGAGTTGCGTCACTTTTGTGACGCACTCCAGCAATGCGTTACTTTTGTGTTTACAGATACGTCTGAAATACTGACGTATCTGTAACTCCTTGCGACATGATTCATCATACAATAAATATGACACATCTGGAATGTTGTAAGGAGTGCGCACAGAAAAGTGACGGATCTCACCAGCGGTGTAAAAAAATGCGCCTCGTTGCGCTATATTTAAAAAGTGACCCATCTAGGTAGATGGGTCACTTTTTAAAACCCTGCGCCACATTATACCTGCGTCAGGTATAATGTATGCAGAGGGGGCGTTCCCCCACAAAAAGCTTCATAATAGCGATGCAGTGAAATCTATGAGATTTCACTGCATCACTTTTAGGATGCTGTTGCGTCAAAATCTTGCGCCTGCCTCACAGCAGGTGTAAGACTGACGCAAGATCTTTCACATGGTGCTTTCCCCATGTGAAAGGACGCATTACTGGAGTTGCGTCACTTTTGTGACGCACTCCAGCAAGGCGTCACTTTTGTGTTTACAGATACGTCAGAAATACTGACGTATCTGTAACTCCTTGCGACATGATTCGTCATACATTAAATATGACACATCTGGAATGTCGTAAGGAGTGCGCACAGAAAAGTGACACATCGCACTAGCGGTGAAAAAAATGCGCCTCGTTACGCTATATTTAAAAATGTGACGCATCTAGGTAGATGGGTCACTTTTTAAAACCCTGCGCCACATTATACCTGCGTCAGGTATAATGTATGCAGAGGGGGCGTTTCCCCGCAAAAAGCTTGGTAATAGCGACGCAGTGAAATCTATGAGATTTCACTGCATCACTTTTAGGATGTTGTTGCGTCAAAATCTTGCGCCTGCCTCACAGCAGGTGTAAGACTGAGGCAAGACCTTTCACATGGTGCTTTCCCCATGTGAAAGGACGCATTACTGGAGTTGCGTCACTTTTGTGACGCACTCCAGCAATGCCTCACTTTTGTGTTTACAGATGTCAGAAATACTGACGTATCTGTAACTCCTTGTGACATGATTCGTCATACATTAAATATGACACATCTAGAATGTCGTAAGGAGTGCGCACAGAAAAGTGATGCATCGCACCAGCGGTGTAAAAAAATGCGCCTCGTTGCGCTATATTTAAAAAGTAACGCATCTAGGTAGATGGGTCACTTTTTAAAACCCTGCGCCACATTATACCTGCGTCAAGTATAATGTATGCAGAGGGGGCGTTCCCCCGCAAAAAGCTTGGTAATAGCGACGCAGTGAAATCTATGAGATTGCACTACGTCACTTTTAGGATGCTGTTGCATCAAAATCTTGCGCCTGCCTCACAGCAGGTGTAAGACTGACGCAAGACCTTTCACATGGGGCTTTCCCCATGTGAAAAGACGCATTACTGGAGTTGCGTCACTTTTGTGACGCACTCCAGCAATGCGTCACTTTTGTGTTTACAGATACGTCAGAAATACTGACGTATCTGTAACTCCTTGCAACATGATTCGTCATACTTTAAATATGACACATCTGGAATGTCGTAAGGAGTGCGCACAGAAAAGTGACGCATCGCACCAGCGGTGTAAAAAAATGAGCATTGTTGCGCTATATTTAAAAAGTGACGCATCTAGGTAAATGGGTCACTTTTTAAAACCCTGCGCCACATTATACCTGCGTCAGGTATAATGTATGCAGAGGGGGCGTTCCCCTGCAAAAAGCTTCGTAATAGCGACGTAGTGAAATCTATGAGATTTCACTGCGTCACTTTTAGGATGCTGTTGCGTCAAAATCTTGTGCCTGCCTCACAGCAGGCGTAAGACTGATGCAAGACCTTTCACATGGTGCTTTCCCCATGTGAAAGGACGCATTACTGGAGTTGCGTCACTTTTGTGACGCACTCGAGCAATGCGTCACTTTTGTGTTTACAGATACGTCAGAAATACTGACGTATCTGTAACTCCTTAGACATGATTTGTCATACATTAAATATGACACATCTGGAATGTCGTAAGGAGTGCGCACAGAAAAGTGACGCATCGCACCAGTGGTGTAAAAAATGCGCCTTGTTGCGCTATATTTAAAAAGTGACGCATCTAGGTAGATGGGTCACTTTTTAAAACCCTGCGCCACATTATACCTGCGTCAGGTATAATGTATGCAGAGGGGGCATTCCCCCGCAAAAAGCTTCGTAATAGTGACGCAGTGAAATCTATGAGATTTCACTGCGTCACTTTTAGGATGCTGTAGCGTCAAAATCTTGCGCCTGCCTCACAGCAGGCGTAAGACTGACGCAAGACCTTTCACATGGTGCTTTCCCCATGTGAAAGGACGCATTACTGGAGTTGCGTCACTTTTGTGACGCACTCCAGCAATGTGTCACTTTTGTGTTTACAGATACGTCAGAAATACTGACGTATCTGTAACTCCTTGCAACATGATTCGTCATACTTTAAATATGACACATCTGGAATGTCGTAATGAGTGCGCACAGAAAAGTGACGCATCGCACCAGCGGTGTAAAAAAATGAGCATCGTTGCGCTATATTTAAAAAGTGACGCATCTAGGTAAATGGGTCACTTTTTAAAACCCTGCGCCACATTATACCTGCGTCGGGTATAATGTATGCAGAGGGGGCGTTCCCCCGCAAAAAGCTTCGTAATAGCGACGCAGTGAAATCTATGAGATTTCACTGCTTCACTTTTAGGATGCTGTTTCGTCAAAATCTTGCGCCTGCCTCACAGCAGGTGTAAGACTGATGCAAGACCTTTCACATGGTGCTTTCCCCATGTGAAAGGACGCATTACTGGAGTTGCGTCACTTTTGTGACGCACTCGAGCAATGCGTCACTTTTTTGTTTACAGATACGTCAGAAATACTGACGTATCTGTAACTCCTTAGGCATGATTCGTCATACATTAAATATGACACATCTGGAATGTCGTAAGGAGTGCGCACAGAAAAGTGACGCATCGCACCAGCGGTGTAAAAAAATGCGCCTTGTTGCGCTATATTTAAAAAGTGACGCATCTAGGTAGATGGGTCACTTTTTAAAACCCTGCGCCACATTATACCTGCGTCAGGTATAATGTATGCAGAGGGGGCATTCCCCCACAAAAAGCTTGGTAATAGCGACGCAGTGAAATCTATGAGATTTCACTGCGTCACTTTTAGGATGCTGTTGCATCAAAATCTTGCGCCTGCCTCACAGCAGGTGTAAGACTGACGCAAGACCTTTCACATGGTGCTTTCCCCATGTGTTACCTCATTGCTGATTGTGTTGTGAGACGCGCAAGCACTCTGGCAGGACAAGGGTCAGAAGGGGATCCTGATTGTAGGGAGTTGAGGATGCGAACAATGTCCGAGGTTTCTGCTGGGGTGAACTGGTGGAACCGTTCCATGGGGGTAGGTAGCACGGGGGACGGAATGACCAGTGTGGGAGGAAAACTGTTGCATACAGTGAGTAGATCGTCTTTTGGTGATTTTGTCAACGAAGAAAACAGAGAGTTCTTCGCACCATTTCTCCAAGGATGCAAGTATGGGTTGAGCGCCACAGGGTGAGGTGAAGCTTTTCACTATAGCGAAGATTTCTTTGCTATTGTTATTGGCATTAGTTATACGCCCTTCGAAATATTGGCTTTTAGCGGATCTAATCGCCGCATAATATTTCTTCTGCGCCATCCTTAGGTTCTTTTTAGCCTCGGGGAGGTAGGCTTGTCTCCATGTCCGTTCAAGTCTTTTACAACCTGACTTAAGATCACGGAGGGTGGGGGTGAACCAGGGTTTAGAAGGGGTGGAGCGCAGTCTGCAAACCCGACCTGTTTTTATTGATGCCGCCGGCCCACCTTCAATCCAGGAATTGAATGTGCTAACGGCGGACTCATTTTCAAAAGGAAGAGTGGGGCGGGAGGTGTCAAGATGTTCAGACATAATCTCTACATTGATTTTTTGTTTATGAGCAGTTGGATCATTGGCCTTGGTCGGGCGGGTCAGGGTCCATGAGAATCTAGATTAATACTACATTAAAACATATGTCGTTACTGAAAAAGACAATAGTGAGACAGTCGTTTACTCACTAACATACACATATACACACTCATACATCCATACAGTCCTGTACATATGCTGTCTTCAAAACACATACAAACAGTGAGTCAGTCACCAACCCATACAGCCATTTATACACAAAGTGAAACACTGATACATACATTTCAATATATAAAAGTTACTTGCTAATATATGTATTCACTAAGATACACTTAATAAGGCAGTTAACCAATCAATTCTTTTAAAAACAAACATCCATTTACACACTTATTTAACCATTTATTCTTTCATCGTACTTTACAAATACATATAAAAAAAAATTATTTTTCAGAAAGACACACATTTACTGGAAGGTGTCATCAGTGATGTCATGAGTGATGTCACTGACCATGTCATGAGTGATGTAATATGTGACGTCATCAGCAGTGCATTGCAGGCGCGCAAGTTATAGTGAGTCCAACTAACTATAACGTGGGAATTTCAATGGTTTTATGTCAATAAAATTTCCAGCTAACTATAACTAGTGTGAAACCTATGGTTTTTTCAGTGAATATATATATATGGCGACAGCTGAATAAACGATAACAACCAGCATCCAATTTGTGGTCCGTATCTGTTTCCAGCGCGATCAGGAGCAAAGGTGATTGTGGCAGGAGAACAGAGGTGCATATATATTTATGTTACCTACTGGCAGTTGCCAGTAGGTAATTATGGTTAGGAACTATGGGCCATATTATCAAGAACAGCGTTAAAAATTATTGCCGATTAGCCACAGAAAACTGCAGCTAAAACGGGGATAATGGGCTTGATAATATGCCCTTGTGAATTCCCATGGAATCCCAGGCTCTGGTTTCAACCTGGGCTTCTATTGGAATTCTCCAGGGCATATTATCAAGCCCATTATCTCCGTTTTAGCTGCAGTTTTCTGCTGCTAAACCGGCGATAATTGTAACGCTGTTCTTGATAATATGCCCCTATTTTCTGTACGAAATCTGCAACATTCTATTTGGAAAAACTTTGCCACCAGTTGATGAATCTTCGCAAAATTTTCAAAAGTTACAGTCAATGCTGACCCTGCATACCCGGTCGGTCGACATTTCCAACAAGTACATAACCAGAATCTCAACCATCTTAAGTACTTTGTCAAAGATGCCATCATACCTAACAAAAAGGGAGGCGATAATGAAAAGCGTCTCCGTCAGTTCGAGTCTAAATACATAGTGCTTCTCATCAGCAAACATTCTGGGGGACTGAACACAGGGGAGGACCTGCGCAATTTCTTATAAAAACTTCCCTCTGTCATATGAATATCAACATGTTTTTTTCGGAAATATAGGCGAACAGGAATATTTGCGCAGTGGGCCTATATGTCGTTTAACCAGTCATGAGGCAGTTTCCATCAGTCCTTGTCATTCTTAGATTCCGTGATCATGCATACATATATGTAAATCAAATTTAAAAACGTATAAGATAGGGGCAGTATCAACAAGTCAATCAATTGAAAACAAATTTAATTACCTTTTTTACTATTGTATGAAACTTTTGTTTATATTTAATCACATTCAATCGCTTAATAGCACCACACCTTAAGGCTCTCACGATATTTAGGTGAGATGTCTTTTTTTAGCCTTCACACAATTGAGGAGCTCATTCTTAAGGGGTCAGATTCCAATCCATGTATCTTCAAAAGGCTGGGTCGTAAATGGGACAATTCCCCTGGTAATGAGTTTGCGTCATGTTTATAGAGCTCCCTTCACCAATTTGTTGAAGGGTTATATACATGCCTATGACACACATACAAACCATAATGAAATCTGACTAACCAGTACCTGAAGGTACAGTAGATAGGTAGTTCAGTAAGGAACACAGGGGTTATATGTCTCAGAGTGTCCATACGAATGACCGATATATCCTGTATTTGTACAGATAATTACAAACCTGACCCAACCTTCACATATTAATGTCTTGCAAGTGTCACAATTTCTATTGATCAAATCACAGGAAGCGACGTAAAAAAATTTACGCTATAAAACTTTATGTACATGATTTAGTGTATTATTGAATACATATTAGAGCACGAATGAACGATTTTTATTTGAACAGACACACAAGTGCACTTTTGTGATATCAGAACTAAGTTTTATGAAATCAAAAAGTTTTAAGTTTGAATATGCTTAATTGCTTTTTTACAATAACCGCATAATATACAATGAAATTGACATTCGACATTTGATGTGATATATATTGATTTAAACCACCAATTATCATGGATTGAAATATATAGATGTACATGTTGTGACCGCCTCACACTAGACCAACATGGCGACCGTAGTAATACAAAATGTAAGAGACCTCGAATTTCGAAGTCCTTTGTTTATGTTAATAACGTGTTGGAAAGGCGCAAATTTGAAATGTATTCGTCCCCCTTATAAACATGGCTTCTCCGATTCCCCCTCATCAGTGAGCAAGGACGCCAGTCCGAAATGCGTCTGATGACTAGCACCACCACCATGAAATGAAATAAATCTTTTTTGAAAAAAAGAAGACTAGCTTGGGTAAATAATTGAAGTCTGTGTACCTGTTTGCTTGCCGACGGCTGCTGGCGACAAGTTGGCAGTTGCCAGTAGGTAATTTTAACATTCTATTTGGAAAAACGTTGCCACCAGTTGATGAATCTTCGCAAAATTTACAGTCAGCTCCGTTCCGCTCCTATCCTGAAAGATTCACAGTGATTCATCAAGCAGGGGCCGACAAAAAAGGGCGGTCCCAAAACGCGGTTTTCGCATGCAATTTCCCATAAGAACTTTACCCACTGCTACAGCCCGAACTGCTGAACGGAATTATGCCAAATTTGGCAAAGATGTAGTCCTCGGTTCAGACTTGTACCTTTCGCTTAAATGGTGTCAATCTGTTCAGTAGTTCCTGATAAAATTACAGTTAAAAGCACTTATAAATCTATGGGCGCAGAGGATCCACAGACTATCAGCGGACCGTGAGTGTACACTAAGCGCACTCTTCCGATCACACGCTGAATGCTAATTGGCTGTCAAGTGGATCTCAACATTCAAAACCAGGAACTGTTGGCAGCCATTTTGTGCCTCGGTAGAAGTGAGGCTGAAGAAGTCAGTGGAATATGTGTGCAAAACGGAGACAGGGAGCAGGGTAGAAATACTTTTACCCTCTAGACCTGCTTAGGGGTCCCAGAAGGAACCCCAGGCCCCATATATATATATATATATATTTTTTTTTAAAAAGACCCGGCAGGTGCGTGTAGGGTGCGCGGATTCTGCTGTAAAAAAAAATTGAATAGGACTGAGACTTTTTTAAATTTAGCCCCCGGGGGGGCTAAATACCGCGGGCAAAATTATTTAATTTTATGGGGGGCCCAGAGGGGATCATCACCCCCCGGGGCTAAAAAGAAATGTTGGGGGAGGGGTCCAAGGTCCCCAAAGCTGCAGGGACACCCACCCCCTGGGGCTTTATGTATTGTGGGAGGGGGAGTGCCTGGCCCCCCTCCTGAAGCACTCGAGGGGCCCTGTCACAACCCAGGGCTACGAAAAAAATGGTTGGGGGGCTGCAAGGTCTCCAAAGCCCCGGGGACCACCACTCCCCGGGGCTTTATGTATTGTGGGAGGGCCAGCTCCTGCAGTGCCCCGGGGTGTCCATCCCGCCCTCCCTTAGCAAGGAAATACGTTCTCTCTTTAAAAATCTAAATCAGATTGCTTTTTCAGATTGGGAGCTGCATGTTAGTAGCTCCCCATGTGGAAAAGAAATGCCAGCTCCCAAGCGCGAAGAAGTTGTGCGCCAAATGGACTGGAGTTGCGCACCCTAAAGATTATGAGTCATGCATCAGGCATGTGCACACATGGGGGCGGCACTGAGTGCCGCACTGGGTGCGAAACTACTAATCTTACCGTAAAAAAATAGCCCCTATCAGTAATTTCTAATATCCCCAGGGACCCCATCCCCCGGGGCTTACATAAAATGCTGGGGACCGTGGGGGGAGCCAAAATGCCCCAACAGTCCCACCCGGCTCCCCGTGTCCTTCGGGGGCGGGCATTGCTTTTCGACATGTGGAGATGCTAACTTGCATGTGCAAAAGTTATCCGGTTTGGATTATAAAAGTGAGAACAGATTTCACTGCTCTGTCCTTCAAAATGCAAACCAAGTTTGCTATGGGAGGGCAGGAGCCACGAGACTTCGCCCTCTCATAGCAAACAGCAGTGTCCCAGGGGTAGGCACCGCGGGACACTGCAGGAGCCGGCCCTGGGGGGTGGAGGTCCCCAGGGACCTCGAGGGCTCCAGGTGTAGGGCCACGCAGCCTCCACCCACAATTCCAAAGCCCCAGGGGGTTTCTGTTCCCGGGGCTTGAGGGGGGTCATTGAGCCCCTTCCACTTCTAATTTTGCAGGGGTGGGCCTTGGAGCCAACTCCAACCATTTATTTTATAGCTCTGGGGGCTGGGTCTCACTGTTGCAAAGCAAACAGCAATGTTGAGAAAATCTACTGGTAGGATTTTGAAGTCCATTTTCGCTGCTTTTGTTATAGGTTGCAGCCTTTAAAGCAGCGACAATTTTAACTCTGTCTTTGTAAATATGCCACTAAGTTTTGTAATCATTCAAACAACAGTGGTCCCATGCATTCCATAGTATATGACCAATAAATATAGACAAAGTCAGATCTATATTTGGAGTGACATGTCCAGCCGGACAGTGGTCCTTCAAGTTTACTTAATAAACAGTAATTCCAATAAAACGAAGATACCTTCCACAGTACACCCGTGTGGTACACAGGCCTGTGACCAACACTAGCGGGGTGGTTACAGATGGTGAGAATAAGAAGGGTTTTTTAAGGCAAACAAGCGTTTTCTGTTCACATTCAGATTATACAGAAAATGTCAAAAAGCACCATTACAATAGTTAGCAGTCAAGTATTTGTATAAGGTGCTAGACAAGTTGACGGCGTTTCGGTCCCCCTTAAGGGTAATGGGGACTATCATCAGGACAATCAATAATTGCCTTAATCGCTAAAACCTCAAAATGCCTGAAAGGAAAAGGAGTAAAGAAAAAATCCATACTTTAAGGACAGAATACTAATCTTTTTGGAACAAGTGACTCAATGTGAAGAGTGCATTCAACCGTCTACATGGTGAGAGTATTCCAGGGTTTCCAAGTGGTCAAGTCGTAGCTCGAGTGATGATGGTGCATGCTCGCAAGTGGGCGTGCAAACGCGGTTGTGCCCCGGTGGAATTAGGAGTCAGCGAACTAATGGTCGCAGTGGAACAGGCTAGTAAACGCTGTAATTACCTGCTAGGAATGATGGTTGGTGCCTAATACGGAAGTGTCTGAACGATCTAGGCATTTCAGTCGTAACACAAGTTGTGAGGAGAGAGTGATACGGAATACGTGCCTATGTTGTGGCGGTACGTCAAGACAAACACGGCAAAGTGCTTACCAAGGCAGAGTAATGATATTGTTTTGCCGTAGGGATAAGCAAAAGGCCCGGACCAAAAGCCCTAAGTTGGGAAAGTAATATTAAAGTTAAATGAGATTGATACCAAAGTCACGGCAAGGAACGAGTGCCATGCAATGATTCTTACCCAATTAAACCGTGGGTTGCCGCGTTACACAATCGTAATCGGGCGACGCCAGGGTAAGCCTGTTGAGAAGGAAGGGAAAATCAGAACCTTATACACAACTCTCAAACCAGAGAGAAGTGAAAGGATGCTGATTGGTCAGTGTGAGTGAGGCTTTGGGCATAGACATAGACAAGGGGTGCACGTTGTGGCAGCCATCTTGGGAGATGTGTATTTACAGTGGTGCATAGAGCAAAGTGACAATTTTATAAAACATTGATCAGCACATTTTAAGAAAACGGAAGTCATACAGGTGCATAATGCATTGCACAGAGTCTCTTAGACACCAACGTTTTATGAGTGTCAAAAGGAGTTCAAATTAGAGCAGTCCATTCCTCCTGCAGGTTCAGACCCGAATTCAGACTGTCCGTTTTCAGAATCCATTTCAATTCCTCTCTGTTGAGCATACGGGTCAGGTCGCCTCCCCTGGGTAGTTCACTTTTGTTACGGATAGAGTCACTTTGTTACAGGAAATGTATTAATATGTAGGACGTTGTTTAATTGGCTAAGGTGTTCCAACAACAAGCTTAATGTTCATTGGGTGCAAACTATTGAAACTAGAAGTGTTTTCTGCAATTCACTTCTGCTCCGGAGAGTAGCAAGGACATCTAATTGGCTTACATGTTGTAAGGAGGACTTTCCTGAGCTTTATGTTGGTTGGTTGCGAACTATTGGAAGTAGAAGTGTTGCCAGCCATTCACTTCCGCTCTGCGGAGTAGGAGGGACATCTGATTTGCTGACGTGCTCGAAGGAGGACTTTCCCAAGCTTAGTTTTGAGTGTTGTCGGCGATTCCTTTCCTCTTCGCGGAGTATTAGGGACATTTCATTGGGTAACGTGTTCCAAGCAGACCTTACAAAGCTTAATGTTAATTGGCTGTGAAGCATTAAAAGTAGAAGTTTTGGCAGTCATTCCTTCCTCCTCTGTGGAACAACATGGACATTTTATTGGCTAAAGTGTCTCGAGCACAAGTTTGCTCCATTTTGGGTGGGAACAGTTCACTGTTGTCAGTGATTTTGTGACGCACTTCCAAAGGAGTCTCGGAAAAGAGGGGAGGTTAGGAACATTATTAACTCTGTGCAATAGTCACAAGGTGGGAGACAGGGATTATGAAGGTAAAAGATTTTTTTATATGTTTTAAGGGCCATTTATATAATTGCTGTGTAGTGTACAAATCATGGTGGGAAAATGACAGTGTCTAGCGGTGTTTTTTTATCAAGTTTGCGGGTGGGATACTTTCCAGGAGCAATATTTACTCATAATGTGGTGTTTACTTATCTGATGGTAAGTTGTGGTTGTGCAGCAAAAATTTCAGTCTAGGTTAGCAAATAAACTTTCTTCAGAAACTGACACTGATGCAATTTCATATAATATCAGTTAAGCGTGGCCATACTCTCTTTTTTTCTGCTATAGTTTGTCAAAGTGTTGCCCCATATTCTTGATAATGTAAGAGGGCATCAGTTACTTTTAGATAGTAGATTAGAAGTGCTACAACAAACACTCCCGCACTACATTATCTGAGGTCAGGAAAACAAGTAAAAAACTGTTAAATACAAGATACTTCATATTACATAGAAATGTATGCATTATTATTTTTTAATTTGTATTCTGTAGAATTCAGGAACATTCAGTCGTAGTTCTTAGAGGTCACACACTGTTCCGCTAACAAATCACATACACACTTAAGAATATAAAGGATAGTACAATTATAATATTCAGAACTGGTCCTATATATTCTTTAGGTAGAAGGTTAATAAGAACTACAAATGAGAAGAATAGAAATTAGAAAATAACATTCAGAAATGTAGGGTTTATCAAATTTTTTATGTAACAAAGTATCCATGAAAGCTATAATATTTATTCTGCAATTTCGTAAAACCTGTTCCCTGAAAAAAAATATCTGATCAAGTACGTTCTAATGGGGGGAGGAGCCTAGCCTGCAGCCGAGATGGCCGCCTAGCTCTTCGGCTCCGCCGGCCCTTGCGCCCTTCGCCGATATCCTGGCAAAAATCCTGTGCCTCCGAGCCCTACGCTTACCTGCGCTACGCTCCTGACCACGTTGCTGTGACTCCGGTCGAGAACGGAGCTGCCCCGGCGGAGTTGAGCCCCGGTTTCCATTCTGGCCTTTCAAGCGGGTGCAGCCGGGCCATTGTTTGGTGGGGACGGCCGGCGGCGACAACGACAGCAGCGGCCGCTGCGGAGAGGGAGGAGCCGGTGCACCGGACCTGGAGCGCGGCGCTGGAGTTTTCACAGCAGCCCTTTCCCTGCTCGGCTGCCCAGCGCGACTCGCTCGCAACATTGTATCAGGCTCCAGTTTACTGTATCCCGGCCCAGCTGGGAGAGGGCCGGGATTGCTTCTTTGTTGCAGCCTTCAGCAGCGGTCGCCATCTTCCGCATCGGACGCCCTGATCTAGCCGGTGGGTTCCCTGTTCCACAGATTCTCCTGTCCTTGGAGCCTCTCCACGACCGGCTGCCTCCACGTTTCCTGCACCACCAGGGCCCCGCAGAGAGTTCATTACTTTCCAGATATCGATGGCTGGTGAAGGGGGCTTGCTTCCCGGGGAGCTCGATGGTTGTTCGCCTAAGATGGCGGACGCAACAGCACCCTCTATCCTTGATCCACCGCTGGGGCTTTGCGACATCCTGGCTGCACTGGAGGACCTGCGGTTGGCCTTCCGCGACTTTGACACCGGTTTGGGGGACCGGCTTGATGGGGCTTTTTCAGCTGGCCATGATGACTCTCCAGTGCGGCATGTTAAGCCACATCTTCAGCCGACTGTCGGTGGATCACCCGAGTTGGGGTATGTGGCAATGACGGGGGGACGTGTCCCAGAGCCCGCTGCGGTACTCTTCGGTTCTACCCTGGAGGAGTCTGACTATACTGCTCCCTTGGTGTGGCCGGAGCTCGTGTTTCAGTTGCCGCTTTGCCCATCTCCTTTGTCCTTTAGTGCCACGTTTCTGAGCGTCCTCCTGGACTTGCTTCCTGTACATCGGCCGGCCGCTACTTTGGATCTTGTGCATCGTCCTGCTCCCTGTTGCTCTAGCCGTGGTACGGCAATGACGCATTCTCTGGTCCTTTACTATCGAGCTTCACTCCAGTTTGCCTTGTCTCTTGCACCTTGACTTATGCAACGGACTCCATGGTGGTCCATCCCGTCCAAGCTGGCTGTACTGCAACTGGTTTCTGTTGGACTGCAGCTTCGAAGGGGCCAAGGCTGAGGCAGGGGATTTTCTTGTTGCACATTGGAACGTATATGGCTGGGACTGGGACTTGTGACTGTTGGAGGTACATGTAGCATGGGTGTTAGGTTGGGGCCTGGGGTTGGGTGACCGCGGGTAACGATTTTGCTTGGCCCTCCTCCGATCAACCGTGACATTCTATTTCTTTTTCTTCTCTTTTTCTTCTTCTACATTTCGGGCACTCTTCTGGGGCGACAGACACACTGCTAGGGGGGGGTAGGCCGTAGCCTTTGCATGCGTGTAGGGTGTATTTCCTTGTTGGTTTTTTATTTCTATGGGCCTTCTTTTTCTTTCTTTCTTATCTCTTTCTCTCTTCTCCCTTTCTACTCTTTACCCTTCTAGCTGGTTCCTTCCTTTCTTATTTCTTGGGTCTATGGGAGGAGTGGGTACTTATGGGTAGTGTTTGGAGATCGCCATGTGATGTGCTTCTTTACTATCCTGATTTCATTGAGTGCGATTGATTACCATACGGATACTGCTTGCTGACCCTTCTTGTGATCGCTGCCCACTATAGTTCTAACTGCATTGCTCTGATTTGGATCCTTCCAGACCTGTTGCTATGGACTTACTTCAGAACTTTATATAAAATTAAACCTCATTATCCTGGCGCTTGGCGGCACAACTGTGTAGACCGTAACCTGGTCTAGTCGTTGTTGTACTGATTTGCTGCTGAGTTGTGTAATTGCTTGCTGATGTGCCCTTTATTGTCGAGGCCGGCCTGAGGGTTGTAGGCCCGTATTTGTCTGCACATACTGTTAAATAAAGGTTTTCCCAAAAAAAAAAAAAAAAAAAGTACGTTCTAATGTTTGTAAGCTGTATTACAGACGGCGCCGAAAATTCTGCTATTCCTCTTCTGTAACAATAGGACAATCCATTACAATATAATGATTGATACCATTGTTACAGTAAAAAGAAAAGGAAAATAAAGTTATCTATTTAACAGAACATCCATAACGAAATACTTTCAAGCGGTAATTATTTTCTGAGCTTCTTTTCTACGGGATGTCAAAAAGTTTGTTCTATAGTGGCAACGGTTCATAAACTCCATCATGACTGTGAAAATTATAATATATATATATTCACAGAATATAATCAAAAGGGGGGAACAGACTAAAAACCAGAACCTGGTGACGTAGCTTAAATATCTTTACTCTTTTTGACGACGGGTAATGAACTCCACTGAGATTAGCATAACCGTTAATATTATAATATACATATTAACAGTATATAATCCATAGGGGAAAACGTACTAACAACTGGAAGGTGGTGACGTTTATTGTAAATGTTAAGGGTTTGCGCCGGCGGGTCACCAACACCTCTGAAGCGAAGTACAGTGTCAATATTATAATATAGAAAGTCACAATATATAAGCTGAAAGGAGACAGAATAGGAGCAATGTTTGTTGTAATGTTTGTTGTAAACAACACCCTTGGGATGATTAGTTTCGTTTCAGAGAATCAATACCGGCGCAGAAACTATGAGCAAAGGAATGATTCGGAACTGCGGAAACATCTTCACATTTCTTTCAGTCCTCAGAGAGTACATATTGTTAATGTATATTTAAAAATACCTATGACCGTATGTACTTTCCAGAGGAGTTGGATGAATTTCTACGGAGGAGGGAAACAATATTGAGGAGAGGTAAATTATGTGAATGGAAATATAGGATATTTAATGAATTAGTATGTGCAAAGTATTGATTAGGAGCGATGTCATAATCTTGAATTTATCTTTCATTTCCAGAGAGGGATCATAATGTTAATGTATATTTTAATTTATATTAAACTGCATGAAACTTCAACTGGAGTTGATTGTCTTACAACCGACAATTTTTTATTTTTAGTATGCAAGTATTTGTTTATTGATTTAAAAATGTAGCAAAACCAAAACTTTTTATCTTATAGAGTGACATTGGGCTAAAAGTATTTATATTAAGTAGTGCTTTTTGCAAATTTCACTCGTGAAAAATAGGAGGATTATCTTCGGAAGCACTTTTTTGAAAAAAAGTTATATAATTGTGGTTTTAAATGTCATGATTGTTAAATGTAATAATGACATGAAATGTACATAAAAAAGAAAGATGAAGTAGTGAGGGAGTGTTTGTCTTTGCACTTTTATTCTACTTTATCTGAAAGTAAAAGAAGCCTAAACATTTATAAAAAGATGATGGAGCAACACAAGGAATGAGTGCTTATGATAAAATAAAATAAATATGGTCGAAAGCGTGATTCTAATTAATGTAAAAGAATTTTTGCATTTCACCCATATGATAAATATATAAGACTCAATAAAATATTTTGAAAACATGAGCATTTTTCTTTCAAGTATGGTTTGAAAGTTATACATTTTATAAAAGAGCATAGTACTGCACGCTAAAGGAGAAGAGTCAGCACAATTATGATAGAATATAAAATAGAATAATGTTTTTAAATACGTTTACAGTAAAGAAACTCGTAAGCAGAGTACACAGTTTAAGTTAAAAGCACCTTACCACAACTAGTTTTTCAAACGCATAGTAAAATAAAGTGCATCACAAAATGGGCTACATATGTGATCTTACTGTATGGTAAGATCACATAGAAAAAAGAAAGCCAATCAAAATTACCATGAGGAAGGTAGACGCAAGTACTCAACAGCCAATAAAATGTTTTCCAAAATCTGCACAAGGAAAGGGATTGGTCGCTAATACGTTTTCTTACAATGCTTCACAACCAATCAAAAAGAGGTTTTGAAAGTTTCTGTTTTTAACATATGAGTAAATGAGATATCTTTGAATGTATACGCAGCGAGAGGGAATTATTAAAGATGACTTGCTTTCACAAGAACCCACAAGGCTTCTTCCTGAATAAGTGCGCACTTCACTGCCACACCCTATTTAATAATTATCCAGGCTCTCAAGTCTAAACACGTCGGAAATCATCTCTCAACACTTTCTCTTCGTTTTAGTGTATTGCGTGCGGCAGACTGCTTGACCCTATGCCCGAGCCCTCAAAGGCCCTGGAGACTGCCATGCCCCATGACAGGCTCCTGCAGTGTCCCGGAGCCGGGCGGCCCCCCTCCCAAAATGTAAAAGCCCCGGAAGAGGAGTAAATTAATCGAGACTGAATACGTTGGTACAGCCCACTGTGCTTACGCTACCAGGAAAACACAACAACACTATATGGCACAGATTTCAATTGTAGTGATTTCTTAGTTCCAGGTCTAGTTGTCAGATCGGCACACACAGTCCCTCATTGCTGGTATACACCCACACCACACCCATCCAGCGCATCCTTCACTACACATGTGACCCTATCTATAAAAAAGATAGGGTACAATGCCCCCACCTCCCGCCGACTCCTCGTGTCCTTCTGGAGCCAGCTGTGCTTTTACACATGGGGAGATGCTAAGTTGCATGTGGAAATGCAATCTTGTTTGGACTTTTGAAAGTGACAACAGATTTCACTGCTATGTCTTTCAAAGTACAAACTAAGTTTGCTATGGGAGGGCGGGAGCCGTAAGACTTCCGCCCTCACATTATCCCGGGGGAAGGCACCCCGGGACACTGCACGAACCGTCTCTGATCGTGGTGGTCTCCAGGGCTCTCGAGGGCACCAGGCGGAGGGCCAACGAGCCCTGTCACACAATATACAAATCTCCAGGGGGTGGTTGTTCCCGTGGTTTGAGGTCCACACACTTTTAATTTTGTAGAAGGGGTGGACATGCAACTGGTGCAAGGGGGTTGTAAATGTGGTACACAGTGTTTTGGTTTTCTGCCTGTTACCATAGTAACAGTTCATGGAACACTTGCGTGAGCACAGAGGTTAGAACTTCAGCACAATATGTTGCTAATTGAAATAGTTACTGTGCTGGAGATGTATATTTTTTCATAGGAACCGTTAGTCATGGAAGAAGTCAGTGAAAAAGTTTTGTCAGCGATTCCTTCCTGTTAGGGGAGTATTAGGGTAACGAGCTCCAAGCGGGACTTTACGAAGATTAATATTCATTGGCTGTGAAGTATTAAACGTATCAGTTTGGCAGTCATTCCTTCCTCCTGTGCATAACAACATGGACATTTTATTGGCTAAAGTGTTCTGAGCACAAGTTTGCTCCTTATTGGCTGGGTACGGTTTACTGTTGTCAGTGCTCAGTTCAGTTCAGTTCAGATAACTTTATTCTGTTATAATGCACAATAACCATAAAAGTACAATAAAATCACATCATCTATTAAACATAAAATAATTATACAATACAGGATAAAAATCAAGCTATCCAACTTCTTACAAATTTCATACAAGTAACTCATTACGATTTAAATTGTTATTGATTTCCGTGATATAAAAACATTTTTAAGAAAAGCTGAAAGGGATACAACAGTAAAATTTTTATTTAACATCTGGATTGCTAAAATGGCAGGTCGGCATTGTCCAAAATTCATATACTATATTAAAATGGGCAGAATCCACTTTTTCCTGGGAATAGTATAAAACTTACAAAAAAATTAAATGTGAATGTCAGATTGATCAGACAAGTCATCACAGGGACACTTGACTATTAGCCTAGACCAATCTTTCACAATGGGGAAGCTTAGCAACCTAAATAAAATGCCAAATCTAAGACGGATTAACAAAAACCTTTCAAAATCTCTAATCTGTAGATTAATGTATGGTTGGATGACATTTGAGGTCAATGTCAGTTGATGTGAAATCACAGATTTTTTTTTGAGCTCCACATTTCCCCTGCATTCCTATAGATAAATTATACATAGTTTTTTCAGCTCTTTACTTGAGATCAAACTCATCTTCGGGGGATCTTCATAATACTTCAAAAGACCAATGTTCCCAAGGAAAGTCTTAATATACTGTAACCATCTCATCTTATGGGCACAATCAAGATTTACAGCGTCCCCTAGAATGAGACGATTAAAATAACATTCCTCTGTGGTCCAAACCCTGTGACACAGAAGAACCGGTTGCACCTTAATAATATCTTCCAAGTACGGCAGCCCTAGTTCAGTATGACAATTAAGTGTGGACACACTGTCCGGTACTGAAAGCAAATATCTTAGAACATTATTTTCTATTACCTGAAGTATATTCACATTTGTAATCCCCAAATTCCCGCCCGATATGTAGCAATTGCAACGCAACTTGCTTTATAAATGCATATGAGTTATTTGATAGGTTTCTTTCCCATTTTATTACTAAACGATTTCAGGGCCATGATAGTTTTTAAAAACAGTAGCCGCCTGGTTTTTACTGCGTTGCACCATTGACCAAAACAATCAAAGAAAATGCCCAAATAGGGAAAAGTTTGAGTAAAATCTAGCTGTTTGGAGTCAATATACATTGTTTTCTTTAATTTAAGTGTACGTGACCAGCAATTCATACAAAAAGTTTTTGTAGAATTGACTCTCAAATCCAAGTTGGTCATAAAAGTAGCAAATGATGTATTCATTGTTTGCATTGCAAGTGGAATCCTGGCCATCAATACTGCATCATCAGCATAAATTAGTGCTGGTATTGGAGGATTGGAAGCCAGTGGCATATCCTGACATTCCTGCAGCAAAGTTTTTTCTAAACCATTAATATAGATTGTGAATAAAAATGGGGCCAGGATGCATCCTTGCAGTACACCCCTAGCAATGCTAAACATCCTGATTCATTCACAATTTTATCCAAATCTAATCGAGGCCCTCGCACCGTTATATAGATCCCTGAGGAATTGAATAATATTATCCGCCACTCCCAAACATTCTAAAATGATCCACAACTTGCTGTGGGTAATGCAGTCAAAGGCGATGTGCAAAGTTGCATTTGGCTTTAGTATATTTTTCTAGAAGGATGTATAAATTGAGGCACTAATCTACAGTCCCGATGCCTTCCCTAAAGCCATATTTGAGGTCACTTACTATCTTGTGCTCATCTGCCCATATTTGTAAATGAGTTAAAATAACTCTACCAAGGATTTTAACTGTCGAGTCTAGCAATGATATAGGGAGATAGCACACACAACTAGTCCTATCACCCTTTTTAAATATTGGAACTATAATAGACTCGTACCAAGCTGATACCAATCCCACAGAACAGGAGGCATTAAAAAGTCGAGTGAGCAATGGCGCCCATAAATTCATGTTATTCTTAAAAAAGTCCGCCGGCACCCCATCGGGCCCGGAGCTTCCCCCCCCCAAACTAGATTTAATACTCAAAATTACTTCCTCCACTGTAAAATTTAAATCAGAAGCAATCTTTGGGGAGTTGGACGTGCCCTGCTCTAATACCTCATCAAACATATCTTTATTTGTGATACGTATACTATAAAGGGTTTAAAAAAAATGTACCCATTCATCTTCGGAAATGGCTATCTCAATCCTTGCCTGGAGTTATCAATAAAAAAGGGAGCATTTACTGCCTTCCAGAATGCTGTCATATCACGGGATTGTGAAGCGTCACATAGAGCTTCCCAAGCTTCCTTCTTCAAAGAGTCCTTTCTCCTCTTTTGGGCCACGTTATATCCCCTCCGTAGTTCCCTAATCAAAATCGTGTACCTGACTGGGGAATTCAAGGCACGTTTAAGATTGGAATATGCCTTGGTACACATGGTATTGAACCAACCAGGTCTTTTTCTTTTCAGGTTCTTTACTTCAACCCATAGACTAGCCTTAATTTGTGCTGTGATAATTTTGAAATGATTAATTATTTAAGTATTCTCCCCTGTCTTTCTCAAGCAGACATTAAAACAAGATTCACAACTCTTAATTAATTTACATAAAAAATCATCAGGCACCACCATAGATCACTTCAGTGCATATCCGTTCTGTCTTTGCAGGGCGATATTGTTCGAATAACGCCTAGATTCTTGTCAGAAGATGGGTTTATAACCTCGGCCCTTAAAGGGAAGTGGTCACTAAGGGGATTCTCAAGCGTTTTATAACTTAGGACATTATCTTTACGGCATGACGATATCAGAATGAAATCAATTATCGAGAATACCCCTCTGCCATTAAAAGTAGGGGAAAATGACACCTCTCGTTGACACATTTTGTTTGCGAACCCCAAATCACATGTAAAGATGATTTCATTCAAGAGGTCTCCGATTTCGGAATGGTCAAAATGTGTTAAATTTGTATCACTGTCTAGTGTAAGGCCACAAGTCCCCTTCTCTCCCCTCATGCCAGGTGGACAATTAAAATCACCCCCCCACACAACAATAGACTCTTTAGTTTCCTTGCCTAATGAATTGCAAATATCGTTTCTCAAAGTTTTCAAAACAGTTAAATCATCTCCTGAGGGGACATTGTTATAAAAGTTCACAATCAATAAACATAATTTTATATCAATATGAATCCTAACCACATGATAAAAACAATTATTAAATAGAATCTCAATTCTATCACATTTAAGGAGGTTGGATACATAGGTGCAAAGCCCACCTTTGGCTCTGCCACGTAATGTGCTAATAGCTGGAGTAAATATGGTTTTAAATGATGCGCTTCTACCGTCCAAGTCTCTTGCAGACTAACAATATCGTATTCAATAACAAGTTTCACCCAATTATAATTATACAACTTGGATCTCAAGCCAGCAACATTCCAATACAAAATAGACCAAGTATCCATCTTAGTCACGTTACAGATCGTCCCTGCATCTACTGTGTTGCCAGCGTTGTGCTCTTTATTAGACCTTTGTTCCATAATTTCTATATTATTCTCTTTGTCTAAATGTATCACCTCAGTAACCGCTCTAATTCCTGAGGATTGCTGGATAAAACCTGAAGTTACATATTTACCCTTCGCTATTTCGGGTGGTGTTATTTCCGGGGGTTTCTCATTTTCATTCTCCCCGATCGGTCAATCTACACACCCGAGCCCAGACAGAGAATCGTATTGGTTACTTGTTGGTACATTAAACCTGTTTTCCAAAGGGAAGCTGAGGCCACTTCGAAGCCAATTATAACAGAAGGGGCCATTGAATGTTGGAAAGGGTGGGGAATAGTAGTATCTTAAATCAAGGCAACAAATACCCCCCATTTCCTTTGATAATAGGAGCCACTTAAATACTGTACCACACGGGATCTCTAAAATTAACGATGATACAGTCCCCATCCATATCCTTTGTTCTGTGGCCCACCCAGCTTACTCTGTGAACATTTAGTATTTCGCCGTGCAGATCCAGTCTTAATGGTCTATTCCTACTTAGGCAAAACATAGTTTTATTGCCCCACGGGATCTCTAAAATTAACGATGATACAGTCCCCATCCATATCATTTGTTCTGTGGCCCACCCAGCTTACTCTGCGAACATTTAGTATTTCGCCATGCAGATCCAGTCTTAATGGTCTATTCCTACTTAACCAAAACATAGTTTTATTTTTTAATTCATAGTATGTTTCAGTTTTATCGTGATTCAGTTCTATCACATCTGTTAGTACAACTACATAAGGTGTTGACTCTGGAGGGAGATCTAATATTTGACTACTACCAATTGGAGTCAGAGTGTTGGGCGCCCTCCGTGTATCATCTAGTCTTATGTTGTCCCTAACTCCCAAACCTTCCTGACAATCCCCTCTTGCATGAGGCTTAGATCTACCTGGTGATGATTTATCTCCCAATTTCTTGCCATTCGCCCATCGTGGTGACTCATTACTATGTGTTACGGCGGTTTCAGACTGTCTAGTTTGATGGTTGGAAGGAGCAGGGATTACCTTTTTAAGTTCAATTGGCCTACTCTCAAGCAATTTTCCTAAAAGTGCAGAGTTTGCCTGAGTTGCCTGTTCAAGCAGCTCTAGCTTATTGCTAATCCTTTTTGATCTCTCAACTAGTGGAAGGATTAGAAATTTCAACAACTGTTCCATTTTTCCCATTAAACCCTCTATACTATCAGGCTTTATACGCACTGATTCCACCACGTCTTTGTGAGAAGATTTATGTAAGGGCGCGGAATTATGGGCCTGTTTGATTGTATTATTACTGCCCTGAGTTGTTTTGCCGCTACCTTAGGGATTCTAGAGGCTTTTGTCTTTTTGGCGCAGCCTCCCTTCAGCGAATTACCACCCCGTTTCCTGTTAACGTTAGGGCTCTTATCCAATAGACGATTGGGTAATTTGTTGACACTGGTGTGCAGGTTTGGTAAGTGATTTAATACACTAGATCCAGAGTCAGTCGATATATAGGTTGAGGAAGAGTCACTGTTAGCAGTAATTACAGTGGAATCCCCATCTGACTGATGTGAGGTTCGACTTCTACAGGGAGATTGGGGGTACTCGTTTGCTCCGGGGAGGGTGCAACTGCTATTGCGCCCAATGATGAGCGCTTAAGAGAAATCGGGTCTAAGGACAAACGTTGTTCGGTTAAAGCAATTTCATGTTCCAGGCCCGATGTGGCCCTGACAATGAACGCGTCTAGCATTCCTGTTAAACCACCACCCCTCCATGTACTTGTACTTGCTGGAAAATTCCCTTTCCCATTTTTTGATGCCATCTGCCTCGCAATGAGATTATAAGAGCTACAAGGATACCAATTATCATTTCTAGCTGGGCGAATTATTAAATCAAGTACTTTGAATTGATAAGATAATGTTTAAGTCTTACGAAAGAGACAACGTTCGGGGATGGCCCAGCCCAGTCTCTTCCTGTCTCGGACGGGCTCAGACGGGCCCGCTCTAGGCCCGGCCTTTGCCCGGCTCGTCCCGCGCGGGTCCCTTCGCGAGAGAAGGAGCTTGCTTAAGAACTCGGTGGTGGGTGGGGCTTCAGCAGCACGTTGGACCCTATGCTTCCTGGGTCATGTAGTTCTTATAGCGCTAGTTGGTAATGCCCCAAGAAGCCTCGGTCGAACTGTGAACAGCGTCTCCCGTGGAGCGGGAGATGCAAGGTGTTGCAGGTAGTCCTTCCTGATAATTGCCGTTTAAGCCCCAAGCAGCCTCACTCGAACTCAAACAGTGCGCAGCATCTGTTGTCAGTGATATTGTGACGAATTTTCCAAAGGAGTATGGGAAAAGAAAATAGTAGAGGGCAGGTTAGGAACACTATTAACTCTGTACTTTGCCCATAAGGTGGTGGAGAGGGATTTTGAGGGAAAAAATTGCCTTTATATGTTTCAAGGCCCATTTATATAAGTGCCGTGTGGTGTATAAATCACGGCGGAAAAATGACAGTAACTTGCGCTGTTTTTTTATCAAGTTTGCAGGTGACATACTTCTTAGGAGTACAATTTACTTATAATGTGGTTTTTACTTTCCTTATGAGGAGGTGTGGTTGCGCAGCAAAAAATTCAGTGTAGGTTTGAAACAGCTTTTATTAAGCAAAAACAAATAAACTTTCTTCAGAAACTGTCGCTGTATATATGACAGGGGTGACAATTAAAAATGGAATTTCATAAATTATCAGTTAAGCGTGGCTATATCCTTCTTTTTTCTGTTACAGTTTGTAAAAGTGTTGCCCCACATTCTTGAGGGCACCAGTTACTTTTAGATAAAGTAGAATAGAAGTGCTACAACAAACACTCCTGTACTACATTATCTGAGATCAAGAGAACAAGTAAAAAACTGTTAAATACAAGTGACTTCATATTACATAGAAATGTAAGCCTTATTTTTTTTTCAAATTTGTATTCTGTACAATTCAGGAACGTGCTGCTATAGTGCTTAGAGGTTGCAGACTGTTCTGCTAACAAATTAAATACTCATTAAAGAATATATAGGATGGTACAATTATAATATATAGTGCAGGTCCTATATATTCTTTAGGGAGAAGATGAATAGGAACCGCAAATAAGAATAGAAATTAGAAAATAACATCAGAAATGTAGGGTTTATTAAATATTTGAAGTAACAAAGTATGCATGATAGCTGTATTTGTTTGTTCTGCTGTTTCGTAAAATATGTTTTTTTTAAATATCTGATCAAGTACTTTTTAATATTTGAAAGTTATATTACAGATGGCACTGCAAAATCTCCCATTCCTCTTCTGTAGCAATAAGACAATGTATTATAATTTTATGATTGATACCATTGTTACAATAAAAAGTAAAGGAAAGTAAAGTTATGTATTTAACAGAACATCCATAATGAAATACTTTCGAGCAGTAATTATTTACTGAACTTCTTTTCTCCAGGAGGTGAAAAAGTTTTATCTTCGTGACGACGGGTCATAAACTCCTTTGACGGTCAGAATTATAATATGAATATATTCTCACAGCACATGATAACAAGGGGAAAACAGACTGAAAACTGGAAGCCAGTAACGTTCCTTATATATCGTTACTCTTTGTGACGACGGATCATGAACTCCACTGAGATCACCATAACTGTTAATGTTATAATATACATATTAACAATATATGATCTCTAGGGGAAAACCCGATAACAACTGTAAAATGGTGACGTTTATAGTAAATGTTTAGGGTTTGCGTCGATGGGTCACCAACACCTCTCAAGCGAAGTACAGTGTCAATATTATAATATAAAAAGTCACAATATATAAGCTGAAGGGAGGCAGAAAAGGAGCAATGTTTGTTGTAATCTATCTGTTTCTAAAAACAAGCTGCTGACGTAACAGAGAAAAAGCGAAAAACATGCAATAACATTTTTTTCTAGATATAAATGTTTAAATATTGACAAATAGCCACAAATTACAACTAAGTACTATGCCTATGCCATATTGAAACAACTTACAACTCCGGAATATGTTTGTTGACTCAAAAAGAGAATCCGATGGTAGAAAACGGAACCTGCAACACAGATTGGCGACTCAGAAATAACTTGTAAAAACAAAACTAATTGCCAAGTAGGTGTGGTTTATATAGTTTTTGGTTGTTTAGTAGTCTATGGAAGGAAGATGTGGCTCTGCATATTTAGATGGCCTGTTTTGCAGTTTACACGTGCTCAGGTTTTAACTGTTTTACTTCTGCACATGTTGGGAAAAGTTACAAACTGTGAAGCTGTAAAGGTTTCGATTTCGATAATAACATGTATAAGGTTATTATTATCTACATACGTTGGAGAGTTTCAAAAAGTGTTACTCGGTAAACTGTGTTCTTTGCATTTTCATGATTAAAAACATCTACATTTGTATTTATTTTAAACTGTGCATGAATACGGAAATTGGGTTATATTTTAAGCATTTGTAAATGCTGTCAATGATGAGTAGTTGGGCAATAGGTCTGTTGTTCTAAAAGTAAAAGAGTCAAAACAATAAAAGACTTTTAGAAAAGATCCTTAAAGAGCAATATATATCCTCATATATTAAAATTGCACATTTTAATATGAAGATTGTGTATAGTTTATCATGTAAGAGTGTTTACATGAGTGAAGACGGTTTGGAAATTAGCAACAGGCTCATAGAAGAGCTAAACGTACATTTCACAGGCAGCGAGAATGAAGAACAAGAAATTAGTGCTGCAGATATCAGCTGTGATTTCCTAGACGAAAGCTTGAATGCTGATTTGGTGGAATCATTAGATGATATAAAGTTTGATCATATAAATTATGAAATTGATAACCAGGAAATTGATATCAATGAAATAACTGATGAAATTATTTTAGAAGCTCTGTTAAATTATGAGATGTTAGAAGAATACATTTATTATTATATAATAATAATGGTTTGAGTACTATGTACTAAAACATTCACTGTAATAAGAGTGTAGCACTTATAGATTCCCTTATACATTTTTGTAATACTTTGCCCAGTCTTTATCCTCTACACTTCCTTCAAACACTTTGTCACTATTGTTTTTGTATTGTAGTTAGCCATACTGCAGGATGTCCTTATCTTGCTCTGTGCTAATAATGAAGGTCTTAAAAAATTTAGTCAGGCTCTCTCTTGGCATCCAGTCCGTACCCAAGTAATCATGGAGCAAAGTAGGTCTTATGCCATGGCTTGTTTAAACCCCTATAGACTATGCTTGCAATCTTCTATGCACTTGTGAACTTCTGTTTTATACCTTCAATTCCTAGTCTGTATCGTTACACTTTCACCAAACACTCTCACACTACTGTTTTAGTATTGTAGTGAGCCATTCAGAAGTATGTGCTTATCTATGTACTGTGGTAAAACTGATGCAGTTATACATTCAGTCAGGCACTTTCCTTGCAGAACTATAATCATCCACTCAGTACCTAAGTACTCATGCATTAAAACATGCTTTAGGCCATAGACTGCTTCAAACCTCTATAGGCCATGCATGCAGTCTTCCATGCTCCTGCAAACTTGTCTTTTATAGCTTCAATTCCCCAGTCGGTATTGTTACACTTTCACTAAACACTATCACACTACTGTTGCAGTATTATAGTGAGCCATTCAGCAGAAAGTCCTTATCTATGCACTGTGCTAAAAATGAAGCTCTTATAAATTTAGTCAGGCACTCTCCTTGCAGTACAGTAATCATCCAGTCCATACCCAAGTAATCATGGAGCAAAGTAGGCCTTAGGCCATGGACTGTTTTAAACCCCTATAGACTATGCTTGCAATCTTCTATGCATCTGCAAACTTGCCTTTTTTTACCTTTAATTGCCCAGTCTGTATCGTTACACTTTCACTAAACACTATCACACTACTGTTTCAGTATTGTAGTGAACCATACAGGAGTATGTGCTTATGTATACACTGTTCTAAAAGTGAAGTAGTTATACATTCAGCTTGAGACTCTGCTTGCAGAACTGTTATCATTCAGTAAAGTAGGCCTTAGAATATGGACTGCTTTAAACTCCTATTTACTATGCATGTACTCTTTTAAGCCCCTGAAAACTTGTCTTTTAAACCTATCATTTCCCATTCTCTATCCTTACACTCCCTCCAAACACTCTGCCACTACTGTTTCAATATTGTAGTGAGCCATACAGCAATATGTGCTTTTCTATACACTGTACAAAAAGTGCAGCAGTTATACATTCAGCTCAACACTCTCCTTGGAGAACTGTAATCATTCAGCCACTACCCAAGTAGTCATGCAGCAAAGTAGGCCTAAAGGCATGGACTGCTTCAAACACCTATAGATAATAAATGCACTTTTCTATGCACCTGTAAACTTGTTTTTTAAACTTTCAATTGCCCAGTCTGTATCCTTACACTTCCTCCAAACATCCTGCTACTGCTATTTTAGTATTGTAGTGAGCCATACAGCACTATGTGCTTATCTATACACTGTTCTAAAAGTGAAGCTGCTATAGATTCAGCCAGACACTCTCCAAGGAGAATTGTAATCATTCAGCCAGTTCCCAAGTACTCATGGGGCAAAGTGGACCTTGGGGCATGGTCTGCTTCAAACCCCTATATACTATGCATGCACTGTTATATGCACCGGAAAACGTTTCTTTTTTACCTTAAATTCCCCAGTCTGTATCCTTACACTTCCACCAAAACACTCTGTGATTGCTGATTTAGTATTTGTTAGAACTGGGGGTCTCTAGTTGGCAGAGGTAGGTACCACTGTCCAAATAAGGACTCTTGCTTCTAGTCAGGGGAGATAATCCCCACTCACCCTCTAGGAAGCTTGGCACGAGCAATCAAGGCTAATAAGAAGGCAATGTGTAAAGTATTTGTACCAACAGTCACAGTTACACAGTGAAAACACCACAAACTGACTCCACAACAGTTTAGAAAAATAAAGGTATTTAATGTAAACTACACAAGACCAAAACAACAAGAATCCAACATACACAGTTCAAGAATATGGTTGCGAAAGAATTCTTAAGGTTGCGATAAAAATAATCCACAGTTGCGTGAAAAGTTCACAGTTGCATCACGTTTAGCCAACAGTACCTTTAGATGCAACAAAGTTCCAAAAGCAGAAGTGGGTGCGGTGGAAAACAAGCGATGCGTTGCTCCTGAGACCTTGGGCAGACGTTTGCGACAGTCCCGCTGCAGCAGGGGGCGTGTTGCGATGAATCCGGTCTGTATGGGGAGGAAGGCCATGTGTATGGATACCGGTGCGTAGGTTCCGTAGGAAGTTTGTTCTCGCAAGTGCACAGTGCGTTGCTCTCATAGGAGCTGCAACGATCTCCGGGGTGACGATGTGCGATCCAGGGGCGATCTCTCTCTCGCAGCTCCTCGATGCGATGGCTCTGGGACGATGTTCGCAGCGACGTGATGCAGTTCGCAAGCAAGCGGTGCGACGATCTCACCCAGCGACGACATGCTCTGCGACGACACTCACAGTGATGTTAGTCTTCCCGCACCGGTCTGGTGCATCCCGCAAACGAAGCATGCAACGGCTCTGGCAGCGGCAACAGGCGCTGCGATGATCTTGGTCTTCGTAGCAGCAGGAAATGTCTTTGCATTGTCAGAGATGCGCTCCGCAGCGAGCTATGCGATAACCTTTCTGTAGCAAAGTCTTTAAATCTTGGTTTCCAGCTTCCCAGCACAGGTACAACTTCCAGAGGCACCACACAGGGCCACGCACTCCAGGAAGGACAGAACTCTCTCAGTAGAGCTCAGGGGAAGCTGGGTGTGAAATCATTTTGTTCCTGGGACTTCAAAACAGGGAGCCAGTTCTTATCAGGCCCTTGGAGATTTCTTCAAGCAAAGGGACACAGCACAAAGCAAAGTCCTTCCCCTCTCCTTGGCAGCAAAGCAACAGCAGGGCAATCCAGCATAGCAACAGCTGGACAATCTTCCTTCTTCAGTTTCAGCTTTCTCCTCTACAGAGGTTCCTTGTTGATTCCAGGATGATCTAATTTTCTGTAGTCAGGGGTCCTATACTTATACCCCTAAAAGTCTTTGTTCCCTTTGTGCAGGAGGGCTTTGAGCCCGGTCTAAACCAGTTCTGGGTGTTCCTTGAGCACTTTGTTTTCCTGGCTTCTCCTTTCTTTTCAGGGTGAGGGGCAGGGTCATCAGCCGGCCAGCAGGAGGTGGAGCCAGCATTGTGGAAGGCAGGCACAGCCTATTCAGGCCCAGGTGCTATCTCCTCCCACCACTCAAGTTGCAATACAGTCATTCAGCCTAGGGCTGACTCAGCCAGCCTCCTGGGGAATCCCCAGCCCCTGTCACTCTCAAAAAAGACAGTCAATACACAAACAGGCCAAGGCATACAGAAAGGGCAGACAAGAGAACAGCAACTTTCTAAAAGCGCTGTTCTCAAACACAGGATTCAAAAACAACCTTTCCCAAAAGATGTGTTTTTAAATTCTGAGTTCAGGGATACTAGACTTTCATGTCCTATCTTGTTCCGATGGGAAGATATGCTGGTAGCCACTGTAGCCAGCATCCCCCATGATAGCCTATGGAACAAGATAGCCTTGCAGCAGTGAAAAACAAAAATGGCTGTAATTCACTACCAGAGCATGCCATCTGCACAAGTACATGCACTGCCTTTCAAATACACTGCACCCTGCCCAAGGGGGTACCTTGGGCCTTCCATAGGGGTGACCAATGTTCACAAAAAGGGAAGGGGTAGGCCTGGTCAGTGGGGACACTGACCAGGAGGACATGGCAGTTCACAGACTGCATACAGGCACTGCGGTGGCAGGTCTGAGACACCATTTTAGGGCTTTTCATGTGGGTGGCACAATCAGTGCTGCAGGCCCACTAGTAGCATTTGTATCACCAGCCCTGGCACACTCAGTGCACTTTACTAGGGACTTCTTGGTGAGACAAATATGCCAATCAGGGATAACCAATTGCAATCACAATTTACACAGGGAGCATATGCACTTTAGCACTGATCAGCAGTGGTAAAGTGCCCAGAGTCCTATTGCCAACAGCCACAGGTCAGGAAAAATAAGGAAGGAAGAAGCAAAAAGATTGGGGATGACCCGGCAAGAAGGGCCAGTTCCAACAGTATCGTACTGAGCCATTCAGCAGAATGTCCTTATCTATGAACTGTGCTAAAAATAAAGCTCTTATAAATTAAGACATGCACTCTAGTTGCAGAACTGTTCTCATCCAGTCAGCACCCAAGTAATTATGGAGCAAAGTAGGCCTTAGGCCATGGACTGCTTTGAACTCCTATAGACTATACTTTTAGTCTTCTTTGCACCTGCAAACTTGCCTTTTATATGTTCAATTCCCCAGTCTCTATCCTTACATTCCACCAACTCCTGTTATAGTTTTGCAGTGACTCATTGATCAGTGTGTAGTAATCCATTCACTACATTAAGACACTAATGGGCAGATGTACAATAACTGGTACATCCCAAGGGATATGCCAGTTATTGTGCACTGTGACATCATAACCATGGATGCACCATATTTACAATGTGGTGCACTATGGGGCAAAAATGGCACAGATATGTGATGTATCTGTGCCGTGAAGGTGGCGCATTGCTTGAGTTGCGTTTCAAGCGCAACGCATCTCCAACAATGCTCTGGGGGCTCTATGCTCAGAATGCTGAATCGATCCATACACCTGCTTCAAACAAGTGCAGGGTTTTGACGCAGCATGAGCTCAAAAGTGACAAAGTGAAATCTTGTAGATTTCACTCAGCCACTTTCAAAGAGCACAATTCTCCTGGGGTCTTGTATTCAATGTTTTTTATTTTCGAATTTGCCTCTCGAAGAAATTCTAGTAAATCATCCCAAATGTACTCAGCATAGCTCAGGGTAAGGAACCATGTTGGAGTTCCAAAGTTCCGTAGCATAAATTTTCGTTCTCAATGACGACGGTACCAATATTCATTAGTTCCACGCTGACATGCCATCAAATGAATGAGCTGAGATTCTAGATGATCATCTCTCTGGTGCACTTTATCCATAAAAGCTTTTGAAGATACATTTTGCAGATGTATTCCAGATTTTAGAATATGGTTGACTGCATATGAAAATCCAGACAAGTCACTTTCAAACAAAACAAGAAATATCTAGGGGATACATTGTCGAAATCTTGGTTCTTCTGCATAAAATCTTGTTGTCCGATATTCAGATGCATGAATCTGCACAGGACATTCATCGAATAGTCCTCCTTTTCCAGTTGGGAACAACTATGGAAAACAACGAGCTTCTAAGCTCTCTTCCCATACACTCATGGGGCTTCTGATTTAATTGAAATTTTTATGGTCAAATGTGTCCCCTAACGTGTACCCCAACGGCTCCATGTACGTGCTTTAAGTACATGTAATTTCCCTCCATGACCGAATATGAAGACACAAATACATTTGCGTCCAACGTTAACATGTCCTCATTCAGATCCACCATGAATGGATCGATAATTCAGTTCCTAACCATACCATGCCAACGTCTTTACATGGTACACTTTCGCGTTTTTCCTGGCTCTGCCGAGCTAGGCCCTGATTTCTGTCTCTGAGCCTTTTCTGCTTTCTGCCTCCTGCCTCTGAAAGCTGCAGCATGGACGCGTATCCCTGACCTCTGCCTTACTTCCTGCCAAGCGAAGCAGTGCCTGGCTCAACCTGGCCTGCCTGCCAAGACCGTATTTTGCCTTCAAGTTATCTGTCCAGCCTCCTCGAAAATACATTCCTGTCTAGTGATTTAGGTAAACATCTCCCCGGCTGCAGAGCAAAGAGCAAGCCTTCCTGTTTCCATGCAAGTAATTTACAGTTCCCGTTGCCATAGTAGGCCCATGGCCCCTGCACGTAGACATGTAGACACATATGCACGCACTAGCATTCAGTATAGAATAGCCTCTGCCCGAGAGACCTTTTACTCCAGATAATACATCCTCCAAACATAAGATACCAGATATGTTATAGGTCCAGGTCGTTCTGACATCCCAGACTTCTGTCTCCTCTACTAGTGTTAAAGTTCTCCCCAGTTACACGTCTATGTCACGTCATGCTAGCTGCGCGCGCATCCGCACTTTTCTGCTGATCCTGCAACTTTCTCTATGCACCCACCCACATGTGACGATTATTGTGACGTTTCTCTGACATGTACAGGGCACGCCTCCGTGTACGCCTATTACACACCTTCTTTCACGCCTCCTGTTACGCACATGTGTTCTTATCTCGTTCTTGTTCACCTGTTACGCCTACTGTATTGGATTCAATTATGTTACCTTACTATATATAATGTGTAATGTTAATAAAACGTTGACTGTCCCTTCCCGAACCCTAGTGGTGACGGAACATGATCTCCAACCTCGAGGTTTTCCATTAAAACCCGTAAGACTCAG
Source organism: Lissotriton vulgaris (assembly GCF_964263255.1). NCBI lineage: Eukaryota > Metazoa > Chordata > Amphibia > Caudata > Salamandridae > Lissotriton > Lissotriton vulgaris. The sequence continues at coordinate 394,665 of NW_028252532.1, forward strand.
ATACCACGGACTCTGCCTCTCATTTTTATGAGCTGTCTTGTAATGATAATTATACGGAAAAAATGATTAGGTAAAACTATTTACCACATAATTTGGTGCCCCCTGCCACAGCCGTGACGGACACCCATGCGCATCTGCAGGTTTTCCTGTATCTCCCTCAGGCCTACGGAGGTGACGGAGACTGCGGTCGACATCCAGACGAGGCGGTGAGGAGTGCGGAGGATCCCGACCAGAGCCCAGCCGAGAGTAGCAGTGTCCGAGGTATCCAGAGGCCCACCTGTTCCGACATGCCGTGCCGAGGCGCATGCGTAGTAGCAGTACCGGTAGAAGTCCAGTCCAGTCCGAGGCCTTCCAGTTCAAGTTCAAGTATTGCTCCCGGTGAGTACCGTTGCTAGGGACGCATCTAGACGGGTGCATTAGTTTGTGTCCGGTCAAGACAGGTCTGGGTACGCAGTCCTGGTCCGTACATGTTCACTTAGGTGAGCGCGGTATGACGTGTCTCTTTATGGGACCGGTGTGTACTGTTTAGCAGTGCATCTAGTAATTCAGTAATTCAGTTATTCAGTGATTCAAGCCTTCAAGCATTATTTCTCGTGATTCCAAGTATTGTGTTTTATGTACTAGACAGTATCTATTTGAAATGTTTTAATGTGTGTCATGTCGTGGTATGAATGACTGTTTGCTTTTCATTGCTGTGTTTATTGTGTTCGAGTCAAAGCAGAAATGTCGTTATTTTCGAAATTACGTCAGATAGGAACTAGGAAAGGGATACTCGAAGAAGCAGTTCCTGTCCCGCCTAGGGACACTCCAGGGTATTTTATGTACCACAAGCACGGCTTAGATGCTGTGTTGTATTTAGATCTGTGGGTGGACTATACTAAGAATCTTGAAGAAAAGTTTAGATGGCCTGTCTCAGGAACATGGGATGCCGAGTGCATCATGAGAGTAGAAGAAGCATTATGGAAAAAGAAAGCCAGACAATCTCAGAAAGATGCCATAGAGTTGTGGCGTAAAGAATCGCATAGAAGAACAGAAAAAGCACTCAGAAAAGCAGAGAGAAGTAGAGAAGAATCCGAAAAAGCCAAAGAAAAAGAGTTACTAGAAGAAGGAGAGCAGGTCAGATCAGAACAATTAGACCGCCAAAGAAATGCACTTATTACAGGCATGTATCCAGTTCTTGCCGAGGGCCTGCCTAAGGCGACCCCGGAAGTACCCAGTAATTTGCCACCACCATTGGTTCCGACTAAAGTACGTCACCATAAGACCGCAGCAGATATTTTCCTTTCTTCCTATTTAGATGATGTAGCTCCTGCATATACCAATGTACCCGTACATCCTGCTAATAATAATCTGCCACAGCATATTCCTGCTGATCGAGCCACGACCCCTCCACGTCCAGGAGTACTTCCCGCACCTGTTGTCACTTCCCCTTCTGCTGCTGCCACTGGTCCCCCTACTTCTGGTCCTCTTAACCCTTTTGGTACAGATACGACTCAGTCGTCCCCGTTAAATGTGTCTTTGCCACACGCAATGACGTCAAGTCATGCTCAAGCTTCCGCATCGGGAGGTGCCGTAGGAGGTTACCGAACCCCGCCACAACCACACCGTTTGACAATGAGAGAATTAGCTACACAGCATACCCTGAAAGCGGCCCCTTCTGAAAAGCTTAAAGAATACCTTACAGATTGTAGATATGATCCCGTACCAGGCAAGCAAGGGGCCATGATGTTAGCCTCGTTACGTGTAAGACGTGTTGCAGATTATTTGGTTATACTACCAGGAATGCCAGACCATCTAGACAGGATATATCATTTTATTCAGACTGGAGAAGGTCCTGAATGTGTTCGTGAAGCCATGGCACATCAGAAAACTGAGACGCAAGGGTTAATATTACGTTTCTTGATTAATTGTTTGATAAGAGAACGAGATCGACCAGGTTTTGTACAAGAAGAGATGGATGTATTGACTAAATGGAGTCAGAATATTGCAGATGGTAAGCATGACAGACAGAATTGTATAGATGCCATGTCTAGGAAAATCCGTAAAGAAATAGTAGCCATACATACCCGACAGGATGCCGATAGGGCAGTAGAGTCAGACGATAAAGACTCCTCCGAGGAGGAAGAGCCAGAAAATCCTGCAGCGACTCAAGAGACGATAGCGTATGTAGGTAGAGCGAAACTCCCTAAACAGTACCCTTTAAGTAGTCCTTTCGACAGACCCATTCGTCTAGAAATCAAGAAACGATACCTTTCCCCGATACCAGAGCGATGTTCTCTTGAACATATATTCCAAGTTACTGATAAAATCCTGAAAGAAAGAATAGGTTATCATGAACTCACTACCTTACGTGATCAGGAACTGGCCCGGTCAGCAGTCCAATGGGCCGAGGATGACAGTATATATAAAGATGATCTAGTAGTGCAAACATTTTTAAGCCTTACTCCAGAAGAACAGCGATTAGCTGGTATATACATGACCCAACATCTCATTATCCAGTATGAAAACCAACAGTCTGATCCAGGTCCACTGTATAATTTATTGCAAGACTTACTCCTGAGAAGATGGAGAGGCCTAGGTACCGATTCAATTGATATCATTCTAGAACAACGTCACAAATATAGTACGTTCCTGACTCCACGTTTTGTTTCCGTTCCACCCCCAGTAAGACAACCATATCACCTAGACAGACAGAATCCCTTACGAGAAGTACATCCAATCAGGAAGCCAGATGATACGCTTGAACGTGTGTTTGTATACACTCCTTTGACTAAAATGGAATTATTGGAAATGAAGAAAATTGTACCTTGTCACGATAAAGACCCTGCAGGGTTCCACCGTGAATTAAAAGACATGTTACTGATGGGTGATTACACATATTCAGACATTCTTAAAATGTTAAAAGTATTATTGCCAGCAGGGATTTACGAGAAACTGAAGGAGAAGGATTGGGAGGTTGGACCGAATTAGAAGATGAAGAAGAAAGAACGTACCCCAGGTTTAGGTCTTGGGGACAAAACTAAAGCATTACCAGGATTGTTAGTACAGGTTTTGCCTAGATTATTGACAGTTAAAAAGGAAGATTGGGATGCAATTTCAGCATGCAAACAGAAACCAGACGAAGACACTAGTGATTTTTATTCTAGATTCGAGAAATGTTTTATTATTAATAGTGGTCTGAAAACGAGTAGCGAGTCGTTTCCACATCTTTTTGTAACCAAATTAGTTGAGAATTCCTTACCTCAGGTTAAGAACAGAGTATTGAAAGTCGAAAGTACATGGCAAGCAAATACGCCTTCCCAAATGTTACAAATGTTACAGTACCACCAGAATAGAATCAGAGAGGAACACGATCATGAACAGAGACGCATGAAAGACACTAAAATGAAAGTATTAGTTGCCAAGTCTGTTCCGCCAGATGGTCAGAAGAGGGGTAACATGCAGAACACCCAGACTGGTCGTCCTACAGGTCCTGTTAAAGGAAATTGCAATTATTGCAAACAGCCAGGTCACTTTATTAGTGATTGTGCCGTTCTGAAACACAATATTGCTACAGGCAAAACGAAAGAAAGACCACGTCAGCCTAGGCCAGAATACGTTCAACAGAATTTTCAACAGAATCTGCAACCTGCTCCACAACATGTTCAGCAACAGACCGTAGCGGTACCACAGCCTCAGCCCATTGCCGCAACACAACACGTTACACAGCAGATGTACCAGTATGCGCAGTCAGAGTATCCAGATTACCAACAGTATTCATGAAATAGCCTAGATAGGGAGGTAGGTTTGCCTCTCATCGAGATTCCTGTAGATCAAGACGGTCCTTATGTACATAGTCAGGTATTAGGAAAAGACAGAAAATTTTTGATTGACACAGGGGCAAGCAGAACTACCATTAGTCATGACGAGGTTCCAGGGGCACCCCTCTCAGGCTCACAGAATGTTTCCCTTGGATTTTCAGGAAAACCTATTGTTAATGAAGTATCGAAACCAGTTCCCCTTGCAGTTGGTCCATTGTTACGTACTACTGATTTATTGCTTACGAAGTCATGTCCAGAAAACTTGCTTGGTATTAAAACGCTGAAAGCTCTAGGAGCTGTAATTTGTTGTTCTCCGGAAGGAGTAAGATTGTTTTTGCGTGACTTTAAGGGTCACTATGTGTTGAGAGATTTTGATCCCCGATTACAGAATGTACCACAGCATTTATGGGCACAAGGCCCCACTCATGTAGGTTGTATGCATATTACACCATATCGTGTCACACTCAAGCCAGGAGCTGTTCTGCCCAGAATCCGACAATACAAATTGCCACCTGAGGCTGTAGCAGCCTTATTGAAAATCATTGAAGAGCTTATTGCTCAAGGAGTAGTTGTAGAAACTGACTCCAATATTTGTAATTCTCCAATCATTCCGATTCTTAAACGTTCTGATCCAAATGCACCTCCTGTATATCGTCTAGTGATTGACCTCAGAGAGCTTAACAAATGTATCATACCTCAGTTTCCAGTGGTCCCAGATATTTCATCCCTATTGACAGCTATTGATCCTGAAGCGGTGTTCTTTACTGTAATTGATCTCAAGAATGCCTTCTTTAGTGTTCCCATTGATCCGGAAAGCCAGTACCTTTTCGGATTCAGTTTAAATGGCCGAAGCTTTAAATTTGCACGTGCACCTCAAGGGTTCACGGAAAGTCCGAGTATCTATAGCCAAGCATTGAAAAGACAACTAGACAGTATCCACATGCCTGCTAACACTGCCCTACTTCAGTATGTCGATGATCTATTGATCACCGCCCGAAGTGAACAAGAATGTGAACAAGCATCTCTGACAGTCCTATATTTTCTGGCCGACAAGGGACACAAAGCGTCTCCTTCGAAGCTGCAATTCTGTGTTCAGCAAGTTGTGTACCTTGGTCACTTGCTGTCCAAGAGGGGGAGACAGCTTACACCTGACCGCATCCAGTTAATTGTACATATGCCACAACCCAAGACACAAAAAGAAGTACGGGCCTTTATAGGCCTCACCTCTTACTGCAGACAATGGATCCCTCAGTACGCATATCTACCCAAGCCCCTTATACAGTTGACAACCCAGGAGGCAGCGTCATCGACTGTCCTCCCTTGGACTCAGGAACATACACAAGCTTTTGACGACTTGAAAAAAGCCCTATGTCAAGCACCTGTTTTAGCGACACCATGTTACAGCAAGCCTTTTACACTTTTTGTCACAGAACGCGAAGGTACTGCATTGTCAGTACTCACCCAAGACCAAGCAGGTTCACACAAACCATGTGCTTATTTTTCCAGTACATTAGATCCAGTAGCCCAGGCTTTGCCTGCTTGTTTGAAATCAGTTGCAGCAACAGCTCTAGCAATCAGACAAAGTGATTCCATAGTATTAGGACACCAATTGACAGTACAGGTTCCACATTCCGTGGAGGTTCTTTTAAACCGTACACAGACTCAGCACTTGACTATAGCACGACTGACAGGTTATGAATTGACATTGTTCCAGCCACACATAGAAATCAGACGCTGCAACACACTGAATCCTTCTACACTTTTACCGTTAAGTACAACAGACCCTATGGCACATGACTGTGTGGAAGTCATTAACACTATGACGAAGCCCAGACAAGACTTGACAGATATCGCATTACCAGATCCAGACCTGACACTTTATGTGGATGGTTCATGTATGAGAACAAGTACAGGAGAGTTAGTGGCCGCGTATGCAGTGACCACTGAAACTGAAGTCATAGAAACACATCGAATTGACACCCTGTCTGCCCAAGCAGCAGAGCTCATTGCTCTGACCCAAGCCTGTATTCGAGCCAAGAACAAGAAAGTTAACATATACACAGATTCCCGTTATGCATTCGGAGTTGTACACGACTTCGGAGTCCTTTGGCAAGAGAGAGGTTTCTTAACTTCACACGGGGCCAAGATACAGCATGGTCCCCTCATTCAAGCTCTGTTAGAAGCAATACATTTGCCTACAGCAATAGCCATCATGAAGTGTAAAGCACATACGAAAGTTACCGACACCATTTCCCAGGGTAACGACCTGGCAGATCGAACAGCCAACCATACAGCACAGACTCATACTGATATGACAAAGCCAGTAGTTCCAACACATTGCATGACAGTTAGGGATCCCGCCCTAGATGTAATTGACATACAGACACATGCTACCCCAGACGAAATCAAGAAATGGACAGAACTAGGAGGGATCCAGACAGAACAGGGATGGATGACGAAGGGAAAAGCCACATGGTTTCTCCCCGACTCTATGGTTCAAGTTATCATTAACACAGCACATAGTCCTGCACATTTAGGAGAAAAGGCCATGTTAGACAGCATTCAAAACCTTTGGTTCAACAAGCATTTACGAGCAGCAGCAAAACAGAAAGTGCGTACCTGCATGATCTGTTGTCAGTTCAACCCAGGTAAAGGCATTCCCGTAGAGCAAGGTGGATTTCATCCTCCTGATCACCCTTTTGAAGTCCTCCAGATGGATTATATCCAGATGGACAGATGCCGAGGATTCAAGTACGTCCTCGTAGTTGTATGTGCACTTTCCCGATGGACAGAAGCATATCCAGTCCTAGATTACACTGCCCCGACCACTGCCAAGCAGTTGGTTCGTGAATTTTTCCTGAGGTTTGGTTTGCCTCGTGTCGTGTATTCAGATAACGGACAGCCATTCTGGTCCGAGCTCATGAAGCAGGTTTCCCTTCTGTTAGGTTATCAATGGAAGTTCCACTGTGTTCGGCATCCCGAAGCAGCTGGATTAGTAGAGAGACACAATCAGACTCTGAAAACACGTCTTGCCAAGGTCTGTGCAGAAAAAGGAGTAGACTGGATAGTAGCCCTTCCAGTTGCTCTCTTCTATATGCGAATGGTAGCCCATTCTAGGACAGGGCTATCCCCGTATGAGGTGGTTTTTGGCCGGCCACCGAATATGTGGGGGACGCCTCTGCCCCGTAAATTGACTGATGTTGACAGTAATATGCTGACAGATTACCTTGCTTCCTTGATGTCTGCACTACAATCATGTCGTTCACAGGTCGCAGCAGCCTTTCCAGACAACACCGAGGTGAAGCCACACAAGATCGTCCCTGGGGACTACGTGTATGTTCGTAATTTTGAACGGTCGAGTCCTCTGGAGCCCCGTTGGAAGGAGCCGAAGATCGTTTTAATGACCACAAGGACTGCTGTGAAACTAGAGGGCAGGAAAAACTGGCTCCACTCGTGCCATGTGAAAAAATGCTATAGACTTCTGCCAAAATCTGATTCTTAGGACTGCCGCATTCCAATCGTTGATACTAAACTCCCCCTGGTAGAGAAAACTCCGTCCCAGGAGTACCGATCAAAGTTGAGGTCTAGTAAGTCAGACAGTTTAATTGTTTAAGTCCCCCCCTGGGTGAAGCGGTTAGACAGGTTCCTGACATGTATAAGCTAGACCCCAACAGAGAGAGAGATAGACAGGAGATCAAGAAACAGAAATATTGCAAGAATCTCCGAAGTAGATGTATTGTTACTTTAATTGTCATGTTCTTTCTGAGTCTTACGATTATATGCCTAAGCTATGTTTTACATGTATATTTTCCTATACAAGCACATTCTTCTTTCAATGACACTGCAGACCACACCTTTAGTGATCTGCCCCCTCACAAACTTTCTTATCGACTTGCGCTGCGCAACAATTCTTTCATCCGTATGTTACACCATTCCCATCAGACCAGCAATGCCACTAATTGCTGGGTATGTGGCCGACTCCCTCCCTACCAGAAAATGACGGGAGCCTTGCCTCTTTTTCCTTACCCGTTTACACATATTGGTTCATGTGGTGCATGGTTTACATTAATGTCCTCGTTAGATAGTAAGTCCCAAGTTTCCCAAGGTAATTGGATATGGGGAGACCTGAATACAGTTATGCATAAGGCATGTTTCCCCGACAAGGAGGGTCTTCCCCAAATGACAGGTACCGATCTAGAAAATGAAGTATATGGATTAGGTAACTTTACACTTAACCTCATGATTTTGAATGTCCAGTCAGAAACTAGTTCGAACTTACCCTCAATTTCAGTTTTGCCAGTAAAGGGTGACCTATGCGTTAGAAAGAATGGTTCAGTACATCTAGGACACAGCGATTGTAATACAGTTATTGAATTCAGTGATAAGGGCAAGTCTACATTCAAAGCTTCCCGACATTCCTATTTCATTTGTGGCCATACAGCTTATATAAGTTTACCTCCAGACTGGGATGGTACTTGCTACATTGCATTCCTACTGCCACCTGTTTTTCTAGCCCCACCTGATTACCACAGAAATTCTCATCTCATTCATGTTAGACCCAAGAGAGATCTCCCGATTGTCGATTACACTGAAACGACATGGGAACAATACACAGATTTCAATAAAGGATTCTTTCCTTATTTAGGCACTGTCTCTAATAGTAAACTGATACGTAGATTGACCAGAACCCTCGAAGCAGTAGTGAATGAAACTACTTTTGCCCTAGGTAACTTAACAGACGAACAGTCTGCTATGAGACTTGTCGTTCTTCAAAATCGTCTCGTCCTTGACGTCATCCTGGCAGATAGGGGCGGGGCTTGTAGAGTCATCGGATCCAGCTGTTGTGTTTTCATTCCAAATAACGCACCGTCAGTATATAGAGCCATAACTCGGCTCCACAAGATTGCAAGTCAGATACACCAAAATCCAGGCACCTGGATCTGGTCCGGTTGGCTCTGGAGCGTGTTATCAGCCTGGGGATGGAAAGTCCTATCCTTCCTCGGAATAGCCCTTCTCATAGTATTCAGTTGTTGCCTATGTCTACAATGTGGGCCAGCGATTTGTGGCTTGTGCGCCACATCATGTATTCCCCATCCTAGTCCACGTTCTAAATCCCGAATGAAAAAAGATGAGCAAATGATGTTATATGAACAGATAGATGGACTCATGAAGATTGATATATCCTGAAGGGTCCGTAGGGGACAAGGAGGGAATGAGGTAATTGAAATTTTTATGGTCAAGTGTGTCCCCTAACGTGTACCCCAACGGCTCCATGTATGTGCTTTAAGTACATGTAATTTCCCTCCATGACCGAATATGAAGACGCAAATACATTTGCGTCCAACGTTAACATGTCCTCTTTCAGATCCACCATGAATGGATCGATAATTCAGTTCCTAACCATACCATGCCAACGTCTTTACATGGTACACTTTTGCGTTTTTCCTGGCTCTACCGAGCTAGGCCCTGATTTCTGTCTCTGAGCCTTTTCTGCTTTCTGCCTCCTGCCTCTGAAAGCTGCAGCATGGACGCGTATCCCTGACCTCTGCCTTACTTCCTGCCAAGCGAAGCGGTGCCTGGCTCAACCTGGCCTGCCTGCCAAGACCGTATTTTGCCTTCAAGTTATCTGTCCAGCCTCCTCGAAAATACATTCCTGTCTAGTGATTTAGGTAAACATCTCCCCGGCTGCAGAGCAAAGAGCAAGCCTTCCTGTTTCCATGCAAGTAATTTACAGTTCCCGTTGCCATAGTAGGCCCATGGCCCCTGCACGTAGACACGTAGACACATATGCACGCACTAGCATTCAGTATAGAATAGCCTCTGCCCGAGAGACCTTTTACTCCAGATAATACATCCTCCAAACATAAGATACCAGATATGTTATAGGTCCAGGTCGTTCTGACATCCCAGACTTCTGTCTCCTCTACTAGTGTTAAAGTTCTCCCCAGTTACACGTCTATGTCACGTCATGCTAGCTGCGCGCGCATCCACACTTTTCTGCTGATCCTGCAACTTTCTCTATGCACCCACCCACATGTGACGATTATTGTGACGTTTCTCTGACATGTACAGGGCACGCCTCCGTGTACGCCTATTACACGCCTTCTTTCACGCCTCCTGTTACGCACATGTGTTCTTATCTCGTTCTTGTTCACCTGTTACGCCTACTGTATTGGATTCAATTATGTTACTTTACTATATATAATGTGTAATGCTAATAAAACGTTGACTGTCCCTTCCCGAACCCTAGTGGTGATGGAACATGATCTCCAACCTCGAGGTTTTCCATTAAAACCCGTAAGACTCAGATACCACGGACTCTGCCTCTCATTTTTATGAGCTGTCTTGTAATGATAATTATACGGAAAAAATGATTAGGTAAAACTATTTACCACACTTCCTTTTGCTTTTTTCATTTGGAACACATCAATAGTGTTTCCCATCACTTCTTTAGAATGAAGTGGATGCACACTGTAGTGTTAATAGATTTCTTCATATTTTTACATATCCACTTTTTCAATTTGTCCACTTGACGTTTCAGCATCTTCTGCTAAAACTATTTCTTCTTCTCCTATATAAACATTCTTACAGTATGTATTGTTTTTTTTAATACAATGTTGCCTTTTGCACTTTCCTAACATCCACTAACTCCCACCAGATTTTCTTATTCTTAGTTGGCACACCATTAACACGAATAACTAGTGGTTCACTTTCTACACCTTCTACACCAATAGTTTCAATATTTTTCTTTAAATCCAATGGTAAATACAAAACTCTTCCTTTTAATCCTCTTTGTAAATCTGAAGGAGGCAATTCACCTTTTTTAGGCTCCATACGAACAATTGCCTGAAACGGGTGCACACATTGAATGAGAATAGACTCATAGGTATTGAGATCTGTCAGTTGTGGAGGAATATCAACCAATTCTAAACTATTATGCACAGCTCTAGCAGGCGTTCTATTCTCATCTAATTTGTTATAACAAAATTTACAAATACGCTGATCAGAACCCAAATCAAAACAATTCTCTACCAACAAATAAGTAGCAAATACCCTCCACTTATCATTATTTTTTTCTTCACTTTTTAAATGCAGATCAACAATCCTAGTCTGACTTTTGTAGTGAGTTTGGCGACAACAATTACAAGAAATATGTAAGCTTTCACCTGAAATCACCTTAAACTTTGTAATTTCATTTAAAAAAAAATTTGTACAACTATGTTCAACATTCTCTACAACATTTTCTTCTATTAATGTCTGAGTTTCTTCACTCTCTTCTTCTGGACCAAAGTAACAAAACTCAATATCATCACAAACCTTTTTCACATCTGATACTGACCCACGTAAAAGAGCACTGTTCAACTCATTTAACTTTAGTGCTGGAGTTTGTGCATAATACAATCTTCTCACTAACTTCTACATTTGAGCATGATGTACTGCCAACATCCTAAAATGCTGAAAAACACTTTAACATACTTTCCTAGAAAGAAAAGCCAGAGAATGACCTTGCAAACCAGTCTGTTTTCTCATTCTGCAAGGGTTTAGTCCTTGCAACACCTTGATCTTTTGTTTAACACTTTTTTTTACAATATTCTCAAAAGAAATTCCGTAATTTATCGATAGATTCTTGTCGTACACTACGAATACTACTGCAATCCCAAGTGTACACTCTGGCTTTAGGACATCTGCCTAGAACCTCATCAGCTATCACTTTTCTGCATTTCTAGGAACCATTTGCTCTTTCTCAATTGGACAACCATTTTTAACCTCATAAGCTCGACCACTGGTGTCAACTGCATGCAACAAATCATTGCTCTGTAAATAACTCTCTTCATTAAAAAAGGTTCTGAACTTGAACTGTATTTCCATTGCCCTAAATAAAGTCACAAAAATTACTTCTGTTAATTACTCTTTTCCTCTTTTGGCCTTCATTAAATGGATTGGTTTATCTAGTGATCGAATTCTCTTCAATACTAAAATGAAAAGTTTCCTCTTTACTTCAAAAGCCTTTTCAACAATGGATTTGATATGCTTCTTCTTTTCATAACATTGTGTTCTCTTTTTATATTTCTTTGTGTCTTTTAGTAAATTATGGACAACTCTGTTGTAAAATAATTTTTGGCAGATTTCTTTGTATTGATTTTCTCTTCTTTTACTATAAGTTGTATCCTTTGTTTTTACATTGGCTTTTTTGCCTTTCCTATTCTTTACACTTTTTTTGTGTTTGGAACATTTTCACTACTTTGCACAGTTGCATTTTTTTCTGAATCTAGTAATATTTTTTATGAAGTCTTTTGTAGTCTTACCAGAAATGTTTCTTTTTTTAGCCACATTATTTTGGTCTTCCAATACTTGGGGTTGAGTTTTTTTCAAGTAAGTATCCTTTTTCTGACTTTTTATTCTTCTTTCTTTCTCCGGCATGATAACTTTATTTTAACGATGATAAACAGTATCTGTAAAAAAACATTAACAAGTATTTATTAATAACTTAAAAAATTATACATTTGTATTACTATACAAACACATTTCATACATCATCATCATCATCAATAAACTTTATTTCAGTCAATATGACCTCCAAAGTACAATCAAAATACATACAGGTGAATTTAGAGATAAAAGTAGCATCCAGAAGCAATTACATGTTAAAAAAGATAGAAGAAAATCAGTATGTACATTATTGCCGAGCTTTAAGAATACAAGGATTCCACAGACCATTTGGAGAGTCCTAAGATCCTGAATTGGGGCACAACAAGATAATATCACAGAGGGTTGTACTAGGCTAGAAACAAGGATTCATCTGAGGAAAGTGCATAGTGCAAATAAATAAATAAATAAGCCAGTTATAAAAGAGTTCATAAAAATATGGCCACGATCTTATCATACAACGGTTAGTGTAGTCCTCACACTGGTGTTCCTCACTACTACAGGTTACTTCTACACAAAAAGTTTTAACAACAATTGTGGAAGTTAACTAATTATTTACCAGTTCCCTGAAGCTGTGAGTAGGTTAGTTTTTGTCAGGACGAAATAAAAAGACTAAAATTAAAACCATCCAAGGTAACCAAGGAGAGATAGTCTTCCCAGCTAATTGAGGATAAAATAATTTCATTTCTACTGTGGGAAGTTCTGTCACTTGTAGGGGAGTTTTTACAAAAAGTCTGTGGATACACCACATGCAGAATAAGAAACCTGCAACTGAATAGACAATTGGGGATCTGGTATCATGCTTGAGTATCCTGAACGCCTCTGAACAGTGTCTAGTTCCAAGGTTCCTACAGATCTGCACCAGCCAGCGTTTTCTTGCTTTAAAGTAGCCAGGACTGCTGAAGCACACACAGAGTACTGACTCTTCGGGGCAATCGCATGCCGGGGAGTTCAAAACTTGCAAACCCCTCAATTTGTATGTGAAACAACGGAGTGGCAAAACCCCATACCTTAACTGAAGGTAAAGCTTTCTGGAAGCTGCTGGTTTAATAACATCTAGAGCTGGCTCTAAACAGACCCTATCTTTTTTTTCTAGGAATGCTGAGGTTAGTTTGCCTATTCGGGGGCAGCTGTGAAGCTGTGCCATTTTATACTCTTCAAAATGGGTCTTCAATTGTTTCCTGGATAGTGAGGAGCAGGCAAGCTCAGGATCATCCCAGAGTTCCCGTAGCCCCATGCTGGTAAGCATGTGTTTAATGTATGCTAACCATGGCATTTTAGCAGCCCCCTACAAATTTCTTACTTCTAAAAGTTCCTCTCTGTAGGATGAAAGTTCTGGGGTAACCCACAGGCGATGCCAGTACATTAAGGGTTTAAGGTTTAGTACTTCTGAGATTGCCACAAGCCCCAAGTCTAATCTGAGGGAGGTTAACTGGGCGCTCTGCGGGAGATTCAACAACTGTCTGAGGAAGTTGTTTTCTACCTGTGGTAAGTTCTCGGGACCAGAATGGCCCCATAGTTCAGCACCATATAATGCCCCTACCCGGCTTGCTGCTTATACATTTCAATAGCTGGGCTGACTGGTTTCTGGGTGGACTTACAGAAGACCTTCATGATTCCACCTGAAGATTGGGCTAGTTTTAGGAATGATTTTTTAATGTTTGACTCCCAATCCATGGCTTCTGTGATAGTGAACCCAAGGTAGACGAAAGAGGAAACTCTTTCGAGAGGTTTGCCATATAATAAAAGGTTCGGGCATTTGCTTTTTGAACTATTGAATGCCATAAATGTGGTTTTCTGTAGTTTGATTTCCAGACCTCTTTCTCTGCAGAAAACCTCAAATTTATTGAGCACCCTCTCTAACACCATAGGTGATTTAGATATTAATAAAGTGTCATTAGCAATGTTTATTGCTAGAATCAGGCGGGAGGCTAACTTGGGTGTATCTAGGTCTTTTTCTGCTAGTAATGAATCTATTAAACCATTAATATGTAAGGTAGAAAGAGTGGGGGCAAGCACACAGCCCTGGCGGACAACACGCTTGATCGGGATGGGAGAAGTTAGCTTTCCATCCTTGCCAAACCTGATTGGCGCAAATTGTCGTCATGAAGCCGTTTAATGAGATGGGTTAAATATTCTGGAACGCCCATCTTGTGGAAGACTGTCCACAGTTTTTCCCTTGGGACCAAATCAAAGGCTGACCTCAGGTCCACAAATATTAAGAAGAGACTTCCATCCTCCAGACACACGGGTTTCCAGTACAACAGTTGTAATCTGAGTACTTGGTCCAGGGTAGACCATTTTTCCCTGAATCCGGCCTGTAGGGGGGATTGTATCTTCTGTTCTTCCATCCAAGTTTGTAGCCTGAGCAGCACTATACGTGCAAAGATTTTTTGGGAGATGTCAATCAGGCTGATTGGTCTGTAGTTAATTGGTAAGAGTGATGAGCCTTTTTTAAATATCAGGATTATTTCCACACCAAGCCAGATGGTGGGAATCTTCATTCCCTGCAGTATGGCATTAAATAATACCCAGAAATATGGGACTCAAACAGCTGGTTCGCTGCAGAAGAGGTCCCCAGGGATCTTGTCCAAACCTGGCTCTTTACTTGGGGACATTTTTGCTAAAACTCCCCTGATTTCATTTAGCCTATTGCTGAGGCTGTTTTCATAGGGGTCATCAGTACCCCAGGATATAAGGGGAGGTCAATCCCCAAAGAACATCCTACAGGTAACACACCCAGCAGCATTTCTTCCTTGCAGTAGAGGGATTCAAAATGATCCCGCCAGACCTCTTCATCCAAATTTGGGTCTGCCGTTGTTTTGGGACCAGAGCTGTCAGAGTTGACAACACCCCAAAAGGTCCTCATATCCCTGTCCCTAAGGGCGGTTCTCAAACATCCAACCTTTCTAGTTCCCAGCCCTTTTTAGCTTCAAAGATGGTCACCTTGTACGCCTTCCTTGCAGTTTTAATACGTGAGCGGTCATTAGCCTTAATTGACGCTACCAGCGTTCTTTTAGCCATACGGACGAGATCATTAAACCATGGATGGGGCGGCTTCCTGCTTGGATGATTTGTTTTTTTTTCTGGGTAGAAAAAGTTCAATGTGACTTCTCCTAGTCTGGCATGATTCTTCCCAACCAGCTCTAAGTCAAGGCTGTCCCGATTGGGGCTTTTGAGTAGGATGCCGACAAAAGCACGGGGAGTAGAGCTTCATATAAGGTGTTCAATTTGTCATGTAATTGGCAGAAGTGAGTCCATCTCACTCTTCTCCGACAGTTGGAGAGAGTCAGCTTTGGATCGGTAGATTCATCCAGCAAAAGGGATCTCGCGGGATTAAGCGCTTTAAGTTAGATAGCGTATAATGGTCGCTATCTAACCGTGGGACAATTTTAAAATCAATCAATCTGTTCCAGGATTTAGAGTAGATTATAATATATTCGAATAAAGAACCATGATCTTTCCTATAAAAAGTATAGCTATTAGAAGTGTCAGTCGGTGTTCTACCATTGAATGCTCCTAAAGAATGCTTTAGTACAAGACAATTCATCTGGATTACCAGGGGGGTCCATTTTTTGACTGGTGGGCATCTCGTCTCCGGTATTGCCCAATATTTATCCCCGTCAAAAAGGCTGTCCAGTAGGATTCCCCCGAAGGGCTCAAAGTGGCAGTTAAAGTTTCCTCCTAGTATCACCATGTGGGTGGCAGCAATGGTGCCTAAAAAGATGGTCAGTTATTCCAACGTGGTGGACTCTTTATCTAGGGCTAAAGGCAAAGATATTTAATGGAAACTGGAGTATTGCACATAATATGTTGTTGGAGCCTGTGTCTATCTGCTTCGCCATGCATCCTAAATGAACTACCACCCATGTACTTAGGCCACCTGCTGGTCTTCCTTTACCCCCAGTTATTGCGGGTATGTTGAAAGTGGCAAAGCCCGGCTTTAGATCCTCCCCTCTTGCCCATGTTTCCTGGAACATACAGATCTCAAATTGGCTAGTGAATGTATCCCAGTCAGGGTCATCTATTTTATTAGTCAGACCCTCCATGTTCCATACTAAAACCCTTGTTTTGGGACAAATGAGGGTATTCTGTTTAGGAAGGGCCGGAGTGGGTAAATGCGAAAGAACTTTTGATGTTCCATATGCATCTGTGAGATTTGGGCCTTCACGTAGGCGATGTTTGGTATTGCCAATCGGTGCTGAATCGCCGAGTGGATGGGTGCATCCAGGGGAGCCGCTCAAGCTCCCACTGGTTGAACCCTCTGCCCTTAGGCGACAAGGCCCCGTAGCGATAACCTGAGTCGGGTTTTCTATTTGTGGGGTACTAGTTTGTACCATAACATTCGGGGGCGGTTCCTTTAGTCAATCTACTCCATCAAGGCAACTAAACCTGTTTCCAGTGGGAATATTAAAACTAAATTGCTTTTGCCAGTGTAGGACTGGGCGAGGGAACACATTGTTGGTAGGATCATGTCTCCAGCCCAGCTCTGAATGCGGGGAATCGTAGGGAGGCCTAATGGGGGGGGGTAAAAATAACCTAGAGGAAGTAGTAGGATACCACCCTTATTCCTCCCATCCCCTCTCACTAAAATTCTTTGGGTCACCTGTGGATTTCTAAAATTAATAACAATGCAATCTCTGTATCTGTCCTTGTGCCATCTGCCTATCCAACCCACCCTGTGTGTAGTTAAAATCGCATCCACGTGCTCATGGCTAAAACGGCTATGGTTTACAAGCCAATGGACGCATTTGTTTTTTAACTCTTGATGGGATTCAGATTGGCCCCTTTTAAGTTCAGGAGTACCTGCAAGGAGAAGAACATATGGGGTCGATGCAGGGGGTAAATTTATGACTGGAGGGGAGACAAAGTGGTTAGTGCCTTCTGTATTTGTAGACTCACCACCCCCCACCTGCCTGTTATATGATTTTAGTTCTCCTGTTGTAGCCGGCAATGTATGCGAGAGAGATGCTGGATTGACATTGCCCAGAGGTGGACTTACCCCGCTATCTCTATTGGCCTCCAATGCCAATCTTCCCTCATCAGAATTTATTGGCGGGGTTGCTCAATGGTGATTAGGCGGGGTTGTCCGATACATTGTTTATGGTGGGCTGGGCGTTTGTCCTGCTATCAGAGACAGGGGTATTATCGATTTTCCCCCTAGTTCTAACCCAGTCATTAAAAATTGTGACCAACCAATTAATTTTCTCTTGTAGGGGTCTTAGTTCATCCTTGACTATATCCCTCATTTGGATCTGAAGATCCACCACCAGCTTTGTATCCCACGTTGGCTGATCACTTATGGATTACCTTGAGGCTTTTTCCTTCTTGCTGTTACTTTTGCCTTGGGGTTAGGTTTAGGTTTGCCTTTTCTTCCCTGTTGGTTTGGTGTAATAACCCTAGGTTGCTCTGTACTGGCTGATTCAGTAATTAATGGTTGATTGCTAGAGAACTCAGTTACTGAAACCCCTGCAGATTGTAAAAGACTGGGGTCAGAAGGTGCTATATTTAGGTTTGGGGTCAGAGATAATCTTCTCTCAGTCCTCTCAATTTCAGTAGCTACTGCTCCCAGAGCTTTTTCCAGCATTCTATCTATAGAAGTTGGTGTAGTGGATGTTTTGGACAGGGCTAGCATCTGTTTCTTCTCAACACATGCTTGTTTCCCCATTATTGAGTCTCTTGGGGTAAGCTCTCCTGCGCGTTATACATTGTATTTAGGGTTAACAGGGTGAGTAATTGAAATAAAACACCCACTATGAGACTCGGTAGGATATACACTATTAGATAGATAGATGCCAAAAAAAATAAGCCAATTCAGAAAAGCACTATCTAGGGCGAGAGGGTTCTGTACACACACAGTTCCTTCAAATTCTTGATACAATATCAATTTATAGTTGACAGAGCGCCAGCCTGGTACCAAGCAACGAAGAGACAGATCCAGTTATTTGGGAAGCTGAACGTGGGATCAACAGTCCCTTTAGTTCAGGACCCAGTGAAAAGATCTTAGATACCTGGACCAGCCTGGCCTCTTCTGGCCCTGACAGGTGTGGACGGGCCTGCCCTAGGCCTGGGCTTTTCCCAGGAAGCGCCTGGGCACGCCCGCGTGCGTCCCGTGCTGTGGTAGAGCCTTGATCATTATGAGGGCCTCCGGCACCCTCGGGT
This sequence comes from Lissotriton vulgaris, assembly GCF_964263255.1. Classification (NCBI taxonomy): domain Eukaryota; kingdom Metazoa; phylum Chordata; class Amphibia; order Caudata; family Salamandridae; genus Lissotriton; species Lissotriton vulgaris. The sequence continues at coordinate 413,054 of NW_028252532.1, forward strand.
GACGTGGTTCACCTGCGCTGGGCGGGGGCCTTCAGGGAAATGTAGTCCTTTGCCCAAGCCGTTTCCCTCATGGTGGTGGGGCAAGACCAGCAGCAGGGCTCCAACGGCCGTTGCCCTCACGGTGGTGAGGAGTGTGCAGAAAGGTAAGTTATGAATCGTTCTCCTCACGGCAAGGTGCAGAAAGAATGACGGGTCACGCTCTGTGGTAGAGCCTTGATCGTTATGAGGGCTTCTGGCACCCTCGGGTGACGTGGTTCATCTGCCCCCTGGCAGGGGCCTTCTGTGAAATGCAGTCCTTTGCCCAAGCCATTTTCCTCACGGCGGTGGGGCAAGACCAGCACCAGGGCTCTGATGGCCGTTCCCCTCACGGTGGGGAGGAGTGTGTCGTGAGTGTTCCCCTCACGACAAGGTGCAGAAAGAATGGCGCGACCCAGGCTGCGGTCTTCAGCCATGCTTGCTTGAATCCAGTGGCAAAGTGAGCAAGGGACTCACGTTTGAGCATACCCTGCCAACTTATGGTGAACAAAGCGGTACAAAAGGGGCTGGTGATGGACGGAGCATCTGAACAAATCAAACACTCAAACTCAGTCAACAGATCTGGGTTTAATCCATCGATGTTCTTTAGCCCACTCTGCCACCCCAGTTCAGACATGTCCATGTGCAAATCAGTCTGACCTTGTGCCTCATGGGAACAGTCCAGCCCGAACTGCCAAGCCATGCCTTCCCTGGACCGGAAACAAGCTACCTAGGACCGGTTGCTGGCATAACAGCCATCTTCAGCAAGGCGTGCTTTAATCCAGTCACAAAGTGAGCAAGGCACTCACGTCTGAGCATACCCTGCCAACTTATGGCAAACAAAGCTGTTCAAAAGGGGTGGTGATGGACTGAGCATCTGAACCAGTCAAACACTCACACCCAGTCAACAGATCTGGGTTTAATCCATCACCGTTCTTTAGCCCTCTATGCCACCCCAGTTCAGACATATCTATATGCAAATAAGACTGACCCTGTGACTCATGGGAACAGTCCAGCCCGAACTGCTAAGCCATGCATTCCCTGGACCAGAAACAAGCTACCTAGGACCGGCTTCTGGCATTACAGCCGTCTTCAGTCAGGCTTGCTTGAATCCAGTGGCAAAGTGAGCAAGGGACCCACGTCTGAGTATACCCTGCCAAATTATGGCGAATAAAGCAGTACAAAAGGGGGTGGTGATGGACGGAGCATCTGAACCAATCAAACACTCAAACCCAGTCAACAGATCTGGGTTTAATCCATCACCATTCTTTAACCCACTCGTTCACCCCAGTTCAGACATATCCATATGAAAATCAGTCTGACCCTGTGCCTCATGGGAACAGTCCAGCCCGAACTGCCAAGCCATGCCTTCCCTGGACCAGAAAAAAGCTACCTAGGACCGGTTTCTGGCGTTACAGCCGTTTTCAGCCAGGCTTGCTTAAATCCAGTGGCAAAGTGAGCAAGGGACTCGGGTTTGAGCATACCCTGCCAACTTATGGTGAACAAAGCGGTACAAAAGGGGGTGGTGATGGACGGAGCATCTGAACCAATCAAACACTCACACCCACTCAACAGATCTGGGTTTAATCCATTACTGTACTTTCGCCCACTCTGCCACCCGAGTTCAGACATCATATGCAAATCAGTCTGACCCTGTGCCTCATAGGAACAGTCTAGCCCGAACTGCCAAGCCTTGCCTTCCCTGTACCGGAAAGAAGCTACCTAGGACCGGTTTCTGGCAATACAGCCTTCTTCAGCCAGGCTTGCTTGAATCCAGTGGCAAATTGAGCAAGAGACACCCGTCTGTGTATACCCTGCCAACTTATGGCGAACAAAGCGGTACAAACAGGGTGGTGATGGACGGAGCATCTGAACCAATCAAACACTCAAACCCAGTCAACAGATCTGGTTTTAATCCATCACCGTTCTTTAGCCTACTTGGCCACCCCAGTTCAGACATATCTATATGCAAATCAGTTTGACCCTGTGCCTCATGTGAACAGTCCAGCCCGAACTGCCAAACCATGCCTTCTCTGTACCGGAAACAAGCTACCTAGGACCGGTTTCTGGCATTAAAGCCGTCTTCAGCCAGGCTTGCTTGAATCCAGTGGCAAAGTGAGCAAGGGACTCACGTTTGAGCATACCCTGCCAACTTATGGTGGACAAAGCGGTACAAAAGCGGGTGGTGATGGACGGAGCATCTGAACTAATCAAACACTCACACCCAGTCAACAGATCTGGGTTTAATCCATTACCGTTCTTTAACCCACTCTGCCACCCCAGTTCAGACCTGGCCATATGCAAATCAGTCTGACCAGGTGCCTCATGGGAACAGTCCAGCCTAAACTGCCAAGCCATGCCCTCCCAGGACCGGAAACAAGCTACGTAGGACCAGTTTATGGCATTACAGCAGTCTTCAGCCTGGCTTGCTTGAATCCAGTGGCAAAGTGAGCAAGGGTCTCATGTCTGTGCATACCCTGCCAACGTATGGCGAACAAAGTGGTACAAAAGGGGGTGGTGATGAACGGATCATCTGAACCAATCAAACACTCACACCCAGTCAACAGATCTGGGTTGAATCCATCACCGTTCTTTAGCCCACTCTGCCACCCCAGTTCAGACATAGCCATATGCATATCAGTCTGACCCTGTGCCTCATGAGAACAGTCCAGCCCGAACTGCCCAGCCAACGCTTCCCTGGACCGGACACAGGCTACCTAGGACGGGTTTCTGACCTTACAGCCGTATTTTGCCAGGCTTTCTTGAACCTAGTGGCAAAGTGAGCAAGGGACTCACATTTGAGCATACCCTGCCAACCTATGGTGAACAAAGCGGTACAAAAGGGGGTGGTGATGGAGGGAGCATCTGAACCAATCAAACACTCAAACCCAGTCAACAGATCTGGGTTTAATCCATCACCGTTCTTTAGCCCACTCTACCACCCCAGTTCAGACATATCCATATGCAAATCAATCTGACCCTGTGCCTCATGGGATCAGTCCATCCCGAACTGCCAAGCAATGCCTTCCCTGGACCAGAAACAGGCTACCTAGGACCGGTTTCTGGCATTACAGACGGCTTCAGCCAGGCTTGCTTGAATCCAGTGGCAAAGTGAGCAAGGGACTCACGATTGATCATACCTTGCCAACTTATGGCGAACAAAGCGGTAAAAAAGAGGGTGGCGATGTACGGAGCATCTGATGAACTAATCAAACACTCAAACCCAGTCAATAGATCTGGGTTGAATCCATCACCGTTCTTTAGCCCACTCTGCCACCCCAGTTCAGACATATCCATATGCAAATCAGTCTGACCCTGTGCCTCATGGGAACAGTTCAGCCCGAACTGCCAAGCCATGCCATCACTGGACCAGAAACAAGCTACCTAGGACCGGTTTCCGGCATTACAGCCGTCTACAGCCAGGCTTGCTTGAATCCAGTGGAAAAGTGAGCAAGGGACTCACGTTTGAGCATACCCTGCCAACTTATGGTGAACAAAGCGGCACAAAAGGGGCTGTTGATGGACGGAGCATCTGAACCAATCAAACACTCACACCCAGTCAACAGATCTGGGTTTAATCCATCACCATTCTTTAGCCCACTCAGCAACCCCAATTGAGACATAGACATATGTAAATCAGTCTGACCCTGTGCCTCATGGGAACAGTCCTGCCCGAACTGCCAAGCCATGCCTTCCCTGGACCAGACATAAGCTACCATGGACCGGTTTCTGGCATTACAGCCGTCTTCAGCCAGGCTTGCTTGAATCCAGTCACAAAGTGAGCAAGGGACTCACGTCTGAGCATACCCTGCCAACTTATGGCAAACAAAGCTGTACAAAAGGGGTGGTAATGGACTGAGCATCTGAACCAATCAAACACTCACACCCAGTCAACAGATCTGGGTTTAATCCATCACCATTCTTTAGCCCACTCTGCCACCCCAGTTCAGACATATCTATATGCAAATCAGACTGACCCTGTGCCTCATGGGAACAGTCCAGCCCGAACTGCTTAGCCATGCCTTCCCTGGACCAGAAACAAGCTACCTAGGACCGGTTTTTGGCATTACAGCCGTCTTCAGCCAGGCTTGCTTGAATCCAGTGGCAAAGTGAGCAAGGGACCCACGTCTGAGTATACCCTGCCAAATTATGGCAAACAAAGCGGTACAAAAGGGGGTGGTGATGGACGGAGCATCTGAACCAATCAAACACTCAAACCCAGTCAACAGATCTGGGTTTAATCCATCGCCCTTCTTTAGCCCACTCTGCCACCCCAGTTCAGACATATCCATATACAAATCAGTCTGACCCTGTGCCTCATGGGAACAGTCCAGCCTGAACTGCCAAGCCATGCCTTCCCTGGACCAGAAACAAGCTACCATGGACCGGTTTCTGGCATTACAGCCGTCTTCAGCCAGGCTTGCTTGAATCCAGTGGCAAAGTTAGCAAGGGACTCGTGTTTGAGCATACCCTGCCAAATTATGGTGAATAAAGCGGTACAAAAGGGGGTGGTGATGGATGGTGCATTTGAACTAATCAAACACTAAAACCCAGTCAACAGATCTGGGTTTAATCCATCACCGTTCTTTAGCCCACTCTGCCACCCCAGTTCAGACATATCTATATGCAAATCAGACTGACCCTGTGCCTCATGGGAACAGTCCAGCCCGAACTGCTAAGCCATGCCTTCCCTGGACCAGAAACAAGCTACCTAGGACCGGTTTCTGGTATTACAGCCGTCTTCAGCCAGGCTTGCTTTGATCCAGTGGCAAAGTTAGTAAGGGACTCGTGTTTGAGCATACCTCACCAAATTATGGTGAACAAAGCGGTTCAAAAGGGGGTGGTGATGGACGGAGCATTTGAACTAATCAAACACTCAAACCCAGTCAACAGATCTGGGTTTAATCCATCACCATTCTTTAACCCACTCTGCCACCCCAGTTCAGACATGGCCATATGCAAATCAGTCGGACCTTGTGCCTCATGGGAACAGTCCGGCCCGAACTGCCAAGCCATGCCTTCCCTGGACCAGAAACAAGCTACCTAGGACCGGTTTCTGGCATTACAGCCGTCTTCAGCCAGGCTTGCTTGAATCCAGTGGCAAAGTTAGCAAGGGACTCGTGTTTGAGCATACCCTGCCAAGTTATGGTCAACAAAGCTGTACAAAAGGGGGTGGTGATGGACGGTGCATTTGAACTAATCAAACACTCACACCCATTCAACAGATCAGGGTTTAATCCATCACAATTCTTTAATCCACTCTGCCACCCCAGTTCAGACATGGCCATATGCAAATCAATCTGAAATTGTTCCTCATGGGAACAGTCCGTCCCGAAATGCCAAGCCATGCCTTCCCTAGAACGGAAACAAAATCCCTAGGACAGGTTTCTGGCATTACAGACGTCTTCAGCCAGGCTTGCTTGAATCAAGTCGCAAAGTGAGCAAGGGACTCATGTCTGAGCATACCCTGCCAACTTATGGCGAACAAAGCTGTACAAAAGGGGGTGGTGATGGCGGAGCATCTGAACCAATCAAACACTCACACCCAGTCAACAGATCTGGGTTTAATACATCACCGTTCTTTAGCCCACTCTGCCGCCCCAGTTCAGACATATCTATATACAAATGAGTCTGACCCTGTGCCTCATCTCATGGGAACAGTCCAGCCTGAACTGCCAAGCCATGGCTTTCCTGGACCGGAAACAAGCTACCTAGGACCGGTTTCTGGCATTACAGCCGTCTTCAGCCAGGCTTGCTTGAATCCAGTGGCAAAGTGAGCAAGGGACCCACGTCTGAGTATACCCTGCCAAATTATGGCAAACAAAGCGGTACAAAAGGGGGTGGTGATGGACGGAGCATCTGAACCAATCAAACACTCAAACCCAGTCAACAGATCTGGGTTTAATCCATCACCGGTCTTTAGCCCACTCTGCCACCCCAGTTCAGATATGTCCATATGCAAATCAGTCTGACCCTGTGCCTCATGGGAACAGTCCAGCCTGAACTGCCAAGCCATGCCTTCCCTGGACCAGAAACAAGCTACCTAGGACAGGTTTCTGGCATTACAGATGTCTTCAGCCAGGCTTGCTTGAATCCAGTCGCAAAGTGAGCAAGGGACTCATGTCTGAGCATACCCTGCCAACTTATGGCAAACAAAGCGGTACAAAAGGGGGTGGTGATGGACGGAGCATCTGAAATCATGGGAACAGTACAGCCCGAACTGCCAAGCCATGCCTTTCCTGGACCGGAAATAAGCTACCTAGGACTGGTTTCTGGCATTAAAGCCATCTTCAGCCAGGCTTGCTTGAATCCAGTGCCAAAGTGAGCAAGGGACTCACGTTTGTGCATACCCTGCCAACTTATGGTGATCAAAGAGGTACAAAAGCGGGTGGTGAATCACGGAGCATCTGAACTAATCAAACACTCACACCGTCAACAGATGTGGGTTTAATCCATCACCGTTTTTTAGCCCACTCTGCCGCCCCAGTTCAGACATATCCATATACAAATCAGTCTGACCCTGTGCCTCATCTCATGGAAACAGTCCAGCCCAAACTGCCAAGCCATGCCTTTCCTGGACCGGAAACAAGCTACCTAGGACTGGTTTCTGGCATTACAGCCGTCTTCAGCCAGGCTTGCTTGAATAGAGTGGCAAAGTGAGCAAGGGATTCACGTCTGAGTATACCCTGCCAACTTATGGCAAACAAAGTGGTACAAAAGGGGGTGGTGATGGACGGAGCATCTGAAATCATGGGAACAGTCCAGCCCGAACTGCCAAGCCATGCCTTTCCTGGACCGGAAACAAGCTACCTAGGACTGGTTTCTGGCATTAAAGCCATCTTCAGCCAGGCTTGCTTGAATCCAGTGCCAAAGTGAGCAAGGGACTAACGTTTGTGCATACCCTGCCAACTTATGGTGATCAGAGTGGTACAAAAGCGGGTGGTGATGGACGGAGCATCTGAACTAATCAAACACTCACACCGTCAAAAGATGTGGGTTTAATCCATCACTGTGGATTAAACCCTCATGGGAACAGTCCAGCCCGAACTGCCAAGCCATGCCTTCCCTGGAACGGAAACAAGCTACCTAGGACCGATTTCTTGGATTAAAGCCATCTTCAGCCAGGCTTGCTTGAATCCAGTCGCAAAGTGAGTAAGGGACTCATGTCTGAGCATACCCTGCCAACTTATGGCGAACAAAGCTGTACAAAAGGGGGTGGTGACGGACGGAGCATCTGAACCAATCAAACACTCACACCCAGTCACCAGATCTGAGTTTAATTCATCACCTTTCTTTAGCCCACTCTGCCACCCCAGTTCAGACATATCCATATGCAAATCAGTCTGACCCTGTGCCTCATGGGAACAGTCCAGCCTGTACTGCCAAGCCATGCCTTCCCTGGAACGGAAACAAGCTACCTAGGACCGATTTCTGGCATTACAGCAGTCGTCAGCCAGGCTTGCTTGAATCCAGTGGCAAAGTGAGCAAGGGACTCACGTCTGAGCATACCCTGCCAACTTATGGCGAACAAAGCAGTACAAAAGGGGGTGGTGATGGACGGAGCATCTGAACCAATCAAACACTCAAACCCAGTCAACAGATCTGGCTTTAATCCATCACCGTTCTTTAGCCCACTCTGCCACCCCAGTTCAGATATATCCATATGCAAATCAGTCTGACCCTGTGCCTCATGGGAACAGTCCAGCCTGAACTGCCAAGCCATGCCTTCCCTGGACCAGAAACAAGCTACCTAGGACAGGTTTCTGGCATTACAGACGTCTTCAGCCAGGCTTGCTTGAATCCAGTCGCAAAGTGAGCAAGGGACTCATGTCTGAGCATACCCTGCCAACTTATGGCAAACAAAGCGGTACAAAAGGGGGTAGTGATGGACGGAGCATCTGAAATCATGGGAACAGTCCAGCCCGAACTGCCAAGCCATGCCTTTCCTGGACCGGAAATAAGCTACCTAGGACTGGTTTCTGGCATTAAAGCCATCTTCAGCCAGGCTTGCTTGAATCCAGTGCCAAAGTGAGCAAGGGACTCACGTTTGTGCATACCCTGCCAACTTATGGTGATCAAAGAGGTACAAAAGCGGGTGGTGAATCACGGAGCATCTGAACTAATCAAACACTCACACCGTCAACAGATGTGGGTTTAATCCATCACCGTTATTTAGCCCACTCTGCCGCCCCAGTTCAGACATATCCATATACAAATCAGTCTGACCCTGTGCCTCATCTCATGGGAACAGTCCAGCCCAAACTGCCAAGCCATGCCTTTCCTGGACCGGAAACAAGCTACCTAGGACTGGTTTCTGGCATTACAGCCGTCTTCAGCCAGGCTTGCTTGAATAGATTGGCAAAGTGAGCAAGGGATTCACGTCTGAGTATACCCTGCCAACTTATGGCAAACAAAGCGGTACAAAAGGGGGTGGTGATGGACGGAGCATCTGAAATCATGGGAACAGTCCAGCCCGAACTGCCAAGCCATGCCTTTCCTGGACCGGAAACAAGCTACCTAGGACTGGTTTCTGGCATTAAAGCCATCTTCAGCCAGGCTTGCTTGAATCCAGTGCCAAAGTGAGCAAGGGACTCACGTTTGTGCATACCCTGCCAACTTATGGTGATCAAAGTGGTACAAAAGCGGGTGGTGATGGACGGAGCATCTGAACTAATCAAACACTCACACCGTCAAAAGATGTGAGTTTAATCCATCACTGTGGATTAAACCCTCATGGGAACAGTCCAGCCCGAACTGCCAAGCCATGCCTTCCCTGGAATGGAAACAAGCTACCTAGGACCGATTTCTGGCATTAAAGCCATCTTCAGCCAGGCTGGCTTGAATCCAGTCGCAAAGTGAGTAAGGGACTCATGTCTGAGCATACCCTGCCAATGGAGTTCTGGACTTTTTGGTTCCGTCCAGAGGTGTCAGTTGACAACACCCAAAGACCCCGGAGTTCTACCTGTCTCGGGGTGCACGAATAAACAGAAACACGGGCTTCTCGATGGTGGCGTCAAAGACCAAAGGTTTATTACTGCAGGGACACAGAAGTCACAGAAACTACACATGGGCAGTATCTAGGAGCCTGTTCGATTTGTACAAAGAGGGTTGCTCCTTATATACTAAATATTGGCCTTCAGGCACATTCTTCACATGTTAGTACATTCCCAAACCTTTGTGTCTTAAACAATAAATATTTGGCGTTGCACAGGAATCGTCGACAATATCTGATGTCAAAACATTACGAACGAGGGGTTCCCACTTTTCCATCATAATCTCATGTCAACTTTTCATTCAAGACCCGGACCGCCTTATCGTAAATTTCGTTACCTCCCCCTAATAAAGGCCCAGAAGGAAAGGAGCAGAGCCAGGTGCAGAAGATAGAAAAGCAGGATAAGGGATGTTTGTGGGTTGTAAATGGGCAAGACTACTAGCTTCGGCCGCCTAATCATGATCAGGCCAACGAACACGAGAACCAGAATAGCAGGACTAGCCTCAGGCAGAGGAGGCAGCCTTTGTCGAGTCATGCAGCTACAGCGTGCTCTGTTCTAAGGTGCACGTGTCACTAGAGAGGTGAATCTCCGGCTAAGCCTACGTGTCCTTAATTGAAATGGAGAAATCAGAGGTTATTGCGTATGTGAGGGCAAGAAACACAAAATGGCTGCCCTGATCTAAGATGGATGCCATGGGTAGATCGGAAATGTGTTTGTAACAGGAGTACTCTTGCTCGTAGCATAGCAAAAACACCAGAATATGCTAAATGGATCATTTGCGGTTCGCTGATACCAATATTATGTATTTCCGACAATATTGAAAACACGGGTTCAAATTGTCACGGAACCTCAGACCCTCCTTTTGCCCTTACATAGGCAATTACTCAGTCTGTGTCAGAATCTAGTTCTATGCTCATCAGGTCAATGACATGTTGTTGTATCATCATCCTTTCTCGTGCCTTTTCCCCAAACGCAGGTGGTTTTCTAAAACAGGTTGCAGCACAAAGACTACACAGAGCTGGACCACACTGGATAATCAGGCAACATGAGAATAGGAATACTAAGATGACACCAATGACCATCAGAACCTTCCATCCCCACGCTGATATCAGAGTCCACAACCACTCTATGAAGGACCAGTTTCCCTTGTCTACATGAATAGAGTCGGAAATTTTGTCTAGCTTAGAGATCGCCTCATAGACTGTAGGAGCATTATTGGGAATAAAGACACAGCAGCTCGATTGGATCATTCTGCATACCCCACCTCTATCTGCAAGTATTACGTCTAAAACCATACGGTTCTGCAACGTCATGAGTCTATCCGCCTGAAGCTCAGCTGTCAAGTTGCTAAGGGCACCAGCAGTTTCGGTAATAGTAGATTCAACTACCCGTGTTAGCTGACGTATGTTTCTACTATTGGCCATAGGCCCCCAGAACGGAAGGAAACCTTTGAAGAAGTCTCCATCTTCCTGACCAGCAGTATCTTCCTTGCTGAAGACACCTCTTGCTACTCTGGTCTTGTGATAATCAGATGAAGCAGTGTATGTTGGAGGCAACAACCGAGCAATATAACATGACCCTGAAAAGTCAGCAGGCAACCATGTATACGCTCTGTCTTGACAGATGAAGTAGGTACCCCTAGCAGTGAGAAAAGCAGGGGAGGAGTTAGACGGAAACACGTAAGTTTCGGCGCACTCACTCCTCCCTAGCTGAGCTCTTGGATTTCTCCCATTACCTTGCAAACAGACCTGACCTCGGTGAGGTACGACCCAGATTGGAGTTGAGCTTTTACGCTTGCTTTCTCCCAAACTAAGGCGATACTCTGAAGAATTCCAACTCAAATATACTTGCAATTCGTCTCTAGGGTAAGATGGAGTGTTATTGACATCCTTGATCATATCAATAATACCCCGGACTAAAGCTTTGTTGGCAGAGTTATATTTAGTGGAACGTGGTGGACGCGGAGGATAGGTTTCATTGCATAGGCAAAGATGGTTTGAAAGGCCTGAAATGATCCATTATAGCTAAAAGGCAAAACCAGATAGGGAATGCCTTTATCCATAGTGTGGGGTATCAAGCCACACACCCAGCAGTCTGTAGTGTTAACTACCCGTTGGTGTTGGTGCAAGAGCTGTACAAAAGTGTTATTGATAAATTCTGAGCGTCGAGCTTGCTCATGTTCAGGAAATGAGTGAAAAGAGTGTATAGAAGAAACAGTAGAAGTAGCAGGATCAGGGGGAGATACTGTAGTTACTGGCACAAAGATCAAATTTATACCAAAGACGATTCCATCCACCAACGTTATTAAAACAATCAAAAATGTAATGGCACATTGCATCAAAAAGCATTTGCTATGAAGAATTCTGTAAAGTCTGTTTCTGCGGACATAAATCACATTTTCTCGTTGGAGCGCAGGAAGCTCCATCTTCTACAATCCGCTCGCGACCACTGATGATGTGTACGTAGATGAAAATGCCTCTATCAGCCCTGGGAGTTCCCAGAACTAACAGAAAGGTCGACCTTGTGTCAGACCCCCGCAGATTCAACTAGGCACACAGCCCCGACCCTACGGCTACCCAGACGGCAAGGCAATTGAAAACAATAAAACAATAGCAAACTTCCTGGCTGAAGGCAAAGTGTTAAAATTTCAAATGTGTAGAAAATTGGCAGTTTCCTGCTTTATTTGTCCATATTACGAGATCGTAAGTTGTATCTTAGTTTTGCAGGAACTGTTTGATCAGGAAACAGTGTAGTGTCGGTAAAGTTTGCAATGTTCAAGTTCGCAGATGGCAGAGTTTCTTCTGATGCAGAGGGCAAGTGTTCAGGAGTCAAAGAAGTATTTTCAGGAGGAGAGTCAGAGTTCGTAGTGTCAGTTATCACTTCGGCATCGCTAAAAGGGACAAACTTTGGTGTTTGCTCGCATTCAGAGGCACCAATTCCCTTCTTAACCCAGTCGTCGTAAGGAAGTGGCAGAGGTACACGTTTGACGTGTGTCGCATGGATCCAATGCTTGCGACCAGCCACACGAACGGCAGTTCTTGTTGCAAGCAGCACCTGGAAGGGGCCAACAAATCTGGGTTGAAGGTTCTTCGTCCTCGCGAAATTTCGTACCACAACGTGGTCACCTGGTTTCAGTTGATGGCCTGGACTCTCCGGTGGCTTTGGCAATGCATCGAAAACCTGTTGGTGAATAAGACTCAATTTAGCAGTCAAGTCGTAAAGGTAATCAATCAACATTGGATATTCTAGAGAACAAAACTCCTTTGGCCTTGGCACTCCCCAAATATTAGCGGGACGGCCAAAGACAATTTCATATGGACTAAGCCCTACTCTAGAATGCACAGTCGCTCTCGTGGATAACAGAGCCAAGGTTAAAATCATCTGGCCAGGATAAACCCGTGGATGCCTGTATTTTAGCTAGCTTTAGTTTGAGGGTGCCATTGTAACCCTCAACTAAACCAGCAGACTGGGGATGGTTTGCACTGTGGAACTTTTGTTTAATGCCCAAACCGGCACACACACTCTGCATAACTTTCCCTATAAACTCACTTCCGTTATCTGACCATACAATCCGTGGCATTCCATACCTAGGGAAATATTCTTTGAGAAGAATCTTGGCAGTTGATAGGGCAGTATTGTCCTTCAGTGGATATGCTTCGATCCATCTGGAAAATGCACAAACTACCACCAGGACGTATTTTAGATTGTTACAACGATACATGTGTATGAAATCTAGCTGAATTACTTCAAAGGGGCAGGAAGGAGGAGCGAAGTGACCAGCAGTAGTAGGAGTTCCCTTGCCAGGAAAATGCATCAGGCATACCATACAATTTTTCACCACTCTCTCTGCACATTTACTGATCCCATCATTCTTCCAGACTGGAGCCAACATCTTACAGATTCCTTTAGAACTTATATGCGCTACTCCATGCGCCATTGTCACCACTGCAAGCACATACGCATCAGGCAACATCCAACGCTGTTGTTCCGACAAATCAATCCAACACCCACTTTAATCCAACTTACCCGTACTTTCTTTCCATGCACGCTTTTCCTCCTCAGTTGCCTCTTTCTGAATCTCTTTCACACTTTCCACTGTATCCTCACACATTCCAGACTCGGAAATCCATCTAGCAGACGTAGCAACATACATTCTACTCATCATATCTCTAGCTGTCTGTTTAGCGGTTTCATCAGCAAAAGCATTCCCACGACCAACATCATCCGTGATTGCTTTATGAGCACTGCATTTCACAATTGCAACTTCAGTCGGCAAGGTTAGAGATTCCAACAAGTCGTTAACTAGCTGACCATGTTGAATCTTAGTCCCATGGGACGTAATGAAACCTCTTTCTTTCCACAAACGGCCAAAACTATGGGCCACGCCTTACACGTACTGACTATCTGTGAACACATTCACTCTCTTTCCCTTTGCTAACACACACGCTCTTGTTAGAGCGATTAATTCTGCAGCTTGGGCAGAATTCTGACTCACTCTCGCAGTCTCCACAATCGTACTCAAAGTTGTTACTGCATAAGCAGCGGTCACATCAACATTCTCCAATTTAAAACATGATCCATCCACATACAACGTGCCATCTGGATCTGACAACGGAGTGTCTTTTAAATCAATTTGTCCCTTTGTCTCTTCCTCAGTTCTAAAACAACAATCATGGGGCTCGGAATCACTCGACTCTTGATTAGTCGGCAACAAGGTTGCTGGATTCAATACGCTGCATCTTTTGATTTGAATATGACTTGCTAGCAGTGTCAACTCGTAGCCAGATAATCTAGCACTGGTAAGGTGTTGTGTCTTGGTTCTGTTCATGAGTGTATCCACAGCATGAGGAACCATGACCACTAGCATGTTGTTCATCACCAAACCAGCAGATTGTCGAATGGAAGCCGCAGCTGCCGCTGTAGCTCTCAAACAACTAGGTAACGCTCTAGCTACCGGATCCAATGTTGATGAAAAATACGCACAGGGGCGTTGTTTATCACCGAATTTCTGTGTCAGAACACTCAACGCACAACCTTCTCTTTCGTGAACATAGAGCGTGAATGGCTTACTGTAGTCAGGTGTACCCAATACAGGAGCTGAACACAATGCTTTTCGTAACTCAGAAAAACTCTCCTGACATTCATCAGACCATGGCACCGGACTCGGAACACCTTTCCCAGTCAAAGCTACCAATGGTTTCGCTAAAAGAGAAAAATTTGGGATCCACTGCCTACAGTAAGAGGTAATACCTAGAAAGGCACGTACTTCTCTCTGGGTGCGGGGAACACTCATCTGAGTAATTGCTTTTATTCTCTATGGGGTCAACTTCCTTCCCTCCTTTGACAAGAGATGACCTAGGTAGGTCACTTCTTGGCAGCAGTATTGCAATTTCGAAGGTGACACCTTGTGATTCAAATTGGACAAATGATGCAATAACGAAATCGTAGCTGTTTTGCAAGTTTCCTTGTCATCGGCAGCCACTAGAAGATCGTCTACATACTGCACTAGGGCAGAACCTTGAGGAAGTACAAAAGAATCTAACTGACTTTTTAATGCCTGACTGTAAATGGACGGACTCTCACAATAGCCTTGTGGAGCGCGTTTGAACCTGAAGCTTCGACCTCCTAGACAGAAGCCGAAAATATCTCTGCTTTCTTTGGCTATCGGAATGCTGAAAAAGGCATTCTTCAAGTCGATGACTGAAAACCATGTGGCTGTAGCAGGAATCAATGTTAACAAGGCAGTAATGTCTGGAACCACAGGAAACTGCGGAACCACAATCTTATTAACCTCTCTAAGATCTATAACAAACCTATATACTGGAGGCTTTGTCGGATCAGTACGTTTCAAAATCGGTAATACAGGACTGTTACAAACATTTCCTCTAGTTTCTTCGACCACACCTTTCTTAATCAAGTCTTGTACAATCAATAAAAGTGCACGTTCACCTTCACTAGAAATTTTGTATTGAGGAATTCGTGGAAATTTTACATTTGCTTTCAAAGTGACTACATACGGTGGTATTTCCAAAAGGCCTACATCGTTAGGACCAGTCGCCCAAAGAGTATCAGGGAGTGAACGTAGCTCTGGCGGGAGTGCATCCATTGACAAGTACATCGGAGAGGTGATTCTTTTACCCAATGTAAGCTGTACTCCTTCCGGAGAACAGTGCAATGTCGCATATAGGCGTTTTAACAAGTCTAAACCAAGCAGATTTTCATTACAACCTGTCGTCAAAATCAGGGGTGCTTTCAATTGACACGGTCCAACAGAAATAGACAAAGGACCAGATACAGGGTTGTAAACAGGGGCACCTGAAAAACCTACAGAAACATTTGTTAAGCCGGACAAAGGTGCGCCAGGGAGTTTCGCATGAATGATAGAACTTTTTGCGGCACCAGTATCCAACAGAAACGGTTCGACTACACCTGATGTTGCTACTGCGACATAAGGCCCACTCTGATCCACTGGAACTGATACTACTCCCTCTCTCTGTCCATGGCTGTCCTAGTACCCATTTTGCTGAAATCCCTCATCCACTTCACAATAGTCTTCAACATGATACTGTTGAGATCTATTTTGCTGGGCAGACTGTCCATTTCGTTGATCAAAGTGATTGGAAGGGCGATCATTCGTCTGTGGAGGCATAGCACCTCGTCCTCGACCTCTAGAATTCTGCACAAAACCACCGCGACCTCTCTGAGCTGCTGCTGCGTTATTTTGTGCTAAGACTGGACACTCATTTTTATAATGACCCTCTTTCTTACAATATGCACACTGATTCCATTGATATTGTGGCCTCGGTGAACTATAATCTGTCCTTTGATATGACCCTTGCTGCGTATTAGTCTGATTCGTGCGAGGCGGATACGCCTGTTGCAAAATCTTTCGTTTTCTTATCTGATTTCTCTTTTTCCTCTTTATCCCTATTTTCATAATACTGTGCAGTTGCAAGTATTTGTGCAGTTGTAGAGACAGCCCACGCACTCTCGGAATCTTTTAATTTGTTGCAGAGCTCTGGTAGCAGGTTGTGTACAAATTTATCGACAAATAATCTCTGTCCTCCTTCTGTGCTCATATCCTGACCACTATGATCTACAAAAGTCTCTTCGAACCTCGTGAAGAAGTCGGAGACACTTTCGTCTTTCTTTTTCCTGCATGCGGACAACTTGTCCCAGTTAACACGCAATGCTGGCATCAGAGTCTTCATTAAGTCGATTATCCTACCTGGAAGATTAGCAATTAGAGGTTCGGGTTTGGAACCACCTATTTGCTGACCATCCTCTGCTATGATAGCAGCCCAGTCACCACCTAGGGCAACTGGGTGATTTTCTTTACGAATTTTTGCCCAAATTGGTTGCGGAACTACATTCCCAAATAACATGTCAATGTCCGCTAGATTCATTACACAAGCCTCTACTGTCTGTGCTAACTCCTTATAATATCCGGCAGGATTCTTACGCGGATCTGGCAAGGCCTGTTTTACTGCCAATACTTCGGCTCGCTTCCACGGAATGTGTATCCACACTCTCTGGAATTGTGCCGGAGCGGCTGCAATACCATGGGCCGCATCAGCTTGCACAGCTTCGCGCCAAATAGGAGGAACCTCCCTCATTGGATATTGGCCAGTCCGCTTCGTACTACTTTTCTCTAAGTCTCTCGGCAAAGAAAGAGATGGATCATTTCTATAACTTAAAATCAACTCCATCGCTTCTTTTATATCTTGACCCACTATCATACCTGCAGCAAACTCTTTTTGAACATTAATTAATTCTTCTAGGTTCGATTCAGAATCATCTTCTTCTAATTCATCACGCAACAGGGAGCACATCTCGTCAAAAACATATCGTTGCGTTGGTTCCTTCCACTGCATAAAAGTATCTAGTACATCTCTCGTACTATATCTCCTACTCTTCGAAATCCATCTAAGAGCCAAGATTCCCCGTTCCTCAGTACTTGGGAGCTGACTGCGTCTCTGTACAGAGTCAGAGGCAGGAGTCTTAATTAAGGTTTTATAGAAAGGAGACAGAATATTAGAGACGGAATCAGTGATTCTTCGACGAACAGTAAGCGGAGTCATAATACTAGCAGAGGTAGAGAACACAGAGGCAGTAGGAATAGATAGCAGGACAGTAGGAGTATCAGGTAAGACAGCTTGTGAAACAGGAGGTGTAAGCGATACAGGTATAGGTAAAGAAGCCGGCAACCCAGGGAGTGGAGGTGCCGAAGGAATATTCACATTAATTATAGGAGGTACAGGAGCTTGATTCTGGGGTGCAGGAGCAGGAATACCAGGTTGTCCAGCAACCGGCAATTGAACATTCGGTACAGGCGGAGCCGTAGCACCTTGTGCATACGGTGGAGGTGACTGTAACAAGTAAGACAACAGAGGATCGTTTTCGGGGTCCTCTACGATCTTAGTTGTTCTCGATGGCAAGGCAGGGTAGCACTTGTCGATCGCTAAATTATGCTCTCTAATGGCCACCTCTACGGCCTTCTCAGACTCGTTGACTTGCAGCTGCTTAACAGCCTGTTCTAGAGTCAACTCTTGCTCTTTTTGTTCTTTCTTCAACCTTTTAATTTCTCTCTGTTTGGATTCTTTTCGCCAGTAACGGAAAGAATCAAACATTGCCGGCCGGGCTTTCTTCCTAAACAATTTCGCTTCCAAATTATCGAGGATTTCAGGTTCAAAACTACCATGCAGTGGCCAACTAAGGACACCATCCTTTTCCGTATAGCGGACCCACACCTCATTATAAGATATAGGACCCACACCATGCTTATAATACAAATCATATAGAGGAGTCCCAATCGGAGGAACCAGACATGAGTCCTCCAATCGTGAATCACTGTTGCAACCAAAACAAGACAACATACAATTTTTCCGACTTACCATTTTGTAACACAGAACGAACAAAACAAGAAACAGATATGTGCACTTGAACCAAGAACTTAGGCCTACCAAAAACAAACTGATGTATCGATACCCAAACTAAACCAATAGATTATCGTAACCAGGACAACCAGTGATAATCTTACGAAACCAAACCAAACCAAGAACCAAAAAGGATTTTAACAACCCTCACGAAGTAACCAACGAGCAACCACTAAATACTTAACTGAGGTACTGAAGACGTCACCAAGGAGAAACCCGTCACGTTTCGCCGTACTAAGGACTGCACCTCGGGTCCAAGACAGGGCGACGGTCAAGGCAACGGCCCACTGCAGCCGTCCGAACGGGAACCCTCGTGGAAGAGAACTTCGGGCCACTTTTGCGATATGCCGGGATCGATGAAGTGGGGCGCCTCCCTCAGGTATCTTCACACGAAGCTTCTCGAACTCTTCAGGCTTTTGGACCGGTACCGAATGACGTCGCGCCACGTTGGGCGCCAATTGGAGTTCTGGACTTTTTGGTTCCGTCCAGAGGTGTCAGGGGACAACACCCAAAGACCCCGGAGTTCTACCTGTCTCGGGGTGCACGAATAAACAGAAACACGGGCTTCTCGATGGTGGCGTCAAAGACCAAAGGTTTATTACTGCAGGGACACAGAAGTCACAGAAACTACACATGGGCAGTATCTAGGAGCCTGTTCGATTTGTACAAAGAGGGTTGCTCCTTATATACTAAATATTGGCCTTCAGGCACATTCTTCACATGTTAGTACATTCCTAAACCTTTGTGTCTTAAACAATAAATATTTGGCGTTGCACAGGAATCGTCGACAATATCTGATGTCAAAACATTATGAACGAGGGGTTCCCACTTTTCCATCATAATCTCATGTCAACTTTTCATTCAAGACCCGGACCGCCTCATCGTAAATTTCGTTACCTCCCCCTAATAAAGGCCCAGAAGGAAAGGAGCAGAGCCAGGTGCAGAAGATAGAAAAGCAGGATAAGGGATGTTTGTGGGTTGTAAATGGGCAAGACTACTAGCTTCGGCCGCCTAATCATGATCAGGCCAACGAACACGAGAACCAGTATAGCAGGACTAGCCTCAGGCAGAGGAGGCAGCCTTTGTCGAGTCATGCAGCTACAGCGTGCTCTGTTCTAAGGTGCACGTGTCACTAGAGAGGTGAATCTCCGGCTAAGCCTACGTGTCCTTAATTGAAATGGAGAAATCAGAGGTTATTGCATATGTGAGGGCAAGAAACACAAAATGGCTGCCCTGATCTAAGATGGATGCCATGGGTAGATCGGAAATGTGTTTGTAACAGGAGTACTCTTGCTCGTAGCATAGCGAAAACACCAGAATATGCTAAATGGATCATTTGCGGTTCGCTGATACCAATATTATGTATTTCTGACAATATTGAAAACACGGGTTCAAATTGTCACGGAACCTCACCAACTTATGGCGAACAAAGCTGTGCAAAAGGGGGTGGTGACGGACGGAGCATCTGAACCAATCAAACACTCACACCCAGTCACCAGATCTGAGTTTAATTCATCACCTTTCTTTAGCCCACTCTGCCACCCCAGTTCAGACATATCCATATGCAAATCAGTCTGACCCTGTGCCTCATGGGAACAGTCCAGCCTGTACTGCCAAGCCATGCCTTCCCTGGAACGGAAACAAGCTACCTAGGACCGATTTCTGGCATTACAGCAGTCGTCAGCCAGGCTTGCTTGAATCCAGTGGCAAAGTGAGCAAGGGACTCACGTCTGAGCATACCCTGCCAACTTATGGCGAACAAAGCAGTACAAAAGGGGGTGGTGATGGACGGAGCATCTGAACCAATCAAACACTCACACCCAGTCAACTGATCTGAGTTTAATCCATCACCGTGCTTTAGGCCACACTGCCACCCAAGTTTAGACATAGCCATATGCAAATCAGTCAGACCCTGTGCCTCATGGGAAAAGTCCAGCCTGAACTGCCAAGCCATGCCTTCCCTGGACCGGAAACAAGCTACCTAGGACCGGTTTCTGGCATTACAGCCGTCTTCAGCCAGGCTTGCTTGAATCCAGTCACAAAGTGAGCAAGGGACTCACGTCTGAGCATACCCTGCCAACTTATGGCAAACAAAGCTGTACAAAAGGGGTGGTGATGGACTGAGCATCTGAACCAATCAAACACTCAGACCAAGTCAACAGATCTGGGTTTAATCCATCACCGTTCTTTAGCCCACTCTGCCACCCCAGTTCAGACATATCTATATGCAAATCAGACTGACGCTGTGCCTCATGTGAACAGTCCAGCCCGAACTGCTAAGCCATGCCTTCCCTGGACCAGAAACAAGCTACCTAGGACCGGTTTCTGGCATTACAGCCGTCTTCAGCCAGGCTTGCTTGAATCCAGTGGTTCAGTGAGCAAGGGACCCACGTCTGAGAATACCCTGCCAAATTATGGTGAACAAAGCGGTACAAAAGGGGGTGGTGATGGACGGAGCATCTGAACCAATCAAACACTCAAACCCAGTCAACAGATCTGGGTTTAATCCATCACCGTTCTTTAGCCCACTCTGCCACCCCAGTTCAGACATATCCATATGCAAATCAGTCTGACCCTGTGCCTCATGGGAACAGTCCAGCCTGAACTGCCAAGCCATGCCTTCCCTGGACCAGAAACAAGCTACCTAGGACAGGTTTCTGGCATTACAGACGTCTTCAGCCAGGCTTGCTTGAATCCAGTCGCAAAGTGGAGTGGAGTGTTGTGGTTCACTGGTTAGAGGCGGCAGACCCGTAAGCAGAGGACGGCCCGGGACCAGGGTTCGATTCCTGACGCGGCAGGGTCGTGGACCAGGGTCAGCGGGCTCGATAATTCTCGCTTCGGTGCCTACTCCAGTCAGGGACCACACTCGGCAACTCTGGGCATTAGCTTGCCTTATCTTCACAACGGCCCCACCAGACCGCCGGGGATGCTTGGTCGCACCTTAGAGATACCCATTAGGGACCATCTCTCAGGGTGAGCCAGGACAGATTCCCCAGCGGTCGAAGCGCGGAGATACTCCTCCGGGAGTCGATTCTAGCGCTATATAAACCCGCAATTAAAATTAAATTAAATTAAAGTGAGCATGGGACTCATGTCTGAGCATACCCTGCCAACTTATGGCGAACAAAGCTGTACAAAAGGGGGTGGTGATGGACGGAGCATCTGAACCAATCAAACACTCACACCCAGTCAACAGATCTGGGTTTAATCCATCACCGTTCTTTAGCCCACTCTGCCGCCCCAGTTCAGACATATCCATATACAAATCAGTCTGACCCTGTGCCTCATCTCATGGAAACAGTCCAGCCCGAACTGCCAAGCCATGCCTTTCCTGGACCGGAAACAAGCTACCTAGGACTGGTTTCTGGCATTACAGCCGTCTTCAGCCAGGCTTGCTTGAATAGAGTGGCAAAGTGAGCAAGGGACTCACGTCTGAGTATACCCTGCCAACTTATGGCGAACAAAGCGGTACAAAAGGGGGTGGTGATGGACGGGGCATCTGAAATCATGGGAACAGTCCAGCCCGAACTGCCTAGCCATGGCTTCCCTAGACCAGAGACAAGCTACCTAGGAACGGTTTCTGGCATTACAGCCGCCTTCAGCCAGGCTTGTTTGAATCCAGTGGCAAAGTGAGCAAGGGACTCACGTTTGAGCATACCCTGCCAACTTATGGCGAACAAAGTGGTACAAAAGGGGGTGGTGATGGACTGAGCATCTCAACCAATCAAACACTCAAACCCAGTCAACAGATCTGGGTTTAATCCATCACTGTTCTTTAGCCCACTCTGCCACCCCAGTACAGGCATGGCCATATGCAGAAGAGTCTGACCTTGTGCCTCATGGGAACGGTCCAGCCCTAACTGCCTTGCCATGCCTTCCCTGGACCAGAAACAAGCTACCTAGGACCGGTGTCTGGCATTACAACAGCCAACTTATGGCGAACAAAGCGGTAGAAAAGGGGGTGGTGATGGACGGAGCATCCGAACCAATCAAACACTCAAACCCAGTGTCAGGCTCCGACTCAATTCTCCTCGAGGCTGTGCTGAAAGACCTATACCCTCACCCACGCAACAACCCTGCTGCCTGATTTGGTTATCACAGACTAGACAGAATAGTCTCGTGAGTGCGGGAAAGGAAGGGGACAGCGGGGAAGGAGATCTGAAATGACAAAGAAAGGGTATTTAGAATAACACCCCCTCCCTAACAACCACTGGACTTCTATCTACAATAGATGCTATACCAAAGACTTCTCTAGGTTACTCTCCTACCTGTGAGGGAAAACAGAAGGTCTTTATATATATATATATACAGGAGAGAGAGGCAAGGGTACTATCCTGGGCGGCAACCAACTGAAATAAAACAATACATAGAATAAGGTGAAGCTATTTTCCTTACAGGGTGCTTACACAACAGTTCAAGACCTCACCTACCACTTCAGTTCAGTGTTCTGTCTTGCGTTGCTCTAATCCCCTTGATTAGACACCCCCCTGTGGATTCTCTCCTGCACTGAAGAAAAGAAAACAAAGCAAAACGTTGTCGGCAGACATATGAAAAAAATGACACAATGGTTTCTTCACCCTTGTTTCATGTTTTCTCATACATTGAAGTTTTAACTTTGATGACACTTGCAAAGTCTTTGTAACCCCTTCGTGAGTCCAAAATGCACACAAGTAATTGTTTGAGCCCAAACTACTTCATTTCAGGAGAGCACGTTTCTTACACCAACAGTACTTTGCAAACGCTAGCTCTGATCCGTTTCAATACACACAATAGAATATGTTTATGCACAAGACTCTTTTCCCCGCTAGAGAATGCAGCCGCACTTCTCTGCCGATGGGGAAAAGATAAACGTAGGCTCCTGACGATATTCAATGCCCACAGGAGCAAAAAGAAGACATACAGACTGTCACCCGTCCGGGCAACTCCAACACCAGTGCACTCCAAATGAGCAGTTACTCACGATTTGCGCCGTCCAAAGTTCATCTACAAACCTACTTACACACACGGAACGAATTATCGGCACAGACTGCAGCGGCCGTGTTGTTTTATTTCCGGGTAGGGCGTGGCTGGCGATGATGCGTCGAATAACTGCTATCCCTTCTGGGTAGTGTAGTTCTGTGTCAAAAGGGGAGCAATATACCACGCATTATGCGGACAGCGGCCTGCTGCATCCTAATCATGACAGTACATCCCCCCTCACAAGGGCCGCTGTCCAGGCGCAGGCCGGTCAGGATACAGTTTATGAAATCGGGATACAAGGCGTGGAGCGTGCACCGACCCAGCCGGTTCCCAAGAGTTCTCCTCAGTTCTCTTTCCAGGAAAGCAGGTACTGGAGTCTCCCCCTCACCCTCCTGGAATCCAGGACTCGCAAAACCTCGTACTCCTTATCATTCTGCACCCACACAGGCAAAGGAGCCCGACACACAGGGGCACGAGAGGGGTTCAGGAGAGACACATGAAATACAGGGTGTATCTTGAGATGAGCAGGCAACCTTAACTTCACAGCCACAGGGTTCACCCATTTAACCACCCGATAAGGACAAATGAACCTGGGATTAAACACACTATATCTCCTGAATCTAATGTGTTTTGTGGACAGCCACACCAGATCCCCCTTTTTGTATACCGGACTAGGCCTACGATGTTTATCCGCCTGTCCTTTGTACCTCACCTTGGCCTGAACAAGATTCCTGCGCGTCGCGAGAATTATCTTGCGAATGCGCCCCAATCTTGCTTTGACGTCTGGCAGCCGAACAGCTTCGTTTGGGAGCACCAAGGGATTTTCTCTAGGATGGTGACCATAGGAACTGAAAAAAGGGGAATGACCTGTAGAAGAGAGTTGAGTGCTATTATACGCTAGCTCCGCCACCCACAACCAATCCACCCAGGAATCTGAATCTGTCTGAACATAGCAACGGAGATATTGTTTCAGGGATTGATTTAGTCTCTCTGTTTGGCCATCAAATTGGGGGTGAAAACTCGTGGATAGAGATGAGGATATGTGTAATGCCGAACACCAGACCCTCCAGAAACCGGCAATAAATTGGGCTCCTCTGTCCGACACTATCACCTTTGGGAGACAATGCAACCTCACCACGTGTATCAATAGAAGGTGTGCTAATCGACCCGCAGTTGGCACTTGATCACAAGCAATGAAATGTCCCATCTTTGTGAGATAATCCACAACGACCAGAATGGCCGTTTTGCCTTGATCCTTAGGTAGTCCAACGATGAAATCCACGGAAAAGCTTTCCCATGGTGTCTCAGGAGTGGGTAAGGGTTGTAAATACCTTTGGGGCTGTTGTTGGTCTGATTTCATTCTTGCACAATGTACACATTGTCTTCCCCACTGAAATAAATCCATACGAATGGAAGGCCACCAAAATTGTCTCAACGCCTTCTCCAGAGTCTTCACCTGTCCCATATGGCCTGCACTGGGCGTTTCGTGACACCATTTAAACACAGTTCTTCGCAATGTTTTGGTAGGTACAAGCACTTGTGTTCCCTTCATGGCCACTCCCTGTTTCATTCTCCACTCTGGATGGTGGGGAAGCCAAGTTCTCCAAGTACAGGACTGTCTGTCAAAGCTAACCACGTCGTCCCTTACCTTGTCTTGACTTATGTCCTCTTGGAAGACGTGGATGATTTCGCAGGGACGCAAGGGACCAACTTCCCTAATCACTAACTAAAACTTACTGGTTTGAATAAGCACAGCAAGGTTAAACTAGAAATTAGGGAGGAGGGCCGGTACTGGACGTTGAAGGGATGCCTTTGGTTCTTGCTGTCGACCTGCGAAGCAACAAGCACCAAAGACTTTAGTATTCTAGTTTAAGAATCAATACTCCTAACTATTCTTAGGCCTTAGAATTACTCTATCTAGATAGAACACTTAAATTAGAGTGGCGCACTTCAGTAGTTCCCCTACCTGCGATCAACAAGTTGTTGGCCTTCGCCCAGTATGTCTTTGTTGAGTTGTGGTGAAGAAGTCATCAGATGTCCTATAGGATGGATAGTCAACTGGTGGTTTGTCAGCTTGTCGTCTGGAAGTTGACGCAAAAGAAAGGAAGTATTAATTTACAATCTAAAAGAAACCTTTTGCATTCTTCCTATCTATTCCTAAAACTTACTTGGCTTTAAACTCTTGTTTCTTGGCCTCGGGGTTCTAGTCCTTTCAATTGTGCTATAAAAGATAAGCATGAGCCAAAAAACATACCGATTCCTACATATCTTTCTTCTATCACCACTTGTGAAATAAAGCCTAAAATCACTTTGTAAATCTCTTCAAAATTCGAACACAGAAAGGAACTGGCAAGTATTCTTCAAAACATAAATATGCATAAATTGTCCAAAGTCTCTATCTTTGTGAAATCCTTCACAAATAAATGTTCCAAAAATTCTCTTGACCTTTCTTGCGAAGGGCGCCTTAAATCAAGTAAATGTACTTAGCTTTCCAATTTAGTTCTTGAGATTTGAAGTTCCAGGAAGCAAGAAGAACCGCTGTGGAGTCCTGCCAGGATCGAATTCTCCTTCAGGTGAGTTCCTCCATCAGACGCGACCTTCTCCTAGGGAAATCAGAAGGCAAAGCGCCTTCCAGAAGGCTGGGTGCTGTTTAAATACAGGACCGCACCCAGCCGCTCCCAGTCACGCTCTCTGAACGTGCGCGGGGACGTTGCTTGCAATCCCCTTAGGATGCGCACCAAAAGGCAGCGTGCAGGGATGCGGGGAGAGAACCACGAGACCTTCGCAGGGGCTTTCTCTCTCTCTAAGTCATACGC
The DNA here is from genome assembly GCF_964263255.1 of Lissotriton vulgaris. NCBI lineage: Eukaryota > Metazoa > Chordata > Amphibia > Caudata > Salamandridae > Lissotriton > Lissotriton vulgaris. The sequence continues at coordinate 438,773 of NW_028252532.1, forward strand.
GAAGGTTATAAATCAAATATACTGCATTCATCAACTTCAATAACCTCACAAGGCATCACAATTTGTACTCAATCGAAATAAGCACAAGTAAAAGCAAGTTGGCAAAAACTCAATAAGGCAAAAAGCATGTATCACTGAATAATATGTAAACACCCAATCACACTGACTTGATGCGTGCGGGGAGCACGGGACAGGGGTGGGTTTCAATAGGGGAACTTTCAGCACATGTCTTAGGATATGTGTGCTCAGGGTATGTAGAACCATGACAGTACTCCCTCCTCAAGATCCCCCCAAGAACAGTAGAAATGGGTTTTGCTTTCTCAGGGTGTCTTAAATGGAAGAGTCGGATCAATCTAGGAGAGTTTTTTAGATGGTCTAAAGGTTCCCATGACCTTTCCTCAGGGCCATAACCTTTCCAGTCAATGAGGTAAAACAGTTTTCCTCGAATTCTTTTGGAATCTAAAATCGTTTTAACCTCAAATCAGGATGGTCATCAATAATGATGGGAGGCGGAGATTTAGTGATACGGGTCTGGGGATGGAATGGCTTAACCAGAGAGACATGAAAAACCGGGTGTATAAAGTACCTATGAGGAAGACTAAGTCTTACACAAACTGGGTTAATTACCTTCTCTATAGGAAAGGGACCAATAAACCTTGGACTAAATTTCCGGTTTCCCCTGAGTCTCAAATTCTTAGTACTCAACCATACCTTATCATCTACTTTATATTGAGGTTGTTCAGAACAATGTCTGTCCTTGGTCTCTTTCTGAGATTCCTTCGCCTTTGCCAGGTTGAATTTAGCTTCTTCTTGGATGTTAAATACTTTGGATACATAGTCAGAAATTGCAGGTACTGAATCATAGTTAGTAGGACTTTCAGGAATACATTTGGGATGGAATCCAAAATTACAAAAGAACGGAGACATTTTGATAGATGAATGTTCAGAGTTATTATAAGCGAATTCTAAGGGGCTTAAAAGATCAGACCACTCTTCTGGAACATTAGGCAACATACATCGGAGATACTGTTTGATTAGTTCGTTCCGTTAAACCATCTGTTTGGGGATGGTAACTGGAAGATAAACGAACATCCATCTGTAACAATGAACCCAGCTTTTGCCAAACCTTTGAAATAAACTGGGAACCTCTGTCCGAAATGACCACTGAAGGAATACCGTGTAATCTTATCACGTGAGACATAATTAAATGAGCTAGTTCTAAAGCTGTGGGAAGTTTCTTTAAGGGAATGAAATGGACCATTCTCGTGAACTGATCCACAACTGTTAGAATTGTATTAAATCCCTTCTTGGTTTCAGGTAGTTCTACTATAAAATCTAGCGAAATGGTATGCCAGGGTTGCGGTGGGATGGGTAGAGGCATTAACAATCCACTAGGAGCTTGATGAGAAGACTTGTGTTGAATGCAAACACTGCAAGTTTCTACAAACAACTGAATGTCTTTGAACATCATAGGCCACCAAAAGGTTCGTCTTACAAGTTCCATAGTTTTCAAAATGCTAGGATGAGCAGATAACATAGTATCATGGTGAAGCTGGATTATGGATTTCTGAATGTTTTCCTTAGGAACGAAAATCAAACCATGCACCAACATCAAATCATCTTTCTCATGTAGATAAGGATGGTCTTTTTTCCACATTTCAATATCCCTATCTTTCAAGGCCTCCTTGATGTCATTAATAATGTTACTCATAGATAAACTTCCCTGAAAACAAGAAGTTGGGATTACAGGTTGGACAATTTCGGGTTGTTCTGGGCCTTTCTCACCAATTCTAGACAAAGCATCCGCTTTCAGGTTCTCTTTTCCAGGACGATAGGTTATCACAAAAGTGTAGTCATTAAAAAACATAGACCATCGTAACTGTCTTGCAGTCAGAGCTTTTACAGATCTTAGAGCTTGAAGATTTCTGTGATCAGTATAGATAGTAACTGGATGACGAGCCCCAAACAGGTAGTGGCGCCATTCTTCAAAAACAGCCTTTATAGCCAATAGTTCCTTATCGGCGATTGCATAGTTCTGTTCTGCTTCAGATAACTTCCTAGAATAATAAGCTATAGGATGCATTTGGCCTGTATCAGAATTTCGTTGTGAGAGAATTCCTCCCAAAGCATATTGAGATGCATCTGCTTCTACAATGAATGGTTGGTTTGTGTCTGGATGACATAAGATTGGGGCCATGGTAAACCTTTTCTTTAGATCTTGAAAGGCTTCTTCAGCATCTGAGGTCCATAAAAATTTTACTCCTTTTCTCAACAACCTGGTTATGGGTGTAATTGCTTGAGAAAAGTTCTGCATGAATCTACGGTAAAAGTTTGCAAAGCCTAAGAAACTTTGAATTTGTTTCACGGAAGTGGGACTGGGCCAAGTTGTTACTGCTTCTACCTTTTTGGGATCCATTTCAATACCTTCGGGACTGATGATGTAACCTAGAAAGTCCACCTTGGAGGCATGAAACAGACTTTTTTCCAATTTTACATAAAGTGAATTTGAGAGTAGTTTCTGAAGAATGGCGCGGACCTTCTTTACATGTTCTTCTTCTGTATCAGAGTAGATGAGAATATCATCTATATAGACCACGCAACAGATGTCAATAAATTCATGTAAAACTTCGTTTATAAAAAACTGGAAGGCGGCAGGAGCGTTACACAGACCAAAAGGCATTACTTGATATTCAAAGAGACCAAACTTGGTGCGGAAGGCCGTCTTCCATTCGTCTCCTTTTATTACCCTAACTAAATGGTAAGCTCCTCGCAAGTCCAGTTAAGTATAAATCTTAGCTTTTTTAATTTGGTCCAAAAGCGTTGGAATCAATGGTAAGGGGTACCTGTTCTTTATTGTGACATTGTTTAAAGCCCTGTAGTCTATGCACGTGCGCAATTCCCCTCCCTTCTTCGGAATAAAAAAAGAGCTGAAGATACAGGAGATTTGGAGTGCCTAATGAAGCCGTTTGCAAGGTACTCGTCAAGGTATGCTCTCAGATGAGTGTTTTCTGGAGCGTAAATGCGACTGCAGGGCAAGGTTGCTCCAGGCATGAGATCTATTCTACAGTCAAAATCTCTATGTGGAGGTAGAGTATTGGCCTTTTTTTTGTCAAACACATCAGATAAGTCGTTATATACTGATGGGACACCATCCAAAAGCAGGACATTGGGTGATTCGATTCCGAAATCAAAACCTTGAACTATGTCCTTAGATCTATCAATGAGGAAACACTGTTCAGCACAAAAAGATGACTTAAAGGTAATTAACCTGGTTACCCAATCTATGATCGGATTATGTTTTATTAACCAAGGTATTCCCAAAATTAATTTAAATTGAGGGGCATCTATGATGTCAAATTGTATTCTTTCTCGATGTATAGGAGAACAATCCATCTCTAAAGGTTCGGTCTGTTTGTTTACTAGCCCTGAAGTCAACTCCTTACCATCTACCGCTCTAACAGTTTCTGGATGATCTTTATACACAGACTTGAAACCTAACTGTAAGAAGAATTGGGAATCAATAAAATTTCCTGTAGCCCCAGAGTCTATAATGGCTTCTACTTTTCTTGTGCTGGACTCAGGAAGTAGATCTCGGAGTTCTACTAGGATTGAAAAGTGTCTAAAACCTACAGGAGGAAGAGTTGAGGCCAAACTAGAAAGACCACCCGATAAACTGACCTCTCCCTTTACCGAGTGTTCTAGTTTTCCGACTTTTCCTGTGTGATAGCCAAATCGGAAGTTTTGGTTTTAAACGTGTTAGGTCGTGTGGGGCACTCCTTCACGAAGTGTCCTGTCTTCCCACAATATAAACACTGGTTTAAACGTCTCCTCTTTTCCTTTTCCTCCTTGGATAAAGGGCCACGGATCGAACCTATTTGCATGGGTTCTACCGAGTCAGACTTTGGACCTGATTCTCGATTGGAGGTTGACTTTTCCTTAAAGAAAACTACCTTATGCTCTGTCTTCCCTCTTTCTCCTTTTCTCTCAGAAATGCGATGATTAAGTTTTACCACTAAATCAATGAAATCACTTATGTCTTCTGGAGGCTCGAGAATCTGAGTTATCATGTCCTTTAATTCCTCCCTTAGTCCTCGGTAGAAAATTGAAACTCTTTTGTCGTACGGCCAATCAGCCTCTAAAACCAGACGGTTAAAGGTAGATATATAATGTAACAGATCCGAAGATCCTTGCTTTAAACCTAAAAGCTCATTGTCCGCTGACTGAAAAAAAAGATGTTTTGCAAACATTTTCTTTAAAGCCCTCTCGAAATCTTTAAAATTGTACAAAATTCGATCGTCATTTTCTACTAAAGGAACTGACCAAAGAGCTGCATCTCCACCCATATAGGATAACATAAATGCTATTCTGGAGGAATCGTCTGGAAAGGCTGTAGTCTTAGCTATAAAATGTAAGTGACATTGTTGTAAAAACACTGAGAACTTATTACAAACCCCATAAAATCTTTCAGGTGGGGCTAAGGGGGTGGGGAGTGGAGTTACCACTTGGATCTGAGTCTTGGTATCAGCACTGGACGATGAGCTCTGAAAAGTGGTTGATTTCTGCTGAAAGGAATTTTGAAGAGAGGATAAATCCCTACGTAAAGCTGCATATGGCCGAGATACCCGCCACCCCCTCTCAACACAATCCCCAAAAGGAGGGAAACCGGAAACAGTTCTTGAAGTTTTTGGAAGTGGGATGGAGTGACCATCCCGGCCGTATTTATTAAAACAAAATTTAAAACATTAAACGTTTCATGTTATGTACAATTTCATTACCATATTGCGATGTTTGGCTAACCTTAACAGATTCTCTAATACAGAGGTTCTCCTAGCCGAACTAGCATCCTACAAAACATTTTCTTGACATATTGAAATTGTACAACCTAACGTTTAAGGGCCAACGGCAAGGTCATAACCGGTGTCAAGATCCCTAACCAGACTTACCCCTCCCACTTGGGATGGGCGACAGCACGGAGGCATACCTCAAGTGCAACTACTACCAATTTCCCTTGACTTGACGGGGGCACCTAAAGACTCGACGCCAGTTAAAGGTCGTTCGAATACTCGTGTGAGGTATCTAGAAGGTATCGTAGACCTTATCCCAACCCCACACAACTTACCGCATCTGCCGTCGCAGATGTCACTGGCCCCGGGAAATTCCCCAGGAGGGGGCTGTAACCCCTCCTACAAAGGAAGGGGCCTTGACCGCCTTTCCTTTACTTCCGGCGACCCATCCTTAGAAGGGACCGCCTCCCCATTGAGGGGCCAATGGCCACCTCTCCCGAGCGCTCCCATCCGTGTTGGGTGACGCCCACTCATAGGGATCTACTAATTAGTGCTCACCGATCATGACCTTACCGCCTACCACAAATAAATACGACAGTGCTAACTAAACCTAAGAATACATTGGCCACTATGACCGAAAGAGCATGCATAAAATTCAACACTAAATCTGAATCTCTTTAATGGCAAAACGTACTCAAACCGAGCATTCTTTATTAACTCAACATCAACATGACACTACAACCTGTAAACGAAAACAGAAGCAAAATTAATCAACTTTATTATAAACAACTGGCTGTCTTCAGGGGCTGGTGGGTGGGTCAAAATTGGCTCTTCGTTCTGTCCCGAGCTCACGTGCAGCGAGGAGGTGCAGCTTCAGAGCACAAGAACAAGAGGATGTCTTCTGGTCTTGCGTCCCTTTTTATCCGTCTTCAGGGCGGGCGTATACCCGCCCCTGCCTGCCCCGGGGGCGTGGCTGGCTGCGTCAGTGTCTAGGCCAGCCCACTCTAGGGCGGGAACGGGCGCGCCCCAGCTACGCCGCTTCGGGCATACCAGCTGAGACGCGCCTCCCGCCCAAAAATGGCTTCCCGGGGGGATCGAGGCACTCGGCCATACGTTCGGGGGGACCGAGTTGGTCGCCCCTTTCCATATGGCCGAGATACCCGCCACCCCCTCTCAACACAATCCCCAAAAGGAGGGAAACCGGAAACAGTTCTTGAAGTTTTTGGAAGTGGGATGGAGTGACCATCCCGGCCGTATTTATTAAAACAAAATTTAAAACATTAAACGTTTCATGTTATGTACAATTTCATTACCATATTGCGATGTTTGGCTAACCTTAACAGATTCTCTAATACAGAGGTTCTCCTAGCCGAACTAGCATCCTACAAAACATTTTCTTGACATATTGAAATTGTACAACCTAACGTTTAAGGGCCAACGGCAAGGTCATAACCGGTGTCAAGATCCCTAACCAGACTTACCCCTCCCACTTGGGATGGGCGACAGCACGGAGGCGTACCTCAAGTGCAACTACTACCAATTTCCCTTGACTTGACGGGGGCACCTAAAGACTCGACGCCAGTTAAAGGTCGTTCGAATACTCGTGTGAGGTATCTAGAAGGTATCGTAGACCTTATCCCAACCCCACACAACTTACCGCATCTGCCGTCGCAGATGTCACTGGCCCCGGGAAATTCCCCAGGAGGGGGCTGTAACCCCTCCTACAAAGGAAGGGGCCTTGACCGCCTTTCCTTTACTTCCGGCGACCCATCCTTAGAAGGGACCGCCTCCCCATTGAGGGGCCAATGGCCACCTCTCCCGAGCGCTCCCATCCGTGTTGGGTGACGCCCACTCATAGGGATCTACTAATTAGTGCTCACCGATCATGACCTTACCGCCACAGGCCCGGATAGTTGACCGGCTATCCGGGCCCCCCACAAAAGTCCTACCTAAAGGTCATGTTTCAACGTTTTTAACCATGCTAAGAAGTCTCCTATGAGTAACTCATTTCCCACCCGAGACAAATGCACACCATCCCCTAAATACATACTGTCATCATTAATACAACCATGCGAGATAGAATGCAATGTCTTGGAACGGAACAACCTACTCACTTTGTTATTAAGTTTTCTAACCGAATGGTTCAAAGCACGAATCGAAACAGCCCCCCGCCACACTTTTCGTGGGATCATATGAGACCACGCAATTATGCACCCCGGAACTTTCCTTGCCAACCAACTTACAGTGGAAAGCATTGCCTCTAGGAGAAGTCGTCTACCGGTGGTGACCAAATCATTGCCCCCTAAATGTACTATGACTATAGACGGCGGTGACCTCGTCCGCCCTAACAAACCCTCAAAGAATGCCTGAAACTGGTCAATACAGAGACCGCCCCTTCCGTAGAAGGACATTCTGTACCCGTATTCCCCAGCTACGTGAATCATGTCACCTGCTTCGAATACGTCTGCGGCACGCCTCACGTATGAGTGGCCCACGACCCACACCTCTTTTCTCACAGCCGGTGATGTCTGACCGCTGGCCTGGTGTTGGGTCGACTGCATAGTCCGCCCCGCCTCGAAGGCTTGCGTAACTGAAAACCAAACAAAGACAAGAAGCGTGAGTACATTATTACAGCTTCACAACATGTGCAACCGCACATACCTCTTATAACAATTGGAGGACCAACGCCCCACTCGTTTTACTTGTTCCACATTAAGACCCCTGGCTGTAGCTTCAGTGGCAGCCCCTATCCGAAAGGAATGGGTCCCAAACTCGCCCGGGTCCAAGCCCGCTGCGGTAATTGACATCGCAAGCACCCGCTGAAACTGAAATCTCGTCAGTGGGGTGGCGTCCGCGTGTCTCAACAATGTCCCCCCCCATGATGCCACCCTTCGTGCTAGGTAGTCTTCTAAACACTTTACCGGACACATGGAGGACCCTGGAATCCTGCGAATGACTATGCAGTCCCCTATCCCATCTTGATCGGTTTTGGACCTGACAAAGGATACAGTCATCGTCTCACCCCTGATCTGAACGTGTTCCCGGCACAAACCCCCCGCCACATCCCGCTTGTTCCTTGCCAACAGCTCACTTATCCTCATCGCCCCGTGAAATGCAAGCGTAAAAGCAGCTCGGAACAAACAGGCCTCGAACTGAGACGAGCATGTGGCGGGGAGTGTGGCCAGCAACTGGGACAACCTATCCAGACCTATCGGGCGCCTCTCGTCTACTCTGCGACCCTCAAGGCGTTGCCACCCACGCAGCGCTTTCTGTACCACAAAAGACGCTGTCGGGTCCTGGATATTATGGGCCCTGGCAACAAAGGAAATGGCAGCACGATGCCTCTGGGCTGTAGCCACCGACTTCCCAGCCCTACGCAAGGACATCAGAAAATGTACTACCCAATCCTCATGCCCCCAAAGCCCCCCTCTCTCCGTCCCCAAAAAGGCTAAATAGGCCCGAAACGCCCCTTCGTATGCCTTCCTCGTCCTTGGTGCTAGACTCTCTCCCACGAGGTAACGAAGTTCGGGGCACCGAGAGACCAGAGAGCTTCGGGAAAGGGTGCCGGCTCTGGGTCCGCTGAGGGAAGGAAACCCGAGAAAGCCTGCATTTGAAAACGAGACAGTGCATCAGCCGCCTGATTCATCACCCCTGGGACATGTTTCGCTCTGAATACCACGTTCAGTTGCATACACAGTAAGACAATTTCTTTAAGCAGCCTTAAAATCATTTTACAACGTGCTGCCTGACTATTGATGCATTCTACAACGGTCATATTGTCAGACCAAAATATGACAGAGTGATTTTTGAATCCATCGGGCCAGGTTCTGAGGGCCACCAAAATGGGAAACAGTTCAAGGAAAGCAATATTACTCGTCAGCCCTTCTTCATGCCACCATGTTGGCCACCTTTGTGCCGACCATTTTGTGCCGAAGATGGCGCCAAAGCCCATGCTTCCCGCTGAATCCGTCCATAGACCAAGCTCTTCAGAGGACAAGGCCGGTTTGTTCCATACGACTCGACCATTGAAATCCGCCAAAAATGCTAACCAAATACGCATGTCTTGGCGGACCTCAGCCGATAGTCTCGTGCGATGATGACCCTCTTTTAGGCCGACCATCGCCTGGGCAATTGACCGGGAAAAGGGGCGGGCCATCGGGATCACCCTTATAGCAAAGTTCAACTGCCCCACCAATTGCTGCAATTGATGCAGCGTAACTTTAGATGCATTTATACACATTTGCAGGGCTGCCCTGAATTTCGACACTTTGGCAGCTGGTAAACGAAAACAACCCTCACTAGAGTCCAACTCGATCCCCAGAAACTCGAGGCAAGTCGTGGGACCCACAGTTTTACCTGGTGCCAATGGCACGCCAAATCGATCCATTAATACACAAAATTCAGTCAAGGCCCGGGCACATTCGTCATCCCCGGCGGCCCCAAGGAACAGAAAGTCATCAAGGTAATGCATCACGTTTCGAAAACCCGTTTCCTTCGTGTAAACCCATTGTAGAAAACTACTGAATTTCTCGAAATATGCACAAGATATAGAGCACCCCATCGGCATACACCTATCCATGTAATACGAACCTTGAAACATGAATCCCAGAAGACGTTGGTCGTCCGGGTATACCGGGAGCAAACGGAACGCTGACTCGATATCTGATTTCGCCATCAGCGTCCCGGGCCCCAGGCGATTCAAAATGGCTACGGCCTCATCAAATGATGCGTACCGCACCGAACATACCTCTGGATCAATTGCATCGTTCACAGAAAGGCCATGAGGAGCTGATAAATTGTGGATCAATCGAAACTCACCTGGGTCCTTCTTGGGGACCACCCCTAAAGGAGAACAGACAAAATTCTGTACCGGGGGAACACTAAACGGGCCGACAACCCGACCTCGGATAACCTCTTTCCGGATCTTATCCTGTACTACAGTCGTATGCTGCAAGACGGAAAGTTGGTTTTTGCACGTCCCGACACCCTGAAAGTCCCCCACCGGGATGCGGAAACCATATGAAAAACCGTTTCGCAGCACCCCAGCAGAAGTACGATCTGGGTATTCGCTGAGCCAGGGAATCATCGCCAAGGTATCAATCGGGGTTGGTAAAGGCGCCCCTCGGACTACATTAGACCTGTTTGGCGCCTCCTCTACCCCCATTTTCACCCGTTTTGGCTCTGCACGAGGACTCAGGATGGGGTGCCCCGCAACCACTACATTCGTGCTTGAATTTACAAGATCCCGGGGGCCTAGTACATTTACCTTTGTTGAAATTGAAACAGAAACCCCTCTTCCCTGTATTGCCGGCGGGTCTCGGATAATCGTCAGTACCCATACCCGACCGAAAGGGCGTCCCCCCATATTGGCGGGAGGACTCACCAACAGTACTCCCCACCAACGGCATTTTCAACATCCCTGAATCTTTCATTTTATCCCATGTCAAAGAATCATAACAGTCCCAGGTTAAACTTTTGTTATGCTCCATTGCTTTCCTGAAAAGGTTGTCATAACAGAACCATTGGTTACCTTGGTGCGATGTCGAGTACCCCATAATTCGTGACTGATATACTGGAAACTCAGGGAGCAATTCAGGCCTACGTTCCCCCAAAATTGACGTAAAAATTCCCCATGCATTGCCCCAGTTGCCAATATTCTCATTCACTTTAAAGGCGGCCATTTTTGCGCGCCAAACACTTGGATGCATCAGATCCTTTTGACTCTTAACAGTTTCAACCTCATAATGATCAACAAGCAAGGAGAAAATGTTTACATATTCCCCAGCCCAAATCTTTTCCTTTATTGCCAAAGGAACATGCTGCCCCAATTTTTCTCTACGAGAGGGTGTTGACTCATCCCTCGCGATCGGCAATGGCCGCTTACCTGCACCGAACGCTGCTTCCGCCCCTCGTGGCTTGTCTATCACCGCATCCGGCACGGGCACCTTGGCTGTATCACGTTTCTCGCGCAACTGTTTCATGAGTGCTTGCGCTTCGGCAGCCGTGGCGCCCTCGCTACTGTCCCCCAACCACGCTGCTAACTGTGCCGCCAACTCGGGAGGCATATCCTCAGCGGATGTCGGGGTGACTACGACGGGAATCGGATTCCCTTCCTTCGGTACCGGGGCCGGTACCGGGGCTGGCGCCTCGAGCGGGGAACAGGGAACCGGGACGTCTCCGCCGACCGGCCCCCTTCTCGGCCTCTTTGGCCTCCCTCCGGCCGGTGGACGCCCCGATCCCTCCTCTCCGTCTCGCTCCGCCAACTGCTTCTTTATTTCGGACATTTCCTTCATGAGGACCCGAACCATCTGGTCAGTCGACATTCTCTTCGCGCCTTTCTTGGGCATCTTTCAGACGAAGTATCTAGAAGACAAAAAGAAAGATTAAAACGCTCAAAATTGGCTCTTCGTTCTGTCCCGAGCTCACGTGCAGCGAGGAGGTGCAGCTTCAGAGCACAAGAACAAGAGGATGTCTTCTGGTCTTGCGTCCCTTTTTATCCGTCTTCAGGGCGGGCGTATACCCGCCCCTGCCTGCCCCGGGGGCGTGGCTGGCTGCGTCAGTGTCTAGGCCAGCCCACTCTAGGGCGGGAACGGGCGCGCCCCAGCTACGCCGCTTCGGGCATACCAGCTGAGACGCGCCTCCCGCCCAAAAATGGCTTCCCGGGGGGATCGAGGCACTCGGCCATACGTTCGGGGGGACCGAGTTGGTCGCCCCTTTCCATTATCCTGCCTAATAGCTTCTAAAACTGCGGCCAGATCCTGCATATTTACTTGATCCATTGCGTCCGGGCGAAATTATCTACGTGGGCTTTGCCTTCTGTCAAAGCTAACCACGTCGTCCCTTACCTTGTCTTGACTGATGTCCTCTTGGAAGACGTGGATGATTTCGCAGGGACGCAAGGGACCAACTTCCCTAATCACTAACTAAAACTTACTGGTTTGAATAAGCACAGCAAGGTTAAACTAGAAATTAGGGAGGAGGGCCGGTACTGGACGTTGAAGGGATGCCTTTGGTTCTTGCTGTCGACCTGCGAAGCAACAAGCACCAAAGACTTTAGTATTCTAGTTTAAGAATCAATACTCCTAACTATTCTTAGGCCTTAGAATTACTCTATCTAGATAGAACACTTAAATTAGAGTGGCGCACTTCAGTAGTTCCCCTACCTGCGATCAACAAGTTGTTGGCCTTCGCCCAGTATGTCTTTGTTGAGTTGTGGTGAAGAAGTCGTCAGATGTCCTATAGGATGGATAGTCAACTGGTGGTTTGTCAGCTTGTCGTCTGGAAGTTGACGCAAAAGAAAGGAAGTATTAATTTACAATCTAAAAGAAACCTTTTGCATTCTTCCTATCTATTCCTAAAACTTACTTGGCTTTAAACTCTTGTTTCTTGGCCTCGGGGTTCTAGTCCTTTCAATTGTGCTATAAAAGATAAGCATGAGCCAAAAAACATACCAATTCCTACATATCTTTCTTCTATCACCACTTGTGAAATAAAGCCTAAAATCACTTTGTAAATCTCTTCAAAATTCGAACACAGAAAGGAACTGGCAAGTATTCTTCAAAACATAAATATGCATAAATTGTCCAAAGTCTCTTTCTTTGTGAAATCCTTCACAAATAAATGTTCCAAAAATTCTCTTGACCTTTCTTGCGAAGGGCGCCTTAAATCAAGTAAATGTACTTAGCTTTCCAATATAGTTCTTGAGATTTCAAGTTCCAGGAAGCAAGAAGAACCGCTGTGGAGTCCTGCCAGGATCGAATTCTCCTTCAGGTGAGTTCCTCCATCAGACGCGACCTTCTCCGAGGGAAATCAGAAGGCAAAGTGCCTTCCAGAAGGCTGGGTGCGGTTTAAATACAGGACCGCACCCAGCCGCTCCCAGTCACGCTCTCTGAACGTGCGCGGGGACGTTGCTTGCAATCCCCTTAGGATGCGCACCAAAAGGCAGCGTGCAGGGATGCGGGGAGAGAACCACAAGACCTTCGCAGGGGCTTTCTCTCTCTCTAAGTCATACGCGAAGGTTATAAATCAAATATACTGCATTCATCAACTTCAATAACCTCACAAGGCATCACAATTTGTACTCAATCGAAATAAGCACAAGTAAAAGCAAGTTGGCAAAAACTCAATAAGGCAAAAAGCATGTATCACTGAATAATATGTAAACACCCAATCACACTGACTTGATGCGTGCGGGGAGCACGGGACAGGGGTGGGTTTCAATAGGGGAACTTTCAGCACATGTCTTAGGATATGTGTGCTCAGGGTATGTAGAACCATGACACTGTACCCCTGACCGCACTGCTTGCAAAAAGTCTCCCGTTTGTGCAACACACACCACCTTAGCAGGATCAATGATGGATCTATTTGGGGTTATGGCATGCATCACAGGACTTTCTTGCCGGGTCAAAGCATCTGCCTTTTTGTTGTTGATTCCGGGTCTATATGTGACCACAAATCTGTACTCCTCAAAAAACAGCATCCAGCGTAACTGTCTGGGGGTAAGATGAAGTGCTGCTCTTATAAATTGCAGGTTATGATGGTCCGTGTAGACCTTAAGCTGATGAACTGCTCCCAACAACCAATGTCTCCATTCTAGAAATGCGTTGCTTATTGCCAGCAACTCTTTTTCGGCAATGGTGTAATTGGTTTCTGCAGGACTGAGTTTCTTCGACATGAAGGCGATAGGGTGTAGGATTCCAGTGTTCTCGTGTCTCTGAGATAAAACAGCCCCTACAGCAACCTCAGACGCATCTGCCTCTACCACAAAAGGCAATTCTGGATTGGCATGAGTCAAAACAGGAGCCTTGGTGAAGGCCTCTTTCAATCCCTCGAACGACCGTTGAGCGTCTTTATCCCAATAAAACGCTACATTCTTTCTAGTGAGGCGGGTTAAAGGGGTCACCAGGGCAGAAAAGCCACTGATAAATCTTCTATAAAAGTTAGCAAACCCCAATAAACACTGAATGTCTTTTACTGTACATGGACGAGGCCATTCCTTTATGGCTTTGACTTTCCTTTCTGCCATCACCTGACCTGAGGGAGTGAGCATCACCCCCAGGAACTCCACGGTGTTCACATGAAATTCACATTTAGTGATTTTACAATAAAGATGATGACACATCAAAGCCTCCAACACCCTGCTCACGTGTGTTCGATGTTCCTCCGTCGTATTGGAATACACGAGGATGTCGTCGATGTAAACGACTACGAAACGATCCAGGAACTCCCTGAGTACCTCGTTCAGAAAGAATTGGAACGCGGCAGGGGCATTACAAAGCCCGAAGGGCATCACAAGGTACTCAAAGAGCCCATACCGCGTTTTAAAGGCCGTCTTCCACTCATCGCCCATTCTTATACGGACCAGGTGGTACGCGCCTCGCAGGTCAAGCTTCGTATAGATTGTGGCTGTTATGACTTAATCCAATAAAACCGGGATCAGGGGCAACGGGTACTGATTCTTTAAGGTGATGGTATTCAGAGTGCGATAATCGATACAGCACCTCTTCTCCCCATTCGCCTTCGGTATAAAAAATAAAGGCGACGAAGCCGGGGATCTCGAAGGTCGGATGTACCCAATAGCCAAGTATTTGTCCAGATAAGCCCTGAGGTACTCGTTCTCAGGAACGGTAAGAGCGTAAAGCCTACCGTTTGGTACTGCAGACCCAGGAACCAAATCAATGCGACAATCGAAGGTTCTATGAGGCGGAAGCGCCTCAGCTTGTTCCTCACTGAACACCTTTGAAAAAGCTGAATAACAGGGAGGCAATGTCACTTCTTTTTCTGTGGCAGTGGCGATGTTATGTAGAAACGCTAAGGCCCGAGAAGGGCATTCCTTGTTCAACAAATAATGTTCCTTTTCGCTGAAGGATAATGCCGCCCTGACTGCTCCTATCTTCATAGCGTCCTGTGCCGAGGTCGTTCTTTCGCCACCTCGATCAGGAGCCACCGCTATTGGCTCTTTCTTTCTTAGATCTCCTTTCCGCTCTCTTATCCGATGATCCAGGCGTAGAGCGAGTTCGATAAGAGCAGTACAAGTGCGGGGTTGAGGGTCGATGTGTGCCAGCACATCCTTCATTTCATCATTGAGGCCTTGATAGAATAAAGCAGATTGTTTAGCCTCTGACCAATCTGTTTCCGCAATCAGGCGACGGAAACTATTAAGATAGGTCACTAGATCTGTGCTCCCCTGTTTGAGGACCAACAACTCCCTATCTGCTGAAAAGGTTTCAGCTCTACGGTCAAATGTTTTTCCGAACTCCGCCCTAAACTCATCCCAGTCATGGAGGAGGGGGTCATCTCTTCTAACCACCGGGACAGCCCACTGTGCTGCTTCCCCCCCAATATATGAAATGAGAAAGGCCACCCTGGCCTGATTTGTTGAAAACATTTTTGGTTTGCACATAGAGTGCAGGAGTACCTGTGTCAAGAATACCTGGACCTTTTTATTATCCCCATAAAACCTTTCAGGGGGGGCTAATGGTATTTGCATGGGCATTTCTACCACTAAAGAAGGGGTAGGGGCAGTGCTAGCCCCAGCATCAAAAGGATTCCCCTGCAACCTATCCATGCGAGCTCGCAATTGTGCATTCTCTGTTCTGGAAGCCGCCACTTCTCTATTGGAGGCTGCCAGTTCTGT
This sequence comes from Lissotriton vulgaris, assembly GCF_964263255.1. Lineage (NCBI taxonomy): Eukaryota > Metazoa > Chordata > Amphibia > Caudata > Salamandridae > Lissotriton > Lissotriton vulgaris. The sequence continues at coordinate 454,193 of NW_028252532.1, forward strand.
CTGCACTAAAGCCAAGGCTGCCAGAACGTCATCAAGAGTGGCCATTCTCTGTCAACACAGCCAAGAGGAGGACCTTTTTTCGTGGGCCGATAATTCTGTCAGGCTCCGACTCAATTCTCCTCGGGGCTGTGCTGAAAGACCTATACCCTCACCCACGCAACAACCCTGCTGCCTGATTTGGTTATCACAGACTAGACAGAATAGTCCATGAGCGCGGGAAAGGAAGGGGACAGCGGGGAAGGAGATCTGAAATGACAAAGACAGGGTATTTAGAATAACACCCCCTCCCTAACAACCACTGGACTTCTATCTACACTAGATGCTATACCAAAGACTTCTCTTGTGGAGAAGTGTGGCTCAGGGGTTAGAGGCGGCAGACCCGGAATCTGAGATCGGTCCTGGACCAGGGTTCAATTCCCCGCCCCGGCGGGTCTTGGGCTAAAAATTCCACGAACTCGATAATTCTCGTCCCGGTGCCTCCTCGACTCACGGGTTCACACTCTGCGACTCTGGGCAATAGCTTGCTTAATCTCCACAACGGCCCCTCGCGGCGGGATGCCTGACTTTCACCCTGTGGACACCCTGTCGGGACTTCTCACAGGGGAATACCAGGACGGGTTCCCTAGGCAAGCGCCAGGATGCCCTTTGTGGTGACAGGTTGCGCTATATAAGTATACCTACATTTACATTTACATTTACATTCTCTAGGTTACTCTCCTACCTGTGAGAAAAAACAAAAGGTCTTTATATTTATATATATACAGGAGAGAGAGGCAAGGGTACTATCCTGGGCGGCAACCATCTGAAATAAAACAATACATAGCATAAGGTGAAACTATTTTCCTTACAGGGTGCGTACATAACAGTTCAAGACCTCACCTACCACTTCAGTTCAGTGTTCTGTCCTGCGTTGCTCTAATCCCCTTGATTAGAAACCCCCCCGTGGATTCTCTCCTGCACTGAAGAAAAGAAAACAAAGCAAAACGTTGTCGGCAGACATATGATAAAAATGACACAATGGTTTCTTCACCCTTGTTTCATGTTTTCTCATACATTGAGGTTTTAACTTTGATGACACTTGCAAAGTCTTTGTAACCCCTTCGTGAGTCCAAAATGCACACAAGTAATTGTTTGAGCCCAAACTACTTCATTTCAGGAGAGTGCGTTTCTTACACCAACAGTACTTTGCAAACGCTAGCTCTGATCCGGATCAATACACACAATAGAATATGTTTATGCACAAGACTCTTTTCCCCACTAGAGAATGCAGCCGCTCTTCTCTGCCGATGGGGAAAAGATAAACGTAGGCTCCTGGCGATATTCAATGCCCACGGGAGCAAAAAGAAGACATACAGACTGTCACCTGTCCGGGTAACTCCAACACCAGTGCGCTCCAAATGAGCAGTTACTCACAATTTGCGCCGTCCAAAGTTCATCTACAAACCTCCTTACACACAGAACGAATTATCGGCACAGACTGCAGCCACCGTGTTGTTTTATTTCCGGGTAGGGCGTGGCTGGCGATGATGCGTCGCGTAACCGCTATCCCTTCTGGGTAGTGTAGTTCTGTGTCAAAAGGGGAGCAATATACCACGCATTATGCGGACAGCGACCCGCTGCATCCTAATCATGACACCCAGTCAACAGATCTGGGTTTAATCGGTCACCGTTCTTTAGCCCACTCTGCCACCCCAGTTCAGACATATCTATATGCAAATCAGTCTGACCCTGTGCCTCATAGGAACAGTCCAGCCCGAACTGCCAAGCCATGCCTACCCTGGACCGGAAACAAGCTACCTAGGACCGGTTTCTGGCATTAAAGCCATCTTCAGCCAGGCTTGCTTGAATCCAGTGCCAAAGTGAGCAAGGGATTCATGTTTGAGCATACCCTGCCAGCTTATGGCGAACAAAGCGGTACAAAAGGGGGTGGTGATGGACTGAGCATCTGAAGCAATCAAACACTCAAACCCAGTCAACAGATCTGGGTTTAATCCATCACTGTTCTTTAACCCACTCTGCCACCCCTGTTCAGGCATGGCCATATGCTAAAGAGTCTGACCTTGTGCCTCATGGGAACGGTCCATCCCTAACTGCCTAGCCATGCCTTCCCTGGACCGGAAACAAGCTACCTAGGACTGGTGTCTGGCATTACAACAGCCAACCTATGGCAAACAAAGTGGTACAAAAGGGGGTGGTGATGGACGGAGCATCCGAACCAATCAAACACTCAAACCCAGTCAACAGATCTGGGTTTAATCCGTCACCGTTCTTTAGCCCACTCTGCCACCCCAGTTCAGCCATAGCCATATGCAAATCAGTTTGACCCTGTGCCTCATGGGAAGAGTCCAGCATGAAGTGCCAAGCCATGACTTCCCTGGACCGGAAACAAGCTACCTAGGACCAGTTTCTGGCATTACAGCAGTCGTCAGCCGGGATTGATTGAATCCAGTGGCAAAGTGAGCAAGGGACTCACGTCTGAGCATACCCTGCCAACTTATGGCGAACAAAGCGGTACAAAAGGGGGTGGTGATGGACGGAGCATCTGAACCAATCAAACACTCAAATCCAGTCAACAGATCTGGGTTTAATCCATCACCGTTCTTTAGCCCACTCTGCCACCCCAGTTCAGACATATCCATATGCAAATCAGTCTGACCCTGTGCCTTCATGGTAACAGTCCAGTCCGAACTGCCAAGCCATGCCTTCCCTGGACCGGAAAAAAGCTACCTAGTACCGGTTTCTGACATTACAGCCGTCTTCAGCCAGGCTTGCTTGAATCCAGTGGCAAAGTGAGCAAGGGACTCACGTTTGAGCATACCCTGCCAACTTATGGTGAACAAAGCGGTACAAAAGGGGGTGGTGATGGATGGAGCATCTGAACCAATCAAACTCTCACATCCAGTCAACAGATCTGAGTTTAATCCATCACCGTGCTTTAGCCCACTCTGCCACCCCAGTTCAGACATAGCCATATGCAAATCAGTCTGACCCTGTGCCTCATGGGAACAGCCCAGCCCGAACTGCCAAGCCATGCCTTCCCTGGGCCGGAAACAAGCTACTTAGGACCTGTTTCTGGTATTACAGCTGTCTTCGGCCTGGCTTGCTTGAATCCAGTGGCAAAGTGAGCAAGGGACTCACGTCTGAGCATACCCTGCCAACTTATGGCGAACAAGTGGTACAAAAGGGGGTGGTGATGGACGGAGCATCTGAACCAATCAAACACTCACACCCAGCCAACCGATCTGGGTTTAATCCATCACCGCTCTTTAGCCCACTCTGCCACCCCAGTTCAGACATAGCCATATGCAAATCAGTCTTGCTGGAAGTAGATTAAAGGTCTACAGTAGTGCAGTGGTGTTTGAGTTGTGTAGGAAATCATACTGGGGGTAGTGTCACTGCAAGACTACATGTACTTATTTGTCTGCAAAAACATCAAGCATGCATTCCATATATTTCAGAACTGCATTTTACTGTTAATACTAAACTCATTTTGAAAACACATAACCAATGACTATTTTCTAAATTCTACCAAAATGTGAGAACACAATGCGTTTTTAACCAATTACATGTCGGGAAACACATGAACTACCAAAATGCTTCTTTCAGAGTGAATCCTAAATGCACAGAAGACTCACTGTGTGATTCTAGACAAACAACACTATCCCTTCTATTTTACCAAAACACATTTCATAGTGTAGAATAAGTACTACATTTTAATGTACAAACTTCACTCATTTTGCAAATACATAAAAATAACTGGTTTCTAATTCTACCAAAACATTAGAACAGCCTAATTGTCTGTGTGAAAACACATAAAATAAACATATGCTTATCTCAAAATACTTTCTAAAGGCACACACACTCACAATAAAATTCTAGAGAAGAAAAAGTATTCCCTGCACAGAACAAACACATTAATCTGATTAAAAATCAAAATGCACCACATACATTACCTTCCAATTGTTTTGTAAAATAAGAAGTATGTCGGTCACACAGCAGATTTTGTTATTCAGAATCTCTGTTTTCAACACCCCTCACCTGAACCGCAGAATGGCAGAGTTACCCTCTCATTTTGAACACATGTACACCATCACATCAAATCACAATCCTTCCTACATGAATTCAAAACCAAACACACATTTCTATTGGTTAGACTTTTCACTCCTTTCCAAACTACATACATTTGAACCCTACCCCAATTCTGCCTTCTGCCTGTTACTTCATAAACACTTAACTGAGCACACAGGTCAAAAGGTCATCACACAATGTTGCTAATGAAAACAGCAAGTGTGCTTGACTTCTCAGAGTCTTCCTCTTGAACTTTAGACTCTGTATAGGTACTTACTTGTAGGTACTAATATCCCTCTATGAACACAAGGTTTTCTATTAGAGCCACCCAAGAACTAAACATATAAGCTTGATGTATATCTCAAAAATACATGCTTAGTTTTTTTCGGCGGCGAAATGCGTGGATCCTACCCACATCCCGCGATTTTAAAAAAAATATATATTTTTTTATTCTTTTGCCCTAGAGGTCCGTATGGGACCCCCTGAGCAGGCCTAGGGGGTCAGGGTGTGTCTACCCTGCCCCTTTAAACGTTTTGCATACATATTTCACAGACTTATTCAGCCTCGCTTATACTGAGGAATAAAATGTTCCTGGTTTCGAACGTTTATCACCGCTTGACAGCCAATTAGCATTGAGCGAGTGATCGGGACGATGCAAATCCTTGCACAATCCAGGGATCCACCGTGCCCATAGATATATAAATGACTTTACCTGTCATTTTCTCAGGAACTACTGTACAGATTGACCCCATATAAGCAAAAGGAACAAGTCGGAACTGAGGATTACCTCTCTGCCAAATTAGGTGTAATTCCGTTCAGCTGCTCGGGCTGTAGTGTGGCTAAAAGTCCTATGGGAAATTGCATGGGGAAAACACGTTTTGGGATCCCCCTTTTTTTCTCGGCACCCCGCTTGACCAATCACCCCTAAACTGAGCTGGCCAAAAGTTTAGAAAATTTCAAGAAGATTCATCAATTGATGCCAAAGTTATTGCCACTAGAATGTTGGGGTTTTCCTATGGATAATAGGTCCTAACTATAACTACTTACTGGCGACCGCCAGTAGGTAATATATATGTGTGTGTGTGTGTGTGTGTGTGTGTGTGTGGGTGTGTGTGTGTGTGTGTGTGTGTGTGTGTGTATATATATATATATTGTCTACATTTTACATGTTCCATGTGAAAGCACCCGGTTATTCAAAGTGAAGGGAAAATGAACTGCATGAATATACAAAAACGTGAGAGACTTACCTTTGAGGTGCATTCTAGGAGTTGCAGGATGTCAGACTGCGTGACACTTAGCAGTCGGGACAAGGGCACGCCGCAAATTTAGTAGATGGTTTACCTGTGCTCAAGGCTACCACAGTAGCTGAAACACGTTAGGTTTTTAAGCAGGCTTTCACCTTGCAGTAATAAAGTGCCTGATCTTTCCAGCAGTCTGGTGTGCGGCGCCCTTCTTTTCCATTGGAGTAAAAGGTTTTATTTGGATGTTAATGGAGGTCATCCGCCCTCAGCGCCAAGGCTGTGCTGGTGAGGTCTGAGTTCCCTGCAGGTGTTGGATGTGTTATTAAAGATAACGAGACCCGCTCGTTGTGCTTCAAACAGAAAAGGCACAGAGTGGTCCAACTGGTTATTTTGCAAGCCACTGTGATGCAAGGGATAGCAAAGGAAAATCGTCCTTTCTCCATGGATTTCTGGATCACCGGCACTGCAATGAATTGGTGATTTTGGTGACAGCTTATTACGTTATGACATGAAAATAACACTTTGAAAGAACTCTAAATTTTAAACGTTCCATGTGAAAGCACCCGGTTAGTCAAAGTGAGGGGAAAATGAACTGCATGGATATACACAAAAGTGAGAGACTTACCTTAAAGGCATGTTGTACGCCGCTAAATCAGTAGATGGTTCACCAGTGATCAAGGCTACCACAGTAGCTGAACCGCGTCTGGTTTGTAAGCAGGCTTTCACCTTGCAGTAATAAAGTGCCTGAACTTTCCAGCAGTCTGGTGTATGGCGCCCTCTTTTTTCCTTTGGAGTTGAATGTTAATGGAGGTCATCTGCCCTCAGTGCCGAGGCCGCCCTGCCGAGGTCTGAGTTCCCTGCGGATGCTAGTGTTGGATATATATATATATAAATATATATATATATACAAGATAAGTGTTGAACTTTACTATAGTATTAATAAGAAGGGAATAATATGTGCAAATGTCAATATCCTATTTTTTTTTTAAATATAGAGTACTGAGGTACTATCGCACATGTCTATAGCGTGTATCACAGAAATACTCATATATCATTAGAGTTACTCATATTCCTGCTAGGTTAGCTCCTAAACGAACCTTTGAGAAGAAGCATGTACTTTGTATTCAGATTTGCTTGAGCAGGAATTGCCGGATGATATTAACAAATGCAATTTTGCCATGGGAGGTAAAATGTACACCATCAGCATGATATAGGTCAGCAGGTGAAAAGACAATGTTTAGGTGATGTATTGAATACCTTTTGTGATCACTTAGGAAGGCAGGCCTAACACTTTCTTGCACTTGCTAATGAGTACTTCCAGGTCATCCTTTGGCAAATGTTTGAAAACACAACATGGGTGTGAGGAAATTGAGTTATTAAAGATGTATTTATCATTTTCGTCTCTATTTCGATTCAAACAGCAGTGAGGTGACCAATATCATTGACTCCACAATAAGTACTTATAAATTGGGGATGCTCACAATCACTAATAGATTAATAAAAGTAGGATTTTATTCCACCCTAAACCTATTTCAGCCACTCATGAGATTTCAATCTAAATTATGCTCAATTTCATACTCTCAGGCCCAAAAGATATAGCTGTGTCTAATGATCCACGCATGAACCATTATCTTTGAAAAGTACCACAAACCTTCTACCGCTACCTGAGGATGCACTACAGACTGGAATTTGAACTAGATTTAATATAACAGGACCATACCATTAGGAAGATATATGATCTATGGGGGCAAAACATGTCTCAGATGTATATACATGGCTGTTTGCACATCAAATGTTGCATTTTCATCTCTGTCGGAATATTGACCTACTTAGCACTCCTAATCGTGTTTCAAAGCTTAAAAGATATAACTGAGTCCAATAATCTGCACATGAACCATCTTCTTTGAAAAGTACCACACACCTTCAAGAAACACTGAGTAAATCTAGGAAAGTGAAACATGGATGTATTAGTCTACAACACTGTCCAATTACATACCAATTAAGATATTACATGTGTGAAATAAACAGTTTGATTGGTTATATGAAAGATTGGGCTACTAACATAGTCCAAACAGTAGTAAAGAAGCACCATCTATAATAAATAGACTAGACTGTAGAGTTTAAGAATATTCAACTTTACCAACAACTATTTAAGTGATATTAATGGTGATATGACCTTGTAAAACTATACAGTGTAGGATTAGAAAGGAAATCCACCATACACTTGTTATGTAATGGATGCTTTCTTGAAACCATATGTCAAGGAGACATGAATTTTAATTATATCATCCGATAAGGAAATTGTATGCAACCTAAAAAGCACAATTAGGCTATGAGACACATTGCTATTGCAATATTTTTTACATTCTGCTACAAACATAGACCAAATACCACAAAAGTTATGCAAGCATTTTTATATTAGCTGCAAAAATGCCATGTGATTTACCAACCCACTTCGGATGTAAAAATATAACAATAATGAGGACATTCAACCTGTTATTTGAAAATTAGTTGGTACTAAGGATCAAAAACACGTAGTAAGACCAACAAGAGGATATTAGGCAAAAAGTGTTGTTAATTATTATCACTTCCTCTTGGACTTTAACTAACACTCCCAGATCAAGAAGCACAATCCTTAGATGCACCCTGCTGAGTGATATATGAGGAGCAGGGTGAAGACTGATTTCCAAATGGCTGGGTCCACACTTAGGTGTTATAGTGAACAAAAGAATAATCGGTTGGAGTGCTACCCAGAGCTATTGGCAGGGCTTACACTTACTCTAAGCAGCGTACTATCATCTTTTTTGTGTGTCATGCACCAACCTAAGTTGGATGTATATGGCCAGACATGCCTCCTGTGCACACTTTGTCACTAGAACCAAAGTGTACCTGGCTGATGATCCCATGCCTCAGGCAAAACTGGTCCTGGGTTACTTGTGTTCTTACTCAGGGAGGGTCTGGCTGGGCAATTCGGCCTGGACTGGTTTTAGGAGGAGCACACTCAATATTGATTTACAAATGGCTGGGTAGAAAGTGGTGTGTCATGGTGAGCAAAACAAGGATGGGTTTGACTGCTACCCCTAGCTATTGCCAGTGGTTATTTGCAGTGCAAGCAGTCTGCCATCTTCTTTGGTGTGTTTCGTACAATGTAAACAACTGGGAGCCTAAGGGGGAAGAAAAAGGGGTAAACAAGTTGCCCCCCACTCTATATCAACTGTGCAAAAAAGAACCTGCCCCTAATTTATGTGGAGTCAATAATCTCCCATATAATTTTGTGAGAAATGTCTGCTCAACAGTGGTATATATTAACCTACCTGTCTCAGTGTGCTTAGACAAGTCACAACTTTGAAGATAAAAATAAAATAAAATAAAAACGTGTGTGTGATAATATCGCGGCAACCTGACCCTCGCTCTACCTTTCTAAAACAATCTCTTCCGAGGAGAACAAAGTAAAGAAAAAGAGGGAGGGGAGTTGGCAGGGCAGTATTCTTGTTTTCTCCAGATAGTACCTGTTAGAATTGGGGGTCTCTAGTTGGCAGAGGTAGGTACTTTTGACCAAACAGGGACCCTTAATTCTAGTCAAGCTAAGGGGGTACACATGTTGATAACCCCTGCTCACCACCTTGGCAGCTTGGTACAAGCAGAGAGACTTATCCCCAAGGCAACGTGCAAAGTATTTGCACCAACACTCACAATAATACTGTGAAACAACACAAAGGGACACCACACAGGTAGTTATCGAAAATAGATTCTTTATATAGTAATTAGGCAAGACCATATATAAAAAGCAAGGCCAACATGCACACTGATCTTTTGTAGCAAAAACGACGTCTTGTAGTGATTTCTTGGTTTATAGTTCAGTAATCATCCAGGATCGCTGGTTAAAGCGCAGTCCCAACAAAGGGGACTCAATTACAATAATTCAGGCAATCTGGGTGTTCCGGTACTGCAGCGAGTATCTGGAGATGCTGCTTGTGAATAAAAACGGGACTCAGACCTTTACTATGGCCCCCGCTCCCAGTCGTAGCACACTGCCGTTAGGCTCCTCTCAGGGACCCCCAACCCGTGTAGTTGACACTTACTCCCCGGCGCCGCTCATGGTTCCTTCTCCTTGCGTTAACTTCTATTGGTTAAACTGAAGGCAGTTACCTTTGGCAGGCGGGGAAAAGGCGGCCACCACTTCGTTAAAACTTCAGGCAGTACATCTCTCCTGGTGTCTCCGGTAGCAGGGTTAAGCGCTGGGCCAATCCCAGTGCAGTTCCAGTGGGACAAGCCCCCTATGTCGAGGCGCCACTTCTTCTTGGCTGGGCCAATCCCAGCGCGGCTGACTCCTTAGGACGAGCCCCCTGTGATGAGGCACCTCTTCCTCTCGGTTGGGCTAATCCCAATGTGGCTCCAAAGGCCAAGCCCCCTGCGAGGACCAATCACAGCGCGCTTCACTGATGATGTCAACAGGCCCCGGGATGATGGTTGTGTGTTTCCCCGCCTGTTCTTCTTCCGGGGCAGCGTCGGTGATTTGTATTGGTGATGATTTTTGGGGGATTTAGTCCCCACGCAAATTTACATGCAGTAGGCAGGATCGCCTATTGGATACAGGCACAGTCCAGTAAGGTGTGGTTAGAGGCCACACCAAACCTCACGGCAGGAGTCAGCAGTGTGCCCCGTGCACACTGAGATTATCCCGTGGCAGGATTCTGCTGTGTGCCGATGAGCACACCGAGTCCACCACCCAGTCAAGTAGTTCCGTGAAGCACAAGATGAGCGCAGCGATTTGCACACAGCGCCTTAACAGATGATCTTCTTGGGGACAGTTATAACCCTGTATCGCAGAAACGGGAGGCCAGCTCTTCTCAGGTCCTTGGGGACTTGGTTTTAGACACAGCACACATCAAAGTCTGGTTTTAAAGTAGTTTGGGGTAAAACAGCACACAGCAAAGTCCCCTTCTTCTCTCCTTTAGTGGAATCAGAAAAACAGCAGGTCATCCCCAGAGCACACAGCAAGGGCAGTCTTCCTTCTTAGTTTCCCCAGCTGTTCTTCTTCCGGCTGAGGTTCCTCTTGATTATAGAAGTCTAATTTTCAAAGGGTCTCAGTCCTACTATTATACCCCAAAGGTCTTTGTTTTTCATGTGTTTGGGGTTCTGGACCCAGTTCAAACCAGTCCCGGGGCCCTCTGCCAGTGCACAACTTCTTCCTTGAACGAAGGGAGCCGGGGTCCTAAGACGCCCAGCAGGAGGTGGAGCCAGTCCTTTGTGGAGGCAGGCACAGCCCTACTCAGCTACAGGGATCTCCTCACCCACCTCTCTAAATGCAGATGGGCCTATTCAGCCTAGGGCTGACACACCCAGACTCCTGGTGCCAAGACACTTCACTATCCCCTGTCACTCCCCAAAGCCAGACAGTCAATCCACAACCAGGCAGTGGCACACAGGAAAGCTTGAACAGAAACATAGCAAGTTTCTAAAAGTGCTATTTCTAAATGCAGGATTTTAAAACCATCTTGACTAAAAGATGTGTTATTAAATTCTGAATTTGAGGATACAAGACTCCATGTCTCCATCTTGTTCCTATGGGAAGATAGGCTGGTAAAATGGTTCACAGTCTTCCCTATTCTGTCATATAGGAAAGATGGCCTTTCAATGGTGAGAAACGAAATTGGCTGTATTTCACTATTAGGACATGTTACACACATCAGTACATGTCCCACCTTTCACATACACTGCACCCTGCCCAGGGGGGTACATGGGCCTACTATAGGGTTATCCTATGTGCACAGAAAGGGTAGGGTAGGGCTTGGCAAGTGTGGGCACTTGCCAGCATGACATGGCAGTTTACCAAACTGCGCGCAGGCACTACAATGGCAGGCCTGAGATTTCTTTTAAGGCTACTCTTGTGGCTGGCACAATCAGTGCTGCAGGTCCACTAGTAGCATTTGGATTATCAGCACTGGCATACTCAGTGCACCCTACTATGGACCTTACAGGTAAAGCAAATATGCCAATCATGGAGGACCAATCACGTTTAATAATTTACACAGGGAACACTTGCCCTTGGACACTGATTAGTAGTGACCAAATGGCCCAAAGCATCTAAACTTGAAAAAGTGAAATCTAGTATAGCATCAAAAACACCGGAGGCAGAGGCAAAAAGTCTGGGGTAACCATGCCAAGGATGCCAGGTCTAACAGTACTGCTGTCATCTATCATGGGAGATAATTTGTGACATAATGAACATGTCACATGCCAGGCTTTCACTTGTCTCTCACCTGCCAGAAGAGTTAGGAACTGGCATTTCACTGACACTTTAAGTAGCTTTCACTTTTCCAGTTCTTGCTCCTCAATGGCAGTGGCCTCCACTTCCTCCTTCAGTGCAGCACCAACAACAGCTTGAGCTTCTCTTCCAGAAATGATGAACAATTCCACCAAAACGCAGGAAAACTCCACCAGAACTGTTACACTTTTGACGTGATCAAAAGCACAACAAGAACGATGAAAAATAAAAAGCATCTTTATATTGGTTTAAAAGCAAATGTTTCCAGCCCAACAAAGGCCGCATTCCTATTGCAAAGTACCATGGTACTTCCGAAATAATATTATGGTACCTGCGAAAACCGAAAATAAAATGCACAACCACACTACACAACACAACCCCTCCTTACAAACTCTACTTTATTTTAGCCTTAACTAATATACCAGTACTTAAAAAGTGTTAAAATCGAACATATACACACAGTACACTAGGTTATACAAGTGTAGACCAATTACATTTAAACCACATTAATAACATAAGAACCAGTGTAGAGACAATTCCTACTTTTAAAAACCAATGAAATTCACTCAAAAAAAGAAAATGCTAGAAGTAAGTTCCCCAACATACACTCCTGCACACGGTGTGAAAAAAAGGTCAGCATCAGTCATGCACTCAAGCAACTATTGTTTGCCATATTAGTATTAAATGTGCAACATGGTATTTGCAGGCCCATATTGTGATGAATGTAAAAGACTTTTCATATCATAAATCATGCAAATGCATTGGGCGAGTCCTAGTTGCTTGAGTATTTGAGTGACGCGACAGCTCCACCCCAACCCATATTGCCAGGATGGCCCAGCCTGTCAACACCCTGTCCCCCTTTGTGATAGTATCTGGAAGGAATATACATAGGTGTACTACACCTAGTCATGTGACCCAGCGCACACCCTGCTGCACTAAATGGTTATAATGAGGAAATTCCAGCTTTCTAAAAGTGGTATTCTCAGAATTCTAACTTATAATTCAATGTTACCACTAAAGAGGGTTACACTTACAATTCTCTGGACACCAACAACAACATTTTTACCTGGTCTGACATCAAATGTATCACTTATTAACTATAATAAGAGAACCAAACCCATGGGAGAGGTAGACCTTGCAGTAATTCAAAACTGATTTACGAGTTTTTCCCTAGCAGGACATGTAAAACATAAAAGTACATGTCCAACTTTTTAAATACTGTGTACCCTTTCAAGGAGCTATTTAGGGCAAAGAACTATTCAGCATTGTCAAAAACCAAACTTCCTCTGCCCCCTTAAGCTGATAGCCACTAACAAGAAATGTGAAGTAATTGCAAATTTCTTCTCTGATAAAGTCACCAAAATTGATTAATCCTTCCTCTTAAACTCCCCTCCAACCCACTACCTTCCTATGACATTCCCCCTGATCCTCCATCCTCATCTAATCCTCCCCAGGTCCCCTCCCGCCTCTCATCTGTTACCTCCCGACCTGAATCGAACCCTTTTCTTCCCCAGCAACAAAAAGACAACGCCTCCTGGCATAATTTTCACCATCACGGAACATGAAGTCTATAACATAATCTCTAAACTCAAACCATCTTCTCACACCGAAGACCCTATGCCCTCTAACCTTGTCCTAGACCTTAAACATATTATTGCCCCTCTTTGGACCACCATTATGAACACCTCCCTGACCACCAGGTGTGTTCCAAACCTCCCTCCAACTGAGTCAAATCACACCCATCCCCAAAAATTCCAACGCTGATCCCAATGACCTAAATAACATCTGACCTATCTCTAACCTCCCTCTTCTCTCCAAAACCCTCGAAAAGTACGCCCTGCTCCAACTAGACAATCACATCAACACGTTCGACCTCTTTGACTCACTGCAATCCGGCTTCAGAAAAGGATGCAGCACAGAATCTGCCATGCTCAATATAGTGGGTGACATTCGTCACTCACTTGACAATGGTGAGTCTTCCCTACTGATTCTCCTCGACCTCTCTGCGGCTTTCAATACTGTTAACCATTCTGCCTTACTTAACACTCTCAAAATCCACTCTAGCCTCAATGGCCATGTCCTCAAATGGTTCACCTCCATTCTCCAACACAGAACCCAACAAATCAAAATCGAGAACTGTCTTTCTAACCCCACTCCAATCGCCCTCGGTGTGCCCCAGGGATCTATTCTCTCTCCCTCACACTTTACCCTCTTCGTGGAACCTCTCACCCTCATTCTCAAACAAGCAGGAATCAATTACCACTGCTATGCTGACGACACTCAACTTTACTATAAGATTAAAGCCCACTCTGATGTCCTACACCTCAATGACACCCTGTCCAAGATCCAATCATGGTTCCACCACAATCATCTTAAACTCAACCCTAAAAGAAAACAAAATCATTCTCTTCACCCCTAAAAACAACCCTCTCCCTATACAGAACTGCATATCCGACCTTAAAGCCCTCAACTGCTCATTCACCAGTACCAACTCAGTTAAGTCCCTAGGCATTACCATTGATTATAACCTTACTCTTTCCTCACACATAAAAAGCACAGCCAAAGGAGCACTCTTCACTCTCCACCATCTCAAAAAAATTAAACCCTTCATCCAGGCTGATGAGTTTAAAAGTGTTGTCCAATCGCTAGTCCTGTCTAGAATAGACTATGGTAACGCTATTCTTGCTGGAACACCTAAAGTCCATCTTGCACCTCTCAAATCTGTGCTCAATCTAGCTGCGAGACTTATCTTTGACTACAAACGGTTCGACCACATCTCCCCTGCACTTAAAACACTCAAATGGTTTCCCATTGAAGACAGATCCACGTACAAGATTGCATGTATCACGCATAAAGCACTTCACCAAAACTCTCCACGTTACCTCTCAGACAAACTACACAAAGCAGGCTGCACCCGACCGACAAGGAGTACCAACACCCTTATACTTATTCCCCCTCAGCTAAAAAAGAAAAGCAAACAGGCTCGATCCTTCTCTGGAACGCTCCTTCCATCTGGAACTCCCTGCCTAAAGACCTACGCTGTAACCCTTCCTACATCAACTTCAAAAGAGACCTCAAATTTTACCTACTCAACAAATATTGGGGTCAATAATACCTACTTCAGATACCGTCTCCCACTATTCACCTCTTCAGGCTCCCCTCTTTTGCCCTCCAACTCTCTCACCTCCCCTTTCACCTTCTTTCTTTCTCCCCTCCCTCACGCTACTACTTCCCCTCCCTATACCACCCTCCCTGTCCCTACCTTCAAGTATGACATCTAGACTCTAGCAAGGCCTCCCTCTGATCTCCCAGGACCCTATTCCTCTAATCTCCCAGTCTCCGTGTCTCCCTCCTTTTCCTTCTCTTTTTCACTCCCTCACACCCAACCTAATCTAATCACACTCTACCCACATGAGCTTATCATTGTACTCTTGTACATAACACTTGTAATCATCTGATTTTCCTGTTGTATTGGTTTGTATGGCAAATGTATCAATTACTGTACCTCTTTGCACTTCAGTAAAGCGCTCTGATACCTCTGGGTCTAGCCAGCGCTATGTAAAACCTTTAAAGTAAATTTTAAAAAAGAAATAAATAAATATGGATGACTTGCATCTATTAAAAAGTAAGGTTTAGACCTGGGATAAGGTATATTTAGGTAGAACGAAATGGGAGTTTAAAAACTGAACCCAGGTGGCAATAGCAGGATTGAGATATTTTAAAAGGGTAACTTAAGTGTTGCAGGCCCACTAGCAGCATACAATTGTAGGTGATGGGTACAATCTTTTTATGGCCGATTTGTCAGCTCATTTTAAAAATATTAATTTGCATTTGCCTTCGATCTATGGTCAACAGATTAAATATCTGCAATATGCAGATGATACCATTTTAATGAGACAAACAGTTATAGGGTTAAAAAGGTTAATTGATTCTTTTAATTGTTATGTCATACAAAATGGACTAACAATTAATATAAAAAAGACCAAAATAATGACTATGGGAAAAGGGAAACCGAGGATTAAAGAGTGGAATATCAACGGCCTGGTAATAGAAAATGTGTAATCATATAAATATCTTGGGATTACTTTTGATGATGGACTGATATTTAGACAGCATTTTAATAATCTTGAAGCCAGGGGTTGCTCTCTCGCATTTGCTTTTAGAAAATTAAGAGACAAATTATCATGCCCTAACTAGGAACATCTAATGAAGGTGATGAGAGCAAAGTTAATTCCATTTTTAGACTATTGCTCAATCATCTTTAGAGGCAAAGACGCGAAATTGCTTGACGAAATAGAAATTAGAACATATAAAACTGTATTTAAGGTCACTAAATATATCAGTCGTGCAAACATAAGACTGGAATTTGGCCCTAAGAAACTCCTTGGTAGGGAGTGAAACGCGTTGGCTGATTTTGTTGCAAATTGCACGGTGACTGTTTTAAAAGAACGAATAATACTAAATAAAGAACTTTCTTATATACTCAAAATTGACAGTTTTTCTTGGACTTCTTTCCTGTGCGCCCCCATAGAAAGTTAAACAAAGTCATTATTATCATTAGTCCGTTCGGATGAAGGATCTTTAGCAAAGGTGTTGGCTCGAAATTTAAGAAGGTGAATATTCAAAAAATTGGCAACTGTACTTAAATGAATGCTTATGTAATTTTGATTGCCCTAAGTTAGAAGAGGAAATGAGGAGTAGAATAGTTTTTAAGAAAGAAATGAATCAAATGGCCGCATTACTAACGAATATAGCGGATAAGGAGGACTTAAGGAAAAAAAAAATTTTTGGTCAATTGCTAATTCTTTTTGTAGGTTGTCGCCCCAACCCTATGTGTCATATCATCTAAGACCTTTGCTTAAGAATACATTTATGTACTTGAGGTTGGGAAGATATCCATCAAATGATGGTATCCAAAAATGGGAGAATCAATGGTCATCGAGTATTTGCAGGCTTTGTGGGCTAAGGGAGGAAACAATAATGCATATAGTAACTTTATGCCCAGCATTGGGAGGCGCTCGGAAGTCTATCCTAAAACCGATTTTTAATGAACTAGGAGTTAGAACATGTAGGCAAGCAATTGTTACCTGTTTGAGTGGCGTCAATATTAAACGTATTTATCTTTTTGTTAAGTTCATCATTATCGCAGAAAAGAAATTCAAAAGAGTTGATGGAGTAAGTAAATGTATTTTGAGATAAAATATCTAAGGAATATAACTGAAGAATTGTCTGACGCAAAATGTTATTCCAGTTTACAATCTAATCTAGTGATGCACATTGCACTTTATTATCACTTGTAAATGGAAATCAGCTAAACATTTGTGTTAATAATTCCCACTGCTAACACATGTCACTTTAGTTAAATGCTGCTATAATAGTATTTGCTGCTAGTATAAGGGTACAAGAAGTTCCACTCTACAAGGAAGTTATAAATAAATCAAATTGTCAATTGAGAGTAATCAAATGTATCATGTTTAAATGGGTGAGCACAAACACTTTAGCACAGGTTAGTTGTGGTAAAGTTCAAATAGTCCTAAAGCCGACAAAAATAAATGTCAGCAAAACTGGAGGAGAGAAGGCAAAATGTTTCAAGAAAGACCACCCTAAAGCTGTCAAGTCTGACACACCCCATATGCAATGTGTTTATCCTCCTTGTGAATTTGTTTGATGGGTTTGAATTCTTGTACTGATCAAGTAACCCTGTTTCTAAAGAAATACCCTTACTACTTTTTTATCTGGAGTAATTGGAGACATAAACAGGGAGAGCATGAGCACTGGGGCGGACATGGAGCCTACCAATCAAACTACAGCGACCAGGGCAAAGACACAGTTTTCAATGTTCGAATTGAAATGCCAATTGGCACATAATCAGATTGGGAGGAAAATGGGGCTGCAGCTTAGGCGCAAAATGGGAAATCCATGTGTGGTTTGTATCTCCCTTCAAATTACATCCATTTAACAAACATATTTCGACAATCCCCTACCTCCCAAAAGGAAGAAGAGAGTGGTGACTTTAAAGAGGTACCACTTCCTTATACCTATGAATTTAACAATGGAGGGGAAGGTAAAGTCGGTAACCTTAGAGGCACAAACCTACTTGTTTGTAAAAAGGGAACAATGACCTAATTCAATCATTATTTCTGTCTCTGTATATATGTTTGAAATCCTTAATAACCAATGTATTCGATCGTCTGTAGAAGGTTGAAGCAGCTGTTGTAGTTTTATGGATTTCATAAAAAAAGACATGCAGCATTAAAAATGCCACAGGTAGAGAAAACAGAAACAAACACAAAGAGCACACCATGCCACCAGACGGGCCTGTTAAAACAGCCCCAATAGAATTGGGTTTCTCGGTCACACCAGGTTGCCCAACTTCAACGAGAGTTGAAATCAAACATTTTGAATCTTCTTAAAGATATCTATAGGGAGACCACAGTAAGGTTCCAGTATGGCATCAAAGGGGAATGCTTCTAAGAGTTTTGCTTATCTAGAGGCGCGAGGAAGCGTTGTGCCATTTCCCCCTTCCTATTCCCCCTCTGTATTACCAAACTACAGGGATGCTGGTGTAGGGATGCAGGAACATGCCTCAAATAGGACATCACCCTATTCTTGCCTTCTGTATGCAGACAACATGGTTGTTATGACCTGCACCTCTGGTGCCCTCCAACCAAATCTGAATATGATTGAGAACTATATGGAGGAACTATACCTTAAGGTTAACATCAAGAAATCCTTCATCATGATATGTGGGCTTTAAATGGTAACTTTTCACCAATTCTATACTAATGACACTTGGCTAGATCAAACCAGGACCTGTCCATATTTAGGGGCATTATTTGACCAAGCAGGTTCCTGGAAACAACAGATCACTTAAACATGTGACCAATTATTGAAGGCAACTATCATGCCCTGTGTATTTTCATCCAACCTGGGGAAAAAGCCAATGAGGGAGCCCTGTACCATCTACAAAGCAAAATGCATTTCAGCTACCAACTGTGGGATGTATGTCTGGGGACATGTAAATGTATATTGGATACAGCAGTGAGAAAAATATTGTTTGAAGATATTACTCTCTGCTCCCATCAGCTGTCAGTCAACTTTGTTCCACTGTGAATTGGGTGTTACTTTTATTGAAGATCTTGTGAGATTTCAGCCTCTCATCTTTTGACATAGGGTTTGGACTTAGTCAGAGGCCCATCTATGCAGAATTATTGCACAGGACTGTCAAGCTCTTGATGGGGATAATCATATTTCATGACTCAAGCACAAAACAATCTCAAAAACGTAAAAAGCTTATTCAGTAACCTGATGCATCAGCAATAATTAGATGATCCAACTACCTTAAAGGAGGTAGAGAAGGCGGATCTTAAACTGTTGTGCAGCATTTTGATTTTTTTGCTTTAGATAGAACCAAACTAGCTATGTGATGTACTCCAACTGTAAGACCTGTCAGTTTTAAGGTGGTCTTCCCTGAAACATTCTACTTTACGTCTCCATTTTTGCTGAACTCATTTTTGCTGTTAACCTGTGCTAAAGTTCATGTGCTCATTCCTTAAAACATGTTAATATTGGTGTATCCCTGCAACCTAATTGTGTATTTAAATTTCTGGGCCAGATTGAGTAACTGGCCAAGCATGTGGTAGCTAGCGCAGGGCCACTGTCATTTTATTACCTACATTTTTAAGCTGATAAGCTTATCTCCAGTTGGCTTATTTAATTTAAATGCAAGTCATCCCCACTAAAGGGGCACTACCTGTGCCTAGAGCCTGTGCATTAAAGGCTACTAGTAGCTCTGCAACACTGAAAGTTCTAAACTGGCAGTTCGACCTGGCAAAATAAACCTTTTGTCAGGCTCAAACCTTTCTCTCTAATACATATAAATCAGCTCTACATTAGGCCTGGGACACATCAGAGAGCAGGTATATAAAAAGTAGGACTTATACACTTAACATTTGTGTGTTCTGGCAGTAAAAAACTTGTTTTAACTAGTGCAAGACCTAACTCTCCAATAAGATAACATTGGAGTTATCTTATTACATTGAATAGGTTGTAATTTCCAAATGGGAACCTGTATTTAGTTCATATATGGTGTCTTTGGAATTCTAATGAAGAATCCTAACTTATGGTGCAGTCAGATTTTAAGTTACAATTTTGAAAATTACACTTTTTGGAAGTGGTATTTTTTTGCTTTAGCAATGTAGTACCTGTAGCCTGTCCTAGGTTACATGACTGGGTGTATCTGACAGTTGGGCTTTGTGTACTCCTTCTAGACAGCCACATACAGCAGAAACCATAGGTGTGCCTGAATGGTCCATCTCTGGCAGGATGAGAGGGTGGAGGCAGAATCAGCTTTACTTACACTTGAATAGGCTGTTTCCTGCCTCCACTCAAAGGACTGCCTACCCATTATAGTCAGTGTGGAGACAAGTCAGGAAATGCAGGAGGGCGTAGGGGCTTATAATGGGAAATAAATGTTTCTTCCCCACTTCAAAGGCGCAGACCTCAGACACCAACTATTCGGTACACCTCTGGAACTGTGGATACTCTGCCAGGAATAAGGACAGCTGTGCTGATAAAAGACTGCCATTCTATATGACTGCAGCCTTGCTGTACTGCCGCCTTGATGTGCTGATCTGCTGCCCTCTTGCGTGGGTGAGAAGGACTGGACCTGCATCTCTTGCAGATACCAATAGATTGGCTGCTGCAGTGTGTCTGTTAAAGTGATTGTTGCTCTGAGTGTGAGTCAGGCAGCCGTCACAGGCCAGTGTTAGGGAGGGAAATTCCATGCCCTAGGGCTCTTGTACCAGCCCCTTGAGCCAAAATTTGTTGGGCTGAGGATATCTCAGCTCTGGGGTCCATGATATCATCAGCTCAGCAAAGTCCTCATTCTCTGTGGTGAAGGGCCTCCCCAGATGACGTTGCTCCTAAAGTCAGCACTGGGCATTTCAAGCTTCATCCCCACTCTCTCCCATCACATGTGGCATGGAATCAACAATCCGACCCAGCAGCGTCTTGCTGATTGTCCCTGAAAGAGCAGTGTTTTTATTCTGGGCTGGGTCACTGACTGTTGAACTAAGGACATAAAGTAAAAGTAACTGACAAAAGTGTCTGCCCTGGGCCTTTCTGCCTTGTTCTTTCCTGTGCACAAAAATCATGAGTACGATGTCACATCAAGTGCCAGATTCGGTAAGTAGTTTGAGTTAAAGTAATATGCAGTTTCGAAAGTTCAGTTAGACTAACATTTTAAGATACAAAATATACTCTATAACATTTACTTTATCTATGCATTACATGTGTGTAGCAGTTAGGTGAGGTCTACTTTAATACAGTCTCCTCTCTGATCTCTGTGGCAAAACATTAACCCCCTGAGCAGGCTTGTGGTATGCATAGAATCCCTGTGCAGTTCAACCTCATGGACAAGCTCACATGCAGCCATAAGTCGGTGCTTCAAGGATCACTCTTAGGTGAAAGGTCTTTCAGACGCACAGGGTTGTAGCTGAAAGTAATCAACTCATTTTACTAAAATATGCATTTTATAATTAGATCACATAAAATGCTTAGTATTAATCTGTGAAATTCTTCCAACCTAAAAGAGGTTTTTAAGTGCACATACATAGACAACCTGACGATGAATGTTTATTAGTCTGGGGTACTGAAGACCAACATCTGCCCTGGACATTTTGTGAAAAATGAGACAGTGCCTTTTTTATTTACATCACTGTAAAGTAAGAAGTTAGTTAAGTTATCCAAAAAGACGCTTAAGTCTAGAATCACAGATATAGGCACATAGTGATATACACCAACTTGCAGAGTTGCAGAAATGCACACAAATGCAAAAACAAATACTATTTTTTTAAAACTGACACAAACAACCAACACACACATACAACAAACAAGCAAACACATACTCATAAAGATACACAATTAAACACACAGGCGCAGATACACAGTAACCAACACAAATAGGTAGACTAACAACAGCACTGCTACAAAAACACTTGTAAACCGATTACTTTTTGGTGCAGAGCTTGAACTTGTAAACATATAATTAAACTGTTTAAAAAAATAAAAATCTCAGTGCACAACACTAGTCATCCCACATCAACTGGGACACCCAGATTTGCTTACACAGGCCAAGTTTGGATTTAGTCTTGCGCCCCACCAGTTTCAAAGTTCACCAACCACTACTGATCTCTTTAACCCAGACCCCGAGAGTGACTCCAAGGACTAATTGGCTGACCTCCTTATCTTAAGCCTCAGGGAAACAACAGGCTTCCAACAAACTTGCACATGCACATGAACTCTGCCATCTGTGAGTCTACCCTGGCGGTTGTGCCACCCCAGATCTGGACCCTTGGAAATGGGCCTAAGGTACTCTGACAGCTTCTAGGGATCCAGTGGAACTGATGCACAGTGTAGGCCCTCGCATCTCTCCTTGATGGCAACCTCGACAATGACACCAAACTCTACACAGGTAGGAGGTACGGGGGTGAAGACGGGGGCAAGATGGCGGCCTCTTGAGCAGCCGGTGCAAAGCTGCGGCGAGGACGCCAAACATTAATAAAACCCATGGTGTAGCGCACTGCGGAGCTAGCCTTTTGATCGTATAAGGAGAAATAAAGGCTTACGCATACCATATCCCGAGGAGAATCTTCACAGCGCTGGAGAAAGGCAATGTTGATGACCTTCACCCGATACGGGTCCGCGAGGCAGCTTCTGAGGGTAGTGGTGCAGGCGCTGGAGGCTGTCATTCCCGGCCGCTATGCTGCGAGAGGTGGGCGGAGCCTGTTGCTGAATCGGAATCTGCCGCGGAGTTTGACGCGGTGCCGGCGGAGCCGGGAGAGAAAGCGGAAACCGTGCGTGGAGTTTGCTGGGAATTGCAGTCGGCCTGATTATCGGCAGTGGAAGCGGCTCCAGGGCGGAATGGCTCCAAAACAAAATCCCAGCTCGGAAACGGGCAACGGCAGGAAAAAAGCACCTAGAGAGGAGGCCGAGATGGAGACATCAGATGCAGCACGGGGGGAAGAGCATCCCCTGCAGGACCAGCAAAGAAAGAGGCAGCAGGGATCCCCCAAGACCCGACTGGCTACCGTCTCTGTTTTGGACATGCTGGTTAAGACGGGTAAGGAGAAAGGGCATAAGGATTTGGGAGAGGGTAATCCTACAGATGCGGATAATGCATTGGGGATCCATGCTGTACCCCCCTGACTCAAGTACCCATAGAAGTAATCCTGGGTGAAGACGTTTGTGCAAAGGAGGTGGTACCCAATAGTAAGGAGAACTTGGACCCGGACTTGGAGACCACTGTGTCCCTCCCAGGGGTGGAACAGCCTGCTATAGTCTCACACACCTCGACCTCGAGTACTGGGGAGGCTAAATCCATTGTAGTAGTAGGACTACCTGGCTCATTAGAATTTCCATTAGAACCCCCAGTTGTTGAAATAGAAGCTGTAATAGATGGGGCAACAGTTGGAGCTGCAGGTGAAAAGGAGAGTGACCCAAGTGAGGCCTTCTTCTCTGTCTCTGATGGTGGGGGAGAGTGGTCGGAAGAGGATGAAGAACATAGCTTGTGTGAGGAGTCAGATACCGACCCAGAGAATGACTTGCCAGCCACTGCCATGAAAACTAAGAAGGCTGTCTGGGGGCAGGAGCTTGAGCAAAGGGAATTAAGTTGGGACCACTCTTCCACCCATCCCCTAAAAGGCAGTCCCCTGTTGGAACAGGCACAAATGTCCCTGCTAGAGAAGATACACCAAGAGATTCTGGCACACAGAGAGGAGACGCGCCAGGATAGTCAGAAATCACAGGCTGTGATGAGGAAAATGCAGGGAGTGGTGCAGAAACTCTCTAAGGCTTGTGCCACCATGGGGGACAGAGTGTCAAATTTGGAAGAGCGGGTGGTGGCAACGGAAACTGAGGTGGCAGAAGCTGTATCCAAGGTCGATGCTCAATGTTCTCAGGTGACAGATATACAGTGGGAGCTGGAGGAGATGGAAAATAGGCTTCGAAGAAATAACCTGAGAGTTCTAGGAATTCCGGAGGGGGCCGAAGGATCAGACATTAGGGCTTATATCATCAAGCTTTTCCAACAAGCCTTTCCCGAGATGTCCAGCTGGGACTGGCCAAAGAGTTACAAAGAGTGCACCATACTCCCTTCAAGTTAAGAAGGAACGCAAAGGAAGGGGACAAACCAAGGTACTGATATTTCTTGGTAACCTTGTCCTACATCAGGCGATTGCGGACAAGGCGAGACCGGATGCCAGGAGAAATGTTGATGGGGTGTCGTTTTTTGTCCGCCCGGACTTTTGCCACGTGACTGTGGAAAACACTGGCGTCTTAGGGGCCTGATAAAGCCCTTTCAGGATAAGAAACTTCAAGCCTATTTGATTAATCCAGCACAGTTAAAAGTCATCAAGGAAGGGAAAACAATGTATTTTTCCTCAGAAGTCAAGGCTAAGGATTGTCTAGATAGCCTAGGCAAATAGATCCAGTAAAACTGGTGGATTCCTTAGGGATATTATACATTACAAATGATATAAATGATATAATGGTATAAATTGATGCATCGTTAGGTCATTGGTAGGGGTTCTGAGTGCGTAAAAATTTTTGAATTTATTTTTTCTATCTTATATGGGTTTCTTTGGTTTTTAGGTATTATAAAGGTATTTCTAGCTGTCCTCGCCGTAAACACTGCACTTCCGTCACATGCACAGACTAGATCTGTGCACCTCACAGAGTGGGGGGTGGGGGGCAGAGGTAGGTGGGTTGGGGGTAAGCGGGGGAGGATGGGGGAAGGGGGAGCAGGTGGGTGTGGAAGGATGAATATAGAAAATGGGAAGATAAAATGCATTATTGTTGTTGTTGGTTTATCCGGAAAAAAAGAGCAGTTAATTAAAATTAACAGATTCGAGCGGCAGGGCTCACAGGCACGTCAAACTAAAAGTCAGGATGTTAGACATTAGAATCTGTACATTAAATGTGGGTGGTCTAAATGACTGGAGGAAGAGACAAAGACTGGCCCATTTTGTTAAATGTAATAAGATCGATGTGCTCTGTCTCCAGGAGACGCATCTCCCTTGGGCGAAGAGGAACCTTTTGTTCTTAAACGGTTTTGAGTTGGTCGCCTGCTCATCACAATCTACAATGATCAGGGTGGTCGCCATCTTGGTTAGGAAGTCCTTGGGTGGTGTTAAAAGGGTGAAGGCAGATAGTTATGGGAGATGGGTTATCTCAGAGCTGGAAATAGGCCTTACTCTGTGTGTAATCTATGGTTCTAACGGGGACGAACCAGAGATTTTTGATTTTTTGGAGCTTGATTTAGTTGGTTGGCTGGGACCTTTAATAGTTTGTGGAGATCTAAATATCTCAGCTAACTGGGATGATAAAGTAAAATATATCAGTCGAAAACCCAGGGTCTTCAGGGCGATCAAGTCACTTATGGGATCGTTGGGTTTAGTCGATGTTTGGGTTACCAAGGAGCCACAAAACCCTGGTATTACCTATTTCTCGAACCCAGCCCAGAAGCATTCCAAATTGGACTATCTGTTTATTTCCTCATCAGAAATCAATAGAGTTGCCATCTCTAGGTTACCGAGGGTACTTTCGGATCACAACCCTTTGGTAATTCTGTATCAAGGGGTTGGTGGTGAAAGATTGAGATCCTCTTGGGCCTTTGAGAGGAGACTATGTGAAGATCCTAGATATGTTGCCCATATCAAGAGTTGGTCGGATGACTTTTTTGCTGCTAATAGATACAGCGCTTCTCGTAATACAGTATGGGAATCTTTCAAAGTGGCTTTGAGAGGCAAAATCGTTGGCTTTTCAGCAAAATTGAGGAAAGAAGATAGGATGGTGGAATCACAACTCCTGGAGAGGTTAACAATTATTGAAGAAGAGCATGTCAAGATTATAGCTTCAGGTGGGGATGGGAGTAATAGTTATAATGCCCTCCTGGCTACTAAGGCAGACCTACAGAAATTGGTTACCCAGAAGGCGATAGGGGAATATCAGGCTACTAGAACTAATCGATATGAAACAGGAGAAAACGCCGGTAGAGCCCTTGCTCCCCGTTTAAGGCAAGAGAAGTCTACAAATTTAATTACAAAGATAGTTGAAAGGGGTGAAGAATTTACTGAAGCTAAAGAGATTTTACATGTTTTCAGAGATTTTTATCAGAGACTATATGACGAGGAGGCTAGGAACGGAGAACAGCAGGATAACTTTGGCGATTCAGGACCGCGCCTCGATACCTCACTACAAGAAGAACTTGATAAGGACATTACCGAAACGGAGATCAAGACTGCCCTACATGAGTTGGCCTCGGGGAAGGCAGCCGGCCCCGACGGCATTCCCTTGGAGGTCTACAAGCGCATAGAATCTGAAATCATCATTTTGCTAGTAGATCTTTTTAATGGGATTGTTTGTACTGGGCAGACCCCGGATTCATGGAAAGAGACAAACATCATTATATTCCATAAAAAAGGGAAACCCAGTGAGAATCCGGGGTCGTATAGACCTATCTCGCTTATTAACTCTGATACCAAGCTGTACTCTAAGATTTGGGCTTTGAGGTTGGGCAGGATCATTGGCGGTCTCACATCCCCCTGGCAGCATGGGTTTGTCCCCGGACGTGGCACGACGGAGCATACCAGCAGAGCTATAGCTCTTTTCGACGCCCATGCTGCCACGGGAGGGGAGATGGCCATGATCCCGCTCGAAGTAGAGAAGGCTTTTGATTGTGTGGTCTGGAGCTTTCTCTGGGACATCTTAGCAGGAAGAGGGTTTGGGCAGAAAACCATTAGAGCACTAAGGGCAATAAACCAAGATCCTGTAGCTAGAGTGACGGTTATGGGCAAGAAATCGAATTTGATTTCTATAAAGAGAGGAACTCGTCAAGGGTGCCTGTGCTCCCCGATTCTCTTCTCCCTTTATATCGCTCCGCTAATTCAGGCCATATTAAGGTGCCCTAGGTTAAGACCAGTGGTTTTTAATGGGTACGAAAATAAAATTTTAGCATACGCGGATGATATTGTGGTATTTTCGTATGACCCCCAGCAGGCAATGGAGGTCCTGTCAGATCTGACAAAACAATTTGGTGCTAGCTCTGGGTACTTATTAAATGAAGCGAAGACCCAGATTATTTGCACGAAAAACTTAGTGAAATCGGACTCTAGATTTGTGGACGCAGCTGTATATCTAGGGGTGACAATTAATGCTTCAGTTGATAACATTGTGGAAGAAAACTATACTCCGCTCATTAAAACAATAGAGTCCGATTTGAGAAGGTGGGACGGGCTACATCTATCATTGATTGGGAGGGTGAATGCTGTCAAAATGACAATGTTTCCAAAGGTACTATACTTATTTCGGGCCATACCATTATATCTGGAGGAGAAAATAATTATGAACCTAGAATCAATGTTTATTAAATTTATTTGGCAATTTGGGAATGTAAGGCGGTCCACCAATTTGTTGTCTCTCCCGAAAGAGAGGGGGGGTCTGGCTTTGCCAACTTAGAATTGTACCATTGGACTTGTCTTTTGACTCAAATGACTGTGCTCTTCCAGCCAGAGGCTTATCATAATGATTTACCTATAGAAGTTGAGCGGCCCCCTTCTATATTTGAGTTACTGCTAGGAAGAAAGGCGTTGGGCTTAATGTTATGCGAAATTGACAGCAGATTTTATAAGAAAGCGAGGTATAAGATTATTGATTGTGTCTGGCGAGAATGGAAGGCCTGTGGAAAGTTCTGTAACATCCCCAAAGTCAATCCATATTTACATATTTATAACTCGAGCCTCTTCTCAGCGATAGATGCGGATAGGACTTTTAAAGTTTGGGGAGGGTTGGGCATTAAAACCTTGTGGCAATTAATGGATGGAGTAGGGATTGTAAGCTTTGTTGCCCTTCAAAATAGATTTGGAATACCAGGCAACCATTGGTTCGTTTATGCCCAAATGGCACGCTCATTGAAGGCTTTGAGACCAAAACCGCCACCTCCCGTTATTAGCCCCTTATTGGATGCACTGACTAGAGGGTGTAAAAAAATTAGGATCCTGTATAACATCCATATCTCAGAGATCCAAGACGATGTTGATAAGACCGAGGTAGCTTGGGCAAGAAAATTGGTAAATCCAGATATAGATGTTGACCAGGCCTTACTGTTGAATAAAAAGATTTTTAAAGCCACAAACGTAAGGGCCCAGCATTACAAAACGGTGTTCAATCTGTACTATACCCCGGCGAAATTATTTGCATGGGAGGTCAGGGCTGACAACATGTGTCCAAGGTGTGGGGATGGTCAAGCAACAATATTGTATATGTTTTTTAATTGTAGCCTTTTAACCCCAGTTAAGAATGAGATTCAAAAATTTTGGGAGGGGCTGCTAGGTCATAAGATCGATCTATCCCCTACCCTAATGATCTTGGGCACGATTGTAATTTAAAACTGGGGAAAGAGGAAGAAGCACTGACTCTTATGTCTGTGGCTGTGCTCAGGCTGCTAATTTCGGCAGGATGGAAGGATGTTGTGGCTCCGTCCTTCCAAATGTGGCTCTCTAGGTTGCTTGGAATTCATAATATTGAGTCCTGCCTGTATGAACAAAAGGGATTAAAAACACGGGACTTTGGAAGAAGGTTCTGGGCCCCTGTCACTGACTGGAGGCAGTCTAAGTTGTAACAGTCTAGATGAAATTTTGTATTTTATGGGTTTTATCTCCAGGCGTATCTTTTTAAAGTCCCGTTAATTATGAATTGTAAATAAGATGAATTTGGTCCTGTTTTATTTGCTGTCGGAGTATTTATGTATAGCTGTATTATCTCTGGATTGTATATTTGTACTGAGCCTGCCGTCTAAGAATTGTTGTTTTTATGTCCGGATTAATTCAATAATGTTTTCTATTCTTGTAACTGCACCTATATTTCCAATAAAAAAAATTTTTTAAAAAAAAGACACCAAACTCTACATCACAGCCTTGCAGATCTTCAAAAGCGATGCATCTCTTCAACTGTGCAACGCATTCTCAACGTCAGATATTGCTTTCGAAGCCCTCGTCGAGGGGATCTTCGAAGAGAAACCAGGACCTCCTCGCACCACAGTTTTGCTGCATCTCAGAACCGACACATCGCTTCAGCAGCGCAATGCGTCTTTGAAGCAGATCCTTTCAATGCTCTGCAAAACAGGATTTATGGTACTGTGTTCAGCGGACCTAACTGTGTCCCTGTAGCCTGTGCTCCATCAAGGTGGACCTGAACTTGTGACTTTGTCCCAGTCTGCTGCAACCACATTCACAGTTGGCGCTTTTGGCCTTTTGGTGCTATTTTCACTAAAATCTTTCAAATTGAATACATCCGGTTCTACTGATTGAATTTCTGTGGTTTTGGTCTTCTTTAACTAATGAAAGATTACCCTGTTTTCCTAAGCTGGTGTGGGATAGTTTTATGGTATGTTTTCACTGTGTTACTGCCTGAAATGTTGCACAAATACTGTACACATTGCCTGAGTTAAGCTTGACTGCTATATGCCAAGTTACCGGATGATTGAGCACAGGTTAGTTTAGCGTTTTCTTGTGACATCACCATAAGAAGAATTGTGGTTGCTGCTTGGGGATGGTACCCCCCCTCACCCAGAAAACCAATTTCTTGCACTCCCTTTCAGTAGATGTAGATTTACAACCATATCTGGTTTGTAGAGCGGACTCTCAGCATTGATATTTCCTTACGTACTTCAGATTGAACATGGTGTACCACATAGTCACAGTACCATGTTGAAATGACTGGTTAAGTGGTCTAGATAACTGCCCGTGCAAAAGAAGTTCTACTTAAGTGATGTTAAATGTTATGTTTCTCTGTTGATTCTATTAGGTCTAGAGCAGTGATACTCAAAGTACAGCCCACGGGCGATTGCGACACTCCTGAACTTCACATGCGGCCCCTGGTGAACAGCAACCCTGGGCTGCTGTTTACGTAAGAAGCACTAACTTTCATAAAGACGGTGATTTACAAGATAACCGAAGTAAAGAAACAGAAGCAAAAAAGGTTATCCTGCATCACTTAACTTTCATAACACATACATTTTTAAGGCAGCTTGCAAAAAACGTGTATAAAAAAATTACAAAGCCTCTTCAAAATACAAAATGTTTTTTTAATTTTAAAAGGCAAAAGCATTTCAACTTCGCACATAAGATTATATCAGTGCATTTAGAAGTATTTTTCTAAAGTTTTTTTTAAAAAGCACATAGTAACATTCATGCCTCCTTCCACCAGGATAACAATGCCAATGGTGAACTAAGAGTCAAGGTAGTTGTCCTATGTAACCCACTGGATGGCTTGAGTTCTAACTATACATGGACAAAATCATGTTTTTTTAAATCAAACTCATTAGATGGTTTTATCCTGAATACGGATATTTCAAGGTCCTTTTACATGTGAAATGATGTAAAAAGAGGCAAAGTATAATAAAATAATTGCATTTGATTCTGAAATGAGTTGGCATTTGTGAAGTTTTTTTATGATTATGTGACTTAAAAACGATTAACGTTATTATTGATTGATTACATGAAACGTGCTGTACTCTGGACTCGCACATATGTTTATTTGTTATCTTGACCCATTGACGATTTGACTTACACCATTGTTTATATGTGAGTCTGTAATTCATGACATGAACTTTTTTCTTTCTAATAAAAATATACTTGATGCACAAATAAAAAACTTCGTAGAACATTATTTCAACATAGTTGAAATACAGAACGTTGTCACTGCCCAATTCAAACCTATTAAAATATATAAGAGGAAACGTAGGGGTAGTCATGCGGCATTTACAATAACTCCAAAATGCACAACTAATCAAGCTGAAATGCATAATTTTCCTTTGCCTCCACGTTACAAAAGGCCATGTCAATACCACTTACATTAATTTCTAAGTATGTTTAATGCTGCTTGATGTACTCTGCTTCTTTGTTATACTAGATACAATATTTCCTTTAAAGAAGGTAACACATTATGTATCTCTGCTTCAGGAAAAATGTGTTCTTCAGCATCCCTGCACTCAAGTGCACTGCCTCCATCTGGTCTTGGCAGGGTATTGATTGGCAGGTTGTAGAGCTGGAAAGAAGAGACATTGATTGAGCAATGTGTTAACTGAACATTTCCTGCCAGCGTAATAAGTAACCCCTGGTATGTTTTGTGATGTTGTCCCCACACAGCGGTGGTGACATGAGGGAAAAGGACGGAACAGTAGAATGCAATTACTTTTAAGCAGAGATTATGAAAAAAGATTTCAGGCTTCCAATAAACACCTTACACATTGATTGATTCATCTTTGTATAACTGCTTTTCTGAGCTGCAGCAGGAATCACAGTGCACTGACTCGCTCTTCAGGCAGTGATTGTGCTTGTTCCACGCAGGTGTGAGCCCTGGGCACGCAGACATTCGTGATTTTTAATGGAGTTAGGTAGTTTAGTTACAGATTGGTACAAAGTGCCTCCAGTTTAACTTCCGTCCAGTTCCAAATATCTAATCTATTGGACGTTTCATTTTAGTAAGCTAAGTGAAGCCCTGCTAACCTTGTCATAAAACAAAACATATGGCTGAGATACCCGCCACCCCCTCGCAACACAATCCCCAAGAATTGGGAAACCGGAAACAGTTCTGAACTTTTGGAAGGCGGGAGGGAGTTACCCTCCCGGCCGTATTTATTAAAATATGAAACAAAATTAAAACATTAAAATAACAGTTTCATATCATGTACAATTTCATATCCACATTACGATGTTTTGGCTAACCTTAACACATTTCTAATACAAAGGTTCTCCTAGCCGATACTAACATCCTTACAAATGCATTTCAAATTGAAATTGTACATCCTAACGTTAAGGGCCAACGGCAAGGTCGTAACCGGTGTCAGATCCCTAAACCCGAACTCCCCCTTCACTTGTGAGGGGCGGCCGCACAGAGGACTGCACCTCATGTGCCATACCAATTTCCCTTGTCTTGACGGGGGCCCCTGTTAACTCGACGCCATCTACGTGGTCGTCCGAGGACTCGTGTGAGGTGTCTAGAAGGTAGCGTAGACCCCCCTCCCCACCCCACACAACTTACCACATCTGCTGTCGCAGATGTCCTGGCCCCGGGAAATTCCCAGGAGGGGCCCGTAGCCCCTCCTATCCAGGGAGAGGCCTTGACCGCCTTCCCTTTCCTTTAGGCGTCCCGTCCTTTAGAAGGGACCGCCTCCCCGTTGAGGGGCCAATGGCCACCTCCCCCCGGGCGCTCCCATCCGTAATGGGTGACGCCCCCCCCCTAGGGATCTTCCAATGACTGCTCACCGATCATGACCTTACCGCCCGACCAAAAAATAAATACGACAAGATTAATTACTAAAGAAAGAAAGGACATTTATACCCTAAGCAGATCAAGTTTAAACTCTCCAAAAACATTACTGATCACTCTGATGTAAGTCTTTAATAAAGCATACTGCGAAGAATTATCCACTTTATTGCAACCGAAATCACAAACTTTATTCAGAACAACCTGTAAGAAAACAACTAGTACGTCAAATGACTTTATTCCAAAACAACTTGCTGTCTTCAGGGGCTGGTGGGTGGGTCAAAATTGGCTCTTCGTTCCGTCTCGAGCTCACGTGCAGCGAGGAGGTGCAGCTTCAGAGCACAGGAACAAGAGGATGCTTCCTTGGATTATCGCTCCTTTTATTCTTCTTTTGGGCGGGCGTAAACCCGCCTCCTCCCGCCTCCGGGGGCGTGGCTGACGGCTTCAGTGTCTAGGACAACCCACTCTTGGGCGGGAAAAAGCGCGCCCCGGCTACGCCGCTTTGGGCATACCAGCCGAGACGCGCCTCCCGCCCAAAATGGCTTCCCGGGGGGATCGGGGTACTCCACCATACGTTCGGGGGGACCGAGTGGTCGCCCCTTTCCATATGGCTGAGATACCCGCCACCCCCTCGCAACACAATCCCCAAGAATTGGGAAACCGGAAACAGTTCTGAACTTTTGGAAGGCGGGAGGGAGTTACCCTCCCGGCCGTATTTATTAAAATATGAAACAAAATTAAAACATTAAAATAACAGTTTCATATCATGTACAATTTCATATCCACATTACGATGTTTTGGCTAACCTTAACACATTTCTAATACAAAGGTTCTCCTAGCCGATACTAACATCCTTACAAATGCATTTCAAATTGAAATTGTACATCCTAACGTTAAGGGCCAACGGCAAGGTCGTAACCGGTGTCAGATCCCTAAACCCGAACTCCCCCCTCACTTGTGAGGGGCGGCCGCACAGAGGACTGCACCTCATGTGCCATACCAATTTCCCTTGTCTTGACGGGGGCCCCTGTTAACTCGACGCCATCTACGTGGTCGTCCGAGGACTCGTGTGAGGTGTCTAGAAGGTAGCGTAGACCCCCCTCCCCACCCCACACAACTTACCACATCTGCCGTCGCAGATGTCCTGGCCCCGGGAAATTCCCAGGAGGGGCCCGTAGCCCCTCCTATCCAGGGAGGGGCCTTGACCGCCTTCCCTTTCCTTTAGGCGTCCCGTCCTTTAGAAGGGACCGCCTCCCCGTTGAGGGGCCAATGGCCACCTCCCCCCGGGCGCTCCCATCCGTAATGGGTGACGCCCCCCCCTAGGGATCTTCCAATGACTGCTCACCGATCATGACCTTACCGCCACAGGCCGGATAGTTGACCGGCTATCCGGACCCCCCACAAAACTCCTACCCAAAGGTCATGCTGTAAACTCCTTAACCAGGCTACGAGGTCTCCTATGAGTAAAGAATTCCCCACCCGGGACAAATGGACCCCATCCTCTAGATACATATTGTCCCCACTGATACAACCATGAGGAATCGAATGCAATGTACTGGTACGGAACAGTCTACCAAGCTTGTTATTCACCTTTTTCACAGAATGATTTATAGCAGACACTGAATTAGCCCCCCGCCACACCTTTCGTGGAATCATATGGGACCATGCAATCGTGCACCCTGGAACCCTTCTCGCCAACCAACTTACTGTGGATAGTATCGCCTCGAGAAGTAGTCGTCTACCAGTGGTCACCAAATCATTGCCCCCAAGATGTACTATGATTATAGATGGCGGTGACCTTGTCCGCCCTAACAAACCCTCAAGAAAAGGTTGAAACTGGTCAATACAGAGCCCGCCCCTTCCGTAGAAGGTCACCCTGTACCCGTATTCCCCAGCCGTGTGAATCATGTCACCTGCCTTGAATACGTCCGCGGCACGCCTCACGTATGAGTGGCCCACGACCCACACCACTCTTTCATCAGCCGGTGATCTCTGACCGCTGGTTCCCAGGTGTCGGGTCGACTGCACAGTCCGCCCCGCCTCGTAGGTTTGCGAAACTGTAACCAAACAAAGACAAGAAGCGTGAGTACATAATATCAGCTTCACAACATGTGCAACCGCACATACCTTTTGTAACAGTTCGAGGACCAACGCCCCAACTGTTTCACTTTTTCCACACTCAGACCCCTGGCTGTAGCCTCTGTAGCAGCCCCTATCTGAAAGGAATGGGTCCCAAACTCGCCCGGGTTCAAGCCCGCGGCCGAAATTGCCATTGTAAGCACCCGCTGGAACTGAAACCTCGTCAGTGGGGTGGCATCTGCGTGTATCAGCAAGGTCCCCCCCCATGATGCCGCCCTCTGCGCCAAATACTCCTCAACGCATGCAACCGGGCACATGGGAGATCCGGGAATCTGCTGGACTACTACACTGTCCCCGATCGCCCCCTGATCGGTCTTGGACCTGACAAACGAGACAATCATCGTCTCCCCCTTTACTTGAATGTGCTCTCGGCACAGTCCACCCCCCGTATCCTGCTTGTTTTTTGCCACCAGTTCGCTTACCCGCATAGCCCCATGGAATGCTAATGCAAAAGCGGCCCGGAATAACACTGTTTCCGACTGGGATGAACATGTCGCAGGGAGTACGGACAGTAACAAGGCCAACCTATCCAGACCTATCGGGTGCCTTTCATCTACTCTGCGACCCTCAAGGCGTTGCCACCCACGCAGCGCTTTCTGCACTACGAAAGACGCTGTAGGGTCCTGGATACCATGAGCCCGCGCCATGAAGGAAATGGCGGCCCGATGCCTCTGGGCCGTGGCCACCGATTTGCCTGCCCTGCGTAATGACAGTAAAAACTTTATGACAAATTCTTCCTGGCCCCAAAGCTCCCCCCTAGCAGAACCCAAAAAGGACCAATAGGAACGGAACGCCCCTTCATATGCCTTCCTTGTCCTGGGTGCTAAACTCTCTCCCACGAGGTTTTGTAGTTCGGGGCACCGAGAGACCAGAGAGCTTCGGGAAATGGTGCCGCCACCGGGTCCGCTGTGGGCAGAAAACCCCAGAAGGCCTGCATACGGAAACGAGAAAGCGCATCAGCAGCCTGATTCAGCACCCCTGGCACATGCCTCGCCCTAAAGAGCACGTTCAATTGCATACATAGTAAAACAATTTCCTTGAGCAACCTCAGAATCCATTTGCATCGTGCTGCCTGACTATTGATACACTCAACCACGGTCATGTTATCAGACCAGAACACCACAGAGTGATCCCTAAACCCCTCAGGCCATGTTTTCAAAGCCACCAGAATAGGGAACAGTTCGAGAAAAGCAATGTTACTTGTAAGTCCACACTCGTGCCACCATGATGGCCACGTTTGAGCCGACCAGTGATTGCCAAATATGGCGCCAAAACCTATACTCCCCGCCGAATCTGTCCACAGCCCCAACTCCTCGGAGGACACCGCCGGCTTGGTCCAAACAACCCGACCATTGAAATCCGCCAGGAATGCCAACCAAATGCGCATGTCCTGGCGAATCTCTGCCGAGAGCCTCGTGCGGTGGTGTCCCTCTTTAAGACCGACCATGGCTTGTGCAATCGAGCGGGAAAAAGGGCGGGCCATTGGCATTACTCTAAGGCCAAAATTCAACTGACCCACAGTCTGCTGCAATTGATGCAAGTTCACCTTAGTCTCCCTAATGCATGCCTCAAGCGAGGCCCTGAATTTCTGCACCTTTTCTTCGGGCAACCGGAAGCAACCTTCTTCGGAATCGAGCTCTATTCCAAGAAACTCGAGCGAAGTTGATGGCCCCACAGTCTTACCTGGCTCCAATGGCACACCAAACTGACTCATCAGACCACAAAATTCTTTTAAAGCCTGTGCACATTCTGTATCCCCGGCTGCCCCCAGGAACAGAAAATCGTCAAGATAATGCATAACATGCTGAAACCCCGTCATTCTTGTGAATGCCCATTGCAGGAAACAACTGAATTTCTCAAAATAAGAACAAGATATGGAACAGCCCATTGGCATACATTTATCCATGTAATAGCGCCCCTGAAACATGAAACCCAGGAGACGCTGATCGTCTGGGTGTACCGGGAGCAACCGGAACGCTGACTCGATGTCTGACTTGGCCATCAGCGCCCCGGGCCCCAGGCGATTCAACATGGCGACGGCATCATCGAAGGATGCGTACCGCACCGAACACACCTCCGGGTCTATCGCATCATTCACTGACAGACCTCTCGGAGCTGACAAGTTATGTATCAGTCTAAACTCACCCGGGTCCTTCTTGGCGACCACTCCCAAGGGTGAACAAACAAAATTAGGAACTGGTGGCATGTCGAATGGTCCGGCAACCCGACCCCGGGTCACCTCTCTCCCAATCTTCGCTTGCACCACCGCCGTATTCTGCAGGACCGATAGTTGGTTCCTACAATGTGTTTTACCCTGAAAATTCCCCACCGGGATGCAGAAACCATACGAAAAACCGTCTCGCAACACCCCAGCGGAGAAATGATCCGGGTATTCACTGAGCCAAGGAATCATTGCCATGGTATCAACTGGTGTAGGTAAAGGCGCCCCTCAGACTATGTCAGACCTGTTTGGCGCTTCCCCTACTTCCGTTATCACCTGCTTTGGCTCTGCACATGGTCTCAGGATGCGAGGACTGTCCACACCCCCCACAGTCGTGCCTAAACTTGCATGACCCCTGGGGCCTCGTACACTTTCCCCTGTTAAAATTCCAGCATACCCCTTTCTTACCTGTATTGCCATTCGACCTTGGGTGATGCTCATTACTTGCCCCCGCCCGAAAGGGCGCCCCAGATGAATGGCGGGAAAACTCACCCCCGTTCCCCCCCAACAATGGCGCCTTTAACATGCCTGAATTCTCCATTTTTTGCCAAGAAATGGAGTCGTAACAATCCCACGTCAGGCACGTGTCGAACTCCTTGGCCTTGCGATAAATATTATCATAGCAAAACCACTCATTGCCCGCATATGTCTGAGAAAACTCCATAATACGTGTCTGGTACACGGGTAACTCGGCCAACAGTTCAGGCCTCCGTTCCCCCATAATTGAAGTGAATATGCCAAATGCTCTGCCCCAATTACCTATCGTCTCATCGACTCTAAAAGCGGCCATTTTGGCGCGCCAAACACTCGGGTGCATAAGCTCTTTCTGAACTTTCACATGCTCAATCTCGTAATGATCAGTTAGCAAGGAAAACATATTCACATATTTCTCAGCCCATATCCGTTCTTTGATTTCCATCGGGATATGCTGAGCCAATTTCTCCCTTCTCGAGGGTACAGACCCCTTCCCCGCAATCGGCATTAGCTGCTTACCTGAGCTAGAAGCTGTAACCGCAGTTGCTGCCGAACTCGTGCCCGCTGCGGGTTGACCTACTGGGGCCTGCGGGGAAACAAAAGGACAAGGCGGTTTTGCGGCCTCCTCGGCCGTGTCCCCCGGAGCCACGGAACCCCCGCTGCTATTACCCAACCATGCCGCCAACTGGGCGGCCAACTCCGGGGGCATGTCCCCCTCGTTCACTGGGGTAACCACCACGGGGATCCGCTGGCCCTCGACGGGAGCCGGCGCGGGAGTCTCCGCTGGTCTGGGAGGGCTCGCCGGGGGAGCCTCCGGAACTGGGACCTCGTCCTCATTTGCCCCATTCCTGGCCCTCTTCCTTCTCCCGGCCGGGACCTCAACCGGGCTGGTTCTTTTTGGCCTTCCAGCACCGTCCCTGGCTGCCATTTTCCTCTTCATCTCTGCCATGTCTTTCACCAACATCCGGAGCATTTGGTCGGTGCTGACCTTCTTTGCGACTCTTTTGCCCGGCATTTTCCTCACGAAGGTGGAAGGTCCTGGACCAGACTTGTATTGCTAGAAGAGAAAAAAGAGAAATTACAAATTTCAAAATTGGCTCTTCGTTCCGTCTCGAGCTCACGTGCAGCGAGGAGGTGCAGCTTCAGAGCACAGGAACAAGAGGATGCTTCCTTGGACTATCGCTCCTTTTATTCTTCTTTTGGGCGGGCGTATACCCGCCTCCTCCCACCTCCGGGGGCGTGGCTGACGGCTTCAGTGTCTAGGACAACCCACTCTTGGGCGGGAAAAAGCGCGCCCCGGCTAAGCCGCTTTGGGCATACCAGCCGAGACGCGCCTCCCGCCCAAAATGGCTTCCCGGGGGGATCGGGGTACTCCACCATACGTTCGGGGGGACCGAGTGGTCGCCCCTTTCCAAATGTCCATGTACGACCACCAAGTGCAATCACACATTTTCCTTTTCTAACAAGCCAGGCACCCAATTAAGTACCAACCTAGGGGCCTTATTTATGAAGGACTTGCGCCGCCGTTGCGTCACTTTTAACATGGGAAAAAGGGACACACCGGCGGCGCAAGTCCTTCATAAATAACACTCACCCTTTCTGCCTGATTCGATGAGAGAGAGGCTAATGCCAGTCATTTAGTTGACTTTGCCCGGGGAACTCTGTATTAATTTTTGTTGCTTCATAAATAAGGCCCAAGATATTTATTTGTATGACGTTCTTTAGGTCATGAGCAAGCCTGAGATTATGTCAGTTAGTTTTGTGTACAGTAATAATGACGTGGACTCCGGAATAGGGCGTTCTCGTAGAGTGTCCGCAGATTGCAGCAATTGAACTCAACGTTTGCCGTGGAATCGAGTGTGTGAATGCCAAGAATGGGGATTCAATGCTATTAGGTGATAATGTCATGTGGAATACGACTATAGATTATACCAGGGTATTCCGTGGCATATTCACAATATTTCATTACCTTTGTAGACTTGGTGGGGAATGTGCAGGTCGGTCTATTGTATCACCATTGGGTTCAGCAAGGTGGAGGCTTGGGTCCAGGAGAAGAACAAGTAGATGGATCAGAGTTGAATAGACTAGCATTTATTTGCTGATAGTTAGTCAACAGAAGATTATGACATTGTGGGTGTCTCAGGGGGGGAGGACATGAAAATGTAACCTGTCCAGCTGAGACTAATGCATGTATGCGTGATAATAGTGTGATCCTAAACTAACATGTCTTGTCTCTCTGGTACCACGATTATTTATTTATTTATTTTACAGACTTGTAGAGCGCATGGCTGCCCATAGGCGTCCCAGCGCTGATAGACAAGAACCTAGCGAGAGATGCTTTATGGGAACAGCCATGTTTTAAGTGCTCTACGGAATGTAAGGAGGTTAGGTTGGGCTCTGAGGTTAGGGGGGAGTGAGTTCCAAAGTTTGGCAGCGTTGAGTGAGAACAGTCGGCCGCCTGAGCGGGCTCTTCTGATCCTGGGAACTGAGGCTAGATTGCAGTTGGAAGAGCGGAGAGTTCTAGAGGTGGTGTGGCGTGAGATGAGATTTTGGAGTATGGGAGGGGCCTTGCCATGCATAATCCTGTGGGTTATGCAGAGAGCCTTGAATTGAATTCTCTCTTGGATGGGGAGCCAGTGGAGGGCCTTCAGAGACGGTTTAGCTGAGCAGCGACGATGGGTGCCTGTGAGAATGCGGGCTGCCGCATTTTGGGCCGTTTGGAGTTTTGATAAAACTTTTTTGGGGGCCCCTAGGTATAGGGCGTTGCCATAGTCTAAGCGAGATAGTACAAGGCCGTGGATGAGGAGTTTGCGGGATTGAGTCGGAAGCAAGGGTAGAATTTTTCTTGCTGATCTTAGCAGACCGTGACAGGTTCCAGCGGTTTTCTGTGCTTGGGCTGAGAGTTGAGTTCTTCGTCTAACCAGATGCCCAGGCTCTTGATTTCTGGTTTGGACACAGGGGGGGGGCCCATAGCTGACGGCCATATGGAGACGATACAGAAATTGATCATGCAAGCGGTACTTCTGTGGAGTCTCCAGGTGCTAAGAGCTTCACACACATAAGTATAGAGAGTGCGGAGTTGTACAACTCTGCACGTAGTTGGTGAATCCCAAAAAGAAGTCAACTTATACAAATGAGTACGTTTTGCTTTGTAATGCAGGCACTTAGATTTTAGGAGTTTCAATGAACATGCATTGCATCATGCCAGCTCGGATATTTTCATGCTAATTTTCAAGAGAGACATCCAAAGGATTAATATAAACAGTAGTGTCACTCTTGCCAGACAGAGGTGATCATTTAGATTTTGATGATGTGGCGAGCTGCCAAAAACAAGCAAATACCCAACCCAGCAAACTTATGGTTCATCTACTCCATTGTGTAGGTGGGCAACGAACCAGTTTGTGATGGCTGAGCCTCAGTTGACGTTGTTGACAGAAAACTTTCACTGACAGCCCATCCTCCTTATGCCCTATGGTCAATTACATAAAACATCCTCACTACAGAGGACTATCATTCCACCACATATTTTCCTTGTTCGCTACCACCAGCAAAAGCCTTTTGGTACCAAACAGGAACCAAGAAAAATGCCCAGTTCATGCTGCGAGAAAATGTCCAGTGGATGTGGGCAATTATTTTTTGATTTTCAGTAAGAAACTCCTGCTTTAGAGAGTTTTCCATTGAAAAACAAAATCTTAGCGGAGTGGCCATCATAAAACTGGCACCTGCTCAGCAATACTTCAGTGCCTTCAGAGGGGCCATCACTGTTAAATATGGTGGGCCAGGAGAGCAGAGACAATAGCCTGCACTGCCCTGGTGGTCTGACTGACCCTCCACCAAACTCTAAATGAGGATCAGAATCTTCATCTCATTTATCACTTAACTTAATAATTAATATTAGAACATTTTAATGTTGGGAGCTCCATTGAAAACAATGAAGTGCTCAGAGCTTCTAATGGCAGTAGAAGCAAAGAGCTCCAACATTCCAAAGTTGTCGTTCACAGCTGCTGCTGTGCACAAAGGCCTCACAGAGCCGGAGCAAATTTGAATCCCATTGAGCTCAGTGAGGACTTTGTTTTATTAGTCAAAACATTCTGCCCTCTAGTAGCGAAATGTTCGAATAGCCTGTTGTTGTGGGAGGTGTTGGGACATGTGCAATGGTTTCCAATCAGGTGTGGCTGCAGGTACGTAGTTACTCGTCCATGAAAGCGATTTCAGCCTCGTAAGCCATCATTTCCATTTCGACTTCATCAAACAGGACGGCGAGTCGGTCCATTAGCAGGTCCGGACAGATGAGCTACGACCACCATCTTTCACCAATTAGCACTGCAGCCTAATAGGAGAGCAGTACAATGTGGTCACGGCACACCAGGATTTGTGCAATTTCCCAGGTCCAGCTGTCAGCATGTTTGCCAAGTATCCCATATATGGGTAGCACGGTGACACTCCTGGTTGTGTGCCAACATGGGCACACACACATGTCAAAATCCAGTTCAGCTACCGTCCTGTTGGATAGGCAGACATCCACGCGCCACTTGAATATGCACGATGACAATGGAACACAGGCTGAATGCAGGTGGCGTTGGCAAGGCGGAAGCTTAGCCGGTAACTGATCCGCAGCACTGCCAATGGCAGTGCCCCCAGTAAATGCAGCATACGTGCACAGTGCAGTTCCACCTGACAGGGGTTGTGCATGTGTCAGGTATGTTCTGCCATTGCGTTAGTGGCTGTGGTTGAAGCAGCACTGTTCTGACCTGCACCAGTTCTGTGGATGAAATGTCACAGCTCAATGAGTTGTTTTAGTATGAAACAGTTGTATGCCTGGGATGATGTGGGAGGAAGTGTGAAGGCCATTACATGCAAGACAACTTCGAGCAAGGACTTCTGTCGGCAGGGTGTGTATAGGTTGGTCTTTGGTTAGGCTGAGCATAGTGTGGGAGTTGCATTAGCTGCTATAGTATCTGTGCGGGAAGTGCCGGGCACATGCAATTCCGAGGTTGGAGGTGCAGATGTGCTCCCGCCTAATTGTTCAGACAAAGGAGCTTTTATCCCTGATGTTAGTTTGTCATTTGCTTGCATTCAGGAAATGTGAGGTGGCTTGTTGGGGGTGGGGTTGGATCTGTGGAACTTTGGGATTCATGTTTGACATGTCTTGCATCTGGCAAATGTGCGGCATCACTGTGTGTTACGTTACCTCACAGCTGTTCGTCCCTCCCCCGAGCCTATTTACTTGTGTGCCCTGCGCAGTTGCATCCCTTGCACTCCTACAGCACACCATTTTCATGCCTGTTTGCACATGTCCACAAGCCTGACAACAACACGGTGATGTTGGCCATTGAAGGTGGGCAGACACATGAGTGTAGGCCTATGGTAAGGATACGGAGGACATAGATGTAGAGTTCATGCCTGGCTGAACTCGCACTGCGAGTAGGGCTAGGCATTTGACTCATGCTGCGGCAATACAAAAACATACAACATTTGGCAAGCATGAGCCAATACTCTGAGCGGTCTTATGCTCCTTAATTTCTCTATTCGTGCGAGCGGCCCTCCGGGTGCATGCTACATTGCTATATTGTCAATTGCGGGCCGGGTGGCTCCAACACTACAACAGAGACACACGCATTAGTTACTTCTGTAGTATTCCTCCTTTCTGTTCCTTTTGAATTGTTATGGTTCTTTCTTGGTTCTACATTCTATATGTGGGAGTTAGGCAGTGTAAGTCTGTCTCCTGAAGATTGTGGATGCACAAGCTGTTCTTCTTCATTAAACCTCCTATCTACAAACACTTCTGTCTCCTGGATTACATCATAATTTTGACGACATTTTGGGATCTATTTTGAGAACACCACCTTTAAAAAAAAAGAAGTGGATACCTGGAGGAAGTTTTGAAAACAGCGTTCACACATACCTGAAGGTATTTATTTATATTAAGTGTATATTGATTGCACCTGCGCCTGATTTTCGTTAAAGGATGTGCTTTGATTGCACCAGCGGCCAATATTTTTTTTTCCTTGTCCAGACCAGAACTGAACCACGCCCAGAGCCCCGGTCAAATTCTTCACACCACTATGTTGGACTGGCATACCCGAGCCCAGACCACTCCCCTTACACTTACAGGGGGGGCGACAATGCTACATGTCTAATATCTTAGCCACTTGCCTGAGTTGACATGATTGCATCCACTGTCCACATCACAATGTAATGTGGTAGGGCCCAGGCCCATCATGCATACATAATGACCACATGCACACACTTAGATAGGCAGTGGAACTGGCTACGGGCATCTGCACCTTGCCTCTTTTTATTATCAGGGTAACATGTCCAGTGACGCCTGTGCTGGGTGGGTGTGGGGTGTGTATAAGCCAGCCCTCAGGGAGTGGTTGGTGCTGGAACAGAGTTCATCATGATCACACATACAGATTCAATCATAAAGGGTCCATGACTTGTGTTGCACTGAGGTAGGGGGACCAGATCTGAAATCACACACAAAAGATTCAAGCATAAAGGGTCCACAACTTGTGGTGCACTGAGGTAGGGGTACAATATCTGAAATCACACACAAAAGATTCAATCATAAAGGGTCTATGACTTGAGCTGCACTGAGGTAGGGGCACCAGAGATGAGCATGCTCATGTGAAGAAGTTGTTAATGAGTGTGTCCCTTTGGGATATTCCTGCTGCAGCTACAGTGGGGTGTGGCACAGGTCTTCCCCACTGCCTGAGGTGACTTTGTAGAGTCCGCTGTCCACAGCACAAAACTCAATCATAAAGGGTCCATGAGTTGTGGTGCACAGAGTTAGTGGCACCTGAAGAGCTCAGCGTGTAAGCAGCCAGCGATGATGGCCTGTCCTTGCAGGTCATAGTTGGATTTCATATGTGTGAGCCCTGCTGACCGCAGTGTAGGCCTGGGGCAGCTGTCAGCAAGTGCCCACAGCCTTGTGGCATTGACTTGAGGTGCACAGAGTTAGTGTCACCTGTAGC
Organism: Lissotriton vulgaris; assembly: GCF_964263255.1. Classification (NCBI taxonomy): domain Eukaryota; kingdom Metazoa; phylum Chordata; class Amphibia; order Caudata; family Salamandridae; genus Lissotriton; species Lissotriton vulgaris. The sequence continues at coordinate 497,906 of NW_028252532.1, forward strand.
GCTCAGCGGGTGTGCAGACAGCAGTGATGCGTTGCCCAGGCGGCCCGCACTGAAAGCAATATCTGTTGCCTACTGGACTTTGCCATAAATAAATCAAGACTCAATTTGAATTGGGGGACTTGCTGACCGTAGTGTAGGCTGAAGGCAGTAGTCAGCACACACATTACTCCGCGGTGCTGTGCCGCTGGGTGCGCTGGGGGCCTGTGTCACGGAGGCTAACGATCGTTGAAGGAGGCTGGTGGTCACAGTGGCAGACTCGTGGCAGGGTGTGAGCCCCGCACTGGCAGATGCGTTGGCCATCCCTGAAGTGAACCACGCCCAGAGCCCCGGCCTATTTATTCACACTCCTACTCTGGACCGGCATACGCTGGATCTGCCCACTCTGCTTATGCTTACTGGGGAAGACGACAAAGCTACATGACAGAGGTCTTCCACACTGCCTGAGGTAACATGGTTGCATCCACTGTCCATAACACTACAAACACCAGCAGTATATGTCCATATGGATATGTCTGTGCTCTGTGTCAAGCACATAACCCCCACACTTGGTTTTGTGCACATTGTTATTCATGGGTCACTTGTCTCCTTAACACATACTTGGTTCCCACCTCTCCTCACATTCTGCAATTGTGTGGCTGGGGGCCATACCATTTTCAGAAGGTCAGATGTCTTGTTCTGCGCTGCCTCAGTGGTAGTCTGGGGTGGGTCTGGGGGCGGGGGTCCTGAGGGTGGTGGCGGTGGTTGTTCGGTCTTTGAGGTGCATGATCAGTGGCTCCATGCCATGTGTTTGTCTTCAGATGTGGCTCTGGGCTGGCCTTCCTTTCATACATTTAATAGACCAGTTACATTTTGGGAGACAAAGGTCCTAAGCATATTTAAATTAATAGACAATTGTTATATAGACCACAATAGGCTGCTATATATGTTCCTTGCCCAGCCGGACAAGGAATTTATTACTCAGATAAAAAGATTCCTTTTCTAAATACATTTGTACAACAACAATTCATTGCAGTAAAGCACACTCCTGTGCTGTACCGGGAGAAGTGAAAGGGAGGATAGGAGAAAGTGAAAGGGGTGTTTCAGGCAAAGGAAAAGAGCAAGCAGGGTACTGTTTTGAGTCAGAAGTTAACAGTATCTCCTGGAGTAGTACATACAGATACAGATATATATTAATTCAGTGTATGCCCACTCATAGGAGTCGACGTTTCGATCCCGTGCTCAAATTATAAAGGGATCATCTTCAGGACTTAAATGATAGTTTGCATGGATTAGAAGGTTAAATACGCCTCTAACTTTGGATGGGAGAGGTAGATTTTCTCCTTAGGGAATGCCTGCGTCATGAGGGCTTCCCTTGTCAATGCAGGCTGGGGCTCATTGACTGTAGCTTCGGCTCGGTGATGGTGAGCCAGCTGGGCGCTTCACGTGGATTTGGATTGTGATGGTGCACTCCGCGGTTTCTGGCGACAGTCGGTAGGATCAGTGATCGGTGTAATCCTTTTGATTGTAAGGTTACGTGAACCTTAACGTTGCGGTCAGTTGCATGTGGGAGTTAGGGGGCGGCTCGATGGCTGTCGCCGGGATGCGGTCGAGTGAGTCAGCGGTCCGCAGATATTGGGATAATGCCGTGGGTACAGCCGACAGCAATGATTCTTCTGGGCGCGCTGACGGAAGAATCATTGCTGTCGGCTGCACCCATGGCATTATTTCTTTTCCTTTGCCTGAAACACACCTTTCACTTTCTCCTACCCTCCCTTTCGCTTCTCCCGGTACGGCACAGGAGTGTGCTTTACTGCAATGAATTGTTGTTGTACAAATGTATTTAGAATAAGAATCTTTATATCTGAGTAATACATTTCTTGTCCAGCTCGGCAAGGAACATAAATATATAGCAGCCTATTGTGGTCTATATAACAATTGTCTATTAATTTAAATATGCTTAGGACCTTTGTCTCCCAAAACTTAACTGATACCCATGGTCCATAGCTACCCGCTGGGTTCCCCTTGTTTTTTCAATTACCACCAGTTAAAGGCAGGTGTTACAGAAGTGTTGGAGAAGTGTGGCTCAGGGGTTAGAGGCGGCAGACCCGGAAGCTGAGATCGGCCCTGGACCAGGGTTCAATTCCCCGCCCCGACGGGGGTTGGGCTCAATAATTCCAAGGACTCGATAATTCTCGCTCCGGTGCCTACTCGACTCACGGGTTCACACTCTGCGACTCTGGGCAATAGCTTGCTTAATCTCCACAACGGCCCCTCGTGGCGGGATGCCTGGCTTTCACCTTGTGGATACCCTGCCGGGGTATCTCACAGGGGAATACCAGGACGGGTTCCCTAAGCAAGCGCATAGATGCCTGCCATGTGGGCGATTTGCGCTATATAAATACATGTACATTTACATTTACATTTACATCACTGCTGCTAACGCGCCTTATCGCCTGTTTCTGGATCACATCATCGATTGGGCTGGTTGTTGAGAATGTCGTGAAGTGGTGTTTTTCTGTGTTTTTGCACGGGAGCACCTACTCTGCATATCAATAGCGTCTCATCCGTGGCGATGTTTTTTGCAGCTGCTATCGCTGGAAAACTAGCGATATCGGCAGTTTGCACCAGCTTGTGAATAGGGCGATAAATCTATATCCACTTTTGTGGTACTAAAGTGCAGATAAATCGGCAATAGCTCCTTGAGAATATGCAGTAGCGGCTTTGGAGGGAGTTCCATGGGGCGGTGAGGAGGGGCTGGGAGGGACAGAGTTGGGAGTAGTAAACACTGGAATATTGATGAATGGAGGTAAGTAAACAAATACATAAATAAAATGAATTTCGTTGGGCGCGCACGAGTGACTAGGAGAAAAGTACTTTTCTGTTTCCATGATCCCTGAGGGGTCAGGGTTGTCATGTTTGATAGTCACCAGAAAAATATACGCAAAATCCTTTCCGCTCATGAAATTTGCGAATTTTTGGCGATCTGCGAATCTCGTGAAACTGCCCAAAAATTAGCAAATTCACTCACGGGCAGATTTTTTTTTTTTGGATGGCCAGCTCACTCAAGGGACCAAAGTTACAGGTACACACAGTCACTGGAGGTAAATCTTCTTGCCCTTTACGCAGCCGCAGTATAGGAAAAGCACTATACATTTACCCAACGAGGTAGCACTTAATGATTATGTTATAAAGTTATGTTATGTTATAAAGTTTGTAGAGCGCTCAGCTGCCCAAGTGAAGAGGCGTCCCGGCGCTAATCCCAATGAAAACAAACAGAACTAAGGACAGAAGAGACGAGCGACAGACAAGGCTAGTTCTCAGGGAAAAGATGAGCAGCAGCGTTTTGAATACGCTGCATTCGAGCAATTTCCACCTTATTTGCGCCTATCAATAATGAACAGGCATAGTCCAATCTGGACAGCACCGTCATCTGAACAATTAACTGTGTAGTAGCTGGATCAAAGAATTTCAGAATCGATTTTAGACTGCCTAGTATGCGAAAACAAGTGGCAGCCACCTTTTTAGTTTGAGTGCACAAGCTGAGAGCTGAGTCTAGCCATACTCCCAGATTCTTCACTTCGGTCTTAGGTGTAGGGGCTTTCCCCAAAGTAGATGGCCACCAATGGTCGCCCCACAGACCAGTATTTCTTCCAACCCATAACACTTCCGTCTTGGTGGCATTTAGTTGAAGACAGTTAGCTGTCATCCATTTAGCTACAGCGGCCAGACCGGCCTTAAACCTAACCTGATCCATAGTGGACTCTTCCGTCAGGGTGACCACTAGCTGCGTGTCGTCAGCATATGAGATGATGTTAAGGTCCCACACTTTGGTGACCCCAGCCAGCGGCCGGACATAGAGATTGAACAGGGTGGGACTCAAGGCCGAGCCCTGAGGGACCCCCTGCTAAATAGGGTGTTCCCTGGAAAGGAAGGGAGGAGTAGAAACCCGAAAAGATCTTTCGGTCAGGAAGGACCTAAACCAGCCATGAGCCAGATCCGTGATCCCTTCCTCTGCAAGCCGATGGAGCAAGATCTGGTGTGAAACAGTGTCAAAGGCGGCACTAAGATCAAGAAGGATCAGTGCCGCCATTTGTCCAAGATCTAAGATGGTACGAAGGTGCTCCATCATAGCCAGGAGTGCAGTCTCTGTGCTATGGCTAGTAGAAAGGACTCCAGTTGAGTAGAGGTATGGGACAACCGGTGGCATCATCGTGGATAAACATGCAGGCAGGATTCATTCTGGCACGATGCTTCTGTCACAAAAATTAAATCTCAACAGGAAGCACTTACAGATAAAAGCAGGTGCCCGAGTTGAAGTTCTAATTCATTTGTGCATTATAATCAGCCCAAACAACTAGTGAACTCGGTCCAGGTGTGCTTCCTCCCCATATCTACTGCCTACAATTTGATGTAATCCTTGATGGAGGTCTGTGCATCCACAAGTTTCTCGAGCACAATTCCTGTGTACTTACTGTGACCAGGAGGCTGATTTCGTCTCATCTGCTGCTGTGATCGGTCTCTGACCCTTTATAAACAAGAGGCATGTGAACTCGCACCACCACACACACACTAGGGTATGCAACGTTATCCCGCCGTTTCCTCATTATGATGGACAGCTCACTTGAGGGACCTCGGCGCCTGTCGGCGAGGTGGCAAAGTTATAGACACACGTCACTGGAGACAACTCTTCTAGGCCTTTACGCAGCTGTAGTGTAGCAAAAGCACTATACATTTACCCAACGAGATAGCACTTACTGATTAGCCATTAGAAAGTACTCCAGTTGAGTAGAGGTATGGCACAACCGGTGGCATCATCGTGGATAAAAATGCAGGCAGGATTCATTCTGGCACGATGCTTCTGTCACCAAAATTAAACCTCAACAGGAAGCACTTACAGGTATGAGCAGGTGCCAGAGTTGAAGCTCTAATTCAGTCGCGCATTATAATCAGCCCAAACAACTAGTGAGCATGGTCCAGGTGTGCTTCCTCCCCATATCTACCGCCTACAATTAGATGTAATCCTTAATGGAGGTCTTTGCATCCATGAGTTTCTCGAGCGCAATCCATGTGTACTTACTGTGACCAGGAGGCATTGTTCTTCTCATCTGCTGCTCTGATCGGTCTCTGACCCTTTATAAATAAGAGGCAGTGAACTCGCATAGAAGAACCGCCCATTTGGCCCTGCCACACACACACTAGGGTATGCAATGTTTTCCTGCCGTTTCTTTACTATGATGGACAGCTCACTCTAGGGATCTCAGCGCCTGTCGGCGCGGTGGCAAAGTTACAGACACACGTCACTGGAGACAACTCTTCTAGGCCTTTACGCAGCTGTAGTGTAGCAAAAGCACTATACATTTACCCACCGAGGTAGCACTTACTGATTAGCCAGTAGAAAGTATTCCAGTTGAGTAGAGGTATGGCACAACCGGTGGCATCTTTGTGGATTACTATGCAGGCAGGATTCATTATGGCACGATGCTTCTGTCACAAAAATTAAACCTTAACAGGAAGCACTTACAGATATGAGCAGGTGCCCGAGATGAAGCTCTAATTCAGTCGCGCATTATAATCAGCCCAAACAACTAGTGAGCACGGTCCAGGTGTGCTTCCTCCCTATATCAACCGCCAACAATTAGATGTAATCCTTGATGGAGGTCTTTGCATCCACAAGTTTCTCGAGCGCAATCCCCGTGTACTTACTGTGACCAGGAGGCTGCTTTCTTCTCATCTGCTGCTCTGATCGGTCTCTGACACTTTATAAACAAGAGGCATGTGAACTCGCATAGAAGCCCCGCCCGTTTCGCCTCGCCACACACACACTAGGGTATGCAAGGTTTTCCCGCCGTTTCCTCACTATGATGGACAGCTCACTCGAGGGACCTCGGCACCTGTTAGCGCGGTGGCAAAGTTTCGGACACACGTCACTGGAGACAACTCTTCTGGGCCTTTACGCAGCTTTAGTGTAGGAAAAGCATTACACCTTTACCCAACGAGGTTGCACTTACTGATTAGCCAGTAGAAAGTACTCCAGTTGAGTAGAGGTATGGCAAAACCGGTGGCATCATCGTGGATAAATATGCAGGCAGGATACATTCTGTCACAAAAATTAAACCTCAACAGGAAGCACTTACAGATATGAGCAGGTGCCCGAGTTGAAGCTCTAATTCAGTTGTGCATTATAATTAGCCCAGACAACTAGTGAGCACGGTACAGGTGTGCTTCCTCCCCATATCTACCACCTACAATTAGATGTAATCCTTGATGGAGGTCCTTGCATCCACAAGTTTCTCAAGCGGAATCGATGTGTACTTACTGTGACAAGGAGGATGCTTTCTTCTCATCTGCTGCTCTGATCGGTCTCTGACCCTTTATAAACCACAGGCATGTGAATTAGCATAGAAGCCCCACACGATTGGCCCACTACTTACACCCTAGGGTATGCAACGTCTTCCCACCGTTTCCTCACTATGATGGACAGCTCACTTGAGGGACCTCGGTGCCTTTTGGTGCGGCGTGAAAGTTACAGACACACATGTCACATTATTTGTGCAAATGGCAAAAAAATTCGCGAGTTTGAAGAAAAATCCAGGAACTCGCAGATTTTTTTGTCATTTTGCGCAAATTCGCGAACCGCGATTTCGCAAAATTCACCCATACTTAGTGATATCTAAGTGAATAAAAGGATGTGATAATAGTTATTTATATGTTAATCTTAACTCTAACATCTACATTAAAGTAGGATAGTACGCCATGAATGATCATCACAAATAAGTAGCAAAATTATACTAATTGGGAAATTCCTGGTTCGATGTCTGACACCTAGGGCCCCATTAGGATGGCAGGCAGATCGCAGTCCCTGCCGTCCCGGTGGCGGCGATCCACCTGCCATCCTTGCTGCAAAGACCTCCGCCATATTACAATGGCTGGGGGGTCTGTGGCGGACCACCACTTTTCCGCCAGGTCGACAAGTCGACCTGGCGAAAAAGGGTTCAATATGGTGGCGGTGTCTGTCAGACATGGCCAGCCATATTTGAATATGGGCTAGAACATTCCTTTCCATGGAGGCATTGCTGCCACGGAAAGGCATGCGGAGTCTGCTTGTGGGTGCCCATAGTGGGCCCGAGGGACTCCAGGGAGGGTGGGGTGTCCATATTCCATGCACAACATGGCAGGCACCGCGTGGTGCCTGCCATGTGTCTCATGGAAGTGCACGACATGCCTTCCTGGCATTGTGGCGGGAAATATCAGGAATGCAGGATGCACCCACCAGCGTCAGTGTAATGTCAGCAACAGGACCCCCGCACCAATGGCGGACGGTCCCATTCCACGGGAGAATGGCGGGCAGATAAAGTCCGCCCGCCATCCTAATTACCGCCTTTGTTTGAAAGCAAATAGAAACACTTGAATGGAGTATGGGTCAAAGATCGCCGCTAGGTATGCAAAAGATGTAATGGCAATACAATTCTTGAAAAGTAAAGATCAATATCATTACTTAATATTAAACTAAAAGAAAGCTAACAACACGGAGCAATAATAACCGTCCTCATGTAAATGAACTAGAGCTTTCTTATGTGAAAATAGAGCTGAAGCTTTCAAAAGTAAAAAAAAAGGCAACTCAAAATCTCTGCCATTTCCTGAATGTGTGAGTAGTGCAATATATTTTGTTAACATAACTTAATATTTAACTTGGTAAATAAACGAAAACCTCGTAAGACTAGAAGCTCAAAACATGACTATAAATAACCTTAATAATAATAAAGGAAGCAATGGTAAGCCCCATGGGGAAATTGAAAAAAATAGAGGCATGGACTCCATTCTATAGGAAGCGAGCACCAGTCATCGTTCTGAACGCAATCTGCCCTATAAGCCTGTGATTGCGCTCCAGCCCATTCCCACGGCAACCTAAATACCGATTGCACAATCTAAGATCATTTTATTCAAAATCTAATGTGATAACATCCTTGGTTGCTTTAATCTGAATCCCAATGCGATATCAATATTGGTTCCCCATATCCTATGGGCAGATGTGCCAATGCTCAAATTACAAGTCTAGAAGGAAAATGTAGCACAGGGGAAGATTAATTTGATCACGAATCACACCCTTCTGTGTGGGGGAATAAACAGGCCACATTCTATGGAGAAGTTCTACCCTCTACCTACGTAACTTGCTAAGTGTCTTTCCACGGGTCCCGCAGTTCTGTATGTGTTTAAAGGTCATGCCATTTTCTTGCATTTAAATGTCCAACAACTCTAAACGCTGACAGGAGTAAAACCATAGTGTCACATGCCATAACATCGATCCAATGTAGATCCCGATCCGATCTACTACCACTACGTATGGCCATCTTAGAAAAGTGTTTTGTAAAGAATAAACTATTGGAAGTATTCCAGATGTTAAAAGTGTTACGTCTGCAATCCAACAGGAGCAGAGCATTGAAAATTATACCTGTGATCAATCCAAAACAAGGAAACAACAGTAATAAAAAATTCTATACTCAATTCTAACCACCGCTGTTTTCGACTGCAACCGCAATCTAATTGTGCAGCCATCTTTAAACATGCAGGCAGCATAAATCACCAATTTAGATGAGACCTTCCGCTGTATGTCTCAATCTATGTTCTAACTGAAATACAGCTCAAAAGCCATAATAATATCAAAACAAGGCTCCATTGTTTATAGTATTACTGAAGTGGTGAATGGAAGCATAGGCAAAAATACATCGTTTACTGTCCACAAAGTCTCAATCAGGATGTCTACAATCAAAATGTTGCAGCCATCTTTAAACAGTCAGGTTGCCTTGTCTCTTAAAATAAAATAAAGATTATAGCCCAAAATACTTAAGAGTGAGGCAGCAAAGCAAATTAGAATTCAGTCGATAGGAAAGGAGTATAACATTTTTTTTATTTTTTTGGGGGGGTTTGTAAAGCGCATTACTACCCGAAGGCCACATGTAGTGATAGAAAAATAAACTACGTTCAGCAATAGTTAATAAATTTGTACCACTAGCCACAATTCACTTCTATTGGAAACATGTTTAGTTAAACTTGAAGTATAACCCTAAAATTGCAATCCTGCTATTGTTAGTGACACAATAAATCATTAAGTAGGTATTTTATTTGACAAAGAAACTAATACCTAAACAACCTGATCATCATGTGTGTTGCTGTGATGCATAAACACACCTGTATTAAACATGGATTGTCCCCTTAGCTTCAGAAAGGGATTGGAAACTCTGGACATAGACCTCTAGCCTGGTTGAATGAATACATAAACTAGTCGATGTTGCTTGGACTGAAAACCATTTTTCGTAATTATCATTATCATTGGGTCAAATGTGATATTACCTATATTAACTTTGAAGGTAATGAAATTCGTCATCGGTATTATGACCACAGATAATCGCCCTTAATCTGCAGATCCTCTTAGCTTCCTTCTGTCTCAGAGAGAGCTCCCTATCTCCTCCTCAATTGCACATTTGGACATGCTCAAACCCATGAAACCAAAATCTGGGATCGGTCGGATGGACCTGTCTATAATTTTCAGCCATAGAATACCTGGTCTCTCCATTAATTATGGCTCTACGGTGCTCTTGAATTCTCAGCTTCAAGCATTGTGTAGTGCTGCCCACATTAATCATTCAGCATGCACAGCCGAATACATATACCTCAAATGACGTGTTGCAGTTAATAAACTGATTGATCTATCATCGTTATGTGCTGTTAAAGGCAAACTCCTTGTTTTTTTTTTAAATTGGCAGGTGTTGCAGGAATCACAATTATTAAAACTGATAGGTTTAGGAGGTAACCATGTGGCAACTGTTTTGTCAGATGTCACATAACTGGGGCAAAGTTTATCTCTCAAGGTTATCCCTTTACTGTATGTTAGAGGCATTCTGTGTTAATGCTTTTTTCAAGCTTGGAATGTCATGAAACATGGGCCAATTCTTCATGAGAATTCTGAAAATTCTTTGACTATACATGGTGTATTTAGCTATGAATCTCAGTAGATTTGTAGGAACTGCATGACACGCCTAAGCTTTCAACAGGGATGTATGCCATGCCATGTTTTTACTTTTATTTGAGCCAAGGCATGCAGCCTGAAATGGCAGTCTGCATTAGTCAGGTGATGGGTCCTTTAGGGTGGCACAATACATGCTGCAGCCCTTAGGGACACGCTTTAGTACCCATGCCCTGGGCACTCATGGTACCATGCACTAAGTACTTACAGGGGTGCTAAACGTATGGTAAATTGGGGGAACAATTGTACAGTCTTAAGGGAAAGAGATCTTGCACTGTGAACCTGGATGGCAGGAACCCAGTGCATTTTCTGTCACAATTGCATCAAATACCAGTCAAAAAGTGGAGTGATCATGTAAAAAAAGGGCTCTCTACTACAAGACTCATAAGTGCACAAAATGCGGGCTATGAAATAAACGTAGCAAAAGTAGATAGTGAAGGAGAATTGAAAATGAGGTTGAATCTGATGTCAGATAATTTTTATGGAATAATAGTTTTGCGCAAATCACTGAGTGACATGGCACAAAAAAAAATACTGGATCCCACAACTGAACACCAATCTAGAAATCTCAGGGGCATATCATGCTATCGCTGGATAATATCGCCTGGTTATCACTTTATTAACAATGCTAACCACCTTGGCGATAAAAAATCCAGCGATAGCGGCATTTTGGGAGGTTATGGCTGGTAATGCAGCGATAAAACTACAAGGATAGGGATATCCTTGTTGATAGCCCATGGTGGACTTAGCCATGTAATCCACCTCTATTGCATTACATGGCTAAGTCTGAAAATTAGCAGACGTAAAAAAGCAGTGTTAACTGTGGTTAGCACTGCTTTTTTTGCCTCTAACAGGGTTGGAGTGAAGCTTGATAGTAGGAGAAATGTTGCTTAGCGACATTTCTCCTATTATTTTGCACTGGAATGCCTACTTTGCATCTCATTAGCGATGCAAAAGGAAGTGTAGTGAAAAAGGGTGCTAACATGCGATTTTGCATGTTAGCACCTTGTTGTTGATAAGGCGATATTTTTATTTCCGCTTCTTTGGCTTTTAAAGCCAAAAAAGCGGAGATAAAGCCCTTGTTCATATGCCCCTCAATTATTGGTTGAGAGAAGTGGAAGTCCCACTCAGGCAACAAACAAAATATCTCTAGGGGTGAATCACAAAAGTCACTAAAATAATCTGTGTTTAACACCCTGGGAGATTAGCACAAACGCAGTCAGGCCTTACTTAGAGGCCATGTGTATGGTATGTATGCAGCACACAAACACTAATAGAATAAACATCCCATACCAATTTAGATAAATAGACTACACTGTATTAAGTAAAATGATACCAGAACAAAAAAGTCCAACCATAATGAACTGGAAATATGCAATTTAGAAGATTTTTTGTGAAAATGGCACCTACAAGCACAAATCGTCACTTGCAGTCATTGGGTCGTGCTACATCGGGGAAAAGTCAAAAGCTCAGGCCAACCACAATGGAATGCAGGTCGGATATTGGGACACGATTAATCCTGCTAAAAATGTACCTTCATTAGACTGGCATGGAGAGTTCCATTCGTGGTGGAGAAGACCACGAGGTGGAGTCTGAGCACCATGGATGGTTGTCACTGTAGCACAAAGAACAGACTGGGCATCAGGGATAGTAATCACTGTAGTTTAAGAAGCCAGCCTGGTGTCATGGATGGTCAATTCTGGAGCTTTGCTTTGGCCGTTGCTGTAGAATGAAGTGCAGGTTGCTGTAGAATGAAGTGCAGATTTTCCATTGGCAGTTGTCGCTGGAGGTCGCTGTCAACTTAAAGCCCTGGATTTACCGGAAATTTACACTGGCTGTCATTGCGGGTGGCAGAGTCTTGGTGCAAACAGGCACAAGGAGCCCGCACTTCAGTATTTTCACCTTTTCATTCTGAGGAGGTCAAGGCTTCTCTTGGGGATCAGGACTCAAGAGGCCAGCAGAGTTAAGGCAGGTCCAGTTGCAGGTCCAGTTGCAGCAGATCAGCTGGGCAGTTGCAAGGAGGCCTCTTAAAATGCTGGGAATGATCTTCAAGCCCACTGCAACCACTACGTCACTTTTCATGATGTACTGGTGGCGCAGGCGGCACCTCCATGTTTACAAGGATTGGAAAAGCCACCCTGCGTGACTTTTTCCCTCTTTATAAATATGGCCCTTTCACATGCATCACTGTGCATGGAAGGGGCGTTCCATAGGTGTTGCTGTGGGTGTTCCCACGCAATACCCATGGAACAGGACACATCTCCAGTTTTACAAAAAATCGTAAATCTGGGGATGGAGATGGAACCATGGTGCAAGGGTGCCTGTGCCGGCGCATGGCTACAGTTTGTTCGACAGCGCAGGGGGAAGCATAGAGATGCAACATATTCTTGTACACCGCGCACCAAAAAGACTTGCTGCACCATGCTGTGTTACTTTGTTGTAAATCTGCCCCATTGTTCCTGTAGCTAACATAAGAGGTCAGCCAACTGGACCTCAGAGTCACCCTGATTAGTCTGAAGGTCCAATCTTCTTTCTCAGAGAGGAAGACAGTCCTTTAAACAGCCTTGCAGTCCATCCTCAGGTTATGGAGTGCGCTGATGAGTGGCCCTGGAGGTTCAATATTTATACCTGGTGCTGGCCTTAGCATAGAGGGACTCTGTGTCCTACCCGCTTATCTAGGCCTCGAAAGTTCATTCCCTTCCCCTGTCATGGATCCAAAATATCTATGGGGGACAAAATGCACTGCAGGCCTTGTGTCAAATTCATTTATGCGTGCAGAAGTAAAAGATCTTGACATTGGGCTGGTTACAACCCCTCCCCAGTCATACTGCTAGGATGACCCATCCTGTCCATACCTAATCCCCCTTTGAGTTACTTTCTGGAAGCAATACACACTCTGTAGCAACATAGTCATTCACAGTCACTTGTCCTAGTACACTGGTAGACGGTACAAATGGTTGGGACAAGAACATGCATTATTAGAATGGTGTCTTAAAATCTGGATTTACCAGTAAAAAGGATTTTAAATTACAATTCGTTTGACTGTATACAGCATATCTCTATCTGCTCCCAATCCAAAGTTAGCACTATTAAACTTAATAAGGTAACCTAGTGTTAGTCAATGGAAGAGAAAGGCCTCAACACCGATAAAAATGAGTTACCTACAAGTATAACAAAGGAAAGTATGGGCCTGGTAAAATGTTTATTTTGTCTGGTGAAATTGGCAGCTTAAAAAAGCACTACAGGGATACAGAGGCATGCATGAGAAATATTTTAAAAGGCTACTTTAATGGGTGGCACAATGATCTACTGGATATTGACTAGGAACATTTAATTTACAGGCCCTAGGTACATGTAGTACCATTTACTGGGGACTTACAAGTAAATTAAATGATCCAATCAGGTGTACGCTAATTGTACTATGTTTTAGGGAGAGAGCACAAGCATCCTTAATGCCCGCACTAATGCCAACAAAAAAAGGTCCTACTAGAATGGCCAAGCCCAATAATTATCCTATCAATAAAGTACACAGAGGGAACATTACTATTTCAGTGATGCAATTTCAATGGTATTTTCTCTGAAGAACACTTTACAGATACTAACATACAGATACCAAATTATAATATGGTGATAGAAATGCCATCTTTAATATGAACCCATCTTTCTGTATTAGCATGAACTTTAAACACCCTCTCTAGCATGACTGGGACCATTTTTAGTGTACCCACTAATTTGATGCCTACCAACATTGTTCCACATCTACAAGGAGCCCCTAACTGATATCCTCAAATGCTCCAACTTCTCCTACCATATTGTATTGTATTGTAATAGCATTATATAGTGCTTACAACATCATATGAGGCATCAAAGTACTTTTTTGGTGAGTAGCCTGCTACTCCGGAACCCACCAAGGACTATTGGTGAATTGGTATAGTGAAAATATGAAAGTAATTTAAGCTGTGGATATGTTAATCAGGTATTTGGACTAAGAAGGATAATAGAGGGATAGAGAAGGGGAAAAGATTTGCATTTACATAGTGCTTGCTACACTTGATGTGGTGTTAAAACGCTTTTTGACGAGTAGCATGCTACTATGGAACCCATTCAGTGTTGATGGTAAATTAGTGTTATGAAATATGAAATTAATTTGATTGGTGGATATGTTAATTATTTGTATTGAGAAAGATAGCGAAGGGGTAGAAGAGGTAAAAAGGTTTGCATTGATATAGCGCTTGCTACCCCTGCTTTTTCGGCAAGTAGCACGCTATTCTGGAACACATAAAGGATTAGTGGTGAATTAGTGTAGTGAAATATGAAATTAATTTGAGTGGTTGACATGTTAGTCTGTTATTTGGATTGAAAAGGATAGTGGAGGGATAAAAGAGAAGGATTTGGATTTTTTTTGTATTTAATTTTGGAGCTCATAGCAGTAGGAGGAGGCTTGGGAAGAGGGGGATGCGTAAAAGGGAGGTGGTAGGGGAAGAGTCAGAGGGAGGGTTTAGAAAGGCTTGTTTTTGGGTATCAGACTATTAAAAAGAGATATGTGAAGATGCAAGGAGGATTGGAGTAGGGAAGAGTCTTGAAAGGGTTACTTTGGAGATAGTGATGGTATTGGGTTGGAATCAATGAGAGTGAAGGTAATGGATACATTGATAGAGGTATAGGGTGAGAAATAGTGCATTGTGAAGAGTAGTTGAGAGAGGTTTGAGATGACTGAGAGAGTTGAGCTAGAGGATATATTGAGAGCGGTATAGGGTGAAAAAAGGGTAGTTTATTTTATATTCTGAATTAGAAGAAAAGTAATAGATAAGTAAAAATAATAAATATATAGATCCAAAAGTAATAAAGATATAGATCCATGAGTACATGAATGATATATAGATGCATAAAGCAAGGTAGTAGTAGTAGCTCAAAGATAGATTAAATAAATACTGGCCTTTCAAGTGTTGTACTTCAAATGAGTGTATATATATATATATATATATATATATATATATATATATATATATATATATATATATATATATATTCACTGAAAAAACCATAGGTTTCACACCAGTTATAGTTAGGAATTGACCATGACCATGTCATGAGTGATGTAATATGTGACGTCATCAGCAGTGCATTACAGGCGTGCAAGTTATAGTGAGTCCAACTAACTATAACGTGGGAATTTCAATGGTTTTATGTCAGTAAAATTTCCAGCTAACTATAAATGGTGTGAAATCCATGGTTTTGTCAGTGAATTTAATAGGTTTTTTAAATGCTAATTCCTAACTATAACTGGTGTGAAACCTATGGTTTTTTCAGTGAATTTCAAAGGTTTTTTAAATGCTAATTCCTAACTATAACTGGTGTGAAACCTATGGTTTTTTCAGTGAATTTCAAAGGTTTTTTTAATGCTAATTCCTAACTATATAAGACCTGAAAGCCCACCAGGAATCTCCAGTATGCGCCAGGGGACTGCATTGCAGAGAGGTGTAATGAAGCCACAACCCTTTTTACACCTCTCTGCAACGCAGCCCCCGTGCATGTTTGAAGAGGGGGAACTAATTCCCCTTGCATACTGGGGGCCCCTGGGGGCCAATTAGCCCACCTGGAACCTCCAGTATGCACCAGGGGCTGCATTGCAGAGGTGTAATGAGACTATGCCCCTTGTTACACCTCTCTGCAACGCAGCCCACTGCCGCATTTGCAGAGGGGGAACTAATTCCCCTTGCATACTGGGGGTCCCTGGGGTCAACTGGTCCACCAGGAGCCTCCAGTATGCGCGAGGGAGCTGCATTGCAGAGAAGTGTAATGAGGCCACACCCTTGTTACACCTCTCTGCAATGCAGGCCACTGGCGCGTTTGTAGAGGGGGGACTAATTCCCCTTGCATACTGGGGGTCCCTGGATCATATCTGCCCAAACAACGATATTCCGAACGATTGTAAATTACTTTTACTACTCTCTACTACTCACTCTACTATTCACTCTACTACTCTCTACTACTCACTCTCTGCTACTCTCTCTACTGCTCTCTACTACTCTCTACTACTCACTCTCTACTCTCTATTACTCACTCTCTACTCTCTACCTCTCTACCTCTCTCTTCTTCTCTCTCTACTAATCTCTACCTCTCTACCGCTACCTCTCTACCTCTCTACCTCTACACCTCTACCTCTCTACCTCTCTCTACACGCACACATATACACATATATGCATATATATATATGCATATGCATTTATATATATGTATGTGTATGTATAAAAAAAACAACAAAACATTTTTTTTTAAACAGCTACTTTTAAAACTGTCATTCTTTTTCCCCATGGTACGCTCCCCGGTACGCTTACCGGTGCGCGTACCGGTGCGCGTACCGGGCGCTCACCCCGCGAAAATCAAAATTTTTTTTTATTTATTTTTTGCTCCGCGGGGCCCTTTTATGGCCCCCACATCAAACCTAGGGGGTCAAGGGGGGTCTACTCTGCCCCCTTATGGTCATTTCCCTCTTTGTTTTGGCCACCTTTCGTGTCTCAATCCTACCGAGACACAAGATGGCGGCCGCTCCGGACTGTTTAGAATGTTTACAGACACCCCAGAGCCAATCAGCTTTCTGCGCGCAAGTCGCGGTAAGCGCCCGGTGCGCGTACCGGTGCGCGTACCGGAGCGCGGCTATAGATATATATATTTTTTTGAACCTTAATTACTCAAAATCCACTGGAGGACATATCTTGAGACATAGCAAAGGCACATCGGGCTACCAGTCCCTACAATTTTGCCAAGTTTGGTGGAAATCCATTCAGCCGTTCGGGCTAAAAGTGAAATCGACCGCCCTATGGAAATTAACATGGGGAAAACGCGTTTTGGGACCCCCCTTTTATCTCGGCCCCCGCTTGACGAATCCCCCCCAAACTTTCAGGGAAGGACCGGAACGCCGCGAGGCCATTTTGAGGAAAGTTTGAGGCAGATTCGTCAACCAGCGCCAAAGTTATTCCAAATAGAATTTTGAGATTTAACATTGAAAAAAATCCTAACTATAACTACCTACTGGCGACCGCCAGTAGGTAATATATATATATATATATATATATATATATATATATATATATATATATATATATATATATATATATATTTATAAACACTCATTTTAAGTCTATGAACCCCAAAATAACCCTTTTAAGACTCTTTCCTACTCTACATATATGTATATATATATATATATATATATATATATATATATATATATATTATATATATATATATATTCACTAAAAAAACATGGGTTTCAGGGACGTTATAGTTTGAAATTAGCATTTAAAAACCTTAGAAATTAACTGAAAAAACCACATGTTTCAGGGACGTTATAGATAGTTGGACATTTCACTCGTACAAAACCAGAGAAATTCGGCCGTTATAGTTAGTTCAGCTAATTATAACTCATGCCACCACAATGCACTGCTGATGACGTCACATATTACATCACTTATGACATGGTCAGTGACATCACTGATGTCAAATGACATCACTGATGGTATCATCCATGTCATATTCTGATGCACCTCCTCATACCCTAATATAAAATTTGATACACCCACTCTAAATACAGACTACCATTTTTTAAACCATAGGCACACAAATACCAGTTAGTACTTAGCCACTCACTAATTCCTAGGTCTACACACACATTCACTCATTCACCCATATAGTGACTCATACATGCAGTCAACCATCAATACGGCATTATCATATGCACTCACATATCTATACAGACACCCACACACTGCCACTCACTGCCACTCATCCATAGAGTTACTCACACACCTAGCACTCATTCAAACAACATATCAGTCTCCCATTTACTCACCGATACCTTTATACACACACCACCTCACTTATTCAAACATATACTAACACATACCTACACTCCTATACAATAACTAATACAAGCACACACTGATCCATACAGCCACTATCTCAATCACTCACTCTCACATCTAGTCATTTATACACTGCAACACTCACATATACTGCCTTTCACATATGCTGTTACTCACTCATGTAAGACTGATGCATCCATTCACTCACCAACACACCCATACAAGCACTCACCCACCCATACAGCCCTTCACAGATGCACTCTTGAACCCATACACCCAGTGAATCATTCACTCACACATCTATGCACAGAGTCACCCCACCCACCCACAAAGACACGCAGGCACCCATACAGATACTCAGAGAACCAATCAATAGCCCATATAGATCCTCATTTAGCTACTCACCAACCCATGCAACCACTTACACACCAACTGGTAAACTAAACTGTGTGAATGTCTGTATCAGTCACTAACCCATGCATTCAGTAAGACACATTTAATCACTCACTTATACAGTCAGTGACACACCTACTAAATCATCCATCCAGACACTTATACACCCACTCATTCTTCAATACACCTTGGCATATATATAAAACATATTAAAACTTCATAGAAACACACAATCACTGGATGATGTCATCAGTGATATCATTTGAGATGTCATCAGTGATGTCACTGCAAATGTTATGAATGATGTAATATGTCATGTCATCAGCAGTGCTGATATATACTAAATCCTCTGTCAAGATATGTATATATCCACTGATTCTTCAATGCAGATTGGCGTATATATAATAAATATTTAAATAACAAACCAAACCACATTCACTGGATGATGTCATCATTGATGTCATTTGAGATGTAATCAGTGATGTCATCAGTGATGTCACTGACCATGTCATAAATCATGTAATATGTGACATCATCACCAGTGGATTGTGGGGCGAGAGTTACAGTTAGTACAACTAACTATAACGGAGGAATTTCAATGGTTTTGTATCAGTGAAATGGCCAGCTAACTATAACACCCCTTAAACTTGTTTTTTTTCAATTAATTTCTAAGGTTTTTTAAACCTATGTTTTTTCAGTGAATTTCAAAGGTTTTTTAACTGATAATTCTTAACTACAACCTGCCTGAAACCTATTTTTAGTGAATTTCAAAGGTTTTTTAAATGACAATTCCTAATTATAATGTTGACCACTTCCCCATATTTTCAACAAGAAACCAAATCTGCAATGCTACCTAAAAAAACAGCCACTAACAAATTAGCATCAACATTTAACAAGTGTAAGTACGTCGACTATGTACTGTGTGAATTATATCCAACTCACATCCATATTTAAAGAGCAATATGTGATTGAGGTACTAATTATACACTTCCAACAAGAAACAAAATCACAATACTCAGCACCACCACCACTACAACCGCCCCTCCTAACCCCCCCTGTACTACATCACAGGCAGCACAAAAACAAAACAGGACAACGGACCTTTACAAAATAATATATCCCCTCAACAGCACACTAGCTCAATGTTCAGAGATGTGGCAACCAACTATGCATAAGGGAAGGAACTCGCACATCAACAATAATTTACACCATGCCAAGACTACCGGTGAAATGCTATACACAACGCACCATAGAAACCAAAAACTATTCCGTGTGTAGATATACTATTGATATGTGTATTGTACTGCATAGTGGAAGCAACCAAATTATCTCAAACACTGGGGAATATATTGGTCATGTAGCTGTGTTTCCCCCTCTTGAAGCAGAAGCAGATAGGGCTGGTCCAACGTGCGCAACATCAGTGTAAAACTATAAATAATTAGGCTACGACTTGGGCATGGTTCACTTCTTCATAGAGAAAAAACTCCACCACAGCGAAGTTCCTCACCTTGCCACGTGACTGCCGCCATGACCACGTGCCTCCTCAATACAGGCCCATTGCAAACTCAACACCACAGTACCGCAGACCTATGTCTGTATCAACTACTGCCTTACAACTACACTGCAGACTGCAGGGTTCACAACGTGAATTCAGCTTTCGATCTACACTACGGACAGCATTGAAGTTATCCTTGGTTTATGTAAGGCAGAGACAATTCTTCTCTATGTCCTCAGACTTGTTAAAATAAGTGACAAAAATTCATTGTTAATATCTGTGCTGACTACTGCCTTCGATCTACAGTGCGGTCAGTAGAGTTGACAACTTAATACCAGTTGCGGATAAGCACTACTCACAATATTAAATTCAGTCTCAATTTATTTAAGGCAGGGACAATTGTATAATGTCGTCAGATTTTGTTAAAGTATGTGACTAAAAAGCATTCCTCGATATCTGTGTCAACTGCTGCCTTCGATCTACACTGCGGACAGCAGGGTTCACAACTTGAATTCAGCTTTCCATGTACACTCCGGACAGCATTGAAGTTAGCCTTGATTTATGTAAGGCAGAGACAATTTTGTTAAATGATGCAACTAACAATATTCTTCAATGTCTGTACTGAGTACTGCCTTCAAATGTACACTGTGATCAACAGAGTTCACTACTACATACCAGAATCGCATCAGCACTACCAACAACATTACATTAATTCTCAATTTGTTTAAGGCAGAGACAATGGTACTGTGTCCTCAGATTTTGTTAACTGTGACAAAAATGCATTCATCAATGTTTGTGTCGACTACTGCCTTTGATCTACACTGTGAACAGTAGGGTCCAAAACTTCAATCCAGCTTTCCATTTACACTAAGGACATCATTCAAGTTATCCTTGGTTTATGTAAGGCAAAGACTATTTTGTTAAAGGATGCAAAAAAAAAATTTCTCAATGACTGTACTAAGTTCTGTTTTCAAATGTACACCACGATCCACAGAGTTTACCACTTGAAACCAGTGGGGCATCAGCACTACAGACAACATAAAATGCAGTCTTGATTTATTTAACGCAGAGACAACTGTACTGTGTTAAAGTATGTGACAAAAAAAGCATTCCTCGATGTATGTGTCAACCACTGCCTACGATGTACACTGCGGACAGCAGGGTTCACAACTTGAAGTCAACTTTGCATATATACTATGGACAGTAAGAAATTCAAACTTGATTTATTTAATGCAGAGACAATTTTACTGTATGTGTTCTGATTTTGTGAAAAAAAGTGACAAAAACCATTTGTCGATATGTCTGCTGACTACTGCGTTCGATTTACAGTGCGGACAGCAGGGTTTCCATCTTGAATTCAGCTTTGAATCTATACTAATAGAGCATGACATTTAGCCTTGTTTTTTTAAGATAGAGTTAATTGTTCTTTATGTCCTCAGATTTTGTTAAAGATATGACAAAAATAATTTCTTGATGTCCGTGATGACTACTGCCTTCGATCTACATTGTGAGGGCTCACCATTCAGGTAGAATGATGATTGTACATGACACATTCCAATAGACTAGAGACATTATACCACTGTGACCCTCCCGAACCACGAATCATCGCAGGGTACGCACACGCTGAGTTCTTTCGGTACAACTAAGTCACTGCACCACAAGTCATTTCCCCGTAGCCTTATTAAAGCAGAATTCACTAGGTAAAAAATATTCCTCCCAGTACAGCCCCCCTGCATTACGCATTATCGCAGGGTACGTACAAGCTCAGTGCCAATGATACTACTAACTCAGTGCACCATAAATCATCGGAAAGAAGAGTGAACAGTTTTAATGCAGCAATGAGGCAAACTATCACTTTTAGGTGGAATTCATGCAGAATTCAATCGACAAGGACATTATTCCAATTACTGTGCCCCCCTCTTCCCCCAGACCATGCAACATCGCAGGATATGTACACGCTAAGCACCAAAGGTAATAGTAAACTCCGGGCAACAAAATTCATTATCACGTGGCCTTACTAAGGCAGCATTCAAAACACATTACTATCAGTACGGCCTGCCCGGACAACACATCGTCGCAGGCTCCACAGAACCTTGTTGTTTCAGATACCACCAACTCAGTTCAAACCAAACTAAGTATAACACCTATCAAACCTACACAAACTCCCTTTAGTATGCTTCCTTCAAAAACTTCTTTTATATCACTTATAGATTTAGTTGAATAATACAATTTATGCTGCATACATGTTCTATCATTCACTTCAATCATGATTGCAGATAATGCAGTCCTCCCTAAGATCTACTATGAGGACAGCAGGGTTTACAACTTGAATTCAGCTTTGGATCTACACTACAGACAGTAGGGAATTTAGCCTTGATTTATTTGAGGCATAGAAAAAAAGTACTCCTGTGGCACTGCTAGTATGCGTAAGCACCTTTAATACCTACAACCTGTGAACTATGTTAACAGAAAATGTAGAACACAGCATCAAAATGTACCTCCACCATGGCAATACCAAGTACCTCTGGGATATCACCTTCAACAAAGGCACCAGACATACGTTCCCATTTTAAGAAAGTTAGAATGCATTGCGTGAAATGCAATTGTTTAATTTGTTAAGGGGGGAAATCAGTAGACCTAGTTTGCAGAGCAATTGATAACCATTGATGGTAGTTT
The DNA here is from genome assembly GCF_964263255.1 of Lissotriton vulgaris. Taxonomy (NCBI): domain Eukaryota; kingdom Metazoa; phylum Chordata; class Amphibia; order Caudata; family Salamandridae; genus Lissotriton; species Lissotriton vulgaris. Next base: position 520,335 of record NW_028252532.1, read on the forward strand.
TTTTTTAACCTCAAAGTTCATGCTGACCAGTATGCAACACTCCATATTTTGAGTACAGACCGCTAGAACCATGCATCATTGCAGAGTGCGCACACGCTGACCACCACACGTACCGCTAACTCAGTCCACCATAAATAATCGTCGCAGGGCCTTATTAATGAATGTGGATGTGACTCAGAGGCTCAAACACTGATTTACAGCACCAACTTCAACAGTATACCCGAATGAGTACATAAGTATATATATATTAGCTGAACTTCATGCATAAGAAACTGCATCCTAAAGCTTTCATAGCCCTGTATTACTACAGCTACAACACTCCACTGAATGTACAACAAACATTCATATACGCAGAAATGCGTCATGTCCACCATCTTTTATATACGCAACTATGAATGAAAATAAAGTCAGTGATAACCCGGACCTTCCATGTTGGCCATGTTGTTGGACTTTACAGATATAATGACACATTTGTGTTTGAGACCCGGGTGATGTCAGCACTACAAGACGGACACTAAATCACTTGATTTCTCATATAGCTCACAACGGAACCACCCCCATAGCTCCGGAATCATGGTACCGAGCCTCGTGCAGCAGTGGCATATATCAGTCCAGCCCACTCTGCTTATGCTTCCAGGAAAAAACAAAAATGCAACATTGCCCAGATATCCTTTTTTTTATAAGAATTTATTTTCACAAACATAACAAAAGAAAAACAACCAAACAAATATAGCACAAGTATAAATGGAAATAACCAATACATCTCGAAATAGTTAATCAAAAATATTCACATATCTCGAATACAGCATTTACGTAAATAGTAATCTGAATCAAGGCCAATTGAAATATTAAAGGAAGAGAACATACAGATAAATTAAATTAATACATGAGACCGACATTTATTGACACCCCCAAAGTCTAGAAGATATTACAAAAGATTTTGAGCAAGCAGCAGCAATTAATCCCATTGCAGGCTAGACCACACCTTCCCAAATGTTACCCTTAAACGTAGGCCCCGTGCTTTTGCTAACGCCAGTTCCATTTCAAAGATTCCCCTGAGTAATGACCAGAAGTCACTGATCCTGGGACTAGCTGCCTCAATGCAGACTGTGGCGATACAGAGCCGTGCCGCAATAATAATAATTGAAACCAACGATTTAGATATCCTACCTGACTCGCTAACCAAACACAAAATTATTTCTCTTTCCATTATATGAATTAATATACCTGATAACCTACTCAACACCGAGTCAATCTCAGACCAGAATATGTTTAGACATGGGCATAATATAAACATATGTCTAAGATCAGCAGCGTACAACTTACACTTTGGACAGAATGGTTTTGGAGAACCCTGGGAATTTGCCTATTTTTAAATTAACTGCGGAGTATAATATAACATAAACAAAATACGATGCTGATGAAGCTTCAGATTGATTGAAGAGACAGCAGAATTGATTGTAGCCAGTCATGAAATTCTTCCATATTAATTCCAGTTCCGAACATATGCTTAATCTTGCCTACCCTTATCAAGCCATCATCCAATGTTTCTTGCATAAAACACTGATAGGCTTTACCAATCTGACGCCGACCAGGGGTAAGAAAGATAGCCCGAAGTACGACGGAGGAATGAGGAAGAGCAAACAATCCCTTCCCTTGTAGGAAAAAGTTTCTGATTTGTATTTATAAAATGAATTCTGAGATATCCCAATCTCAAGCAAATGACCTAAAACCCCTTTCATTGTAGATCTGCCCCAATCGTATTAATCCAGCCTGTTGCCATTTTCTGCAAACATCATCTGAGAATATTCCCGGAAACCTAGGATCAGCCCATAAATAAGTATTTTTATGTAGGTCAGGTAGAGAGTAAGTTTTACAAATATCTTGTCATATGTTATAAACATGCCTGACTACCTTGAAACGAACTCTCTTAAAGTAATTTGGGTCCGACATGTAGTAAAGAAAAACCCACTGTTAGGACCAAATGTAAGCTGATACGCTAGCCCGATTTTACCCACCGTAGGTCCAAAAAGTACACTCTGGATGCGATTGAGGAAGGCAGCCCAAAAATAAGTTTTAAAATCAGGGAGCTGAAAGCTACCTTGCTCATAAGTCAACTTAATATATCTGTGTGCTCCCCTAGCTTTACGATAGCCCCATATAAAGTTACCAATCACAGAAACAAGTCGCTTAAAAAAAGAATTTGGAACCCGAAATGGAATTGAACAAAACAAATACAGATATTTAAGCAAAACATTCATTTTTACTATATTGCATCTCCCAATGATAGTGAGAGGCAACCTATGCCATCTACGCAGATCTATGGTGATCTGTTTTAGTAGACGTTCATAGTTCAATGACACATAATCATTTATACATCCACTAAGACAAATACCAAGATAAGGGGTTGTGGTAGTAACACTGAGCTGTGATACAGGAGATGCAGAAACATAGTTAAGAATAGATTGTGTTTTGTCGAGAATAAGTTTATATCCAGAGAGGTAACCGAAATATTGCGCCTCTTGTGTAATTGCAGTGATCGCAGCTTCAGGTCCAGATGTAAATACTGCAATATCGTCTGAATAAGCAGTAATTCTTAAAGTTATACCATTATAACAGACAGGAGAGATAGAGTTATTATAAAGGAGGTGCCTAATATAGGGCTCAATATAAAGGGCAAATAATAGTGGGTGCCCCGCTGAATGTTAACCACCCTAGATGTCCATCCATTCAACTCGATAACTGCCGTCGGGCTGCGATAAAGTCGCTGGACGGCTGAGATGAACCTCCGACCAAGGCCTAGTGATTGCATGGTACTCCATAAGAACCCCCAAGCGACTTGGTCGAAGGCCTTCTCGGCGTCCAGCATTACCATCCCAATCCGCTCCTCTAGTTGACCTGCCACATCAAAAGAAGCATAGGCTGTATATATATATGCGCCACTGTATCCCATTTATATGCGCCACCGTATCCCAATTTATATGCGCCACCGTAGCCCAGATATCCATTGTAGGGATTACTTAGTTCCAAGTCTAGTTGTCAGAACGGCACAAACACACACACTCCATCATGCCTGGTATACACCCACACCACACCCATTCACCACAAGCATCACTACACACGTAACCCTACCAATAAAAAAGACGGGGCGCATGTGCTCTACGCCATTTTAGAGTTGCTCCCATCCCAAGCGGTGAGATGGCCCGTCCTAGTGGTTCCGACGCCTCATGAAAGCCCAAACCACCGAGTAGGGGGGCCCACCACTACGTGCATGGCCTCTTTGGTCACTGAGTTAGTGGTACTGTAAGGACTGTGCGGGTGAGGAACATGCGATGATGATGGGAGTACAAGTATGTCCTTAACCATAGCGATATCAAGACTCTGCACCACATGTGAGACTTCTTGGTGGAAGAGCGGGAATATGTTGTACAAGGAGCCCAGTCCACGAAAAGGTGAGCAATGAGGCCAGTGATGTCATCAGTGATGTCACTGACCATTTCATGAATGATGTAATATGTGACATCATCAGCAGTGGATTGCGGGTGACGAGTTATAGTGAGTCCAACTAACTATAACGTGGGAATTTCAATGGTTTTGAATGAGTAAAATGTTCAGCTAACTATAACTGGTGTGAAACCTATGGCTTTTTCAGTGAATTTCAAAGGTTTTTTAAATGCTAATTCCTAACTAGAATGAGTGTGAAACCTATGTTTTTTTTTGTGAATTTCAAAGGTTTTTTAAATGCTAATTCCTAACTATAACGTTTGCGAAACCTATGGTTTTTTCAGTGAATTTCTAAGGTTTTTTAAAAGTTAATTCCTTGCAATTTCGAGTTTGTAACCTACGATTTTTAAAGTGAATTATTATGTTGTTTTAGTTGTTTTATTTATAACTATTAATTATTATATTTTTTATATATATTTTTTTTTTCTTAAATTAATTTTCAAAAGTATTTTTCATGTTTTTTTAAATCATTTTACCTCGGAGCGCTCAATGTGCGTGCACCGGTAACCGCACCCGTTAGCGTAGTTAGTATGTATTTAAAGTAAATAATAATGCAAGACATTCAGTGGCATACTTATAAAAGTACTATTTTTGATTTTAAATAACCGTATTTTAACTTTAAACGCATTTCCTAAAATCTAACAAAACGTCATTTAGGCATGCCTCGTAAGCGCCCCCGGAAGCGCCTACGTACGTGCTGTATAAGCGCCCCAGGAAGCGCCTACGTACGTGCCGCGTAAGCGCCCCTGGTAGCGCTTCGGTGGGCACTGCGTAAGCGCGTCAAGTCATGTGACCTTAAAATAACACTTTTCATTGGATGTTAACAGTTTTTTTTACAACTAATGAAAACAACACCCATTTCCTTCACTTCCTCTTTCACTTTGGAGAGAGCAAGACCTATTCTCTTCTTGTCTTCAATTCTTTGCAAAGAATGGCTGCAAGGCCGCCAAGCATCAGTGATGACTCTGATGAGTTTCTCCAGGAGAACGCTCCTCAGCCAAAAGTGAAGGAGCACTTCATATGGAAATTTTTTACAATTCCAACAGGGGAGAAAAAGGTAAATGCACCTAAAGTGGAGTGCAAGATTTGCCACACTGTTCTTTCTCGTGGTGACCGTACCAAAAAATATAGTTTTGGGAACTCCACGATGATTCGGCATGTGAGGCACCCCCAGAACTATGCCCGGGAGAGTGTCAGGGACATGGCACAGAATGCCCCGAGGGATGGCGCCTCGACTTCCACCGGAGGAGCAACATCATCGGGGAGAGGAAGATCAGTGGAGCTGATACCCAACATTCAGTCTGTTTTCACTGACATCACCATTAGGTGTAAGCAGTGTAACGAACTGCTTTGTGTTGGAGAGCAGAGTATACTCCTGATTGTTCGCAAAAGGGAAGAACACCGCTGCCTTCCCCAGACCTAATTTTTCCCATTTTTTTTGCTCCTGTTGAGCAGTTTGACATTCCCTATTTTTGTTTTTGTTCTGATAAAAATACCCAAAAAAATTTAAACGTTCGGAAAAAGTAAAAAAAGAAAAAAAAGAAAAAAACAGTTCTTTTTAGAACTACCTCCAATTCTCCAAAAAGAGCTATATTCTTTACAAATTCAAAAGGAGTGAGTGAAGTGGAGTGCAGTGGGAGAGGAAAGGAAAATGAATGAGGGAGCAAAGAAAGGGACGAGAGGGGAAGGGAAGTGAAGTAGGGGGATTGAAAGAAGGTGAGTGTGGGAGGTGAGTGAGGGGAAGGGGAGTGAACATGGGAAATGAGGATAAGTGAGTAAAGTGGAGTAAGGAAACGGGGGTGCGGAACGGTAAGAGAAGAGCAGTGAGGTTGAGGAAAGAGTGGTGATAGAGAGTGAATATAGGCAACTGAGCGTGAGACAAGGAGAGTGAGTGAGTGAGGAGACAGAAGAAATGAAGGAAAGACTGAGAGAAGAGGACTGAGTAAGGGAGAAAAGAAAGATAAGTGAGGGAGTGTAGGTGAGTTATACGGAGTAAGTGTGATGGAAGAGGTGTGAGAGAGTGAGGGGACGGAAGTAGTGAAGCTTAGACAGTGGGAGTGAGGGAAAGAGTGAGTGAAGTGGAGTAAGGTGAGTAAGGTAAGGGGAATGAGTGAGTGAGCGAAGGAAGGAAAGAGAGGGGAGTAGCTACTGAGAGAAAGTGAGTGGGGGATGAAAGTAAAGGGAAAAGAACAGAAAGATATGGAATGAGGGGTAGTGAGGGAACCAGACTAAGAGAACATTAGTGAAAGAACGGCAGAGAGCATGAGTAAAGAGGGATGAAAGAGGGTGGATAAAAGTGTGTGAGGGTAAGACAAAGGGAGTGAGGAAGTGAGGGGATAGCGATACAGAAGAAAAGATTGACATAAAGGGATTGAGTGAAGGAGCAAAGTAAGATAAGTGAGGGAGTGTGGCTGAGTTAAAGGGAGTAAGCGTAAGAGAAGGGGAGTGAGAGACTAAGAGGACCGAGAGAATGAGCCTAACAGAGAGAGAATGAGGGAAGGGGAGTGTAGAAGTAAGAGGACAGAGAGAGTAAGAGAAGGAGTTAATGAAGTGGAGTAAGGAGAGTAAGGGAAGGGAAAAGAGTGAAAGAGCAAAGGAAGGGAAGAGAGAGGAAGGGAAGTAAAACAGGAGATCTGAAAGAAAGTGAGTGTGGAAGTGTGGCTGAGTTATAGAGAGTGAGTATGACAGAAGAGGAGTGAGAGACTAAGAGGACGGAGAGAATGAGGCTAACAGAGAGAGAATGAGGGAAGGGGAGTGTAGAAGTAAGAGGATTGAGGGAGTGAGAGAAGGAGTTAGTGAAGTGGAGTAAGGAGAGTAAGGGAAGTGGAATGAGTGAGTGAGCGAAGGAAGGAAAGAGAGGGGAAGAGGACTGAAGCATAGCTACTGAGAGAAAGTGAGTTGGGGATGAAAGTAAAGGGAAAAGAAGAGAAAGATATAGAATGAGGGGTAGTGAGGGAACCAGACTAAGAGAACAAGAGTGAAAGAACGGCAGAGAGCATGAGTAAAGAGGGATGAAAGAGGGTGGATAAAAGTGTGTGAGGGTAAGACAAAGGGAGTGAGGAAGTGAGGGGATAGCGATACAGAAGAAAAGATTGACATAAAGGGATTGAGTGAAGGAGCAAAGTAAGATAAGTGAGGGAGTGTGGCTGAGTTAAAGGGAGTAAGCGTAAGAGAAGGGGAGTGAGAGACTAAGAGGACCGAGAGAATGAGCCTAACAGAGAGAGAATGAGGGAAGGGGAGTGTAGAAGTAAGAGGACAGAGAGAGTAAGAGAAGGAGTTAATGAAGTGGAGTAAGGAGAGTAAGGGAAGGGAAAAGAGTGAAAGAGCAAAGGAAGGGAAGAGAGAGGAAGGGAAGTAAAACAGGAGATCTGAAAGAAAGTGAGTGTGGAAGTGTGGCTGAGTTATAGAGAGTGAGTATGACAGAAGAGGAGTGAGAGACTAAGAGGACGGAGAGAATGAGGCTAACAGAGAGAGAATGAGGGAAGGGGAGTGTAGAAGTAAGAGGATTGAGGGAGTGAGAGAAGGAGTTAGTGAAGTGGAGTAAGGAGAGTAAGGGAAGTGGAATGAGTGAGTGAGCGAAGGAAGGAAAGAGAGGGGAAGAGGACTGAAGCATAGCTACTGAGAGAAAGTGAGTTGGGGATGAAAGTAAAGGGAAAAGAAGAGAAAGATATAGAATGAGGGGTAGTGAGGGAACCAGACTAAGAGAACAAGAGTGAAAGAACGGCAGAGAGCATGAGTAAAGAGGGATGAAAGAGGGTGGATAAAAGTGTGTGAGGGTAAGACAAAGGGAGTGAGGAAGTGAGGGGATAGCGATACAGAAGAAAAGATTGACATAAAGGGATTGAGTGAAGGAGCAAAGTAAGATAAGTGAGAGAGTGTGGCTGAGTTAAAGGGAGTAAGCGTAAGAGAAGGGGAGTGAGAGACTAAGAGGACCGAGAGAATGAGCCTAACAGAGAGAGAATGAGGGAAGGGGAGTGTAGAAGTAAGAGGACAGAGAGAGTAAGAGAAGGAGTTAATGAAGTGGAGTAAGGAGAGTAAGGGAAGGGAAAAGAGTGAAAGAGCAAAGGAAGGGAAGAGAGAGGAAGGGAAGTAAAACAGGAGATCTGAAAGAAAGTGAGTGTGGAAGTGTGGCTGAGTTATAGAGAGTGAGTATGACAGAAGAGGAGTGAGAGACTAAGAGGACGGAGAGAATGAGGCTAACAGAGAGAGAATGAGGGAAGGGGAGTGTAGAAGTAAGAGGATTGAGGGAGTGAGAGAAGGAGTTAGTGAAGTGGAGTAAGGAGAGTAAGGGAAGTGGAATGAGTGAGTGAGCGAAGGAAGGAAAGAGAGGGGAAGAGGACTGAAGCATAGCTACTGAGAGAAAGTGAGTTGGGGATGAAAGTAAAGGGAAAAGAAGAGAAAGATATAGAATGAGGGGTAGTGAGGGAACCAGACTAAGAGAACAAGAGTGAAAGAACGGCAGAGAGCATGAGTAAAGAGGGATGAAAGAGGGTGGATAAAAGTGTGTGAGGGTAAGACAAAGGGAGTGAGGAAGTGAGGGGATAGAGGTACTGAAGAAAAGAGTGACAGAAAGTGACTGAGTGAGGGAGCAAAGAAAGATAAGTGAGGGAGTGTGGCTGAGTTATAGGGAGTGAGCGTAAGAGAAGAGGAAAGAGATACTAAGAGGACGGAGAGAATGAGGCTAACAGAGAGAGAATTAGGGAAGGGGAGTGTAGAAGTAAGAAGACAGAGGGAGTAAGAGAAGGAGTTAGTGAAGTGGAGTAAGGAGAGTAAGGGAAGGGAAAAGAGTGAAGGAGCAAAGGAAGGGAAGAGAGAGGAAGGAAAGTAAAGGAGAAGGTCTGAAAGAAAGTGAGTATGGGAGGGGAGTGAGGAAAAGGGGAGTAAACGTGGGGATTGAGAGTAAGTGAGGGAAGCGCAGTAAGGGAACGGGGGTGTGGGTGGGTGAGAGAAGAGTAGTGAGGTTAAGGAAAAGAGTGTTGAGAAAGTACATTTTGTACGTCAATTTAATATCTGTGAAAGAGAAAAAAAAGTAAGTTATAATATTTACAATATAGATTTTACAATACAAGAGATAAAGCAGGAGATTTAAAGTCATAAAAGGGTAGTACGAGATAACGTAGGAGTGAAGGACTCAGAAAAGAAAACAAAGGAATGGTGAAGGTCAGAGAGAGTGAAAAAGAATTAGAGGGAGAGCAAATTACTAAAAGGATAATGACATGGATACATCCAGTGACAGAGAAGAAGAGTAGGAGAGAGAAATGAAGTGAAAGTGAGTAAGATACCAAAGGAATGTGCATTAGGAAAACTAAAGGAAGAAAGGGGAGTAAAGAAAGGGGAGTGAGTGACAGGGAAGTAGGAGTGAGTGACAGTGGATTTATGACAATGAGGGATGGAAGGTGAGTGAGGGTGAATGTAGGGTCGTAAGACAGTGAGGGGACAATGGGAGTGAGGGTAACAGGGAGGGAGTGAGGTAAGACAAGTGATAATATGAGAGAACAGAGGGAGTGACAGAAAGAATGAGTAAAGGGCAGTAAGGTGAGTAAGGGAAGGAGAATGACTGAGGGAGCAAAGGAAGGAAAGAAGGGGAAGAGAAGTGAAGCAAAGGGACATGGAAAAGGTGAGTGCGTGAGGAGAGAAAGAGGAAGGAGAGTTAAGGATTATGAATGAGGATAACTGAGGGAACCGCAGTAAGGGAACAAGGGTGAGGGAGGGTGAGTGAAGGGCAGTGAGGTTGAGGAAAGAGAGAAGATAGAGGGAAGATAAGAGCAAGTGAGCATGAGACAAGGGAAGTGAAGGAGTGAGGACATAGAGGTAGTGAAGGAAAGAGTGACAGAAAGGGACTGAGTGAGAGAGTAAAGAAAGGTAAGTAAGGCAGAATGGGTGAGTTATAGGGAGTGAGCGTGATGGAAGAGGAGTGAGAGAGTGAGAGGACCAAGAGAGTGAGGCTAAGAGAGAGGGAGTGAGGGAAGGGGAGTTAGGATGTGAGAGGACAGAGGGAGTTAGAGGAGTGAGTGAAGTGGAGTAAGGTGAGTGAGAGAAGGGGAATTATTGAGGGAGCAAAGAAAGGAAAGAAGGGGAAGGGGAGAGAAGTAGAGTGACTGACAGCTGGAAAGTGGTGGATGGGAGAGAGGGAAAGGGCCTTGAAGGAATGGAGAATGAGGATAAGTGAGGAAAGTGGAATAGGGGAAGGGAGGTGAGGGAGAGTGGGAGAAGACCAGTGAGGGTGAGTTAAGAGGAGTGATAGAGAGTGGAAAAAGGTGAGTGAGCATAAGACAAGGGGAGAATAATATATATTTGATAATACAAAATACAAAATAATTTGTACAACATGCTATATGGTTTATTTTTGCTGTTCTCAGAATATATTGAATTTCACTTAAAACAGTGACTTCAATACTACTCATCATATAACGGCGGGCAAAAAAAAATTGTGTTTAAAAAACCCATACAACGTTTCAATAAATAATGTAAGATTTAGAAAAAACATATCTTAATTCACTTTTGATCCATGTACTTTTCCACAAGGCCAAATAGTATATGGAAAGTCCTTTTCTTTGGAAATTACTCAAGAGTATTCTTAATCTCTCATTTACCCGAGTTTCTAAAAGAAAAGCTCCAACATCTTTTACATTATGAAACAATAGTTTTATTTCCACATCTAGCTTAGTTTTTTATTAATTTTTCCTATAATACTCATAGCACACACTACGTGATACATTTATACTACCTCTATGAGAACTACATGTTTTTTATTATCTTGATCACTCTCACTCGGAAAGTAGTTTTGAACAGAAAACTAAGTTTTATTAACTGCTACAATATTCATAGGCCAATTACCTTCCCTAAAATTTCGGTTGTAAGGACACTAGGTAAGAATTTTGTGAGTCAGAAGGCAAACGTTGTTTGAAAGTCAATTGAGTATCATTACAGTGTTTCCAGCCTTTTTGACCTTTTAAAGAAGCTGTGTAATGTCCTGATGTTGTTGAAGGACCATCATGGTAAATAATTGCTGGAGTTGCAAAGGTTCTTCCTGAAATTGATAATTGAAAAGCCACAACATTTTTAATTAAAGTTGTCAATTTAGTTCCATCAGGTCTACATCGTTGGAACATTAAAATTACATACTGTCCATATCTTTGTATAAATAATGTTGATAGCATTGCAGATTTACATTGAGTACAGACCATGTTTTGATCTGCTCTTCTAACTAGATTATTAAAAGACACTGATTTGCAGTCTGGTAAAGTCAAATATATAAATCTTTCAGTGTCTATTGTAGTACTACTTGAAAAGGAACAATTGGCGCAGTCATGCTGCCATTTATAAGAAAGGCCAAAAAGATTTTCAACAGCTAGATATTCATCTTGCAATACAACAAGCATATACATTAGAAATTCCTGACAATCTTGCTGAATATTCTGTGAAATTGATTTAGACCAGAACATATGTCTAAAAGATTTCGAATTTCAGAAACACTTTGTATTTTTGTTCTATCACTGCTACATTTCTCAAACACAGAATTCAACAAAGAACAAAATCTTTGATCCCGATTTTCAACAAACTGTTCTTGTACAGTTTGGAGAAAAAAAACAACATTAACCAGTACATCAGCATAGCAGTTGACACCAGAACTATTTTCAAACTGAAATCCAACATTATCTTTAACTGAATCCTTTTCCTTTCTGCTTACAATTACTGGTTCATCTACTTTTTTTTCTTTTTGCTACAACTTTACTACAATTTTTCTCATTTCTTCTTTTTCGGCCTACCACACGCTTTTTCAAATAGAGGGTATTGAGGTAAATTTGGAGCATACTCTCTTCTTAACCTATTATTTTGTTTTACACAATTTAGATCTGCATTAATCTTTGTCTCATCAAAATCAATCAAGTACAATCCAGATAAAGTTCTGACTTGATACAAAGCAACATATGACATACCCTCCTTGAACACAGAACTTCTAATATTCACTAAAGCACTATCTACACTTAAACCTTGAGATTTAAGAATAGTCACCGCATATGCCAAACAAACAGGAAACTGTTTACTGCGGACATATAAATCTTTCACAAGCAAAAATCGGGCAGAAGAACGACTGATTTGTTGTACTTCTTCAATACCATCAAATTTAATTTTTATGAATTCAATTCCATCTCTATTTTGGTAATTCACAAAATCAACAACATGACCCATTGCTCCATTTACTAAACCTCTTTCCACATGTAAATTATGTCGTAAAATTATACGACAATTTAAAGATGCATACAGAGTCTTTTCTAAACCAGCAGTTTTAGATATTGTTTTCTCTAAAGAATCCAATTTTGATTTCAACTTTTCTGACAAAATAATAGCTGCTCCTTCATGTTCTATTTTATCAATTGCTTCCAGTTTCACAATCTCTTGATTTTCCAACTTAACATTTTGTTGTTGAAGATTGAACATTCTTGCAGAGTTGGCATCAAGCATATGACAGATTTGTTTTCTGGAATTTTCTTAAAAATATTCTCTGGGAGAATGTTTTCTTTTGGAAACAAATTTGAAATTAATCATGCATGTAAAGCTGCTTTCCCATGCTCACTTACTTTTCCAATTCTTACATCTTGTAGAATCGTTTTATAATCTTCATCCTTTGCCTGTTGCATATTTTGTAGCAATTCTGCATATTTGAAATTTAACCATATGTTAACATTTCCAATGCTTCCTAGGCACTTCCTTGTATCTTCATGTGTAAGCATTTTTAACACTGGTTGTCCTTTCACTGGAGTTAGTTGCAGTAGATCTCCAAAAACAATGATGTGTTTGCCTCCAAATAACACATCATACTCTGTTTTAAGAATTTCTTGCATTCTTAAATGCACAAAAGCTAGCATTACATTTGATACCATGCTTACTTCATCAATGATAAGAAGTTTCATTTTCTTCAAGACTTCAAGCTTCTCCAGATAGCTTGTAGTATTGTAATTTATTATCATGCTCTACTGGCAGCATCAATAACCGATGTAAAGTAATCCCTTTAATGTTATGTGCTGCAAACCCAGTTGGAGCGGTAACAACACAAGACAGAGATGACTCAGTTTTTTTCTGCAGATAAGTTGCAATTGCTTTAATCAGAAAACTTTGTCCAGTTCCTGCTTTTCCACTCACGTACAGTCGGACAGGTATAAATGATGTACATGTGCACTCTTTTTTCTCATGAGGTAAACCATGCTCAATCTGTTCTGTGACTTCGTCATATATTTGTCTGCTGCAATTGTAGCTTCTTGCTGTATTTCCTCATTCAACATTTGCAGATAATTTGAAAAAACAGGACATTCTATGGTATCCTTGATTGCATTGAACAAATTTTTATAACTAAGAAAATCTCCAAGTAGTTCCTCTTCTTTACGCCAAGGCTTAAACAGTTGCAAAAGAGCTAAATTCCTTTTGTCTGGAGATTCACAACTCAATTTTCGATGATAAATCAAACGGCCTTTTCTTTGTTTCACCAGACAGCCTTCACATCCAATTAGAGCATTTACCTTTATTGATATCTTCTGTGACGTTCCTCTTAGAAGTATAGTTTTGAAGAACTTCATACAGACAAATGTTTTCAAGATGACTACTTCTATTTGGATAGTATGTATCTAACATGTTTGCCTTCAAAATATCTGTACTGTCTGGTTCTTTCTCCGCCAAAATACTCTATTTCTTGTACAGAATCAAAACTCGGTTTCGTGTTGCAGCAAGATATAGACTCACCCAAATGATGGTTCTAGATTTGGCATATAGACTTGCTGATGATAACCAATCAGAATATTCATATGCTCCAATTTCTCGATGCAACAACATCTTCAGACTGTAACTGTATAATTTCTTGCTTAGACTCTTTTCATGTGAAATCTCCTCCCACATTTGCTTCAGTTCCGTCTTCTCTGATTTTGTGATGTAAGACGTCACATATCGAGCCACAGCAATAGAGTTGTCAGCAACATATTGAATATCCATGTTCGTATTCCACATGGACAAAATGACTGGGTTGTAGTCATTTATGTATTTGGACTCCTCATTTCTTCTTAGGTTGTATGTATTTTTAGGTGATTTTCATCTCACAGTATGTCGCAGAGAAGACACAAAATTGTTCACTCTTCCTTTCATAGTTACTGGACGTGGAAATGCAAAACAACATTTTGTGTATAACTTGTCCTTGGATTTGTATTTTCGATGACAGTATTTTCCACAACGATGTGTTTGAAAGCGTAAAACTTTATGTCTTAAATTGTTTTCTTCTGTACTTTTCGGAACAGCACATGTAGAATACTGTTCAATTAAACTCATCACTTTCTCATCTGAATCTGTTCCAAATTTGGGTGCATCTTTAATCCATAGCAGCATATGTATATGTGAGGAGCACCTCTTGCTTGATACTCCTTTCTCCAAAAGAAATCCAAAACCTCTCCAAGGGGAGGATTTATTTTGTTTGTAATAAAAGACATCATAGCTTCAAACCTATGATTGAAATACCTGCATACATTAACTGTATCCAAAGAGCACAGTTCTCCAGGTGTCTTGTATTCAATATTTTCAATGTTTTTATTTGCCTCTCGTAGAAATTGAAGTAAGTCTTCCCAAGCATACTCAGCAAAGCTAAGAGTGAGGAACCATGTAGGAGTTCCTAAGTTTCTTAGCATACATTTCAATTCCCCATGACGACGGTACCAATACTCGTTAGTACCACGCTGACATGCCATGAGATTAATTAGCTGAGATTCCAAAACACTGTCTTGCATTTTTACTTTATCCATAAAGTCCTTTGCCGAAACATTTTGGAGATGTACTCGCTCGACTTTTCAGTATATGGTTCACTGCATAAGAAAGTCCAGACAAGTCACTCGCAAACAGTATATGGAACAAATATGGAATGCATTGACGAAACCTTGCATCTTCTGCATATAATCTTGATTTCCGGTATTCAGATGCAGGAATTAGAACAGGTCGGTCATCATATCGTCCACATTGACCTGTTGGAAATAACTGTGGAAAACAACGAGCTTCCAAACTTTCTTCCCATACACTAATGGGACTTCCTTTTGCTTCTTTCAATTGAAACAAGTCAATAGCATTCCCCATTACTTCTTTGGAATGCAATGGATGAACACTATAATGTTCATAAATTTCCTCACTTCTAGAGACATCAACTTTTTCAATTTGCCCAGCTGAGAATTCACTGTCCTCTTCTACAGTTGTTTCCTCTTCTCCTACATATACATTTTTGTAGTAGTGATTATTTTTTACCAAATACAACGTTGCCTTTTTGACTTTCTGAACATTCACTAATTCGTGCCAGATTTTCTTACTCTTTGTCGGAACACCATTAAGTAGAGTAACCAGAGGTTCCTCTTCTACTTTTTCTATACCAATTGTATCAATATTTTTATTAAAACCTAGAGGCAAATAAACAACTCTTCCCTTTATTCCTCTCTGTAAATCTGAAGGAGGCAATTTCCCTATCTTAGGCTCCATGCGAACAACAGCCTGAAAAGGATGCACACATTGAATCAGAATAGACTCATAGGCATTTAAATCCATAAATTGAGAAAGAATTTCTACCAACTCCGGATTACTATGAACAGCTCTAGCAGGCATTCTGTTTTCATTTAATTTATTATAACAATATTTACAAATACATTGATCAGAACCCAAATCAAAACAATTTTCTACCAACAAATAAGTTCCAAAATCCTTCCACTCATTATTATTTTCCATTTCACTTTTTACATATAAATCAACTAATCTAGTCTGATTCTTGTAATGAGTTCGTCGACGACACACATAAGTAAAATTAGGCCTTTCACTTGAATTGACCTTAAACTTTGTAATTTCATGGTCAAATTTTTCTGTACTTGAAATCTCTACATTCTCTTCCACATTACATTCTATTACTCTATCATTTTCTGCACTGTCCTCTTTTTCACCAAAGTAACAAAACTCAATTTCTTCACAAATCTTCTTCACATCTAATTCAGTTCCATGCAAAAGAGCACTGTTTAACTGTTTTAGCTTAAGTGCTGGACTTTTTGCATAATACAACCTTCTCACTAATTTCCTCACTTTATTTTAATGCACTGCTAACATCCTGAAATGGTGAAAAACACTCTAACATACTTTACTTGAAAGACAAGCCAGTGAATGCCCATGCAAACCTATTTTTCTCTCACTCTACAAGGATCTAACTCTTGCAAAATTTTCATTTTTTGTTTTAGACATTTCTTAGTATATTTCCGTAAGAAACTGCTAAACAAATCAATTGATGTCTGTGGCACACTACAAATACTACTACAATTTCAAGTATACACTGGAGCCTTAGAACATCTCCCTAAAACTTCGTCAACTAACACCTCTTCTGTATTTGTAGGCACAATCTTTTCTTTTTCAACCGGACAACTGTCCTTCACCTCATATGCTCGACCACTGGTGTCAACTGCATGCACCAAATCATTATCCTGAAAGTAACTTTCTTCATTAAAAAATGGCTCACAACTTGAACTATGCTTCCATTCCCCAGAAAAAACATCACAAAAATTAGTCCGATTAATTACTCTTTTCCACTCACATTTTGATTTGAACACATTGATTACCTTATCTAGTGAACGAATTATATTGATTACTAAACACAATAATTTATTTTTCACTTTAAATGCTTCATCCACAATCTTCACTATGCTTTTTTTTCTTGTAAAAAGCAATCTTTTTTTGATACAGCTTTACATTTTTTAATACGTTTTTAACTATTCTGTTATAAAACATTCTTCTACGAATTTCTATACATTGATTTCTCCTTCTATTGCTAAAAACAATATCAACTCTTTCTACGGGTCTAACATTTTTGGAGGGGCACAGTTTTTTCTTTCTACTTAGAGATGCCTTATTCTTCTTTGAAACAACATCTTTTTTTTTGACATTTCAATAACTTCTTTAAAAACTCCTTAGTTTGCTTACCAGGAGCATTATTTTTTTCACTGAAGATTGTGTTTTGGATGAGTCTTGTTTTTCTGTTTCCTTGGACCGTAAATCTTGTTTATATTTCTTTTGACGTCTTTCCTTTGACGGCATATTCTTTTATCTTTCTATAGATGATTGAAATAACATATTATAGACCACTACAAACATACTACATAGCAATTACAATAAGTAAACAATATAAACACTAGTTTACAACATAGGTTATTTTATACCACAGCAAATGTGTCACAGTAACAGTGCAGTACAGTTTCCTTCTTAATCTTAATCTCTGCCAGCACCATCTCATTCTGTGCCTGTGTCTTATGTCACTGTATGCCTGTGTCTCATCTCAGTCTGTGCTTGTGTCTCATCTCACTCTGTGCCTGCCACATCTCTCTCTCTTTCTGTGTGTCATTTGTCTGTTTGCGTGTGTCTCATCTCATTCTGGTATATGTTTTATGGTAAAAAGTATGGCTTTAACATTTTTGACAAGGATCACACTGAGTCTCTATATGAAATAAGGAATTATATTTTCAAATTTTTCAATAATGTCACCTGTGTCTGCTCATAGTTTGCATCTCTAAACTAAAAGGGTTCTCTTTGCCTGTGTCTCACCGCACTCTGTTACTGTGTCTCATCTCACTCTGTGCCTCCTCATATTTCTCTCTTTATGTGTGTCATTTTTCTGTTTGTGTGTGTCTCATCTCACTCTGATAAATGTTTCATGGTAAAAAGTATGTCTTTAACATTTTTGACAAGTATGACACTAAGTGTCTGTATAAAATATGGATTTATATTTTCACATTTTTCAATAATGTCACCTGTGTCTCCTCACAGTTTCCATCTCTCTAACTCTCATCAAAGTATTTACCCAAATCCATTTAAAATCAAGCATAACTCTTAGTGCGATCTTAGGCACATGACAAGGATGTTACATGTAAACTACCATGTCTGTTTCTGCATGCACTATGTGTGTCTCTGCTCATACTATTCCACTGTCTCTACTGGCAAAAAACAGACCACATATAAATAAGCAAAACATAACATTCCTTTTTCATTTCAACAGCAGACCCTGGAACTTGATTGCAAAGCTAACAGCCTATTTCTGAAGTAAGAGGCCTAACAGACATGCTGCCTAAGATTCCCTACTAGTACATATGCTAAAGCCTAACTGACTTTATGAAAACATGTATTTCCATATTTTTAAACACATCAACTAAGCAAATTATTCACCCAGATCCATTTAAAATCGCGCTTGACTCACAGTGTGATCTTAGGCACATGACCAGGATGTTACATGTAATCTACAATTTCTGTCTCTGCATGCAGTATATGTGTTTTTACTCATACTATTTCACTGTGTCTACTGGCAAAAAACAGACTACATTTATATAAGCAAGACATAACATTCCTTTTTCATTTAAACAGCACACCCTGGAACTTGATTGCACAGCTTAGAGACTATTTGTGAAGTAAGAGGCCTAACAGACATTCTGCCTAAGATTCCCTACTAGTACATATGCTAAAGCCTAACTGACTTTATGAAAATATGTATTTCCATATTTTTAAACACATCAACTAAGCAAATTATTCACCCAGATCCATTTAAAATCGAGCTTGACTCACAGTGTGATCTTAGGCACATGACCAGGATGTTACATGTAATCTACCATTTCTGTCTCTGCATGCAGTATGTGTGTCTCTGCTCATACTATTTCACTGTCTCTACTGGCAAAAAACAGACCACATATATATAAGCAAAACATAACATTCCAATTTCATTTCAACAGCACACCCTGGATCGTAATTGCACAGCGAACAGCCTATTTCTGAACTAAGAGGTCTAACAGACATGCTGCCTAAGATTCCCTACTAGTACATATGCTAAAGCCTAACTGACTTTAAGAAGAAATGTATTTCCATGTTTTTAAACACATCAAATAAGCAAAATATTCACCCAGATCCATTTAAAATCGAGCTTGACGCACAGTGTGATCTTAGGCACATGACCAGGATGTTACATGTAATCTACATATCTGTCTCTGCATGCAGTATGTGTGTCTCTGCTCATACTATTTCACTGTCTCTACTGGCAAACATTTTTCAAGAAAACATTTTCCATAGTAAATCATTTTTTACACAGAGCACAGCCCATTTAAATAACCACTACAAAAAAAGGCAGAAACCTAACTCATTTACAAAATACATTTCAAATATGCCCATACATTTTTTAACAGCATTACAAAAAAGCATGTCACACAATGCAGGAATAAAGAAGCACAATATGCTTCTTAATCTTCCCCATAGTACATACAGCAGTATATCTTTATTAAAAGAATCATTACTCACATTTAAAAATGCTTTGGAAGATGTAGAACAGTGTCAGTCACACACACCAGATTTTCTTAAGCAGAATCTCTGAATAATGCTTCTGTCACTGCAGCCTCAGAATAATGGCACAGATTACCTCTCATTTCAGACCCATACTCTTGTACATAACCAATGAAAATTCTTCCCACACAAATCCAAAACCAAACTACACATTGTAATTGGTTGTACATTTCAAAACATTGAAACTCACATAATACTCACCCATCCCCCCAATGGTCATTCACCCTGTTACCATGGGAACACCCACCTAACCCAGCACACAGTTGAAAAGTTCATCATACTATGTTGCAAAAGAATCCAGCAAGAGTTTTGACTTCTCAGTGTACTAGCTAATCATGTGCAATGTTTCTTTAAATGACTTTTTCTCAACCATTAAAAAGACTTCTTTAAAAAAAAATCATGCACTCTAATTTTCAGTGGTGAATTTTAAGAAAACACCAATCATTTCTTGATTTTCAAGTGCACTGAATCTCAACCACTTTTTTTCATAACTCCTACTTTCAAACTGCCATTTAATTTCCACAACTCATCTGAATAGAAGCACATCTACCTCCAAGATACCAAAAGTCTGGTTTGTGGGTCATAGCTTTGTTCACTGGAGTGAAAAATATGCAAGTAACAGAGGAATTTGCAACCTTGATTTACCAAATATGGACATTGTGTGGATTGGACAATGAGGATTGAGAAATCACCAATTGATACCATTGGTAAAATCCTTTATGCATCTACCACACCCTGACCTCATAATCGTGCACTGTGGTGGCAATGACCTGGGCACTTTGACTGGGGTAGGTCTGGAAATTTTAAAGGACATCTTTGGGCAATTGATGTCACTTTTCCAAAAACTGCCTTGGTATTTTCTAATATATGCCAAAGGCAAAAATGGAACTGGTCCAACCAATTTTGTCCACAGATTGAGAAAGCAAGGAAACATGTGAATACATTTGTTTCTGCTTTCCTCAGAGACTATGGTATGGGTTCCATTTACCACAACAACTTGTGTTACAACATGCAAGGCATCTATAGGAGAGATAATGTTCATTTTACAGATGAGGGGAATAGAGTCTTCCTCATGAATTTGGGACTCTGCATCGTTACCTACTTGTAGGTACAAAAAACACCCACATAACACAACAGCTCTTTTTAGAGCTACCCTACCTCTAAGCAATCTAAATTATTTTTTTACTCTAATTATTTCACTGTTTTCCCCGTGGTGCGCTCAGGGTGTGCATACCGGTGAGCGTACATGGGAACGCACTCAGCGTTAACCCCGCAGAAATTTCAACAAATAAAAAGTTTTTTTGGCCTTCAGGGTCCTTATAGGCTCCCCTCAGAAAACCTAGGCGGTCAGGGGGTGTGTACCCTGCCCCCTTTTAATCATTTCCCCCTTATAATTTTTACCTCTTGTGTCTCGATTCTACTGAGACACAAGATGGCGGACTCTCCGGACTGTTTTCAATGTTGACAGACATCCGACAGCCAAGCAGCTTTCCGCTCGCGCACTCCCGTAGCGCGGTGGGTGCGCTCCGCGGTACGCATACCGGTGAGAGCTCGGAGCGCGCCTATAGATATATATGTGTTTTTGCAGTTGCTTTTCATAAACAGCACTGGAGAAATTTTAAACAAATATGGAAAAGGCCCTACCATTTTGCCAAGTTTGGTATAATTGCATTCAGCAGTACGGGCTGTAGCCGTGTCTAAATGTCCTATGGAAAACTGCATGGGGAAAACACATTTGAAAGTATTGAAAATTAGAACCAATCAAAATGTAACTTACGTTTTGAATTTGTATGTGATGAAGTATGATTGGTTATGTATAAATCTTAAATGAGAGGAAAACACGGCCATTTTGAGATACTCCTGTCTGAGGTACTTTTGAGAAGAATTTTGGGTGCTCAATTTCTGGAGTTTGAATTACACTGTACTAACTCCTCTCCTACTTACAAAAAGGTGAGTTGTTAATTTGTAAGAGGAACTATGTTGTACACTTTAAGATAATCTGGAAAATGTTTTCTGTTAGCTATTTACAGTCATTCTGTTATAATTATGGATTATAATAATGGATTAAGATAGACTTCATCACATGCAGTGCTTTATATTTCTAGTTCCTGCCTGATACTATTCAGTACCAATTAATTTTAAAGAACTAAATACTTGAATAAGCTACTTTTGTATTATGTATTTATAAAAAAGAAAAATGAGAGTGATTACTTTTTTCTGCAATTTACAGCAAAAAAATTGAAATTAAAATGGATCAGAATGAGGAGACCAAGGAAATTTCTTTTGAAATTACAACTACATTTCTTGTAAAACAAAATGTCACGGATATTGGCAGCACCATTTTATCACAAGGAGGAGATGACATTAATAATTTTTTGGATGAATCTCTAGACAAAGAATTTATTGAATGTTTGGATACAATAGAATTCCAACAATCAACATTGAACACTTTTCATGAGGAGATTGATCATATGATTGAAGAGGAAATTCCAGATGAGGACATGCTACGAGTTCTATTAAATTATGAAAATTATGAACAATAAATTATTATTTACAAATTAAAAATTAGTTGACATATTATTCATTTTTATTTCTAATGTATGAAGTAGTAGCAAAGTGATTGTAGTATAATGTGATACTTATAGTATAGAGTGCAACATTTTTATGTTACATAGTAAGTTTACTCATATTTACTTCCCTTCTCCCACTGTATTTTTTCCAATGTATATTTGACATCTCTTCTTCATCTCCTGCCTCCTTTCTCTCACTGTCTGTCTCTGATGCACCCTATCACCGCCATTTTGTGTAGTTACAGAAGAGAGTGAAATATAATACTTCAAAACGTGAAAAGGGAGTAGGGTAGAGTGCCCTCACCCCCGAGACCTTCCCAGGAGGTCCCAAAAGGATCTGTTTCTACTTTTCTGAGAGACTATGGTATGAGTTCAATATACCACAATAACTTGCATTACAACATGCAAGATATCTACAGAGGAGACGATGTACACTTCTCAGATGAGGAGAACAGAATCTTTCTCTTGAATTTTAGACTCTGCATCGGTACCTACTTGTAGGTACTGAAATCACCCACATAACACAACAGCTCTTTTTCGAGCTACCATACCTCTAAGCAATCCAAATTCTTATTTAAAACTATTTTCTTTCACTGTTTTTCCCTGTGGTGCACTCAGGGTGCGTGTACTGGTGAGCATACATGGGAACGCACCAAGCGCTTACCCCACGAAAATTTGGCCTTCAGGGTCCTTCTAGGCCCCCTCAGAAAACCTAGGGGGTCAGGGGGTGTGGACCCTGCCCCCTTTTAAACATTTCCCCCTTTTTATTTTCACCTCTTGTGTCTTGATTCTACAGAGACACAAGATGGCAAACTCTCCGGACTGTTTAGAATGTTGACAGACATCCGACAGCCAATCAGCTTTCCGCTCGCGCACTCCAGTAGCGCGCCGGGTGCGCTCCCCGGTACGCCGACCGGTGAGCGCTTGCAGCGCGCCTTTAGATATATATGTGTTTTTGAAGTTAATTTTCAAAAAAACCACTGGAGCAAATTTCATGTCATGGTGTCATGAGTGATGTCACTGACCATGTCATGAGTGATGTAATATTTGACGTAATCAGCAGTGCATTGCAGGCGCGCAAGTTATAGTGAGTCCAACTAACTATAACGTGGGTATTTCAATGGTTTTATGTCAGTAAAATTTCCAGCTAACTATAACTGGTGTCAAACCTATGGTTTTTTCAGTGAATGTATTCGTTTTTTTAAATGCTAATTCCTAAATATAACTGGTGTGAAACCTATGGTTTTTTCAGTGAATTTCATAGGTTTTTTTAAATGCTAATTCCTAACTATATAAGGCCTGAAACCTATGTTTTTTTCATTGAATTTCAAAGTTTTTTTAATGCTAATTCCTAACTATATAAGACCTGAAAGCCCACCAAGAATCTCCAGTATGCGCCAGGGGACTGCATTGCAGAGAAGTGTAATAAAGCCACGTCCCTTTTTACACCTCTCTGCAACGCAGCCCCCGTGCATGTTTGAAGAGGGGGAACTAATTCCCCTTGCATACTGGGGGGCCCGGGGGCCAACTAGCCCACCTGGAACTTCCAGTATGTGCAAGGGGGCTGCATAGCAGAGGTGTAATGAGGCTATGCCCCTTGTTACACCTCTCTACAATGCAGCCCCCTGCCGCTTTTGCAGAGGGGGAACTAATTCCCATTGCATACTGGGGATCCCTGGGGGCCAACTAGCCCACCAGGAGCCTCCAGTATGCGCCAGGGGGCCGCATTGCAGAGAGGTGTAATGAGGCCACACCCTTTTTTACACCTCTCTGCAACGCAGCCCCTGTGCATGTTTGAAGAGGGGGAACTAATTCCCCTTGCATACTAGGGGTCCCTGGGGGCCAACTAGCCCACCTGGAACCTCCAGTATGCGCAAGGGGGCTGCATTGCACAGAGGTGTAATGAGGCTATGCCCCTTTTTACACCTCTCTGCAACCCAGGCCA
Source organism: Lissotriton vulgaris (assembly GCF_964263255.1). Classification (NCBI taxonomy): domain Eukaryota; kingdom Metazoa; phylum Chordata; class Amphibia; order Caudata; family Salamandridae; genus Lissotriton; species Lissotriton vulgaris. The sequence continues at coordinate 543,723 of NW_028252532.1, forward strand.
CTGGCGCGTTTGCAGAGGGGGGACTAATTCCCCTTGCATACTGGGGGTCCCTGGGTCATATCTGCCCAAACACCGATATTCCGAACGATTGAAAATGACTTTTCTTGAGAAACATTTGGATTTGGATTATCATGTCCTATACTTTGGAATTTTTGAAAGACTGACTTTAAGGATGCTATAAATTACTCAAGTCTGCCCGAATTGTGTGGGTAAAATTGATACCTAGTCCCTTTGAATAAGAATGTACTTACGTCTCGTCTAACATTTGGAAGAAATATCTAGTTATATGACAACAGGATACCGACATAACTTGAAGGAAATAAGAACGCCCTGAAGAAGTTCTGTTGTACAGAACGAAACATTTGGCTGGCTGTGGTACATAAACTTAAGGAAAATAAAAGAATTTGAATATACACCAAGATTCAGCGCTTCAATAAGGACTCTAAGTGATATGATTTGATTGGACTTATTGTCAAGTGGTGCTGTGCCAAACTTTGGAATATTCTCCACTACTCTCTACTACTTACTTTCTCCTACTCAACTACTCTCAAATACTCACTCTCTGTTACTCTTTCTCTACTCATTTACTACTCTCTACTACTCTCTCTCTACTACTCACTCCCTACTACTCACTATCTGCTACTCTCTACTACTCACTCTCTACTACTCTCTCTCTACTACTCACTCTTTACTACTCACTCTCTATTACTCTCTACTACTCACTCTCTACTTCTCACTCTCTACTACTCTCCACTACTCACTCTCTACTACTCTCTCTCTACTACTCACTCTCTACTACTCACTCTACTACTCACTCTCTACTACTCTCTACTACTCACTCTCTACTACTCTCTCTCTACTAGTCTCTACTACTCACTCTACTACTCACTCTCTACTGCTAGCTATTATTCTCTCTCTCTGCTACTCACTCTCTCCTACTCTCTACTACTCACTCTCTACTACTCACTCTCTACTACTTTCTACTACTCACTCTTTACTACTCTCTACTACTCACTCTCTACTGCTCTCTACTACTCACTCTACTACTTACTCTCTACTACTCTCTACTACTCACTCTCTACTACTCTTTACTACTCACTCTACTATTCACTCTACTACTCACTCTCTGCTACTCTCTCTACTGCTCTCTACTACCCTCTACTACTCACTCTCTACTCTCTATTACTCACTCTCTACTCTCTACCTCTCTAACTCTCCTTAATTCTCTCTCTACTAGTCTCTACCTCTCTACCGCTACCTCGCTACCTCTACCTCTCTACCTCTACACCTCTACCTCTCTACCTCTCTCTACACGCACACATATACACATATATATATATGCATATATATGCATATGCATTTATATGTATGTATGTGTATGTGTATATGTATATATATATATACATACATATATAAACATATATAATCTGTATATCTATATAAATACAAATATAAATGCATGCATACATATACATATATGCATACAGATGCATGTTATTTACATGAAAGTTTAAAAAACACTAATAAAAGCAAAGCTAAAAAGCCACCTCATTACAAACAGAATGGCTTTAACTTAAACGAGGGCGAGATCTATTGCATTTTCAATGCTTGTTTACTTTGGTTCCATCAAGAAGGCATTCATATCTGTCACACATTTGCCATAAATTCTGAATGTTAGCACTCTAGTTGCTCATTAGATCGCTGTAGTAAAGCTACTGCTCACCAGGGAAGTCTGCTGCTGGTATTCAAAGTGCATGTTTCAGTCTGCATGTCAGAATTATTTTAATGAAATAGAAGAGGATTTGAGAAGTCACTCAAAATGATCCCTAATTTTTCTTTCTGAAGCACTAATCATACTTTCTATGCCAAAATGAACCCCCTCATGTTGTTCCTTTTTAAAGTAAATGTTTTCAGACTTACCACTTCATTCCAATCAAGATGGCTTCTGGTGTGCCATACTTTTGTCATAAGTAAGACTGTTAGCGCTCTAGTTCTTCTTTAGAACACTTTGGGACATTCTGTCATTGGGCTATACTTGGGCTACATCTGGGTGATATTTGGGCTACATTTAGGCTCTTTTGTCTCTGGTGGCCATCTTGGGAGACTGTATGTCAGAATGTTTTAATGAAATTGAAGAGGATTTGAGAAGTCACTCAAAATGTGCCCTAATTTTTCTTTCTGCAGCACTAATCATACTTTCTATGGCAAAATATACCCCCTCATTTTGTTCCTTTTTAAATTAAATGTTTTAAGAGTTACCACTTTATTCCAATCAAGATGGCTTCAGGTGTGCCATACCTTTGTAATAAGTAGGACTGTTAGCGCTCTAGTTGTTCTTTAGAACACTCTGGGACATTCTGTCATTGGGCTATACTTGGGCTACATCTGGGTGATATTTGGGCTTCATTTGGTTTTTTTTGTCTCTGGTGGCCATCTTGGGAGACTGCATGTCAGAATGTTTTAATGAAATAGAAGAGGATTTGAGAAGTCACTCAAAATGTGCCCTAATTTTTCTTTCTGCAGCACTAATAATACTTTCTATGGCATAATATACCCCCTCATGTTGTTCCTTTTTAAATTAAATGTTTTAAGAGTTACCACTTTATTCCCATCACGATGGCTTCAGTTGTGCTATACCTTTGTAATAGGTAGGACTGTTAGCGCTCTAGTTGTTCTTTAGAACACTCTAGGAGGCTGCAGTAGAACACAAAGGAATCAACTGACACTCTCTGTCCTTGTTGGATGTACATGTTTTACTGAGAATGTGAGACATCATTCTCACATGACTGAGAAAGATAATGTGAATTTACAGAAAATATGCTTTCAGTTTAGTTTATAGATCCCCTTCCAAACCACTGTGGGAAAATCATGAGATATTAGTTTTCTTTCAAACATGATTCATGATATCACAGCAGAAAGCTTTTTCACATGGTAAAATCACCTTTGAACACACCACAATTCCTTAAATGAGTATGGTACCATCAACAAATGATTTATAATGTAAGTAAAGTCCTAAAACCCTCTATTAACTACAATGCTTTTTAATGAGGTGCTATCATGTATATTGGTCCCAAGATGGCTGCCAACACTTCTTGGATGAAGTGCTGACAGCCAATCAGATCAGATGTGTGGTTAGGCTCCGCCCAGATATATATATTTTTTGAACCTAAATTATTCAAAATCCACTGGATCACATATCCTGAGACATAGCAAAGGCACATCGTGCTACCAGTCCCTACAATTTTGCCAAGTTTTGTTGAAATACATTCAGCCGTTCGGGCTAAAAGTGAGTTCAACCGCCCTATGGAAATTAACATGGGGAAACACGTTTTGGGACCCCCTTTTATCTCGGCCCCCACTTGACGGATCCCCCCCAAACTTTCAGGGAAGGAGCGAAGCAAGGCAAATTTAAGGGATATTACAGGCAGATTCCTCAACCGGCGCCAAAGTTATTCCCAATAGAATGTTGCGGATTTCCTATAGAAAACAATTCTAACTATAACTACCTACTGGCGACCGCCAGTAGGTAATACATATATATATATTCACTGAAAAACCCATAGGTTTCACACCAGTTATAGTTAGCTGGAAATGATACTGACATAAAACCATTGAAATTCCCACGTTATAGTTAGTTGGACTCACTATAACTTGCGCGTGCAATGCACTGCTGATGACGTCACATATTACATCACTCATGACATGGTCAGTGACATCACTCATGACATCACTCATGACACCATCCAGTATTAGTGAGTAATGTTTAAATTTTTAAATATATGTATTAGTGTTTCACTTTGTGTATAAGTAGCTGCATGGGTTGGTGAGTAGCTACATGTGTATGTACATGGGTTATTATATGTTTTTTTAGTATCAGTATGAGTGTCTATATGGTTTGGTGGGGGTATTACCTAGCACATAGATGCATGGTTGACTGACTCTCTGTTTGTATAAGTTTTGAAGACAGCATATGTGCAGGACTGTATGGGTGAATGAGTGTGTATATGTGTATGTTAGTGAGTGAATGACTGTCTCACTATTGTCGTTATCAGTAACTACATATGTTTTAATCTAGTATATGTGAATATTGATGTATATAAGTGAGTATATGTGAGAGTAAGAGATTGTAAGAGTTCCTGTTTAAATAAGTATGTGTTACTATAAGGGATTGTTTAAGAGAATAAATATGTTTTAATTTCAATAGAAGTAAGGTGGTAGTGTGTGTATAGCTCTATATGCAAATAAATGGATGTTCAATTGTTTATTTGCATGTGTGAGTATGTGTGTGAGTAACTTTTGGATGACTGTCAGTGTGTAACAGGATGTATAGGTGTATCACTACATATGATGAGTGAGTATATGTATGAGTGAGTATATTGAACTGTTTGTGAATGAGTAGATGTGTATATAGATGGTGGAATTACTGAATTGGTTGTTGTAATTGGTATGGTTATCTCCATTTTTAAAAAATATTTTAGTTTCTATTTTTGAATATGTGTTTCAAAGGTTACATTACAGTGAAAGGAGGTCTGTCACTCTGTCACAAGGATGGTGTCATCAGTGATGTCATGAGTGATGTCACTGACCATGTCATGAGTGATGTAATATGTGACGTCATCAGCAGTGCATTGCAGGCACGCAAGTTATAGTGAGTCCAACTAACTATAACGTGGGAATTTCAATGGTTTTATGTCAGTAAAATTTTCAGCTAACTATAACTGCTGTGAAACCTATGGTTTTTTCAGTGAATTTAATAGGTTTTTTAAATGCTAATTCCTAACTATATCTGGTGTGAAAGCTATGGTTTTTTCAGTGAATTTCATAGGTTTTTTAAATGCTAATTCCCAACTATAACTGGTCTGAAACCTATGGTTTTTTCAGTGAATTTCATAGGTTTTTTTAATGCTAATTCCTAACTATAAGTCTCACTTTATAAGTAAGACAGTTAGCGCTCTAGTTGTTTAGAACACTCCGGTACATTCTGTCATTGGGCTACAGTTGGGCTATATTTGGGCTATATTTTTTTTTTTGTCTCTGGTGGCCATCTTTGGGCTACATTGGGCTACATTGGGCTACATTTGGGCTACATTTTGGCTCTAACATATATATAGCCCAATGTAGCACAATACATATTTTTTCAAAGTTAATTTTCGTAAAAACCACTTAAGAATAGGGCTACCAGTCCCTACAATTTTTCCCATTTTTTTATTTTTTTTTGGAGCGCTCCCGGTGCGGGCCCCAGGGAGCGCCCCGAAGAGCGTATTTCTATAAAGCGCCCCGGGGCGCGCTCCGGGGAGCGTCCTGTAAGCGCCAATATCGCGAACGAAAACATGATCGTGATGTATCGCGTAGCCGCGTCCGCGTGATACGCACGGCGTAAGCGCACCCGGAAGTACTCGAGCAAATACGATCGCGCAATGTAAACATCCGACGCGCTTACGCGACTCGACCCGGGGCGTGCCCGGGGGCGCGTAGCGTAACCGCGTCGGGTCATGTGACCTGAAAATAACACTTTTCATTGGTTCATAACAGTTTTGGTTTCATAATGATGAAGCTCCTAGTCTTGTGACCTGAAAATAACACTTCTCATTTGTTCAGGACAGTTTTTTTTCCAAATGATGAAAGACCCCACCTTTTTTCCTTATTCTGACTTTGTCCTTTGACTGAGGAAGACCTGTTTGTACCTCTCTGTACCTTTTTGATCTTTATAATGGCTTCAGTAGCAGCAGCAGCTGGTGCATCTGCCCCACCACCACCACCACAACAACAAAGAGGACCAGCTCAAGATTACATTGGTGGCCAACAAGAGGAGGAGGAGGAAGAGGAAGAGAAGGATGATGAAAGATGGCTGCCTGAACAAAATACCCCATACAAGCCCAAGTCACACATTGTATGGGAGTTTTTTTCACTCCCAGAGGGCAAGAAAAAAGTGAATGCGGCCAAAGTAACTTGCCTAATCTGTAAGGAAGAACTCTCAAGGGGCAACCCAAACAAAAAATATTCCTTTGGTAAATATACCATGACTCGACATATGACCTGTAAGCACCCTAACAACTATTCTCGTGCAGAGCTCAGGGTACTGGCCAGTAACCTCCCCCAGTCTTCAAGGACCACCTCCCAAAGAAACGAACCCACTTCATCGTGACCAGAAACATCAGAGATGATGTCTTGATTTCAGCCACGATTTGCTGATTTTAAAATCACTTGTTCTGCATGTGGCAAGCTTATCGCCTATGGTGAAAAAAGCGTAAAGCTCATCGTGCTTGCAGGTGATAATCACAAGTGCCCCAAAAAGAAGTAATTTTTGGGGTTTTTTGTTTTTTTGCTCCAGTTGAGCCAGTTTCAATTCCCTTTTTTTTGTTTCTCCCCCTAAAAAAAAACAAAAAAAAATATAAAACTGTTTTGAAAAGCCAAAAAAAGTACAAAATGTTCAAAAAACACAAAAAAATATAAAACAACAAAAAAAATAAAAAAAAAGATCTTTTTAGAACTACCTCCAATTTTTAAAAAAAGGCTTCATTTTTTAAAAACGTTGTCATTCTTTTTTCCTCATAGTACGCTCCCCGGTCCGCTCCCCGGTGCGCGTACCGGGCGCTCCACCCGCGCAAAACAAAAAAAAAATATTTTAAATGCCCCTCGGGGCCCTTTTTTAGCCCCCACATCAAACCTAGGGGGTCAAAGGGGGTCTATCCCTGACGCCTTATGGTCATTTCCCCCTTTGTTTTAGCCACCACTTGTGTCTCGATTTTACCGAGACACAAGATGGCGGCCGCTCCGGACTGTTTCAAATGTTTACAGACACCCTAGAGCCAATCAGCTTTCCGTGCGCACCTCGCGTGGCGCGCCCGGAGCGCTCCCCAGGGCGCGTACCGGGGCGCTGCCATAGATATATATATTTTTTTGAACCCAAATTACTCAAAATCCACGGGAGCACATATCTTGAGACATAGCAAAGGCACATCGGGCTGCCAGTCCCTACAATTTTGCCAAATTTGGTGGAAATCCATTCAGCCGTTCGGGCTAAAAGTGAAATCGACCGCCCTATGGAAATTAACATGGGGAAAACGCGTTTTGGGACCCCCCTTTTATCTCGCCCCCGCTCGACGAATCCCCCCCAAACTTTCAGGAAAGGACCGGAACGCCGCGAGGCCATTTTGATGATATTTTCAGTCAGATTCGTCAACGGGCGCCAAAGTTACTCCAAATAGAATTTTGAGATTTAACATTGAAAAAAATCCTAACTATAACTACCTACTGGCAAACGCCAGTAGGTAATATATATATATATATATATATATATATATATATATATATATATATATATATATATATATATATATATATATATATATATATATTACCTACTGGCGGTCGCCAGTAGGTATATATAGTTAGGATTTTTTCTCTATGGGATTTTTGAAAATTCTATGTCTAATAACTTTGGCGTTTGTGGACGGAATTGGCTGAAATTTTCAGGAAAATTGAACATTTTGTTTCTGAGCAGCCCCTGACAATTTGGGGGGGTTTCATCAAGGGGGGGCAGAGAAAAAAGGGGGGTCCCAAAACGCGTTTTTCCCATGTTAATTTCCATAGGGCGGTTGGCCTCACTTTTAGCTCGAACGGCTGAATGGATTTGCACGAAACTTGGCAAAAATGTAGGGACTGTTAGCCCGATGTGCCTTTGCTAGGTCTCAATATATGTGCTCCAGTGGATTTTGAGTAATTTAGGTTCAAAAAAAGATATATATCTGGGCGGAGCCTAACCACACATCTGATCTGATTGGCTGTCAGCACTTCATCCAAGAAGTGTTGGCAGCCATCTTGGGACCAATATACATGATAGCACCTCATTAAAAAGCATTGTAGTTAATAGAGGGTTTTAGGACTTTAGTTACATTATAAATCATTTGTTGATGGTACCATACTCGTTTTAGGAATTGTGGTGGGTTCTAAGGTGATTTTACCATGTGAAAAAACCTTCTGCTGTGATATCATGAATATTGTTTGAAAGAAAACTAATATCTCATGATTTTCCCACAGTGGTTTGGAAGGGGATCTATAAGCTAAACTGAAAGCATATTTTCTGTAAATTCACATTATCTTTCTCAGTCATGTGAAAATGAAGTCTGACATTCTCAGTAAAACATGCACATCCAACAAGGACAGAGACTGTCAGTTGATTCCTTTGTGTTCTACTGCAGCCTCCTAGAGTGTTCTAAAGAACAACTAGAGCGCTAACAGTCCTACTTATTACAAAGGTATGGCACACCTGAAGCCATCTTGATTGGAATACAGTGGTAACTCTTAAAACATTTAATTTAAAAAGAAACAACATGAGGGGGTATATTTTGCCATAGAAAGTATGATTAGTGCTGCAGAATGAAAAATTAGGGCACATTTTGTGTGACTTCTCAAATCCTTTTCTATTTCATTAAAACATTCTGACATGCAGTCTCCCAAAATGGCCACCAGAGACAAAAGAGCCCAAATGTAGCCCAAATATCACCCAGATGTAGCCCAAGTATAGCCCAATGACAGAATGTCCCAGAGTGTTCTAAAGAACAACTAGAGCGCTAACAGTCCTACTTATTACAAAGGTATGGCACACCTGAAGCCATCTTGATTGGAATAAAGTGGTAACTCTTAAAACATTTAATTTAAAAAGAAACAACATGAGGGGGTATATTTTGCCATAGAAAGTATGATTAGTGCTGCAGAATGAAAAATTAGGGCACATTTTGAGTGACTTCTCAAATCCTTTTCTATTTCATTAAAACATTCTGACACGCAGTCTCCCAAAATGGCCACCAGAGACAAAAGAGCCCAAATGTAGCCCAAATATCACCCAGATGTAGCCCAAGTATAGCCCAATGACAGAATGTCCCAGAGTGTTCTAAAGAACAACTAGAGCGGTAACAGTCCTACTTATTACAAAGGTATAGCACACCTGGAGCCATCGTGATGGGAATAAAGTGGTAACTCTTAAAACATTTAATTTAAAAAGGAACAAAATGAGGGGGTATATTATGCAATAGAAGGTATTATTAGTGCTGCAGAAAGAAAAATTAGGGCACATTTTGAGTGACTTTTCAAATCCTCTTCTATTTCATTAAAAAATTCTGACATGCAGTCTCCCAAAATGGCCACCAGAGACAAAAGAGCCCAAATGTAGCCCAAATATCACCCAGATGTAGCCCAAGTATAGCCCAATGACAGAATGTCCCAGAGTGTTCTAAAGAACAACTAGAGCGCTAACAGTCCTACTTATTACAAAGGTATGGCACACCTGAAGCCATCTTGATTGGAATAAAGTGGTAACTCTTAAAACATTTAATTTAAAAAGGAACAAAATGAGGGGGTATATTTTGCCATATGAATTATGATTAGTGCTTCAGAAAGAAAAATTAGGGATCATTTTGAGTGACTTCTCAAATCCTCTTCTATTTCATTAAAAAAATTCTGACATGCAGACTGAAACATGCACTTTGAATACCAGCAGCAGACGTCCCTGGTGAGCAGTAGCTTTACTACAGTGATCTAATGTGCAACTAGAGTGATAACATTCAGAATTTATGGCAAATGTGTGACACATCTGAATGCCTTCTTGATGGAACCAAAGTAAACAAGCATTGAAAATGCAATAGATCTCGCCCTCGTTTAAGTTAAAGCCATTCTGTTTGTAATGAGGTGGCTTTTTAGCTTTGCTTTTATTAGTGTTTTTCAACTTTCATGTAAATAACATGCATCTGTATGCATATAAGTATATGTATGCATGCATTTATATTTGTATTTATATAGATATACAGATGATATATGTTTATATATGTATGTATATATATATATTCACTGAAAAAACCATAGGCTATAGACCATATATAGTTAGGAATTAGCATTTACAAAACCTTGAAAATTCACTGAAAAAACCATAGGTTATAGACCATATATAGTTAGGAATTTGCATTTACAAAACCGTATTTTACTCACACAAAACCATTGAAATTCCATATATAGTTAGTTGCACTAACTATATATCGCGCACCCGCAATCCACTGCTGATGATGTCACATATTACATCATTCATGACATGGTCAGTGACATCACTGATGACATCTCAAATGACATCACTGATGACATCACTGATGACAACATCCAGTGACTCTATGTTTTTGTAAAGTTAAAATATGTCTTACATATTGAAGAATGAGTGGATGTATAAGTGTCTGGATGAAGGATTTATTAGGTGCATGACTGACTGTATGAGTGAGTGATTAAATGTGTCTCACTGAGTGCATGGGTTAGTGACTAAACTGTCTTAATTTGTGCATCATTATATCTGTTGTTCTGTAAACTGTTGCATGTGTTGATAAGTAGCTATATGAGTAACTATATGGGTTATTGATTGGTTGCCCAAGTATTTGTATGGGAGACTGAGTGTGTGTGTGGGTGGCTGGGAGGTGTATGACTCTGTGCATAGATGTGTGAGCAGTTGATTCACTAGATGTATGGTTTCAAAAGTGCATGTGGAAACAGCTGTATGGGCGGTTGACTGTGTGCATGAGTGTATTGGTGAGTGAATGGATATCTCAGTGCTACATGTCAAAGTAAGTACATATGTAAAACACAGTACATGTGAGAGTTGACATATATAAATAACTGTGCATAAGAGCCAGTGAATGTGTGAGTGGCTGTATGGATCATTGTGAACTTGTATCAGGGATTGTATAAGAGAGTAAATATGTGTTAGTATATGTTTGAATAAGTAAAGTTTGTATAACTGTATAGTTGAGGAAATGGAGGTGTGATTGATTCTTTGCATGACTGACTAGGTGTGTGAGTAACTCCATGGATGAGTGACAGTCTGTGAGTGTCTGTTTACACTGATTGTATCTAAGGTTATATTAGAGTCTGAAGAGGTTCATCGTATTATCACATGAATGATATCATCAGTGATGTGATCAGTAATGTCAAATGAGATGTCATCAGTGATGTCATCAGTGATGTCATTTGAGATGTCATCAGTGATGTCATTTGAGATGTCATCAGTGATGTCACTGACCATGTCATGAATGATGTAATATGTGACATCATCAGCAGTGGATTGCGGGTGCGCGATATATAGTTAGTGCAACTAACTATATATGGAATTTCAATGGTTTTGTGTGAGTAAAATACGGTTTTGTAAATGCGAATTCCTAACTATATATGGTCTATAACCTATGGTTTTTTCAGTGAATATATATATATATATATATATATATATATATATTATATATATATATATATATATATATATATATATATATATATACTTATATATATATTTATATATTCCAGCTCAAGTTTGCACCGACAACGACGGGGCACTGGCGGTTGGTGCCGCTGACACGGTGGTTCACCGTGAATAGATACCGCTCCAAGTCAGTCAGTTATCCAAAAGTTTTTATTTCAAGCGCTTCTCACAGACGCGTTTCCGGTCAAGCCCTTTATCAATGTGTCAACACGAGTGTTGCACCGAAGCTCATTTTAAAGTGCAGCGTGCGTTCTCATACAGAAAGTGAGGTAGGACTGCTCATTGGTATTATTTTAAGCGCCATCTTGGAAAGTGCAAAATCAGCAAAGACCATATGTACCCAGTTCATGATTAAAACTGAAACATTTCATATTGTCAAACATACATAAACATATTAAAACACATTTAACAGCGTTACATTGAGCGTGTATTGGCCTAATCAAATCGTTGATCGTGACAGTTGTTTGACATTTTGTACACGTATAGAAAGAATGTCTTGGAACATTTATAAATATTCGCTGTTTAGTCTAATTATAAACCTTGAGCAATGTCCTCGTGTAAACCGAACACACCATTGAGCCTAAGGTGTTCACATAAAATGAAGGTGTCTAATGGTATAGTCCAATTACAAGTACATCCCCATTAGTTTATTTTGCTGTGGCTCGGCTATGGCGGTTCCTATCGCTAGGAACCGCCAAAAGAACCTTTCGGTGGTATCTCCTATGGTGATACCATTTCTATAGAGACTAGTTTAGTGGCCCTGGAAATGTGTCTCTAAGCTAATTTTCCTAGGTGAATGGCCAATTCTTCCCCACTGTTAAGGCCTCGGAATCGGAGGTCACGGGATCGGAAGGAGAGGAACTAGCGGGTCCCTCGAAATCAATGAAGAAAACTCTTTTTCACGAGGAATTCGATGTTATACGACACGCATGGCTCAGAGGAAGGAAAGTAAAGCCCCCGGAACAGGACACAGGAAAACAAGGAGGGGGGGCCGCAAGAGGACGAGGCAGAGGCAGAGGAAACAATCAATCAAAAACAACGAAAGCCAAGAGGGGGGGAATGCAGTGAGTACAACCGACTCCCTGACTATCGTGAACTTAAGCCCAAAACAATTGACCAAGAACGAGGAATCTGTCCTCAAATTGGGCTTCTCTTTTTGCCCACAGACAAATCTCGAATACACCCAAACGAGAATTGATCTCTTCAAATTTACAAGAAAACTAAAACTACATAAGTACTTTAAAACCAAACCTACCATACATGAAACGAGACAAGATCAAAGAGACTGACATTATCCAATTTGGAGATTTAGAAACTCTTGAGATCCTGGAGGAAATAAGATTGGAATCTCCGGCCGGAGAGACTGAGGAACAGAGCCTTAAACAGAGAAGCAGACGAGTGGGCATAGACCAAGAGGCCCCTTATAGCCCTTTCAAACCAACCTCTCAATTTCTTCCACAAATGGCACAGGATGCCATCGATATTTTCTCGGAAGCAATGCTTAAGTATCTGATAAAATTTCGAACAACCAAAAAGAAAAAACAAAAGAAAGATCCACTAACACAAGGACAAAGAGAGGCACTAAGGAATCTACTGGCCGATCCCACAGTAATTTACAAACCTTCTGATAAAGGCGGCAATGTGGTTATTATGGCTAAAGGAACTTTATGTTGAAGAAGCTAAAAGACAATTATTGAATCAACAACATTATGAACGCACCACTATGAAGAAATATCAGGAAAGTGTGCAGGAATATGATAGACTGATCCAGAAATGGCACAACAAGAACATGCTCAACACTGAAGAGTATATGTTTCTGCGATCCAACCATCAGGTCATTCCGACCTTCTATCATTTAACAAAAATTCATAAAGATCTTAAGACACCGCCGGGCCACCCCAAAGTTTCTTCAATGGGCAGCCTAACTGAAAACTTGTCGACCTTCATTGATCATTTTCTGTTTAAATCTGTTTTGTCTCTAGCTTCCTACATCAGGGGCACCAAGGACTTCATTGTACACTTGAAAGACCTGACATGGGACCCCACTTATGTCTTAATTGTGATGGACATAACCAGTCTCTATACATGTATTGAGCACTCGCAAGGTTTGAAATCAGTCGAATACTTTATGAAGAAAATACCTTTAAAATTTGCAGGACATAGCACCATGATTATGGAATTAACAGAATTCTGTTTACTAAATAACATCTTTCTCTTTCAGGAGGATTTATTCAAACAGATCTCTGGCACTGCGATGGGCACCTGCTTCGTCCCCAGTTATGCGAATTTATTTGTAGGAAGTAGGAGGAGCAGGCGGCCTGGTCCACCGGAAATCGTGAGTGGACTGACAACGTGGTAAAATGGCATAGATACATAGACGATCTCTTTCTTGTATGGAAGGGGTCGATAAAAAGTGCAAAAGATTATATCTCTCACCCTAATAACAACAATGTGAACCTGCGATTCACTGGCGAGGTTAGTTTGGTGGCAGTTAACTACCTCGACCTCCAGGTATCCATCAAAGATAACCAGGTGATTACATCTCTGTATCGAAAGCCAACCGCTGGAAACAGCATTTTACATGCTGACAGCGGACGCCCCATGAATCTGAAGAGAAGCATTCCTTACGGAGAGCTATTGCGTCTTAAGCGTAACTGCTCCCAGGAGGAAGACTTCCAAAATGCGGCTAAAGATAGCATTGAAAGATTCAAGACAAGAGGTTACAGTCCTTCCCACCTAAATCAGACACTGAGAAAAGTAACCAGAATACCGAGGGACGAGCTACTGAGACAAAACAAAGATAAAAACCAAGAGGACGGAAAATTCCGTCTGATTACCACCTTCTCAGGCGATGCAAATTTTTCTGATTTCAACTTTACGCAGAAATTGGCATATCCTAAAAACGGATCCGATAATTGGGATGGATATCCCGATCTGACCTCTGGTGACATTCAAGAGAACTAAATCCCTTAAGGATCTCTTAGTACACAGCCACCTAGACACTCCAAAAACAAGAACAAACACTGTGGCAGAAATGAAGGGCTTTTTCCCATGCGGAAAATGCAAAGCTTGCGCACATAGCAAGAGAGTCTTAGGCTACGAAATACCTGGTCTAAAAAATCGTAGATCCATCAATTCCTTCACCACATGCCAAACACCATATGTGGTTTACTGTTTAATGTGCCCCTGTAAGTTAAAATACATAGGGAGTACCATCAAGAGTGTAAAACTAAGAGTCCTGGAGCATATGCGTGCCATAGCAAATAAAGATATGACATCACCTGTAGCTAAACATTTTGCTATCAAACACCGTAGCAACAGGGATGATTTGCAATACGTCGGGATCGATCAAGTCCCGGAGCTTGAGAGGGGTGGCATTAGACTCGCTAAACTCAGACGCCTCGAATCCCGATACATAATCGACCTGCAAACCAAAATTCCAACAGGCCTTAACAGTGGGGAAGAATTGGCCATTCACCTAGGAAAATAGGCTTAGAGACACATTTCCAGGGCCACTAAACTAGTCTCTACAAAAATGGTACCACCATAGGAGATACCACCAAGAGGTTCTTTCGGCGGTTCCTAGCGATAGGAACCGCCATAGCCAATCAACGGTGAGATAACCTAATGGGGATGTGCTTGTAATTGGACTATACCATTAGACACCTTCATTTTATGTGAACACCTTAGGATCAATGGTGTGTTCGGTTTACACGAGGACATTGCTCAAGGTTTAGAATTAGACTAAACAGCGAATAATTATAAATGTTCCAAGACATTCTTTCTATACGTGTACAAAATGTCAAACAACTGTCACGATCAACGATTTGATTAGGCCGATACACGGCTCAATGTAATGCTGTTAAATGTGTTCTAATAATATGTTTATGCATGTTTGACAATATGAAATGTTTCAGTTTTAACCATGAACTGGGTACATATGGTCTTTGCCGATTTTGCACATTCCAAGATGGCGCTCAAAATAATACCAATGAGCAGTCCTACCTCACTTTCTGTGTGAGAACGCACGCTGCACTTTAAAAGGAGCTTCGGTGCAACACTCGTGTTGACACATTGATAAAGGGCTTGACCCGAAACGCGTCTGTGAGAAGCGCTTGAAATAAAAACTTTTGGATAACTGACAAAACACCCCGCGAGTGCTGCTTTTTTCTTTCCCAGCTGGGGTGGAGACTTGGAGCGGTATATATATATATATATATATATATGTATATATATATATATGTATATATATATATATATATATATATATATATACATATATATATATATATATATATATATATATATATATATATATATATATATATATATATATATATATATATATATATATATATATACATATATATATATATATATATATATATATATATATATATATATATATATATATATATATATATATATTTATATATATATATATATATATATATATATATATATATAATCCAGAAATTCCACAGGAAAAGAAATTCAGGCGAGCCCACTGCAGTTGCAGCAAGTAAGTTTATTTTTGGCAGAAAAGAGGACGCGTTTCGACCACGTCCGTGGTCTTGGTCACATAAGTATATATATATATATATTCACTGAAAAAAACCATAGGTTTCACACCAGTTATAGTTAGGAATTAGCATTTAAAAAACCTATTAAATTCTCTGAAAAAACCATAGGTTTGACACCAGTTATAGTTAGCTGGAAATTTTACTGACATAAAACCAATGAAATTCCCACGTTATAGTTAGTTGGACTCACTATAACTTGTGCGCCTGCAATGCACGGCTGATGACGTCACATATTATATCACTCATGACATGGGCAGTGACATCACTCATGAAATCACTGACCATTTCAAAGTGCTAGTGCTAAATGTTACATGACCTGTGAATCTAAGGATATAGATATATATAAACACAACAAGTTGCCTGTAAAGGAGGAGCCACCAAACAGGTAAAGTTCTGCTGCAATCTTTATTTTGGAAGAAACAACAAAGAAGATGTTCAGCAGCAACAAATTAAGTCCAGCCTTGACGTGTTTTGCGTCAACTACTTCCTCAAAAGGCCACGGACTTGTGAGCAGCTGTAGTAGTGCTGACAACTGCAGTGCCTTTTTCTCACACTTGTGTATAATGTCTTGTGTGGTCTAAAATATATATATATTTTTTTGATGAAAAAGTTGAGTTGTGTACCCATTGTGTAACAATCTGCGCGGCTTCAAACCGCCATGTTGATAAAGTCATGAAGGATGCGTGTTTGGTGTGCGACGGGTGCACAGTGGCTGGCCCCGCGTAATGGCATATGCATATTGGATTGCGTTGTGTGCGTGGTTGGTGTGCAAAGGTTGCGCGGTGCCTGGCCCCCTCCTAACATCATATACGTATGGATTTGCGTTGTGTGCGCATTTGTTATGGGATGGGGGCACAGTGCCGGGCCCCACGTAACGTCTTATACATATGGGGTTGCGCAAGGTGCAAGACTCCAACTAAGTTTTTTTTAGGTTTCAAAAGTAAATGTATATAACTTTAATGTATATACGAGGGCAAGAGATTATCTAAACTATTTATGAAAATAATATATTTGTACTTGTAATAAACTTATATTATTGTTAAATATATTTTCACGAAGTCGCGTTGGGTGTGCGCTGGTTGCGCGCCGTGCGCAACTCCCATTTGACTTTAAAAAAAAGCATTTGATTGGTTCATAAGGTTTCCCATTCTAACAGTTGAAAGTCCTCACCCATTTTAGTAATTCTCTCTGCAGCATCACATAGGAGACACCTGTTTTGTTTTTGCAGCTAGTGAGTAAAAATTTGTTGGTGTTTTTTGGTAATATTTGGAATTGGCTTCTACCAGGCCTCAGCAAGAACATACTTCTGATGAAGAAGAGATAGAAGAACCACCTCCTAAAAAGAGACCAGAATCCATCGTCTGGAAATTTTTCACCATCCGAGATGGTGATAGGGGTGGGCGGAATTTGCATAATCGCGTTACGCAAATCTCCGCAAAATGTAAAAAAATCTCTGCGAACACGCAGAAGTTCCGCGAACACGTGGAATTGCTTGTTCGCAATGCTTTTTTACTGTTCGCAATCGCTGTTTGCGTGCTCGGGGTGAAATATCTTGCAAACACGAATTTGAGAACACGAACAAGCAAAACATTTTGCGTAGTAATGGCACACAGAAATTTGGCCAATTTCTAAGTATGGGCTGAAAATCCGTTCCGTTCGCGGAATTTGTGGACTTTTGGCAAATTCACGGTCCGCGAATCGCGTGAATTTGCCCAAAAATTCGCAATTCGCAAGCTACCGGATTTTTTTGCTTGGTCGCACTTCAAAAATACAATATCATGAGCACGGCGTTGACTTACCATGATTCTGAGTTTCCCGAGTTGTTTTTCCTTCCAGTTTGCGTGTGCTGCGCCATTTTGGATCTTGCTGCGTGATCGCGCAAAGAGTTTTTTGACCGCGAGTACGTCATCGCCGCTCACCATCTTGCACAGCGAGAGTTTGACAACGCGAGTACGTCATAAGGGCCTGCAATCACGTATCACAGGAGTAAACAATTGCGAACACGTAGCTGCGGCGCGCATCTGACTTCCCTCTGGAGATTTGAACAGCTCGCTTTCCCAAACTTGCAAAAATTGCAATTCTGCACAAGAAATCCAGAAATCAGAAGGCAGCATAAACCTTCTGAAAATGATGATTATGATCAGAATAACTCCTCAGATTGACATTTGGCTGCACTTTTGTTGTGCAAGGAGTCCATTTTTGGGGGAGGGTGGGAGGAAGGAAGTGCCCCAGAGTCTCCAACTTCCTGTTCCTGTCTAGCAGGCTCTTCCCAGTGTGTTGTCCATGTCCTGGTCACTTTTCATTTGGATCTGGTGCTGGAAGGATTATTTTTGTGGCAGCTGCTGGATATTTGTATTTGAGGGCTTTTTGGATTTTGGATCACTTTTGGATATGAGATTTTACAAGTAAGTTGGTGTTGTTTGTTTGGGGCATTGCAGTTGCTGCAACTACAATTTTAAAACTTTTTCACAACTTAAAAAAATATATATTGTGGGTAGCCACAGTATCCAGTAGGCCCAGGGCTAGTCATGGGTGCATGATACAACTGTTTCTGTGATGGAATTTTAGCTCACTGTTATAACTTATCTGTTGAATTTCTTTTTAAATTTTGGGGTGCCTGTAAAGCCAGTAGGCCCAGGGGTAGTGAGTGGTGCATGGACCAAGTCTTTATGTGGGGTGTCTTGAATTTAGACATCATTGAGGGCATGGAAGGCATTGGATTGTGGTGATTTCTGTGTGTTTTTCTACTTTTTGGGGTGTTTTTGGGGCCTGGCCATGTGGGTGGGGGCCATTTTGATACCTGGTCCAGGCAGGGCCTTTCCATGTGGCTGGGGGCAAGGAGTCATTTTGAAGCCAGGCAGTGTGCTCAGGCCTGCACCCAGTTTGACTTGCTTTTATCCATTGTGCCCAGGGGTACTCAGTGGTGCATGGACCAAGTCTTTCTGTGGGGTGTCTTTAATTTAAACATCATTAAGGGCATGGATGGCATTGGATTGTGGTGATTTGTGTATGTTTTTTGACTGTTCGGGGCTGTTGTTGGGTCCTGGCCATGTGGGTGGGGCCATTTTGAGGCCTGGCCATGTGGCTGGAGGTCAAGGGACCATTTTGAAGCCAGGGAGTGTGCTCAGGCCTGCACCCAGTTTGACTTGCTTTCATCCATTATGCCTATGGGTACTCAGTGGTGCATGGACCAAGTCTTTCTGTGGGGTGTCTCGAATTCAAACATCATTGAGGGCATGGATGGCATTGTATTGTGGTGATATTTGTGTGTTTTTCGACTTTTTGGGGTGTTTTTGGGTCCTGGCAATGTGGGTGGTGGCCATTTTGAGGCCTGGTCCAGGAAGGGCCTGGCCATGTGGCTGGTGGTCAAGGGGCCATTTTGAAGCCAGGCAGTGTGCTCAGGCCTGCACCCAGTTTGACTTGCTTTCATCCATTATGCCAAGGGGTACTCAGTGGTGCATGGACCAAGACTTTCTGTGGGGTGTCTTACATTTAAACATCATTGAGGGCATGGATGTCCTTGGATTGTGGTGATATTTGTGTGTTTTTTTACTTTTTAGGGTGTTGTTGGGTCCTGGCCATGTGGGTGGGGGGCCATTTTGAGGCCAGACCATGTGGCTGGGGGTCAAGAGACTATTTTGAAGCCAGGCAGTATTCTAAGGCCCGCACTCAGTTTGACTTGCTTTCATCCATTATGCCCAGGGGTACTCAGTGCTGCATGGACCAAGTCTTCCTGTGGGGTGTCTTGACTTTAAACATCATTTAGGGCTTGGATGGCATTAGATTGTGATGGTTTTTGTGTTTTTTCGACTTTTTGGGGTGTTGTTGGGTCCTGGCCATGTGGGTGGGGGCCATTTTGAGGCCTGGTCCAGGCAGGGCCAGGCCATGTGGCTGGGGATCAAGGGGCCATTTTGAAGCCAGGCAGTGTGCTCAGGCCTGAACCCAGTTTGACTTGCTTTCATCCATTATGCCCAGGGGTACTGAGAGGTGCATGGACCAAGTCTTTCTGTGGGGTGTCTTGAATTTGAACATCATTGAGGGCATGGATGGCATTGGATTGTGGTGATTTTTATGTGTTGTTTTACTTTTTGGGGTGTTGTTGGGGCCTGGCCATGTGGGTTGGGGCCATTTTTGAGGCCTGGTCCAGGCAGGTCCTGGCCATGTGGCTGGGGGTCAAGGGGATATTTTGAAGCGAGGCAGTGTGCTCAGGCCTGAAGCCAGTTTGACTTGCCTTCATCCATTATGCCCAGGGGTACTCAGTGGTGCATGAAACAACTCTCTCTGTGTGGTCTCTCTTCTATTAATGTAAACATTTTTTATTAGAATTGCTATTTTTATTTTATGTCTTTGGGTGTGTTGTAATAATAATAAATGCCTAGTTGCAAATAATAATTGAAGCACAACATATGTAACATTTATTTAACTGATGTTCCTCTGGCTTCCTTTGCATTTAGGTGCACAAGAGAACCACATCAGTCATCGTTCATCATCAGTGGCAGGAAGAAGTCCTGCAACGGTGTGTGCAGCACAACGTCAGGTGACGTCATGTGTGGCCACAGACAACTCTGCAACTCTGCAACTCGTGCAACTGCGGCCTGCTGTTCTGACATCTGAAGAAGATGGGCCCAAAGAAAGATGGCCGTAGCTCCTCTCCCCAGAAAGTCGCCCGTGCCACTGCCAGTATGAAGGAACAGAAGAAGCAAGTGGCAACACTTAACAAGGGGACTGGTGTACCCACAGACACTTTTTTCGGGGAAAACAAAATACGCCTGCAGCAGCGGGGTCCGCCGGGGACCAAGCTGGGAGCAGCATTCCGCTTCATGAGCTCAGTGCCACCACGCCAAGTTAGGTCCAAGGCCATGAGTGCTGCAGAGGCAGCCACTTTAATTGCTCAATCAGCATCGACCAGTGATGATGTTGGCTCATCGCAAGAAAGTAGCATCCAATCAATGCAGGGTGTAATTCATCTGATGAGTATTCAACAACCACAACCACAACGACAACCACAGGTGCAACTAGTACAAGCGCAAGTGCATGCGCAAGGAGAGATACAAGTAGAGGCGCATGGAGATGCGCAAGGAGAGGCGCAAGGAGAGGCGCAAGTAGAGGCGCAAGGAGAGGTGCAAGGGGAGGCGCAAGGAGAGGAGGAAGGAGAGGTGCATGGAGAGGCCCATGGAGAGGCGCAACTAGAGGCGCATGGAGCGGCACAACTGCCCACAATGCTTGTTCCTCCAGAAGTAGGGGCACATCAGGAAATCGAGATTGAAGGGGAGGTATCATCCGAGGAAGCCACTCCTCCTGATGAAGATCCATTGTCTTTCAGATCCCCAGAAAGAACAAGGTCAAGGAGGGTACTACAAGTTCTTCTTCAAGCCCCCTTCCTTCTGATGATCTTTATGTTGATTGGAACCCACCAATGCAGTCTGAGAGTGAGGCACGCACTGTATTTGTTTACTGTACTATCTATCGTACTGTTCTAATGCTATGCTCAGGGCACTCAATGTTTCATTCCCTTTTTTTCATATGCTGCTACTGCCAGTGTGTACCACTACTACTACCAGCACAACAATGACATTTCATCCGTCCAGGATTCAATACCCAACCTTAATCGCCAGTTGCCATGCAGCCAGCCCTGTGCCTAGCCCTATTCTCAAACACGAATCACAGGTAATAGAAGCATTTTGGGGGAGGAAGAATAATGAAGTAGGAGGAGAGGAGAGACTGACGGTAGTACTAGTAAAGTAGTAGGACAATTGAATTCACTAACTCTGTCTCTGGCACTTTTGTACAAATTTGGGCGATTAGACAATTTGAATCAACCAGCCAGTTAAGTTTCAGGAAAACAAACATACAGTTAACCCCCCCGCCTCCCCCACAAAACAGTAAAAAAACATGTATGATATATTTAAGTAGAGAACTAAATAATTATTGGAGCCCTAACAAAAATAAAGTATCCCACAAGAAGGCCCAACCACCCCCCTCCCTAACCCCACCCAATGTCTAAATGTCCTTAAAAAAACTCCCTTTCCCCAACGCCCAATTCCCACCCCCCCCAACAGTCTTTAAAAAAGGGGCAAGGACAGTCACTTCTTCCAGCGGTGTCCTGTGGACAGGTGGTCCCGCATCTCTTTGCAGAGGTCCCAGAGCTGGCGCTGGAGCTTCTCCACCACTCGCTCCAGGGAGTCCACTCTCCTCCAGGCTCTGGGGGGGCAGCAGGTGTTTTGCTTTTTTGCTTGCTGCTGTGCGGTGGCGGCGGGAGGCTGTCGGACCACGGCGCCGTACTACTGGAGGCTGCTGGCTTGCGGCCCCGGGGGCACTGGAGGAGGATGCAGTTGTTGCCGCCTCCTCCTCCTGCTCCCGAGCCCACAGCCGCCAATATTCACTGCAAATGGCCTCCAGTTTCTGGGCCCTTGCCCGAACAGCCATCTCTTTTCTGGTGAGCTTTTGTGGAGCATCTATTTGGAGAAAGAAAGAAAAATACTGTAACCAATACTCTTTAACATTAACACAAAATAATTCAACAGAAAGTCGTCTCACAGTAACACTAGCAACTTGCAAGCACAGAATATCGTTTTGGCATGTATCTTTCTGCCGTCTTTGTAGGCCTGTAACATTAGTGTGAGTTTCAGGAATTCCACTAGCAGCACTATGGACTCACTACATAGTCAGAGAGTTAGAGAGTACACCAGTCCTCTTCTTTTTTTCTCTTGTTTTGCGAAAGAAATTACTTGTATGTGAACTTGTGGTAGCTGGCATAATGCCAGCTCAGTCAGCTTGCACCCAAGAAAAACAGACACAAGCCATGATGACGCAGACTCGCATTACTTTAAGCAGTACATGCAGGTGGGGATAGGGAAGCTCTTACTTTTCTATCGGGGTGGCACTGGCCATACTCGTTTACATTAAGGGCTACTGTTTAATGCAATTTATATTTCGCACCCCCCCCCCCCTGGGCCTTGACTACTACGAAAGGAAAATTAAGATTATTCATTTCTGATCATATATCCTGCCGATCACATGATCTTTGCTTATATGATGGATGACTTTAGCTGCTTTGTTTTGATAGATTGAGTGAACAACAGCGATAGTCTACCCATGACACAGCTGAAAGCAAATTATTAACATAGGGAGTGAGTGTGGTACCCATAATTGCCGGAGGAAGTTACTTGACTTGATATAATGTCAACTATGCAATACATACACAATATATGCTGTGCTTGCAAAGCAAACTACTGTACTGTTAGTGAAGGGAGTCGTGAACAACAGTGATAGTCTACCCATGACACAGCTGAAAGCAAATCATTAACATAGGGAGTGAGTGTGGTACCCATAATTGCCGGAGGAAGGTACTTGTTATGTTATGTTATGTTATAAAGGTCTCTTCTAAAGCGCACGGCAACTCCATGGAGTGTCCCGGCGCTTTGGCAAAGAGAAATAAAAGGAAAAGTGCACAACACAACACCAACCACGGGCCAACAGAAAAATTACTGGGAGTAAAGCCAGGTCTTCAGTTCTTTTCTAAAAGAGAGCAAACTGTTGGCTATTCTCAAAGAAAAAGGAAGCTCATTCCAGCATCGAGGTGCCAGGTACTGGAAGGAACGACCTCCGATGCGAGCACGTTTGATGGTAGGGACAACGGCTTTAGCCAGCATAGCAGACCTTAAAGTCCTCCTAGGGGCATAGAAGGCCATACGCTTCCCAAGATATTTTGGGCCAATAGAATGGAGGGCCTTAAAGGCAAGGGTCAGGACCTTAAAAGTAATTCTCTTAGAGACTGGGAGACAATGCAGTCTCTTGAGTAACTCCAAAGCTCCTGCTCTTCATTGTAATCCAAAGATGGCTCTGGCAGCCGAATTCTGCACAACCAGCAAGCGTGCCATAAGGTATTTGGGAAGGCCCAGGTAGAGAACGTTCGCGTAATCGAGATGCGAGCCTATCAAGGCCTGGACAGCAATTTTTTTATGTTGCAGAGACAGCAGTGGAAGAAATTTCCACAACATTTTCAGGATACTAAAACATTTACCTGTCAGCCCTATGATCTGGGGTCTAAAGGAGAGATCATCATCACACAGGACACCCAGATTCTTGGCTTTTGACGAGGCAGCATCAGGCAGGAACATATCGCGGGGCCACCATGTTTTCCAACAGGGATCTGGCGAGCATCCGAAAAAAAGCAGCTCCGATTTATCGGAATTGCACTTCAGACTGTGCCTCTGAAACCAGTCAACCACTTGATATAATGTCAACTATACAATACATACACAATATATGCTGTGCTTGCAAAGCAAACTACTGTACTCTACTCTGGCACGGACATGCTGTTAAAAGTAACACTCTTCATCCACTGAGCGTCTGCTCTACACATACACCTCTGCAATCAATGAGGAAGAAGATACCATCCAGGCTTCCAAAGTAAACCAGGCAGTCATCTTTTCTTTCTCCTCCAACCATCCTTGCTTCAAGCAGCCATGCATCTGATTCCTTCCTATCAGCCACCCATGCCTGCATTCAAAAACACATATCATTCTTTACAGTCATAAATGTTATGACTCGCTCGTCCTTCCTTTCACCCTAAGTTCTTTCCCTTTTCGTTCATCACATCCCTCAAGTTCATCTGATATGACTTGGCTTCACGATAAAAGTTTCCCAGCTGAGTTGAAGTCAAATAGAGGGAGCCATTGCTTACTCGAGAACAACCGCCGCGAATGCTATTGCTAAGTCAAGGGTGACTGTCTTCTCTGTGATTGGAAAAAATTTAGTTCTAAATTAGTAACTGTTCTTAACAGTACAGTGTACTTGTACTAGTGTACTGTCTGCTGTACAGTACATAATACACTCCTTTGCGAGCCTACTCTAAAATGTTAATAAGTAAGGATTATAGGCCCACATGCATCATTGTTACATTTTGCACTTCCTAATTTGCGAAAAATAAGGAATCGCAAATTAAGAAGTGCAAAATGCTATGCATCATTGTTTTCGGTATTCATTTGGGATTCGGTAAAAATCGCAATTTTTACCGAATCCCAAATGAATACTGAATTCTTAAGTGCATTTTCGCAATTCCTATTGATTCCTATGGGCCAAAAGGCCCATAGGAGTCAATGGGAAGGCATCAGCAAATTGCGAGTGACCCCCCCATGCACCCCTGAAATGTATTTTTCGCATCATGTTTCACACACACATGTCCTAAGGACATGTGTGTGTGAAACATGAATGTAGAAAAAAAAACATTTGCAGCATTTTAAACACTTTTTCCAAATTTACCGAGTGGTTCAACCACTCGGTAAATTTGGCACCCTAATTGCGACTTTGCACTTGTGAAAGTAATGATGCATTGCTTTTAAGAAATCGCACATCTGCGACTTCTTAAAAGCACCCGCAATTTTAGAACTCGCAACAATGTTACAAATTCTAAAATTGCTTCATGCATCCCAAAAAGCACTTTTGCATTCGCAAATGGCCAATTTTAAGTAATCGCACCGTTTGCGACTACAAAAATGCTTGATGCATGTGGGCAAATATAACTTACCACTGTCCGCCGAAGCTGAGGCATCCCCCTCAGCTCCTCCTGGTGGCACTTGTGGAGCCGCCGCATCGCCCCCTGGAGTAGTGGACGCCTCCGCGCTGCTGGCACTGGTGGTGGTAGGTGCTGCATCCGATGTTGTGATGACGCCTAGAAAAACCGTCATATTTTTAGATGCCATACACCACCCCCTATTTCGTCTCGTAATGGAAGAAAATGTTAATACATAACCAATTTTGAATTATTGGGAATTTAAAAAAATGACAGTTTTGTGGAGGGTGTTAACCTTTTATATGCTTAGCCATTACATACTAAACTTTTTGGCACAATTGATGAATGCTTGCTTTTTAATATGCACCATTTTCTAATTACAGACAGAAGATTCCATTGCCCTTCTGCCAAGAAGAGCTTTTGACTTCACCACCTACTTCTGTCCGTTACTCATCACCACCAGTACTTGAAGTTCAAACAAGGTGAGGGCTCCCGCGAAGTTATTCTAATAATTAGATGTGTTAAGTTGAAGTATATTGATTCTAGGGAAGGGTGTTTAAACTTTAACATCAACTATCACAATTTCTCCCTCGGAATACTGAGCTATTAAAAATAAAGAAATTGTTTTTATTTCATATTTGAAAATAAAACTTTAAAACTAAAAAACACTGTGTGGTTTTTGATCACAAGTGAGTGAGCGGAAGGATTTGCACTACTGCACTTTGCAGGCATGCTTCCATGACTCTGATAGGTCGGGACTCGGCAGTAGTCTTCTTCTGTTCTTCTGGGTCGTATAATCATTGGTCAGACACACTAGATAGTCGGTCAGGGGATTGGGGGTTTAACTTCTGTTCAGACTGAGGTATGTGGAAAGTCAAACTGCACCTATCATCAACAATGTCCTATGTCTCTTGTCCATACTTCTGTATGTGCAGAATAGTCCCTGAAACACTAGCGGTATGGTATGTGCTCCTATCAAATCAAAAAAGCCAACTACTAGCTTATTCTTGGTGGACACATTGACAATTTGTTGTTGGAAATTGTCAAAGCACTTACATTAAGAAGACTGGAATAGACAGCAAGAGCAACCCAGAGGCCTGCACTCAGTGCCTAGAGCTATTGCTGGGTCAGAGTTTTGTTTAACACCGTTTGACGACTGGGCAAGCTTAGCTACCTACACAGACTGAATCATAATAATAGTAAATAGTTATGGCACAGAGAGTGATAGTAGAGGCAGGATAAGAATGTAGCAACTGTCTACAAGAAGATCAAAAACTATTTTGTAAAAAATAGAATTAGGAAACAGTTTGGAATGAATAGGTGCTGTAAAAGTAAGGGAAGTATAATTATTAATATTAACAACAGAACAACTTACTGGGGCCAGCAAAAGAGACCGCAGAGGACCAATCCTGCCAACCTTGTTCCCCCAGCGTCGCTGTCGTCCCCTTGCCCCTGGGAGTTGCTGATGATCATTAAATAAACACAAACATGGATGATTGTTTTTTTGAAATATTTGATTTCTTTGACCGCAATCTAAAATTATCTTGGGGAAACAAATTACCAACAATTGCACTACATGTATTGACCTATCTGATCTGGTTAACTAGGAAGATACTAGTACAGTGTTGCTGAATTCTCAGACCGTCTACTTGGAAAGTTATTTAAATCACTAACTAAACCAACACCAAAAAGGTTCTACTATGACTGCCAGCACTCAGCAGCACGCGACGTGACAGACACAGTCCGTCATCATGATTACAGACCACTAAAAAATGTCCTACTACTAATAACAAGTCATAATATACTCAACCGATCAATCCACCACTATCTCTTCTTCTTAGTGAAAGCAGGAGTACAAAGGAAGGACTAGATTTCAGTCTCTAGTCTCTCTAGCATTACGCAGTTCTGTAAAGTACTACACTCATACATAATCAGGCCAAATGAGCACAAAGTTGCAAACAAGTAAGCATAGTAGCAACGCCACTGAGCAGACGAGCAGTGCACCTGCAATCACAGAAGCTATAAACATTAATTTACCTGCAATGTAATCGAATCAACAGCATTCTTGCTCTTCAGGAAAAACAAATATTAGCAATATAATACTTACACAGAGCAGAAGAAAACAAAGTAGTTATTAAATAGCTACTCACCAAGCCCGGGGATCTCCACGCCCAGCAGGTCAAGCAGGTACTGCTCCCTGTCAAGGAGGTCAGCCCACTGGTGCTTCGCCTGATGGCAGGTGCGCCGGACCCCCGACTCCCTAAACATGGCCCGGCACACCTTATCCCAGAGCTTGTGACGCTCCCGGAGGCCATACCCTGCACCGGGCCTGCCGCCTGCTGCAATGGTGGCGCTGAACATAAAAGATAAGTGCGGCCACCTCCACTGCGCTGAAAATCTCTTGGGCTACTACTTGCTCCCCCCTAAAGTGCCCGCAAGGGAGCCGGGTACGGGGTGCCGGACGCTTACCCTTGCTCTTCCCGGCTAACTTTGCCATGGTCCTGGACAGAAATGGAAATAAATAAGAAAGAGTAGGGAAAAAGTAAATAAAAGAAAAGAGTTAAAAAAGTATTTTTAAAGTAACCAAAAGTAGAAAAAACACAAAATATAGATGTAAAAAAAGAGACGGATAGATAATGAGTAAAAAAGATCAAAAACAAGTTCAAACAAACAAAGGATTGCAAAGATGAAAGCAGGATAGAAAAAGCATGCCCAGAACCATAGCAATGAATGAAAAACAAGATTGCCGCGCCCATTGAGGACCGCATGGGTAATTTTATTTTTATTTTTTGTTGGAATTACTTTACAATTCCAAAAGTTAAGACTTTAGTCTGTTGCTTTTTTCGGTTTTTTGAAAACACCCCAAAAATGTACAAAATAGTTTAAAAAACACACCAAAAATTTAAAAAGAAGAACTACCTTTTCTGGTTTAAAAAGAGAAATAACTACATGCTAATGTCTGGATGATTGCTGGAGTATATGTGTAGAGCAAGATTGATTCAAAGAGTGTATGGGTAGTGCATGGTGATTGTATGAGTGCATGAGTACTGCCTCCATGATTGTACAAGTGTATCTGTAATCCCTAAGTTATTGCATGAGTGGATGGATAATGTATGGGTGATTGCATTAGTATATAAATGGTGGTTGAGTGATTGAAAGAGAGTGAATGAGCAGTGTCTGTGTGCTTAGAGGACTGCATGGATAGTGCACATGTGATTGTAACTGTACAAGTGTTTCTGACTTCGTCATTGCATGAGTACATGGGTAGGGACTGGATGATTAGAGTACTGCAAAGGGATTGCATGGAGAATTTAAAAGTGCTTGGGTATTGGCGGGCTGATTGGATTAGTACTTGGTACTGCCTGGGTGGGTGATTGGAAGAGTGCACTGGGAGTGACATTGTGTTTGCTGAAGTGCATGGTTAGTACCTGGGAATATGAAGGTGTGAATGAGTAGCTTGTAGGTGGTTAGAAGACTGCATGGGTAGTGCACATGTGAATGTAGCTGTGCAAGTGTTAGTATTGAGTCATTGCATGAGTACATGGGTACTGACTGGATGATTAGAGTTCTGCAAGGAGAGTGCATGGTGAGTTTATAAGTGCTTGGGTTTTGGCGGAGTGATTAAATAAGGACATGGGACTGTCTGCGGACGTGGAGGAATGCACAGGGAGTGACAGTGTGATTGCTGGACTACATGGGTACTACCTAGGTAATTGGAGGAGTGCACCAGTAGTGTGTAGGTGGTTAGATGACAGCATGGATAGTGCACATGTGATAGTAGCACTGCATGTGTTAGTGCCTGGGTCATTGCATCAGTACATGGGTACTGACTGGATGATTAGAGTACTGCAAGGAGAGTGCATGGCAAATATAAGTGGTGGTGGAGTGATTGAAAGAGTGTGAATAAGCAGTGTCTATGTGCTTAGACGCCTGCATGGATAGTGCACATCCGCACATGTGATTGTAGCTGTGCAAGAGTTTCTGACTGTGTCATTGCATGAGTACAAGGGTACTGACTGGATGATTAGAGTACTGCAAGGAGAGTGCATGGTACATTTATAAGTGCTTGGGTATTGGCGAAGTGATTGCATTAGTACATGGTACTGGTTGAGTGATTGGAGGAGTGCACGGGGAATGACAGTGTGATTGCTGGACTGCATGGGTACTACCTGGGTAATTGAACAAGTGAATCAGTAGTGTGTAGGTGGTTAGAGGAATGCATCAATAGAGCACATCTGGTTGTAGCACTGCATGTGTTAGTGCCTGGGTCATTGCATGAGTACATGCATAGTGACTGGATACTTAAAGTGCTGGAAAGAGTGTGCATGGTGAATTTATAAGTACTTTTCTTGGCAAAGTGATTAGATAAGGGCATGGGACTGGCTGGGTAATTGCAGGAGTGCATAGGTAGTAACAGGGAGATTACTAAACTGTATAGTTAGCACTCAAAGGATTGCAGAAGTACATGAGTTAGTGCCTGGGTTATTGCATGAGTACATGGATACTGACTGGATGATTAGAGTACTACAAAGTGAGTGCATGGTGAATTTATAGGTGCTTGAGTATTGGCAGAACGATTGGATTATTACATGGTATAGGCTGAGTGATTGGAAGAGTGCACAGTCTGATTGCTCGACTCCATCAGTACTACCTGGGTAATTGGAGGAGTGAATCAGTACTTTGTAGGTGGATAGAGAACTTCATGAATAGCGCGCATGTGATTGTCGGACTGAATGTGTCAGTTCCTGGGGCATTGCATGAGTAAATGGATAGTGACTGGATACGTAGAGTGCTGCAAGGAGAGTGCATGGTGCATTTATAAGTGCTTGGGTATTAGCAGTCTGATTGGATAAGGACATGGGACTGGCTGGGTAATTGGAGGAGTGCATAGGTAGTAACACAAGATTATTAAACTGTATTGGCAGCACTCAAAGGATTGTAGAAGTGCATGAGGTAGTGCCTGGGTAATTGCATAAATACATGGGTACTGACTGTATGATTAGAATACTGCAAGGTGAGTGATTTCATCGTAAATTAATAAGTGCTTGGGTATTGGCGGAGTAATTGGAATAGCACATGGTATTTGCTGGGTGATTAGAGGATTGCACAGGGAGTGACAGTGCGATTGCTGGACTGCATGGGTACTACCTTGGTAATTGGAGCAGTGAATCAGTAGTGTGTAGGTGGTTAGAGGACTGCATGGATAGTGCACATATGATTGTAGCACTGCATGTGTTAGTGCCTGTCTCATTGCATGAGTACATGGATAGTGACTGGATACTTAGAGTGTTGCAAGAAGAGTGCATGCTGAATATATAATGCTTGGGTTTTGGCGCAGTGATTAGAAAGTATGATGGAAATTGTGTTGTGTATGGTTTGATTGATGTGTATGGGTATGTGTGGAATGAGTAGGATTGAAATGAATTGCTTGTATCTATTCAAATGTGGGGCTTAATGTAAATATTTAGGATGTACAGATAATTAATGTGTATAAGATTTAATTAACATGTTGAAATTTCTGACTCAATAAAGATTTGTTTATATATTTCTGGGTTGGACAATATCGATGCTCAAGGTAAGGAATTGAAGTAATACCCATGTGTTAAAAGTAGTGCAAGAGGGAGGTTTTGTGTTTTTTGCTGCAGTGATTAGATAAGGACATGGGACTGACTGGTGATTAGAGGAGTGCATGGGTAGTAACAGGGAGAATATTGGACTGCATGGTACTACATGGGTAATTAAAGGTGTGAAAGATCAGTGTCTAGGTGCTTAGAAGACTGTATGGATAGGGCAGAAGTGAATGTAGTAGTGCATGGGTATTGTTTGGGTTACTTAATCTTACCTTTTCTATAGTAGATATGAAAGTCTTTAAAACAATTTTTCAACTTGTTTTTTTTTTTAACTAATCTTTAAAAACTCTCAAACTTTAGAATTTGGGTCTGTAAAAGAGAAGATAAAATACAGTTATAATATAATATATTATACTTTTAAGAACAAAACATATTTCTACCATTACATAACATATTCAGTTTGCCTTTGTTGGCTGTTTTCAGAATTTATTGAATTTTACCATAGACAGTGATTTCAATGTTGCTCATCATACAACAGCGGGCCAAAAAAATACAATCAACAAGATTGTTAAAAAAACAAATCTTTATTCAAAATATTTACAACTAACTTAACTATCTCTTCACAATTCCTAAAATAAACATCCTCAATAACATTGCTTATAATACAAAGATTAAATCTATAAAATATTTCTTTCTAAAACAATTTTGCAAATACAATACAAAAGAACAGAAAATATATTTGAATCAGCAATTCTTGGTATCTTCTCTATGGGTCGAATGATGTTTCCAAAATCATTTGTATTGAGAATATCCAAAATAAAGTTCTTAATTCATATTCACATCTTCCTAATAGGCAGAATGTTTCTGAATTTGTTTGTATTGAAAATTTCCAAAATTGCCTGATTAATTCCTGTTGACATCTTCCCAATAGGCTGAATGATGTTCTCAGAAATTTGGATTTATAAATATTAGATATGAATTTGGCAATTCATAGGACAACCAATATTTGAATTGCAAATGGACATCATTACAATGTTTCATTCCTTTATTGCACTTTAAATAGACAGTGTAGTGTCCAGATGTTGTAGAAGCTCCATCATGGAAAATAATTGCTACTGCTTTGAAAGTTCTTCCTGAAATTGATAGTTGTCCTGCCACAACATCTTTATTATTAGTTTCCAATTTTCTTCCATCTGGTCTGCAATGTTGTATCAGTAAAATGAAATATTGTCCAAATCTTTCTATAAGTAATGTTGATAACATTTGAGATTTGCACTGACTACATTCCATATTTTGATTTGCAGATTTTGCAAATGTTTCAAAAGACACTGTTTTACAGTCTGGTATTGTCAAATATATGAATCTTTCAGTGTCTATTTCAGTGGTAGGATTAAATATGCAGTCTTCACATTCATGTTTCCAACCGTAACGAAGTCCAAACAGAGTTTCAATTTGTTTTCCTTCATCTTCCAATACTGCAAGCATAAACATGGAAAATTCCTGAGCATCTTGTTGAACGTTCTGTGTAAATTGTGAAGAACCAGAACATGTATCCAGATGATTCCGAATGCCAAAAACACTTTGGATTTTAGTTTTATCAGTACTCAATTTTTCAAAAATAGAATGCAAAAAGGATCAAAATCTTTTTCGTCTATTCTCATTAATTTGCTGTTGGAGATTTTCTAGAAAAAATACAATGTTCACCACTACATTATCATAGCAGTTGATACCTGAACTACTTTTTAAATGATATCCTACAATCTCTTCAACAGTGTCCTTTTTCTTTTTGTTTGGAATATCAACATTCTCTTGATTGTTTTTATTCTTTCAAACTTCACTACAGAGATTCTCATATGTTCGTTTTCAACCTACTACACACTTTTCATATACAGGATATTCACCTAAATTGGGAGCATACTGATTATATTCTCTAACACAATTTGCATCTGCACTAATCTTTCTCTCATCAAATTTAATAACACACAATCCAGATAAAGTTCTTACTCAGGACAATGCAACATATGCCATTCCCTCTTTATCCCTTAGGATGCATGCAAAATGTTCCTGGAGTGCGGAAAAATTTCACGTGGGTGCAATTCAGACAGCTCCCACCCATCCGACTCACATGCCACCCGTTGCATCGGATGGCCGGGAGCCGTCCAATGCATCCAAAGGGTTACACACGTTACTTCCAATGGTTACCAAAGCCCTGTCCACACCTAAACCTTGAGATTTATAAATGGTGACCGCATATGCTAAAGAAAGTGGAAACTGTTTTCTATGAACATACAAATCTTAATCAAGCCAAAAACAAACATTGCAACCTCCAATCTTTTTTACTTTTTCAATCTGACCAAATATAATCTTTAACCCCTCTCATGCTTGTGACGGAACCATTCCGTCACGCCCCTCAGGTGGGCTGTGCTGGTGACAGAACAGTTCTGTCACTGCTCACTCGCCGTGCCTGCGCGGCGCTGATTTCATGCCTGCACGGCGTGATCTTTTGAGCGGGCTGGGCCATGACGGAACTGTTCCGTCAAAAGCACAGCTCACCCGAGGGGCGTGACAGGGCGATTCCGTCACCAGCGCTGGAGCGCCACGCGGCCCCCCCGCTTATTAGCACTGCGGCGGAATAGCCGCCACAGTGAAAGGGTCAAAAATTCAATTTCATCTCTATTTTGATAGTTAACAAAATCAACAACTTTTCCTATTGCTCCTTTCACTAAACCTTCTTTCACATCCAAATTATGCCATAAAATTTCCCAACAGTTTTTACTTACATATAAATTATTTTCTAAACCAGCAGTTTTAGATCCAGATTTTTCCAAAGAATCCAAATTTGTTTTTAATTTTTCTGACAAAAAATTAATAATTCCTCCATGCTCTACTTTATCAATGGCTTCCAGTTTTACTATTTGTTGTTTTTCCATCTTTAAAAGTTCTTCATTGATCTCCCGCAGTGTTGGCGTTGGGCAGAATATAGATTTCTATTTCCAATTTTTTCGTATATTCTTTCTTGATCAACATTTTTATTTGGAAACAAGTTTGTAATTAGTTGACTTTCCAAAGTTTCTTTTCCATGTTCTGTCAATACACCTATTAATATATCTTGAAGAACGCTTCCATAATCCTCATCACTTGCCTGTCGCATATTTTTAATAAGTTCTTTGTATTCAAAATATGTCCATAAGTTGATATTTCCAATACTTCTTAAAAAATGTTCTAGTGTCGTCATGCAAAAGTGTTTTAAAAACTGGTTGCTACGTTGCAGTAGACCAACAAAAACTATCACATGATTTCCTCCAAATAACAGATGATATTCTGTTTTTATCATTTGCTGCATTCTTAAATGCTCAAAGGCTAGCATTAAGTTTGAGACCATGCTTACTGCATCAATATTCAAATGATTCATTTTCTTTATTACTCTGAAACTTCCAAACAAGCTTCTCATGAAAGCTTGTGATATTTCAACTTGTTTTCAAGGTAACATTAGTAAACGATGTAAGGTTTAATGTTGTGTGCTGCAAACTCAGTTGGAGCGGTTACAACACAAGATAAATGTGATTCAATGGTTTTCTGTAAATAACTGGTCAAAACTTTCTTTAGGAAACTTTCACCTGTACCAGCTTGACCATGATATACATTTGAATAGGTTTAAAAAAACATGGTCAAGCTGTTGTGTCACTTGCTAATATATATTTATATTTGTTCAACATTTAGTTGCTCTTCCAAATTTCCTAAGTCCGTAATATTGCGTTGTGCCTGATGCATTGCTGCTTCCACTTCACTCATGGTGATTGCTGCTTCATTTTCAAGAATTGGTTGTTCTGGAGGATCTTGCCTCCTTGGAGCAGAACTCTTACTATCTTGAGAAATGTCGCTAGCAATCTCAGCTGCAATACTAGTTTCCTGTTCAATTTCTTCATTCAACATTTGGAGATAATTTATGAAAACGGTGCATTCAATGTAATCTTTACATGCATTAAAAGAATCTTCATAGCAAAATATCCAAGTAATTTCAGTTCCATACGCAATGGTTCGAAGAGTTGCAGAAGTGCTAAATCGTAAAATTCCATTTTATCAGGAGTATCAGAACACAGTTTCCTATGATTGTTAATATTTCCTTTACTGTGTTTCACCAAACATTCTTCTGAACCAATCACTGAATATTTTTTTTCATTTATGTTCTTTGCAACATTTCTCTCAAAACTGTAATTTTGCAACACTTCATAGAGACATATGTTTTCAAGATGAGGACTTCTATTTGGATAGAACATATCCAAAAAGTTTGTTTTAACAATATCTGTGCTTTCCAGTTCATTTTATACTAAATATTTGATTACTTGTATAGATTTAAGTACTCGATTTTGTTTTGCAGCAAGACCCAAACTAACGCAAATTATTCCTCTTGACTTTGAATATAAACTTGCAAAGGATAACCGACCCGAACATTCGTAGGATCCAATCTCTCGATGGGACAGCATCTTCAAACTAAAGCAATTTCTTACTAAGACTCTTCTTGTGGGAAATTTGTTTCCACATTTCTTTCAACTTTGTCTTTTCTGATTTTGTTATGTATGAGGTTACATTCCGAGCAGCAGCAATGGAATTATCCGCAACTTACTGGATATCATATTAGCATTCCACATCGACAAAATAACTGGATTATAATCATTAATATACTTTGATTGTTCACCTCTTTTTAAATTGAAAGTTTTTTTGGGAGATTTTCTAGTGATGGTATGTCTCACTACTGACATGAAACTGTTGACTCTTCCTTTGGATATTACTAGATGTGAAAATCCAAAATAACATTTGGTATAAAACGTTTCCTTTGACTTGTATTTCCATTGACAGTATTTGGCACATCGGTGACTTTGAAACCGTAAAACTTGTTAACTTAAGATGTTTTCTTTTCTTGTTTTTCGTATAGCACATGTAACATAGTCTTCAATAAAATATAAAACAGTCCCATCCGAATCAGTTCCAAATTTGGGTGCATCCTTGAACCATAACAACATATGGATATGAGGAGCACCTCTAACTTGATACTCCTTTCTCCAAAAGAAATCAATAACTTCTCCAAGAGGAGGATTTTTTTTATTGCAGATAAAAGACATCATAGCTTAAAACCTTTGATTAAAATATCTGTACACATTTACAGGATCCAAGGAACACAGTTCTCCAGATGTCTTGAATTCAATGTTTTTAATATTTGAATTTGCTACTCGAAGAAATTCAAGTAAATCATCCTATGCGTATTCAGCACAATTTAGCGGAACAAACCACCTAGGAGTTCCTAAGTTCGTTAACATATATTTAAGTTCTACATGACAACAACACCAATACTCATTAGTACCACGTTAACACGCCATCAAATTAATTAATTGAGATTCTAAATTATCATCTCTCAGAAGTACGTTCTCCAAGAAGTCCTTTGCAGAAACATTTTGAAGAGGAACTCATGTCTTTAATATGTGGTTCACTGCATATGAAAGTCCACACAAGTCACTTTCAAACAAAAGATGAAATATATATGGGATACATTATCGAAATCTTGGATCTTCTGAGTACAATCTGGTTGTCTGATATTCTGATGTGGGATCTGTACAGGTTGTTCCTCATATCGTCCACCTTTTCCAGTGGGGAAGAGCTGTGGAAAACATCGAGCTTCTAAACTTTATGCCCAAACACTCATGGGAGTCCCCTTCGCTTTCTTCATTTGGAATAATTCAATAGTATTTCCAATCAGTTCTTTGCAATGTAGAGGATGTACACTATAATGTCCATAAATTTCTTCAGTTTTGGACATGTCCACTTTTTCAATTTGGCCACTTGAAATTTCACTATTATCTCCTTCCTAAAAGTATTCTTTCTTCTTCCACATACACATTTTTGTTGTAATCATTGCTTTTTATGAGATATAACATAGCCTTTTGCACTTTGCTCACATCTACTAATTCCTGCCATATTTTCAGACTCTTCATAGGAATACCCATAACTAGAAAAACTAGAGGTTCGGATTCCTATTTCTCTACACCAATAGTTTAAATATTTTTCTTTAAACTAAAGGTAAATACACAACACTTCCTTTTAATCCTCTTTGTAAATCTGTGGGAGGCAACTTACCTGTTTTAGGCTCCATACGAACAATATCCTTAAACGGGTACACAGATTGAATCAGAATGGACTCATAATTATTCAAATCTACAAGCTCTAAAGGGATATCTACTATCTCTAGGTTATTATGTACAGCTCTAGCTGGCATTTTGTTATCCTCTAATTTTGTATAACAATATTTACAAATAAGTTAATCGCTACACAAATCAAAGCAATCTTCTACCAACAAATAATTTGTAAATTCCTTCCACTTATCATTGTTTTCTTTTTCAATTTTAATGCAGATCAACATTCCTAGTTTGATTTTTATAGTAAGTTTGTCGACAACAAATACAAACATAATTTGGTGTTTCACAAGAAATCACCTTAAACTTTGCAATTTCTTCTTCAAACTTCTCAGTACTATTGTGTTTTTATCTAGGAACCTAAATCGATATTCCTATTTTATACCTTTGTACGGTTATAATCAATAATATCTGTATAATGTCATAAGAATTATATCCATATCTAGTTGTAGCCCATGTAGTCACATTAAGCAAGGCTACTTCCCCGGACTCCTAGAAAGCACAACGAGTTCTCTAAACACACCAAACCTCCAGCAACCTGGGAAATCCCCATTTGCTTTTGTTTTGATTTGTCATAGAACTCCAGAGAGCACTGTAAGAACGGCCAGTTCTTAGTGACGTCTTTATTGACGTCTTATGTCCAACCTTACGTCAAACCCGGCACCTTTCAGGTATAAATATACCAACGTTGCCTTAAGCAAACACACGGTGGTGGTTTTGGAGCAGAGCAGCTATCTCATTACACAAGAAATACCTAGGCGTCAGTGAAACACTATAGCTCAACTGCGAAGATAGATCTTACAACCACACGGGCAACAGGGTGGAAAGACAGACCATGCAACCAAAGTGAAATAGAAGTGAGGGTTCAAAAATATGGGCTGAAAATTCCCATCAGAAGCCACTCTGTACCGCCCTTTGTTACATCATTTGGGTACTCCTTGCCCAGGAGGTAGGTGAGAACAGTCAATTAGATGTAATAGTGGCTGTTCTGAGATGTAAAATGAGAGTGTATCAATAAAGGGTGGTTTAAAGGTTTTGAAATTGGGTGTGGCTACTGAAAAAAGCAGTGTGAAGAGATTGAGTGATAAAGATAAGAGTGGATAAAGCTAGGTGGATATAAAGTTTTAATGTGTTCTCCTAGTTGTTCAAGATTAAAAACAAAGTGAAAACACAGATTTGAAATAATATCTGTGAGTAGTAGCGGTCAACATGTTTCGGCAAAACTGGAATACTTCCAATGCATTCGTCAGGACCAGATGTATGTTCAACTACTGCTTTGTAAAAGTGAAGATAAAGTAAAATCAAGATATCACCTGTGTTTCCAGGTCATACGTTCAACCACATACTGTTGTCGCAGTGTAAAGCCAGCAATAGCAGGAGCATAGAAATGAAGAAAACAAATACATAGTAAATGACACACTATGTCACATACTACAGGGAATGTCTTTATACATAAATCACATTCTTTTGTGGACAATATGCATTTTGCACTTATTTACACCACTCACCCATTTGTTGTGGTTGTTGTGCCTCACCCCACCTGGCAGCAGCTCAGGTTTAAGGAGCACCGCTCTAAAACAAAGTTAAAAACAGAAATGACAGTCCTAATATTCCATTCATTGTAAGCAACATCATCTATACTTGCAAGTATGTAAATGCAATTAATCGTTTATCATTGTTTAGTTCATTTTCGAATACACCAAAGTATTACTTATGAGAAAAGCATACCATATTAATAGAAGCAACTCTTTATATAGTGATATGTTTTCTTGTAACTAAAAGGTGCAGTTACCTCAAAATCGTTTTAATAAGAACAACCAAGCGTGTGTTCTTTTACTTCAAGATTAGCAAACTCTTTAAGTATCCCCATCAAATGTGAAACGCTACTTTTTGGCATGTGGACAACACAGAGGAGAGCCGATTAGATACTAATGCGCATCCCTCGGACTACATAGCAGTAAACGGCCATGTCTGTTTTATAACGGCGTGATCAAACTTTATAAGCACGCCGAAATCCCACACTACATCTAAGTGTCACGGACCATAATTTTTGCTGGTAATGGGGCCCACTGTAATAATAGGCACAGGAGCCCGGCGGTTCATCAACACTAAGGACAGACATCACAAGCCCCCAGTACCCGGACATCACAAGCTCATTAGTATGCAGCGCTAAGATAAATCATAAGCGTGGCAGTACTCATTGACGGCGGGGCTGAGACTAGATAGTGAGCGGAAACGCGCCTATTAGTAGCGGGGAAACCTTCGCCACGTTAGAGAGCCTCAGCGTGCAGAGTGGCACTAACGCTTGATCGCGCTGACTCACCTCTCCGTCGGTGTCTCCCGGCAGTCTACTGGGCTGTCTGGGGGGGCACCAAATGAGCTGTATCCGCCATTCTTAAGGAGTCAAATCTAATCCATTACGTCACGTGACCCGCAAAGCCCATTGCGATCACATGACTCGCGCTGATTCTGGGTAATGTCGTTTTGAAACCAGAAACGGCCAATATTGTCATTTTACGTGTATGGGCTCTAAAAAAGGATCGTTATCCAAGTGATTTGATCTGCATAATATCTCTAGCAATTTTATAATGATTAAAAATGCACAAGTGGTAATTTATAATCAATTATAGTTGTTTATGAATATTATTTCTCATTTATGAAAAAAGCACCTCAGTGTTTACTGAACCTTATGGGCACATCCAATTTGGCATATAAATGCATATAAATGCAATCTGACATGTTGGAGCACCCTGCATTAAGGCATATAAATGCAATCAGACCCTGCATTAGTATACACGTGATATACAGATGTACAGTCAGATTCATATTACCAAGATTACCATGCATTAGAGGGACATCCATGGGATTGGCTCATTCAATCCATCTTTGTCACTATTGATCTTGTAGACCCACTTTTGTTCTAATCTGAACAAGAAGCTCCCTACATCTGTGCATGATTGGGGAATCAAAGGTTGTTCCAACACCGTCCATTCAAAATCATGGGGGCCATGTCCCACCTATAAAAAGTGTGCAGTTAAACGAGTCGCTTGCTTACGACATCGTATTGTGCTTTGGTGTTCTTGAATTCTTGTTGTGATCCTTCTTGTCGTCATACCTACATATTGTTTTTGGCAGGGGCAAGTGATGAGGTAAATTAGGTTTTCGCTATTACAATTAGTAAAACGACGTTGCACCCAGGGCCTGTTTGTTCCGATGTCAACTGAAGATGAGTTGCTCGTCAAAGGGCAGACTGAACAAACCCCACAAGGATGGTGTCCCTGTACTGCTGGTAAGTCCCAGAGTTTCCCCACTTGTCTGGGTCCTTTGGTATTGGGACGTGTATGTACTAACTGGTCTTTAAGACTCTGTCCCCTTTTGAATGCAAACAAGGGGGGAAGGATTTTGTCACCTCCTGTATTTAATATAGACCAGTGCTTGCGAATAATCTTCTGGACTTGATTTGACCTTGCATTAAAAGTATTAACAAAAGTAATGCGATCGGTCTTCTCCTTTGGTGAATGTTGCTCAAGGAGGGACTCCCTGTTGTTGTTTGAGGCCCTCTTCTTGGACTGACGAATTATCTTTTTAGGGTATTTTTTCTCAAGTAGTTGTTCCTCCCGATTTTTTGAATGGACAGTGAATGTTTCTTTCTTAGAGCAGTTTCTCTGTATCCTAAGAAATTGGCCAAATGGTAAATTATTTCAAAGGGCCCGAGGGTGGCAACTCTCATAGTTTAACAGG
Organism: Lissotriton vulgaris; assembly: GCF_964263255.1. NCBI lineage: Eukaryota > Metazoa > Chordata > Amphibia > Caudata > Salamandridae > Lissotriton > Lissotriton vulgaris. Next base: position 584,606 of record NW_028252532.1, read on the forward strand.
GCATTTTTGGCCATCGGTTTGCGATATAGTTCTGACTCAAGGCCATTGGTAGTGGCCAAAATATTTATATCCAGGAACGCCAGCTCTGTTTTATCGTATTCAATGGTACATTTCAGAAATGGGTTCTTTGTGTTCAACCAGCAATGGAAGGTCAATAGATCTGCTTCAGAGCCACGCCAGATGACCAGTATGTCATCTATATATCGCTTCCAGATGTGAAGCGATGATAGATGTGGGTTAGAAGATGTTAGTACCTCTTGTTGTTCAAAATTATGGACGTATAGATTGGCCAGGCTTGGAGCGAAGACACTTCCCATGCTGGTCCCTGAGGTTTGAAGATAGGTGGTGTCTTTGAACTGGAAAAAGTTTTCTTTCATCGCTATATCAGCCAAGGTCATGATGAAAGACACTGGTGTAATAGACTGATGGTCACTCTGTTCCAATAGACGAGTCACAACCTCAAGTGTCTCTGTTTGTGGAATCGAGGTGTATAATGACTCTACATCAAACGACACCAAAATGTCGGTGTTGTGATCGTATTGTATTTCTGGGAGGAGTCTCAAAACATCCTTGGTGTCCTGAAGGAACGTTGGCATAGCTTTCACCATTGGATTGAGAAAATGATCGACAAAAGTCGATAGAGGTTCCAAAATGGAGCCAATCCCAGAAATTATGGGCCGCCCTGGCGGGGGTCTTTGAGACTTGTGGACCTTAGGAAGGCAATAAAAATATGGCATCTTTGGGTGGACAGTCGAAAGGTATTGACCCTCTTGTGGTGTGATCCACCCTTCAGAGGTAGCTTCCTCTACTAAATGTCCAATGTGCATCTTTAGACGTTCTGTAGGGTCCTCTGTCAGTCGGCGATAGACTTCTGATCGCTCAATTGTCTCAGGCATTCACTCCTGTAGGTTTCATTATCAAGGATAACAATTGCCCCACCCTTATCGGCTGGTTTAATTACTATCTTCTCATTAGATGCCAGAGAGCGTAATGATAACTGTTCTTTTTTAGTCAGCTTCACAAATGGTTTAGTCTCTGTGTGGTACAGTTGTTGAATATCATTCTCCACAGCTTCCTCAAATGTTAGTACCTTTGCGGGTAAACCAGCTGTTGGTGGATTAAAAGTGGACGGCTTCCTTAGGCCCGTGTTGATATCCTCAATTGGTAATTCAATGTTCTGGTTAGGTGCAAAGAAGTAGTGTAGTCGAATTTTTCTAAAGAACTTGGCTAGTTCAATTTGTGCTACAAAAGGGTATCTTTTGTAGTGGTTACAAAGCCTAAGCCTTTGTTCAAGAGAGTTTCTTCATCATCCGACAGCACGTACAAGCTCAAGTTCATCACGATGCTGTCATGTTGCTGGTGCCCGCTGTCTCTTGGGGGATTCTCTTCCCATTGCGGAGATCTATTGTCGGCTGTGGTGTATTGTCCCAGTGGACCTGTTGAGTTGTTCCCTGTCTCCTCCTGCCTCTGCCCCGTCTCTGGCCATACTCTAAAAAAGGGGGAAACATTTGTGGTCCTTGTGGCATTGGTGGTCCGTATGGACCCATTGGTGGGGGATATGCCGGGCCAAATGCCCAGGTATTAGGTTGCCACCAGGGTTGATAATGATTCTGGTTTTGAGCATTAAACCCCCTTTGCCAGTTTCTTTGGTTTCCACGTCCCCTTTGAACATTGTTTCTCATGGAGCCGTTCTGTGACGTATCGGAGTCACTAGATGCACCTTCAGAACTGGACGTTGCATATGTTGAGCCGCCTTTGCGACCCCCACGGTTCAAGGATGGTGCGACATAAGTCTCGCTGGTGTATGGATATACTTTTTCTGTGGAGAATCTTGCCAAGTCTTTCTTAAACTTCTCTAGTTTAGCAAATAAGATTGTTTCTTTATATTCATTGTTATTTTTCTCACTATCTTCATGGCTTTTTTTGAACAGAGAGTTTTTCAATGTAGCCTTGATTTGGCCCTCCAATACCGTTATCTCCACTAGTATTTTGTCTGCCACTCTCTTTGCAGTCTTGATGATGAGAACGAGCCAATCCCTTGTGCATCGCCAGGCAATCATCGACCAATCCTTGACAAAAGCTTTGTCATCAAGGAACAATCTGGGTGCATTGGTTACAATGAGGCCTGACGGTGCAAAATTGCCACGGAGGTATTCCGCCATAGCTATCCAATGAACCACTGTCCTAGAATGTGATTTTTTAAGGACTAAAATTTTTGCCCATCCCTCATCGTTAGTGCTTACTTGTACTCGAATATGTTCCAATACACTCGGATTTTCTTCTAAAATACTCTGAATCTCCGCCTCTTCGAATGCTAAGCCCCAATTAGAGGCCATTCTGAGTGCAATGATGTGAACAAACTATTGTGGACTAGTCAGACTGTCAACTACAAGTTACAAAAGTGGATAGAGCAAAGGATTAATCAAGGTGATTATTCCAAATATTTTAAAAGACCCGCGGCCTTAGCCGCACTACAAACGTAAAACAAACCGATTAATCAGAGGGTCCCAGGGCAAGTTTTATGACCCAAACTAGGTACATACCCCAATATACATACTCATTACACAAGAAATACCTAGGGGTCAGTGAAACACTATAGCTCAAGTGCGAAGATAGATCTTACAACCACACGGGCAACAGGGTGGAAAGACAGACCATGCAACCAAAGTGAAATAGAAGTGAGGGTTCAAAAATATGGGCTGAAAATTCCCATCAGAAGCCACTCTGTACCGCCCTTTGTTACATCATTTGGGTACTCCTTGCCCAGGAGGTAGGTGAGAACAGTCCATTAGATGTAATAGTGGCTGTTCTGAGATGTAAAATGAGAGTGTATCAATAAAGGGTGGTTTAAAGGTTTTGAAATTGGGTGTGGCTACTGAAAAAAGCAGTGTGAAGAGATTGAGTGATAAAGATAAGATTGGATAAAGCTAGATGGATATAAAGTTTTAATGTGTTCCCCTAGCTGTCCAAGATTAAAAACAAAGTGAAAACACAGATTTGAAATATTATCTTTGAGTAGTAGCGGTCAACATGTTTCAGCAAAACTGGAATACTTCCAATGCATTCGTCAGGACCAGATGTATGTTCAACTACTGCTTTGTAAAAGTGAAGATAAAGTAAAATCAAGATATCACCTGTGTTTCCAGGTCATACGTTCAACCACATACTGTTGTCGCAGTGTAAAGCCAGCAATAGCAGAGCAGCTATCTACTTGCCCGAGAGCCCAGCTGATGCGAGAGTCCACGGACGCTGCCCCTCCTCTTTGACGCGCTGAGAAAGACGCTGTCTTTTTCTCCAGCAGAAAAAATCCAGCTCCAGCGTTTCCAGCCTACCCTTGCGGGTTGCTGGAATATCGAGACCTGAGGAAAGAGATACCAGACCTCCCACATTCTATTACCAAGGTACGGTTCTGACTAAAACCTTAAAGAGAATTCTTAAGTCAGATTCTTGGCAAAACCAACTTAACTTAAACTGCTACTTACGTACTCCTCATTGACCTCCTCATTGACCTACTACGTTAGTCAATGTATATATTTATGTATATCTTTTATCCATTTTAAAGTATCTTATGGCTAAGAAACCATATCAATGCTTTTACAGTATTATTTCATAATACTCCTTTTACTGTACGCACTTTACTTTACATTAAGTATTGCAATTGTGGCAATTCATTTCTCTTGCATGAAAAGGAAGACTGCTCAATAAATTATACCTTTTATTGAAAACGCCTGTCTCTCTTTTCTCTGCACTCTGGTGGAACTAAGTACGCACAATTGACTGAGTGAAATAGCTGCCTATTGTTTTCACACGACTCTAGAGATACACTCTTATTCTGAGGGAGCAAAGTTGTCATGTTATATGGTTGTCAGAAGCTAATCCCTTCTTGTCTATCTAGGGAGGTTAAACTCCTCCTCGTTTATTCAAGAAAGTTTCTAGTGACCTCTGAGCTAGCTGGCAAAACTTAAGTCTAATATAGTCAGTAGAGACCTAGTCGACCTCAGTCCTACGTCTACACTGCTGAATATATTATTCCAATGCGCAGGGCCTATTGGGAATATAGGAACTACACTACAGTACTACTATCTTGCATGTCTTCTTCAACATCTACTACTATGAATGTCTCACTTTCTCCACACTCCTGTTCAGGACCAAAGTAACAAAACTCTATTTCATCACAAACTTTTTTTACGTCTGATACTAGCCTATGCAAAAGAGCACAGCCTCACATTCCCCATCTCAGTGGCTTTCACAACTGCTCTCCTTCCTCGGTGCAGGGACCTCTGGGAGTGTTAGTTCATTTCCTCACTGCCTGTTCATTGTGTAGGTCAGGGAGGGGGGAGGAGGTTGCAGGTCACTTTCAATTCCCTCTGCACCTAGGCCGCTCTCTCCCCTCGCATCGGGCTCCTGATCTTTGCCTCAGCGGTTCTAGTCTCAGCCTGCCACTCTCTCTACACCCGCTGCACCAGAGTAGGGAAGACCTGCAGGCCTCATCGCTCTTAGGGTACCGTGGCTTCTGCTGCCTTGTCGACACGTCTCCCAGCTCTGGTGGGCACCTCCATTTTGTACATGCTGCGGCCCAATTGTTTGGGCTTTTTGGTCCCGGACTCCTCACTTGCAGGCTGATTTCTGGACCAGCCAGGCAGTCCACTCATTTCATGGGGCTACAGGGCCACTGTCCCATTGCAGATTGTGCCCTATAGGGGATCAGGATAGAACCGCGCCGCAGCCGATGGGTTGGAGCTAATAAGCCTTGCTGTGTACTCCATCTGTGTCAAGCCATGCCCCTTGGGAAAGAGCCAATTCTTGAATAATTTTCTGAAGAGAAGGTGGTTATCCGTAGATCTTATGTTGAGGTAGAAAGTTCCATAGTTTGGCTGCTTGAACAGGGAATGATGTACCACCCAATGTTTCTTTCGTGTATCTTGGAATTTTGAGGAGAGGTGCTACTCTAGAGTGGAGATTCCTCTGTAGAATGTGTTTGGCGATTTTCTTCCTGATGAAGAGCGGTCTTGTTCCATGTATTACTTTGTGGGTGATGCAAAACAGCTTGAACATGGATCTTCTGGCAATGGGTAACCAAAGCAGGTCTTTCAAGGCAGGGGAGATATGGTCTTGCGGTTTAATATGTAAGAGTAGTCTAGCAGCCGAGATCTGAATCCATTGTAGTCTTTTCATAGTCATTAAATGTGATCCTTGGTAGAGGATAGTTTAATAATTGAGTTTGGTCAAAACAAGTTAGATGGTAGCCTGGACTTTTGTAGAAATCCTAAATGTGGGAAGATTTATCTAACTTGGGCACTTGGGCATTCATCAATCGCTTGAAGTCAATGGTCATTCCGAGGTTTAAACAACTACTGAAAAGGAGTGTTCAATTAAGTTAATGTGTGTCCTTTCGAAAACCCCAAAGAATATACTCTTCTTCAACAATACATCCAATAATCTTGATTAAGTGCAAAATAGCTATTCAGGGTTGTAAATATGAAACATACATATCACAAGTTTTGGGTCATATAAACAATATTCATACACACATTTTAACTTAAAATTCACATTTAAATACTGACCCTCCCTACCTATATACATACTATTACAACACATTTTTCTGAATATTCATAGATTTTATACTTGTTGTCTCCCCTCCTTCCTACCAGTTCAATAGGAAAGTGTTTATGTGATATAAAATTTGTAAAATGTATGTTTTACATTTGCGGCCCTGATGAAGTCCCAGAGTGACAAAATGTGTTGGCTGAGCTGAAAGGGCTGCTTCTGTCAAATTGCATTGTTTGAATAAACGTGGCTGTTAGTGTGCTCTTTCTTGTATCATTCAAAGGTTTCCAATCACCAGACATGAGTATTTCTGCTTTGGAAGCATTCAATTTGAGATGTCTCAACGTCATCCATTGATCCACGGCTCTGAGACAACTGAAAATTGGTGAGTTTCCAATGTCTTTGGGGTATTGCAGTTGAAGGAGTATCTGCTTGTCATCTGCTTAGTTATAGCACATGAGGTGAAATTGATTGATCAGTGCCGGTACTAACTTCATGTGTATGTTGAAAAGCATAGGTGAGATAATAGAGCCTTGAATGACCCCTACTTTTGTGAAGTACGGTTTAAACAAGATATATGGGCTATCAAGGACATTAGTTCTGTTGCAAAGGTAGGATGTGATCTAGTCTAGAACAGCCCCTTCTATGCCGGCTTCATAGAGTCTTTGTAGCAGATTGTCATTACCAACCGAGTCAAAGGTAGGCCTGGGCGGAGAACTCTGCTTCATTCACCGAGTTTCTCAGTTTTCTGCACTCCACACTTCACAGAGCTTATGAAGTGCAGAAAACTCAGATCCTACATAGTGCATCAGAGTTCTTTCCCTGCTCAAGCATGGTAAGTATGCAAGCGCGACATGCCGCTCATGTAGACATTCTGCCTGAACAGGATAACGACCCCGAACGCCAGTTCAAACTGCTCTCTGCCACTTGCAGAACACTGTGGAGTTTTTTGACACTTTGCGTAGTTCCGCGTAGCGAAACTCCGTGAATTACCAGCTGATCCAAGAGAAGTAGCACAGCAACCCTGTTGCAGTCAACTGTGTTCCTCAGGTCATTTCAGATGGCAAGGAGGGCAGATTCTGTGCCTCCTCCTTCATGGACTCCCATTTGGAAGTCTGAAGTATGGCATTCTCTTCAATAAATTATAGCATTTGGGTGAAAGTTGCCCAGGAAAGGTCCATTTAAAAATGGTCTGTAGTTGTCAGGGTTCAGCAAATCCAAGTTTGTTATCTTAAATGCATGACTTTTTGAGTTCTTCTCGAAATATTCATGTATTTAAGGAGTTGTGGTTGATTCACCTTACTGGAGTGGAAGTAGAGATTGTTAGATTAATTGTTTTGAAGGTTTGAGGTGAACAAGGGTCAGAAGGGCTGCCGGCAGGCCTGCTTGCTCATACCAGGTCCACAAATTCATTGAGTGAAATGGACGGAGGGTCTGGGTTAGAGCATTCTTGGATTGTAGCTTTGAAACGGGTTAGTGCTGATGCTTTGTCTCTGTTTTAAGTATGAGTCTAAAGTATCTGCTTTGTCGTGTGGTAATTTGCCAGTTTGTCTGTGAACTCTTGAGTAATGGAATGAGCTGCATCTAGGGAATTTAGTTTACAAAATTCATTGAGAATCTTATAGAATTCGTCATTTGCACAATTAGCATTTTGAATTCTGTCTGAATCTTATTTTTTCTTTGCTTTTCTGATAGCCAAATTGTACATTATGTTAATTTTCTGAGACAAAGTTTGCCTTGTATGACAATTGTTTTAAATAAGGCATGTTACAATTTTCTAATTTGTTGTTTCATCTTTTTATTTCTCCAAGGTGCTTGTTTTCTTTCGTTCTGTTGTGTGGTTTTTAGTGGTATCAGGATATCAAAAGCTTTCTGTAGCCACTCATATATATTTTTTTAATCAAATGTATTTGATTCTAGATCTGTAATGGATGTTAGTTGTGTGTTCTAGGTGTTTCAAATTGAGTTTATTCCACGGCTGATAGGTGGATGCACGTATGGTGGTTTTAAGTGTGTCGCTTAGTGTTTTTTTATGTTTAAAGGCAAGCAAAGGGTTGTCTGACCATGTGACCGGAGTCATCTTTTTAAAGGTAACTAGTTCCGTATTAGTAAAGATTACTTCTAGGATGTGTCTAGAGATGTGTGTGGGTTTATGGACGATCTGATGTAGGTTCAGTGCTTCTAGGCCAGCAATGAATGTTTTCGGATGGGGCATATTTGGTTTGTCAAGCCAAATATTGAGGTCACCCAGAATGCATAGGTTGGATTGTAGTTTTTATCAGGTTTGAAAACATGTCCAGAAGTGCATCTGGGTATGTTGCCTTGCTAGGTTGAGGTCATATGTATCCCAACTCTATACAAGAATATCCTCCCTGGAAGCCATCCACACCCTCAACAATACCCTAACACTAACTCAACAATGGCTGACTCACAATCATCTAAAAAATAGACAAAGAACTCATCAGCCCCATCAGTAGAGGACCCAACCATCAATTGCATATCCTTAGGAAACCAAAGCCCTTCCTTCCTGTGGCTGACCTTTTAACTGACAATCATGAACTTGTGCTTCTGAAAGTGGACAATGGTAGACCTACCATTGTAGGCCGCCCAAAAACCTCACTTGCTCCTCTCAGGGCCACTCAGGGCAGCAGCCAGGCTCATCACAGTACTAAAAAAAAGTGATCGCATCACCCCTGACCTTTGAGCTGTAAACTGGCTACCACTTGAGGCCAGGATGTATTTCAAAATCGCTGCATGACTCATAAAGGGATATATCACAACACCCCTTCCTACCTGTCCCAGAAACTGATCCTTTCAGGTGGGAACAGATTCTCCGGAAGTAAAGGTCCTTACTGCACAAGCCACAAAAAATCAAGAAAATGCAAACATACTACCGCTCCTTATCTGGATTGGCCCCTAATATTAGAACTCTCTCCCCACTGATACCATCCAAGCCAACCTGAAATGCATTAAATAACCTCTGACATGTGTTTCACTTTCATTAGAGCTCTTCAGAGAGGTATAGCTTTGTCCAGACACAAAGGAGCACTGAGTAGAAGCCAAAATATTACCCTTTCAGCTTAGTGTGCCAAATAAATTATGCAAAATAGGAAGCAGAGAGCTCTGGGCACTACCCATATTTATGGGGAGAGCAGCTCATATGTAGAGCACCCAGCAACACCAGTCGCACTCTGTATCTTCTCACCTCAAATGTTTGTTTATCTAGCAAAGTTTTACATATACATATATTTTTTAGGTAATACTCATGTTATAAATTTAGGGCTAGATGTACAAACCTATTTTGAGGTTGACAACTGAGATTTCCAATATCACAAAGTTTGTGACCACTACATTTCTTTTTGCTAGGTAATCGTATCGATTCATTTTACAAAATGAATGTATTGACCTTTGCCAAATCACAATTATCAGGTGTGGTGAAAGGATGTTCCCTCCTCATTCCAGTCTGAAATGTATCAATGGGCTGGGATCACAATTGTTGTAAAAAAATTGAAATGTTAATGATGACTCAAACAAGTTGGTGACAGATTCCCATAGAGGAAGCTGTTCCTTTGGTGATAGTGTTGTGCAACCTCAGAGCAAGTATTCAGTGGTACAGGGGTGACATTCATTTTTGCAGTTTCCAAGGCAGTTTTGGTCCTCAACAAGGCATGAAATGTTAGTGATTTTATATCATAAAAAAACAGACAACTGAGACGGATTTTAAGCGTTCAACAGTTCAAGCTCTTTTGAACATGTGAGATTCATTCCACACAATTTAGCCGTCTAAAGGAAATTGACATTGCTTGAGCTGTCTTTTTTTACAGGCATGTCCTAAGACGTCTGTTTCCAGCCATTCAGGTCTATCATTTTTGTATATTAATTGCATTATTGCTCAGAGTTCTGCTTTTTCAACATGCATGTTTAGCATCAATATTGTACTGTAGAATCAACTAATCCATTCCCCTGACTTCCTATTTTATACGTAAGCTGGCAATATCCATATTCTCCACAGTGAAATCTGAAATCAGTATCAAGACACCCAAGACATACAACATAGTCGTTCTTTCATTGAAGAAGGACGCGAGGGGCAGGAAGGAGGCCAGCCAGGCAGGGGAGGCTGCAGACATGCAGGTAAGTGCCTTCTGTTTAAATGCTTAAATAATTTGGGAGGGGGGAGAGAGCGGAGTGGAGTTTGTTCAAACTCCATGGAGCTCTGCATAGAGGCAATATGCCAGCTTCACCCACCCTTTCTTAAAACCTTGTTTGCTCGATGTTGAGAAATACCACCACCTCGTGGATGTGTCACACAGGGTAAACATTGTTTACCACGCATGTGATATAATGCATGCAAAGTGGTTGTTACAATGACCGCGTTGTTACATCGCATACCAATACAACACAAGTCGCAACAATGACTTGCTCCAGGGGGCAGAAGGTGATGGACTTAAAATTGTATGTGTGGGTTGTGGGTTGGGGTGTGTCTGGGTGTGGGTGTGTGTGGGGGGTTGTGTTGGGTTGTGTGTGTGTGGGTTAAGTGTGTGTGGGTGTTTGTGTTGGGTTGTGTGTGTGGGTTGTGTGTGTGTGGGTTGTGTGTGTGAGTGGGTTATGGTGGTTTGGGCTCACGTTACTGTGTTCCTGGGAAATTTTGCACAAAAAGGTGTGTCACCAACATGAAAAGTTTGGAATGCTGTGTGGTAATCCATGTTTTCCATTCTTATAAAATCACTGCGGAGACAGATAAGTTGAACTTGAATGCTTTATTCCTCATTTTCAGATGCCATATGGTGTTTGTCCAAACTTAAACATAGGCATGTGATGCCAACTATCCTTTTACCCAGTACTGTAAAAACCCAATGCATTTCGAACATGGTAAGTTCTTCGTCAGGAGTACTGCAATAAATTCAACAGAACTATTTAAACAACTTCATAAAGAAATATGCACTAGATGGTAATGACAAATGCATTTTATCAATGATCCCCCCATCCTGGCATCCCTCAGGGCATGTATGTGTGCCACATGTGCACACAAGCACTATTCAGGGGGGCAACAGAGTGTCAATGTGACACCCTACCACCCTTGACTCTTTCCCTATTTTACCGAATCAGTATTTACTGATTCGGTAATTGACATTCATTCCTATGGGCTGAATAACTTTGCCATCACTGAAGGGCGCCGGGGTCCCTCGAGTGAGCTGTCCATGATAGTGGCTAAAGGGCGGGAAGACGGTGCACACCACTAGTGTTTGTTTCAGGCGGGCAAACGGGCCGGCTTCTAAGCGAGTTCATATGCCTCTTGTGTGTATAAAAGGACAGGCACCGATCAGAGAAGCAGATCCGGGGAGAAAGAAGCTTGTGGTCACAGGAACTGCATAGGGATAGAGCGCGTGAAAGTCAAGGATGCAAAGGCCTCCATCAAGCATCATAGCTAATTTTCGATAGTAGATATGGGGAGAACACACACCTGCCCAGCCTCGACAAAACATACATTTTTTTTGAGCTGATTAAGGAGTTACTGAATTTGGCCTTCAACTTCACTTACAGATCTATATCTGTAAGTGCTTCCTGCAGGAGCCTTGTTGTCTACTTGTAACTATTCTCTGACCCTGCTTCGAGGGTCAGAGCAGGGTCAGAGAATAGTTGCAAGTAGGCAAGGAGGCGCCGCTCAGGAAGCACTTACAGGGTTACAGCAGGTGCCCAAGTTGAAGTTAATTTCTTTGTAACCATTTTGTAAATGGTTACAAAGAAATTAGCTTCAACTTGGGCACCTGCTGTAACCCTGTAAGTGCTTCCTGAGCAAAATTCGTCCAGCTCGCGAATTCGCGGATTTTGCCGCGATTTCGCACGATTCGCGGATCGCGAAATCACGGAAAATCCGCAAATTCGCGAGCAGAAATTTTTTTCGCCCATACTTACTGTTTCCAATGCATTTAATTGACCTGTGCCCTTCATTTTCTTCCACAACAGGTTTGATGATGTGCTGCACATTGTCCTGATGAATAATGTTGTTGTGTTATGTACTGTTTGTCTTTGTCACTCTTTTCTCCAACTCCTCGTTCCCATCCATTCATCAAACCCCTAACTTCTTATCACTGGCTATGGGATTTCTTGAGGTCTGACTTAATTTACACCATAAATGGATCACACTTTTTTTTTATTATTTTATTTTATTTAGAAGGACAGAGAAAAATAAGACAAGCGACATCTCCGCATTACTTCCCACGCAGGGGGCATATGTTAAGGCAAGAAGCATTGGTGAGGTGTTCTAAAGAGTTATCTCAGATCAATTCGGGAGAGCAGTTCCTGAAGGCAATAGGACAGTTCTAGGCACAAATTCTGGACCCCGATGGGGTAGGGAGCTCTGCGAAGAGGAATGATGATACTAATGCTTGCCGCCTGATGCGTAAGGCTCTTGTAAGCCCCTTTCCTCAATGTGGGTGTCGCAACAAGTAACTGAACAAAAAAATACCCACCCCCTCCACCCCCTTGGTGGTGGTGACAACAACATACATTCAATCACACATCCTGATGCGTTTGTTAGATCTGGAATAGGTGGAGAGCACGTATTGTGGATGGGCAGACTGCAGATGGTAAGCCCTTTGAGAGGAAGCGGACCAAAGGTCCCCAGCGATACAGGAAGTTTTTGAAATTGCCCAGGAAGATGTCCGCCACTTGTTCCACGCTCAGTAATCTCCTCAGCTTCGCGTGCCACAGGGATATCGCCGGGGCCTCCGTCTTCTTCCAGGCCGCTGCTAGAGTGAGTTTAGCAGCTCCAAGACAGAGCCACAAGACCCTTTTGTCAGCTCGGGTTTGATGCTCGAGAGCCGGGTCTCGAAGTCCCAGCAGTACATGGGCCATCGAATCAGCCACTGGGTAACTGAGAATCTCTTTGATATGAGATAAAATCTCTTCTCAGTATGGGCGGATGATTGGGCAGTCCCACCAGATGTGGCGGAAGTCCCCCAACAGGCCACAGCCCCTCCAGCATCTATCAGAAGTGGCCGGGAAAATGCGATGTAACTTGGACGGGTACAAGTACCAGTCCATGAGTGTCTTAAGATGGGCATCCCTCAAGTCCACCGAGTGATTGTGCGCAGCAATGTCCCGCCATAGGCCGGCCATTCCCCATCCGAGATGTCTCGTCCGAGAAGTTCCTCCCAATGCCCCATATAACGGGGACAGGGAGACACGGCAGAAGTAAGCAATAGCTTATAGAGAAAGGAAATAGTGCCCTTCATAGTGTTGGTCCGTAGAATGAAGGCTTCAAATGGGGATGGAGGCCTCGTGGCCGCGTCGTTGACCCCCGGTGACGTAGCCCAATGAAGTAGCTGGATGTGGTGGAACCGCACAGAAGCCGGGACTCCGTAGTCCATCACACAGTTGTTAAAAGTAAGCTGAGTATATCCGTGAAACAGGTGTGTGAGGGCCCTGCAGCCCCCCTCTCTCCATATTTTGAAAGGGCCCTCCTGCAGTGCCGGCGGAAAGGCCGGGTTAAAGTGTATAGGTGTGAAGGAGGAAGGGAACGTAGTCCAGCGATCATCTCTAGAGACCGTGTCCCAAACCTTCAGGACGGTGCCGGTGGGAGTACTGATGTAGGTGTTCTTGGGCCTTTCAGCCTTGGGCTTCCACGCCAGGTCCCAGATTGATCTGCCCGCGACGCTCCTGTCCATATGTAGCCAGTGTTTTTCCGAGAACTGTTGGGACCATTCCACCAGAGCCCGTAGCTGCGCGGCTTTGTAGTACAAGTGCATATCGGGGAGTCCCACCCTCCCTCCCCCGCGGCTGTCGCAGAGTAGCAAAGGAAAACCGCGCCCGTCCCCCCTGCCAGACGAAGCATAGCATCAAGGTTTTAAGGCGCCGGAAGAAATCCATATCTATTGGGATAGGAAGCGCTTGGAAGAAATATAAAAACTTGCGGAGAAGGACCATTTTAAGGGAATGGATTCTACCCAGCCATGAGATATAGTTTGGCTTCCAGCGGTCCAAGTCTGCCCTAGTCCTTGCCAGCAACGGGGGGAAGTTTGCGAAAACAGTTTCCCTTATGGAGGGTGTCAACCCGACCCCCAGATACAAGATAGAGGTGGTCGCCCACGACAATGGTGTAAGTGGCCGCATTTGGTCTACCTCTGCAGTGGAAAGCGTAAGATTGAGAATATACGATTTATAATATTTGACCTTGAAGCCGGCCACCTCTTCAAAGCACAATAGCACCTTCTGGACGTGTGGGAGAGAGTGAGCCGGGTCCATGACAGACAGCAAAACGTCATCGGCAAAGAGGGAGATTTTGTGCTGCTCACCGGAAAAGGGGAGACCTCGTATCTCCTCATCTTCCCTCACCGTCAGATCCAACGGTTCAATGCTCAGAGTAAAGAGCAGGGGGGACAGGGGGCAGCCCTGTCTGGTGCCGCGGGAGTGCAAGAAAAACGCTGACAGGTGGCCATTAACTGCTACTCTAGAGCGGGGGTCGCTGTAGTTTGCCCGCACCATCGATATGAACTTGGTCGAGAAGCCGAAGGTGACCAAGGTGTTGAATAGAAAGCACCAATCCACTCGGTCGAAGGCTTTTCCCGCATCAAGGCCCACCAGGACCGCCGGTATAGGAAGCCTATTAGCCTTCTCTATCAGGTGAATAACTCGTCTCGTGTTATCGTGGGTCTGCCGGCCCTTGATGAATCCAGATTGGTCCGGATGAATGAGCGCCGGCATTAAGTCTTGAAGTCTACGTGCAATGATAGAGGAGTATAACTTAGCGCCGACATTGAGGAGGGATATCGGGTGGTATGATGAGCATTTGGACGGGTCTTTCCCTGATTTGGGAATAATGGAGATCACAGCCTCAGCAATGGAGCCCGACGTTCCCCCGGTCTCCGCCATTTCATTAAAAAAGGAGACCAGAAAGTCGCACATTTCCATTGCGAACGTCTGATAGAAAAGAGCGGTGTAGCCATCCGGGCCCGGAGCTTTATGAAGCTTCAAGGCCTTAATGGCATCCAGCACTTCCTCTCTAGTGATTGGGGCAGCGGGTAGGTCATTCCATTCCTTAGAGACCTGGGGTATGGGAAGCTCGTCCAGATATCTCTGTTAAGCGTCAGGATCAAGGGTATCCCCCGCATAGAGCGGGGCATAAAAGCGTCCAAAGAGGTCCAATTTGACCTCATCCCGATGTTGCAGAATCCCCGTCGCATCCTGGATACCCCCTATGTAATCCCTTTCTTTTTTGTCCCGAAGCTGGCGGGCCAGCTATCTTCCCACCTTGTTCCCCTGTGAGTACGAGAGGTGTCGTAATCTCAACAGAGTGAATTCTGCCCTATTGTTATAGTAGGCATTCAGTTTCCCCCTAACTGCCGTTAACGGGCGAAGGGTCAGCCTAGATGGGTTCAGTTTGTGCGCTTGTTCCAAAGCGGTGAGTTCTGCTTCCAGCTCCTCCCGCTCCTTCCGACGCAGTTTGTTGAGGTTAGCGTTGAGAGCGAGGCAGGTGCTCCTCACTGAGGCCTTGCATGCATCCCAGGTAGTGAATATGGACGGGTCGGACACGGAATAAAGGGCGGAAAATTCCCGGAGGACCTTCCGTAGCTCCTTACATGATGTGTCATCCCGGACAAGCGCGGCAGGGAAGTACCACTTGCGTTGTCCGTCACCCTTCGCCGACCAGTGCAACCCGAGGACGAGTAGGCTATGATCAGACACAGAGAGCGGGAATATGCTGGAGTCGCGGACATCTCCCCTGAGGGGCTTGGCTCAAAAAAATGTGATCTAGGCGGGAATAGGTGTGGGGGACATGGGAGAAGAAAGTGTAGTCCCAGGACTGCGGGTACAGAGAGCGCCATCCATCCACCAAACCCAACCCCCCA